>NW_020291888.1:629583-1229583 GCF_003184865.1 Aspergillus homomorphus CBS 101889 | reverse complement strand
GGTAGTTGTTATAGATATTGGCAAGAGTCGGAGGTCGAGACTCGAGTGGCAAGATGGCATCCATCTCAACGGGCCCGAGATTGGTTGCATTTTTGCTTGCGGCCTCCGAGCCTGCACCTTGTGAGACGCTGGACGACCCTTGTCTCCTACCGGCCTGGCTGGCTTTGATCAAGGGACTAGACCCGGCGTTCCGTCCTGGAGCACCCTGGACGTTGACATTACTATTGATCCGCTTCAGAGCCGCCACTGCGGAAATGGCGGGAGAGGCAGGCTTGTTCGCTTCGCGGTTTGCCGACAACGCCCTGCCACGAGGGTTCTCCGCGTTCGTCTCATCCTTGTTCGTTTGCACATTTCCAGCAAACAACTTGACCGTCCACGACGACAGCGACTTCGATGACTTGCGCGACTGAACACTGGCGGCATCGCCGTTAGCTGCAGCTAATCGCTTTCCGACGACCTCGCCTGACCCCGTTCCACTTTGGTCATCGGGGGGTAGGAACAATTGATCGTCAAGTGCTTTGCGGCGCCCGGAAGGGTTGCTCGCGTTTCGAGGCCGTTGCGTTTCCTCTTCCGCCCCACTGATGACACTGCTTGCGCGACTTGTCTTTCGACTGCCGAAGGTTCCGCTGAAGAAGATATCGCCCCAGCTTCGAATCGAGCTCTGTCTCTTGCGATTCGAGTCTGAGTCGAGACTCGAGTGGCCCGAGCGCGCGTCACTCTCGAGTGACCGCTGTGGAGCGCGAACCGTAGCCTGCGCATTCTTCCCTGTCTCCGCACCGAGATCCTCCGCGACATGCAATCCGACCCCATCATCCATCGCCTGCTGCATCAATCCATGCACGCTTGACGACGAGCTCCCGGTCTGGTCTGCCTTGGCCCCGCCATTTTTTTTGCCCTTCGTGCCTTGGGGGTGCTCGGGGACGTTCTCCAGCGCATAAAGCCGCCGCTCAATATCCTGGTTCGAGACTGAAACTTCCCGCAACATTCTCTTCAATTCCCTCTCCCGGGCGTCTGCACGCTGCCTCAGCGCCGAGATCTCCGCATCTCGCTGCGCAAGGTCCCGAGCAAACTGCCTCACCAGCTTAACTGCCCCTGTTGTCGCGATAAGCCGTTCAATATGCGCATCGTCCGCCAGGTGCAATGCCCCGGGGAAGTCACGGATTGGCACCGAGTCTCCGAATAGAGCGGCACGACCCGACGAGCTAGGGGTCGCCGAGTTGCTCGTCAGCTTGGCCAAGGTGGCTCTCCGATCCCGCGTAGTCTTCCCAACATGTGTAATGTCGTTGATGCTGTTGTCCCCGTCAAGCAGCGCATTCGTCAGCGCGCGATTGAGCGCTGGCTGGCCGAGAAATCCGTTCACGGAGCGGTCTGGCGGGGAGAGAGATGGGAAGGATGTGAGGTCGGTCGTCGTCGCGTTTGAGGAGGCGGAATGGCGCTTCTGGGAGCGGGCTCGGACTGTCCTAGCCTTCTGGCTGTGTCGGGAAGAGGAAGAGGTTCGCGAGGAGGAACGACGCGGTACTGGGGCCGGCACTGGGGCCGTCTGGACTGGAGGAATATCGCACTCCGCCATGGCTGTTGGGGCGGTGAACAGAACAGGAGGGTTGCAGGTCCGTGGTCTTCATGTATGCTTTTTCCTGTCGCTTGCTAAATTGCGGTTTAGTCCGGACTTTTGACGGGAGAAATCATAAAAGAAGCTCAAGCAGGGTAGTGTTATGGCTTTTTGAGGGTCGTGTCGGAGCTGGTGGCCGGGTCTCGTGCAACTGTATCAGCTGTGCCGTGCCTATTGTTTTTTTCATCTGTAGGAGAGTTTGGAGATGTCGTAATTCGACGCAGTGCTAAGACCTGCACGCTCAGCTACAGACAATAGCGTAAACCGCCCCAAGTAGCTCAAGAGTGAGGTGGAAAGGAAGAGAAGAGAAAAACAGGAACGGGGCAACGAAAAGACTCGGGCGCGGGCCAGCAGCACCAGGTCTGGAATGTCGGTGCTTGCGGATTGGGAACCATCAGGCATGACGTGTGGCTGCAGCAACCCATGTGACTGCTGACATAAGACAGTCAGCTCCAGCTGGTCACCTGACCGGCACCGGTTCAGCCTCGGTTCTCCGCAAAATGTAAGCTGAAATGCCGGGGGTTAATGTATAAGAGAGAGGAGAGGCCCCTCTTCGTGTTTCAATTGCTCTTGCTATTCACAGTGCTGGCACTTTGAGCTTTGATTCTCGCCTGTATACACTTCCACGCTTCTAAAAGACACCTTCACATCACAACCATGAGCGGGAACGCCAAACGCCGTCTCCAAGCCCTTAGCCAGCAGCTGGTGGAAGGCATTCCCGACGCCGGCACCTTCGAGGATATTCCGCGGATTCGGACCATTGCCCCTGACTCAGTAGGACCGTTAGTATATCGACTCTAACTATCTTTTCTTACAGCTTACTAAAGCCAGTTCACAGCCGTGTAAAAGACAAGGTCGCCATTGTAACCGGTATGTCCATCCATACAATTATGCATATACCTGCATACATACTCCATCATCCCTCCATTATCCCTCCCGCCGCATCCCCGGAAGGAAGTCACCAAACAATAACACCACCACTACCCCTCGAAACAACTGGAATATTTGATCTCTCAGCCCATCTTCTATCCCGGCTCAATCACTAATTCCCTCCGTTTAGGAGCCAATTCCCCCACCGGTATCGGTCGCGCTACAGCCCACCAATACGCGCAGAACGGCGCCAAAGTCGTCTACCTGTGTGACTACATCGACACGCATCTCTCCACGCACAAGCGGGAGATCGAATCCCTCTACCCGGGCACCGAGGTGTACATTCGCCAATTCGACGCCGCCGACGAAGCAGCCGTCAAGGCGGTCGTCGAGGATGCGATCCGCGACCACGGACGGCTGGATATCTTCTTCGCGAATGCCGGCGTCGTGGGACAACAAAAGATGCTGACCGACATCACGGCCGAGGAATTTGCGGCGACCTTGAGGGTTAATACTGTTGGGTGAGTTGTTTATCCCTCCCTTTGGTGTACGTTAGGTGTCAGGAAGGGTTGGTGTGGTGAGATTCGTCGTTCTGCCTCCGATAGTAGCAGCAGAGTATTTGCCATTGATCCAATTCGTTAACTTAGCGACTATCGTGCAGTGTGTTCCTGGCCGTCAAATATGCCTCGATTGCGATGCAAAAGACGTCACCCACGAAGCCCTACCCCAGTGGTTCGATTGTTTGCACGGCATCAATTGCGGGCTTGCGGTCGAATGGCGGGTCGACGGATTATTCAGCCTCCAAGGCGGCTGTAATCAGCATCGCGCAAACAGCCGCCTTCCAGCTAAATGGGACGGGCATTCGCGTGAACGCTATCTGCCCCGGGTTAATCGAGACGGGGATGACGCAGCAGATGTTCGACGCGGCGCGGGCGCGTGGCACGCAGCGCAAGCTCGGCCAGCTGAACCCCTTGCAGCGGGGTGCCATCGCTGACGAGGTTGCGCGAGTGGCCTTGTTCTTGGGCAGTGATGAGAGTAGCTACGTCAATGGGCAGGCATGGGCGGTTTGTGGCGGACTGAGTGCTGGCCACCCGTTCGTGCCAGGGAAACTGGCTTGAAAACTTGGAAGTCATAGAACGAGAGTAAGTGTGTTCATATGATGAATGCTTTTTAGGAACCATTTAATTAATGTGAGATGATCCATGCAGCGCTGGCTACACGGTAAAGGTCGCGGCCGATTCAGTATATCTCGGACTTCACGTGGTGGCAGCTTTCAAAGCAGCCTTCTCCAGAGAATAAGAATTATACACAAATGGGAAACAGGTGGGTGACAGTAGGGAAAGTCGAGCGAAGGAAGGGTCGGCCCCGTAGCTGGATGCCAAGGTAATTTACTAGGGGATAGAACGAAATCCCAGAACAGAAAATGGTATAAAGTGTGCAAAGGAAAAAATTCGCAACCCAAGGCATCAAGATGGCCGTCCCAAGAAATAACAGACCAAAAGAGCGGCACAGATCCAAAAGATATTAAAGCCTTTCAAAGGAAAAGGATCAACATCTGTGCACGAAATAATGGGAGAAAGATCCGATAAAGATCAAGTGGTGCCGAAAACCGGAAGTTTCGACACGAAGAATAATAAGAAAATGCCAAAACATGGCTACAACTCGCTCTGAATCAGACGGGACGGTGTAAGAGCAGATGTCGTGTCACAATTCATTGGAAACAGGCGTCGCGTCGCCGAGCCAAAGCGTATTTAGACAACCAGTCTGGGGGTGCTAGACTGCATGAGATCCTCGCTAGCCTGTTTCGAAAGAGTGCCAGCTTCGGAGTGATCGTCGAAGCCTTCCGTCTCATGGGCACGTTCATCGTTGTCCTCGACTATCCGAGTCGGAATCTCACTAACGCCATACTGCTGACTCGACCTCTCTTGAAAGGTCGAGCTACTGACCATAGACATCGAAGTGCTTGAGCGATTGTGAACCAAGTCCGGCGTTGGGGGAATGCTAGAGTGGCGGTGGTCCGGGTGCAACGAGTTATTGTCACCATCCCCCATCTCGCTGCCAGCGGGAGTCAGAAGCCCATCGTGGGCCCCAGGCATCAAGCGGTTGCCGGACGGGGTTGCCCGACCATGCTCGTCGAAATCATCATCCTCTGCGTCCTGCGCCAATTGCAGACCTTCGACCGCGGCGGCGCACTGCTCGCTAATACTGCGGATAATATCCGAAATTGCATCAGTCTTGTCACGCAGGTACCGATCTGCAACATCAGTTATACTCAAACGTGCAAGACGATTGTGCCCGTTACCAATGTTCAGGAGATGCTGCTCCAGATCTGAGTTCGGCTCGCTGCTGGGGGCCTTTGCTGACTCCGTGGCAAATGAGCGCGAGCTCGCAGGCTCCTTGGGTGTCTCCACCTCGATCTCCTTCGTCTCCTCAACCGTCTCTTGTTCCGCGAGTCCGGACAACTCCGCAGAACTGCTAATCGAGCGAACAATATGCTCCATGTGGTGTGTTTGGCCGTTAATAAGGCTACGTAGATGCAAAACCACCCGCTGCGCGTCGTCACGCTGCCGAGACAGAGACGCATTGCTGTGTTGCAGGGATGCGAGCTCATTTTGGTTACGCTTGCGTTCACGTTCCAATTCCTCAGCAATTTCCTGTTGCAGCACCAACGCCTCAAGGGCATCATCGCGCTGCTTCTCTGTACCGGACAGGCGCAACGTAAGACGAGCCACGTCATCCTTCTGCTGATCAATAAGACCAGTAAGACGGCGGTTTTCGCGCTTGTGGTTTTCAATCTTAACCTTAAGCTCAGAGGTCTCCTTGGTTAGTTGTTCGGCAAAGGCCTGGAACTTGAGGAACTGCATGGAATTAGGACAATGATTAGGACTGAAACAACCAAAACAACCACGAGGACTTACCTGCTGCTTCCAAGTCTCCAATTCCTCTACCAAGAAGTTGTTGCGCTTGGTGACCTTGGTCAACTCCGTGTCCATACGACCCTTCAGGTTAATGAAATCTTGCCAGGCCTCCATGGCATCGCGTGAGTATTGGTTTCTCTCGCGCACAATCTCATTCAGATGTCTCATGGAGACCTTGGTCATCAAAGGCTTCTTGACTGAGCCGCCAAAGATTGCCTTCATGCCAGTGTTGCGTCCCTGAAGAAGCCCTTTAGTATATGTAGCTCTGAAGGGAAGCGTAGGGTTACAAACCAGTTTCTCGCACACATGATCCATGACACTCATGATCGCATCTTGGTTCCACCAGGATGGATCCTGGACACTTTCCACCTCTCCCCGCATGACAATGATCTGGCCAGCGGGGATGAGTTTGCCACCCGCGTAAGCGGAGCGCAGATGGTTAGGGACACCGGAAGGCGAGACATCACCATTCAGGGCTTGAGTCAGACGGTTGATGAATTTGGTGCGTTGACCGGGGCTCAGAACGCTAGGTGGGCTGGAGGTAAGAACAAAGTTCCGGTCGAGATCGATGACCAAGGCATCTGAAGGGGCGTTGAACAGGGACCGGCACTCGGCGGTGATACCGAGAATGTACGGGCCGGGTTCCTGAACCAGGTCTTTGACGTGGCGCGCGTGAACCATAGGGACGTACAGACCGCTCCACTCGTAGATGCGAACGCAATACCGGATAGTTTCAGCGGCCATTGTGAGCATCGCCGGATAGTGGCTGACAAATATAATCCGACGAGTGGGCGACACAGCAGCTTCAATGACTCCGACAATGTTCGGAATGGACAGACAGTTGAACAAGGGCCACATGGAGAAGTTCTGGAAGCCCGTGGGAGACGAGGGAAATTGGTAACATAGCGCATAGTCCTTCATATCGATGCGGACTAGGTCGTTCAAACGGGGGGCGGGAAAGCTCAAAATGCGGGAGACTTCTTCAGCGTGAAACAAGTTGGTCGCCTTGTTCCAGTGGATCCACATGCCACGCAAATAGTCGCCCAGAAGGTCGTACAGAGGGTAGCGAGAAAGGAAGCTCAAGCAGTAGGGGATCCAGTACGTCTCCTCGGGATTGTCGTAGAAATCCTGTTCAGTCTTCTTCCGCAACTCCCGGATGGTTTCAGCGCGCTTGTCGTCGGCGCGGGACCAGACCCGCAAAGCGATACCGTAGAGTGTGTGAGAGGAATCTTGCTGCAGGACAAAAGCGTGGTGTACGCAGTGTGGCTGAGTCTTGCCGGTGCAAATCTCGACATCGTGAGGAAAACAAGCCTATACCATATGAGCATCATTCAGCATCAATCTGCCACTCCTTCGACAGGACCAGCGACGACATACCCTCATGGCCGAATGCAAGGATTTAGCAATCTCGTTATCTTGTTCCAGCCGCGGACTGCTCCCCAGGATCTCAGGTAACCAGAACTGGCTGACAGCTCCTTTCATATGGGCAATCTTGCCTTGGGCAGGGGCCGGAGCGCGAACCCATTGGGACGGCTCGCGGCCAACACCGCAGACCATATAAGCATGAGTAAGAGTCTTCGGAGTTCGTTGGACAGGCTTCGCGTTCATCTGGGAAGGAATCGGTTGGGTAATGCGGGAATGCAGCGAGGAGGTGCGACTAGGAACGACCAGCGAGTTTTCTCCTTGGTCGCGCGTCGAAGGCCGATCGCGGGTAGACGGACGGACGTAAGACGCGGGGTCTCTCAGAGACGGGCCCATGATGACGGTCGGAGGGTTTTTCTTCTGTTATGTCGAAAGGGTGAAGGTGTTGTTCTTCAAGATATAGACAGTGTCGACTTGTAAACCCGGTGTATGGTGTGGAGAGCTCCCTAGAACCACAGGTTCCGAGGGAATTGATGGGGGAAAATGAGGGAAATGGAGTTTTTGATAGAAGAAGGAATGAGAGTTCGCAATGGAGGGGAAATGGTCAAGCGCAAGCGGAAGAGTAGCACTGCTAGCTGTCGGGGTAAAGGACGAGGCCGAATGAGAGACAACGACCGAATAGGGGCGGGAAAGGCGATGACAGTGATGATAATAAAGAGAGATCGGTCGATTCGGTCACAGCTACTGCGCACACACTCAATTGATGGGCATTTCCCAGGTAATACAGCACGTCCGCAAATTGTTAGACGTGTATGTCTTGTCTCTCGCCTGGGACCGGTGGTGCGGTGGCGGTTGTGTTGACACGGAAAAGACCTGATCCTCGGGTGAGGGGAAGAGGAGGGAGGGGAGGACGAAGAAGAGAAAAAGAGAGGGAGGGAGGGAGGGAGGGAGGGAGGGAGGGAAGAAGACGGGAACAAGGCCGTTAGAGAAGGTTTAAAAAAGAAGAAAGAAAAATTGATTAATTTAATTTACAAGAACAGGAACAAGAAAAGCAGAGAGACTGGGTGAGAGTCAATCTTGACCCTGAGAAGTAACTATGAAAGGGGGTTTGCGGGAAAGTCGGTCTTGTTCCTGTGTCGGTGGATGAAAGACACCCACTAAAGCTCTTTAGTTCCGTGGCACTAAAACCAAACCCACTCCACTTCCTCGTGCCTGCTTCTCCCCCTTCCCAATCATTGTTGTTACGGTCAATCGTTCCCAGCAGGATTTACAGCTTCGCTGCTGTGCAATGCGCATCATATGAAGATCTGTGATTTACAGAATCCCAAATTCACCTCCCTCATATCCCTCTAGATTCCATTCTAGACGAGGCTGTACGCCGGTGGCCGTTCCTTGCGCCCGTGCGGGGAGGGGGAGAAGCTTATAGCTTGCGCGGAGGGAATCCTCGGCCGGCTGTTCTCACGGGACTAGACACGACCTGACGAATTACCGGCTAGCCAGGTGTTATCATTCAACCGACACTGCACACATCAGCTTAGAGCCTAGAATGCTATTGAATCCGTATAATATTCAAACAATACAGCTATGATCGGCCCGGAAGTCTCAACCACGCGACAATGGGGCTCTTCCGGAAAGAAACCACTGGGACAAGATGGCCAAACCGACTAACAGAAAAGAAAAACGGCAATCTGTAACGGGACGAGCATGATTGACCATTTCCGCCGGCAAGGGCCAGGTTGAAACTAAAAATTCTGAGCGATGCTGACCTGGTTGGGAAGATCATAGCCAGCATTCGCGCAGTATCCACAGTATAGGACGCGGCCAGAAGGACCAAGTCGAGGACACCAAATGCATCGAGGCTAGGGACAGCGATACCCCTTTCCCGTCTCTTTCAAGGAGGTAAAGAGGGGTTGAACCGTCGGGTCCAACCCGATGTGGAACAGCTTGTTAAGGGGGGGGGTTTGTAGCATCTGTGTCAGTTTTTAACGGCGAAGGAGTTCCCCGTATGGGTCAGTCTGTCATCCTTTTGCAAAGGATAGACAACGGACAGCAGATTTTCGGGATCGCGACACACCATCTAGCAGCGTGCATGCGACAGCTAATCAAATGCACATAACTCGGAGAAAGCCTGTCAAGTCCAGTCCTGTAGAGAGACAATCGATCAGTCATCCCTGCCCGCGCGAGGATGATCATCATTTCCTTTCATGGTTTGCAGCAGTTCGGCCTCAGACTCTATTTTGAGGTTTAGCCCCATTGGCCGGAAAAGAGCTGCATGAGCACTTCCATGCATCTGGAGTCAACGACAGTCTTCTCTCCTTTGATCCTCTGACTGAGCATACTGCAATGTACCGCCACTTGTTCAGCAGAAGGACTTCTCGACATGGGATTTTGGTAAGAACATTGCAATTCACTATACAGCAACCCATTGCCACAGGTGATGATGACCAGTCGGCACTTTTGTTTCGCTTGCCGGCCGCTGGGTCCCGGATCCACCGTTCGAGTCAGTCACATCCAGACCACCGGACTCGGTACAAGAGCTGGAGCTACCTTTGAGGCTTTGACAGCCTGAGATATGTAGCAGTTACCTGTCAGCGACTTGACTTTGAATCAACCCACTATCGGATCGAGGGACCGGGTTCATGCAGGTTATAATTGCGATCGCAGGGTCATGATTGAGGGATCGGACGGTCTGTCCGCGATAATCCGTTCGACAGCGCAGATTGATATGACCATCCGATCTGAAGATTGTAACATAAATAGTACGTCAAGAACCACTGTGGCAGAATGCTCTTTTGCCTCCGGAAGATGGGTCTGAATAGACCAAAACCTCTGGGAAAGAGGCAACCAAAGGCAATTCCGATCATCACACACCGCAATTTGGCATTCTAACCTGGAATTTTGCGAGCTCAACTGGTTGAATTCTACGGACAAGTCAAGTGAGAGAATCGATCTGGCCCAGCAGATGGAGCTCTGCAGAGATTATACAAAAGACTCGGAAACACAGGGAGAGAGGCCTTCATCTCATCATCCATGGTTCGTGAGCGGGAATCTTCCCTGTTGGGGCCCGCCACTTGAAACCGAGCCCCCGATCCGGAATCCCCGTCGCGGATAACGACGTCTGTCATTTGTCCCATGCTTCAGCATGTAGCTACGGCTCTGTCTGACCGAAACTAGGGGCTCGATCAATCAGTGACTATACATAATTCTCTCGCCATGAACTGGGATTTATATATGTCATCCCCAAGACAATAGTCACTCCTCTCCATTGAACCACACCCGCCCTATTTTCCGGTCCTACTCCTTCTAGAAGCCCCAGCGAAGATCCCCTCGCGTGAGCTCCACAAAAGTCACAAATATACAAACCGCGAATCATGATGCAGTAATGACCAATGGTACTTTCGCAACTCCACATAACTGAGCCTAAGATCACTCACTAGCTCCAATTTCATCTCACAGTTTCCTCCAACCAGTCCTGATCCAGCCCGCATGATGCTCGCTGCCGCCCCCGGGCGGGCACTTCGAAACGAACCCTGGTTTACATCTCAACTCCCCCGGTCTGCACAGTACATACTAATTTAATATCACTTCCGGTTGCAATATCGACCGAGCTCATATGATAGATGACATTGACGTGCCTTGGTCTCTCCTTGAAACGACGGTGCAATTGAGCGAAGTCTTGGCCTTCCTGTATACAGTACCTCTGCCCTTATAGGGATAGCATCGTAGATCCTGCTAACCTCAATCCTTCCATGTTTGAATATGATCAAAGTTTCAGCGCACATAGAAAAGTTACTCTCTAGCTTCAGACATACTCAGTAGACCCAGAGCCAACGAAGCTCCACGATCTGCCTCCCAGCCTGTAGTACTAGATGGTCCCGAGCTCTAGGAACAAAGTAAGTTCATACAAGACACAAGCTCCTCAAGGACACACGCATCTTGTCCTCTTCGGCCAACTCAACACTCCATTCACAGCCTGACTAGCACCCCGAGGACAACCGAAGAAGTTTACCGCGACAAACTGTCTCCATCCCAAAGATCCCTAGAAAATCGCGCTCAAAGCCCAGATATCTCAGGTTCCGGAAATCACAACACAGAAAGTCGCCACGGAACAACGCAGCGACTAACATAATCGATGAAGAACATCAACTAAACATAGAACCCAACCGCCATCGCACAAGCACACTAATATAACTCCCCATAAACTGCTATGGTTATGAGTTTCCTACTAAAAACTGCATGTCGTATACACTAAATTGCAGACATTCATCCCTAATGCTACCTAAACACGAGTGGCGCGTTTCACCACCGGGGTCAATATTCCACAATCCTGGTATATAAGAGTCCAGGGGGGAGGAGGCCGGGAACTCAGGAGCCAGCCTGGCACCTCACCTCATTTCCCCTTTCACTTCCTTTTCTTTGAGGCCGGTGACAGCAGCGCACGCACGTACGCAGTTTCACACTCCGCTCAGGCCCTCGCTGTCATTTTCACATCCCTGTTCGGATCATCCGTTGGAGGAACCGGATCTAAGTACCGCGGGTTGATCTTGTCGCAGACCGTTGCGGATGCAGTGTATAGATCTGCTGCCGTAAGATGAATGAAGGGAATGCGGGGTCGGGTTTGAGAGGGACTCCCTGTTTTTCTTTATTTTGTGGGATGCTGGAATGAATTGTCGTCCGTGTAATCCTCAATACGGCCTACAGTACAGTGATTGGATGGTGGGTTGATTATGGGATATGCTAATTGAGCGGTCGGTTCTTGCATCATTACTCGTACTATATACTGGTTGTAAGCCTACATGCATACTCAAGGCACTTACCAGTCCCCTACTGAAACACATACACCATCCCTGCGCGATCGACACTCACGACCATCCCATACGGCGCCCGTAACACCGCGATATCCTGGATGAAGTCCAAGTGGCTCTTCAGGAGTTGCTGTTGCTGGAGACTGATCACCGTGGATCGGGGAAGTCGTCCGCTACTGCTGCCTTTCTTGCTCGCGCCACCACTGCCGCCCTTGGTGTTGCTACTGCCCGTGGCGCTGGCCGAGGAGGAGCTATTCGGGATATGCTCGGTCGTCATCAGGAGTGAGGGACCGGGTTGAGAGAGCTCATAACGCGGCTTCTGCGTCGCCCCGCCATCAGTAGATACGGCATCGAGTCCACTGACTATGGTTGATAGTTCCGGGCGCGCAAGATCCCAGAAGCGGATTTTGCGGTCGCAGCCGCCCGAGACAATAAATCCGCATCGGGTGCTGCTGTCGCGGCCGTCGTCGGGGGAGTCGTAGCCCACAGCAAAGGCACAGATCCCGGCCGGGCCGCTGGACGCGGAGGGTCCCGATGGGTGGTCAGCGGGCCCCGGGGCTAGCCCTTCCATCGCGAACCGGCTAAGCATGCCTTCCGGTCGGTCGCCTTCCACGTGCCAGGCTTCATAGTCTCGCGCACCTAGATAGGCTGATTTGGGCCGGTTGTCGGATTGTACTGCGCTGGGGCCGGAGACGCTGGCCCCCGGTGAGTCAGCACGGTACACTTCGCGGCAACGAACTTTCTCGATGTCCCAAACGATGATCTCGTTGCCGTGAGCACCGCTGCCGGAAACGCAGACCCAGCGCCCACGCCCCTTGGTTGGATGGACTTGTAGCCTGTGAATAGCGCCTGAGCTGGAAAGACCCCAGGCCTTCAATCGCACTCGAAAGCGCAAGTCCCAGAGGTCAAGAATACCGTGCGTGGTGCCCATCAAGAGCCAGTTGTGCTTACGGTCACAGCAGAATGTGGTTGGGGTCCCGTGATGTACAGGGTTCTGTAAAGAGTAGACTGGGAGCATGGTCTTCATATCCAAAGCTAATACACGGCAGGTGTTAGTTGCAATCAGCAGTGTCGATTGTGCTTCCATGCGAAAGTGCTCCATCCAAATGGCATACTCGGTGGTGCCATCATCGGCCGGAGGTAATTGATATTCGCGCACGAGCTGAAGTTTTCCATAGCGGGCATTTCCGCTGGCGTTATGGTAGTCGACTTTCACTGCATGGATGCTGCCATCGCTCGCTCCCGTAATGAACGTGTGAGTGTTTTCAACGAATACCAGTGACTTCACTTTCGCTTCTGTAGAATGTCGGTAGGTTTGTCGAGACCGGGGTGTTACATTTTTTTCGAGGCGAGTCGTATCCCAGATCTTCGCAGTGCCGTCGTCAGAAGCCGTGACAAAGAAAGCATGGTCTGGGGCGACAACAACACGGTTTACAGGTCCGCTGTGTTCCCCGAATACCGTCACAAGGCCGCCAGTCGGTTTCCAGACTTTGCTAGGTTCTTGTCCGCTGGCTTTCATCATTGGCTTTTTGGTGTCCACCTCCTTAACGTAGGGGCCAAGGTCGAAAAAATCCGTAGGATAGTTCTCTGCAAAAACGGAGTCGAGAAGGCGGAGGACCACTGGATCGTCACCAGCGTAAGAGTGGTTGGCATGGTATTGCTGTGGACCATTTTCTGACGCGGTCCTTACCGGTACCGTCGGAGAAACAGCCGTTTGTTCATCTTCGCGCTGCGAAGGGAGATCGACCTTACCAAATGCATTTGCGGGACTTGTGCTGGTTTCCGCATATGCCTTGGCGAAGTCCCTACGATTGAGCAAGCTCATGGCGCTCGACTTTCTCTGGACTCCACTGGCTAGCCTTTTGATTGCCGGATTCTCCGCATCCGTGGGCGTTGATGAGCTATCTTGGCCTGGGCTCTCTCGACCTCCGGACACTCGTCGTTCAGCGTCTGATCCAGGTGGTGAGGCAGGCCCAGCAACTCCAGGCGAGGATGCAATTGGTGATGCAATTGGAGAATTCTCGGCCCTGATGTTGTTTATAGCGATCGGACGTGGAATGGTCAAATGATCTGTCAATTGGCTTCTGGAGCGAAGATGTTTCCTGCGGGATTCCGGCCTGCTATCAATCGAAGTTGAGGCATCAAGCAGAGCATCAGTGATCGTGTGTGGTCTTCGGTCTTCGGTCTTGGCGTTATCGGTGTTTCCGAGTGAATTTCCGCGAGGCCGGGTATTCTGTGTCTTGTCGAAGAAAACAGTTTGTGGGGTAACACCATAATGAGTCAGGGTAATGGCGTTGTTCAAGGGCGAGGGTCCCGTATCGTTGTCTCTAGACTGCCGGGCGATGACTCTCCAGATGAATTCCTTGAGAGCAAGAAACTTCGGCTCATCCTCTTGGCCCATTCCAATGTTCCTTAACCGAGCAAGCCACTGCTCGTCCTCTTCGTTCCTCGCTTGCGTACCCATGGACAGACTCGAACTCTTTTGGCCCCATCTTGGGATAGCACTGTCAGCCCCGACGAATGCGAAGTTTGCTTCTCGGGCTGTTGCTTTCCAAAAAAGACCCTTCTCAACATTTGACGCCCAGACAAATGCCAACTCATATACGGTCCTCGAAAGTGGTCGTTTGAGGGCGTCGAGCAACTCCCCCTCGGTGAAATTGACAATCTTGACTTTCAGGAACGGCTGGACAAGAGGGGTCAGAATAGAGTATTTGTCCGCCACAGAAAGAAATCTGGTTGACGCAACGATGAATTGGACAGCCGCCTCGCGGATCCAGGCATTTGGATGCACCAAGAATCGGACTACAATATGGATTAACTCCCATATGGTCGATCTTTGAAAGAGGCCAAGTCCGCCCATTGCAGCCAGCGACCTCAGTACCCGTTCGACAACAAATTCCTCCGGATCAGTCATTGACTGTACCATCAGTGGCAAGATGTACTGCTCCAGGCTGGTGGTACCAGCATAAGCGGCAACGCCAATTACTGCCTCGAAAAAGGCACATTTCAAGATCCAATCCCTGTCATTTAGGTAAGTGTTCAAGTGGCTAAGGATTACCTCGTTGGTCTTGAGATTGCCAAAGAAAACGCAAAGCTCTGACACGGAACCTAGGAAGGCACGACGGACCGAAGCGTCACTGTCGGTCAACATGGCTTTGGTGTGTGCTTCGAAGTATTCAAGGAGGTCGACCCTTGCAACATCGTAAAGGTTATGGTAAGTTGCATCTTCAGTCCATCTGGGCTCAGATCCGGCCGGTATCAAGGCTGGCAAACGTGTGTCAGAGCGCAGAGCTTGAATCATGTCCAA
Organism: Aspergillus homomorphus CBS 101889; assembly: GCF_003184865.1. Classification (NCBI taxonomy): domain Eukaryota; kingdom Fungi; phylum Ascomycota; class Eurotiomycetes; order Eurotiales; family Aspergillaceae; genus Aspergillus; species Aspergillus homomorphus. The sequence goes on along the minus strand of NW_020291888.1, from coordinate 1,214,712 downwards.
AAATCTCAAGGATGAGTGTGCAAGCGATGCAACGCAAGATGCATATGCAGCCCGCACCAGTCGGCTGGGTTTGGAGTTGTTACTAGGCACAAATGGTTGCAGCCTCGGAAAGATATACTCGGAGAACAGGTAAGCATTAACGGGAGACACAACTTGAACCGTCTCCAGTAACTGAGCGAGAGCACGAATAGCCGCTACCTTAACTGTATCCGTGCGATCGTTGAGAAGAGTCATGATGTAAGGGAGTATCCTGTCTAGCTTGGCCTCATCCGACAGTCTTTCGGCGAAGGCAAGCAGAATATCACAGGCCTTAATTCTGGCGGATGATTTGGACGTATTACGCAAGTTTGAGACAACAAGGGCCAGAAATATCAGCACCCCATCATCCCCTTGTTGCTGGGACTTTGCCGGCATGGGCCCGTAATGTGGAAGGTCTAGTTCCACGGGAAAAGTTTCGCCTGTGAGCCTCGGCCGGTTCCGGTTTGATCTATCTTTGGTGGTTGCTGGTGAAGCACCCAGGAAGTAGGATATTTTATCGAAGTCAAGGTATACTCTTTCGATGCGGTCATCGGCCTCTCCTCGACTGGCAGAGCCTGGCTCAACTTGAGCCCTGCCCGACGATGGGTCAGTCATGAGAGACATATATTGATGTAGGAAACTGTAAAAATATTCGGGAAATGCCTTGTCCTTCCAGAAGTTTAGGTACTCCTCTGCGGAGTATCTGGACTCTGGGTCGAGTTGGATCATATGGAGAATCAGGGCACGAATTTCCGGATCCTCGATCTTGATCAACTGGCTGTGTTCCGGGCTATATTCACCTTTGCGATACTTGTAAATTTGGCTTAAAGTGAAGATAGGAGCCTCTAAAAAGAGTTCGGCGATGACGCAACCCGCACTGAAGATGTCCATAGCCCAATTCACATGGCGGCTTCCGGGCTCTTCACCAGCTTCGAGAAACCTTTCGGGTGCCAAGTAGCAGGTCCGACGACCAGAAGTATCGAAATAAAATGAGAAGTCCGCCGGATTGTCCTCCGGAAGGAATGTGGGTTTGAACGAAGACGAAAAGTCCGACAGGTAAAGCCAATTCCAAGACGTGACCAAGACATTCTCGGACTTGATATCGCCATGAAAAACGTCAAGTGAATGACAATCTCTCAGCGCACAAAGTAGTTGAAAGGCGATCCACTTCTTCTCAATCTCCTCGGGAAATGGACGAGTACTGTGGGACATGGTCAAAGGACAGACCGTCGTGGCGAGTGTTCAGCAAGCATACCTCATTCGATCATAGAGAGAGCTATGGATGTACTGGCGGACGAGATAACCACCGGTGCTGGTCTCGAGTATCCTCTGGTAGCTTAGGGCATTGGGCACGTCGGCCAACAATTTGCGCTCCCCTACCGCCGGTGTTAGAGCCCCTGCGAAGGCGACATAACTATATTGCGGCCTTCGGACTTACGAAGAATAGCTTTGACATATGGCTCCAGCTTCATACTGGGGTAAGGCTTCATTATTACCTTTACGAAAACGAGACCATTCTGCTGTCTGGCTCGGATACTTTTCATGAACCTGCCACCACCCATGGACTTCTCATATGCCAGGTCCGACAGTTCGGGAACGTCGATCCCCGCCGAACCCGCGGACAGGGTGGTGAGTGAATAGCCTTGGCCCATGATGATGATGGGCCTTCATCTCCTAGATATGGCAGAGCAATATTTCACCCTTCACACCTAGTCTGATGAGGAGTATTCAGGAAAATTTGTAGGAAGCTTGGATGACGATAATTCAGCTGAGACCGAGCCAGCTAAGCTGGAAATAATGGTTGGTAGGTGGTCGGTCATGGTGGATAACGTGAAGCCGCGCCCGACTGGGTCAAAGGTTCATACTGATCACATGACTATGGATAAAGGCGGTCAGAGACGGCTTCGCTTCTGCGATAACTCACATAGATCGATCGACTCATTGTGTTTCTACTCATGATGCTTGACAGTGCCAAGTTCGCCCACAGCTCTTTCGACGAAGTCATTGTCTCGACCCTCCGTCTACGCAGGAGATAGAATGGAGAATCTTCTCGGAGAGGGAATTAAATGCTAACCGCCCGTTTCCCACGCAAACCTACCTTCTTAGTAAAGTAGTGGGAAATAAGATGATTGACAGCGGAGCTCAGCCGGTCATGTTACGATATATACACATCACTCGCGTATTCATAGACGGTGAAGATCAATTTACAGCACATATTGTCTCTGGCGAACTATAAATCACCAACTCATTGATGCTCCCATCATTGGCCACAGGATGGAATGTGGCTGCAATGGTGTCCCGTGGAGCTTGTTTCGCCAGCGGGTTCATGGCTCCGAGTGAGCCAATCATGCCGCCTTTGTTGAGACTGTCGCCATCCTCTCGGGACGGAACACCTCAGATGCACTTATTTAGAACGGTCGCTTTCAGCTGCACAGAGAAACTCACTCAACGCTATGGATTAGGACTACATTCATAAGAGTCAGATCCCCTTTCCTGCGGTCATCTCTCCGCAGTGATCTCTTTCCATCCCTGCTGATGAAACTTAATGCCATAGTTTCTCCCTCAGGTACCGTATCACCGGTACAGGTATCATTCAGTCCCTGGCCCCTCCGGTCAAGGTTGACGTGCGTTAAGTTCCTGAAGACTTGTTCACCGACAGATCATTCGCCAATCCTCCGAGAGGTTAGCACCTGGAGAAAAAAGCCCAATAAGAGCGAAAGCAAAATAAAGCTTATTTTTCCAGGTTCACCTTCTGTTCACCCTATTTCTCTCTTTTGCTTGACACATCGGCTTTCTCTTGTTGTCTTCCGCTACGTATCGCTAGCGAAATTAGCTACCAACACTGTGCCTAAGTCAAATAGTCTTTGGGGGCACGAGCTCAATCTGCTCGCCCCTTGGCTTTTCTCAAAATGGGATCCTCTGTGGCGTCACTTCCGCCCGGCGATCACGACCACATAGACATTCCTATTATCGATGACAATGAACCCCTCATCGAAGTCGTTCGCAAGTTGCAAAAGTCATTACTTACCCAAGCAATCCGATGAAGAGCTGGTCAAGCTGACTCGCTGCTGTCAATTAGCTACTTAGTACTAGCGATTTCCGAAGTCTCCTATTCTTTCGAGGAGTTAAGATTCTCACCCTGCGGACAGAAACTTAGGTTACTGCTGTATTCCTTAGCAGAGAACTCTCACAACCCATGTATCATCTCTGCACTCATGTAAACATCTCTACGCATGCAGCTGCAAGCAACTCTGAGCTGACGTGCTGCAGGATTCTGAAGTGGGAATTCAACAATGCAGCCGAGAATGACTGGGGCTTGAACGAGGGTCGCGGCTATGCATGTGAGTACGTTGCCTGGCAGTTTCTCTGTCACGTCAATCAGCGCGAGACTATCGAATATTTGCTGGAGGAGCTCCCCAACCCTGTGAACAATTCCATCAATCTTACCCAAGCGGAGAGGGGTACATCGGGGTTTGCATCCACAGGCGATGAGCAAAACGTCAACCGAGATGGTGAAAGGACACCTCTCCTACTAAGCTCGTCCTCCTCGCTGTACCGCTTTTTTGGTGGAAAGAGGCGCGCAGGAAGTACCTCTGATATAGCAAATTCTGGAAGCAACGTCTCATCGGCAGACGCTTATGAGCTCGTGAAGTACTCCATGTTCTTCGGACTGAGCGCACTGGAAATCGCAGCTATCGCGGAAGCAAAGAAATTTCTCAGTCAGAAAGTTGTTCAGAAAGTGATTGACAATATTTGGAACGGGGAGATTGTTTTCTGGGACTCGCTCAGTGTTCACTCCACGAAGAAACCGCAGTTCTTCAACAAAAGGTAAGGGCTTCACACACCAAGAACAAAGAGCACCTGGCATATCGCTAAACAGGATACATCATATAGGACAGCAGATCCGTACTCTCGGTTGAGGGTTCCGGTGTATCGCAAAGCATTTGAGGCTGCATTTTTTGTGTCCTTCTTGTTTCTTTACTATGCTGTTCTGGTAGAAAGGAAGCCCACTGGGATAGGCATCTTCGAAACATTGATGTACATCTGGATCGCTGCTTTTGCCTATGACGAGTTCAGTGGCATGACTGATGCGGGAATGGTCTTCTACCAGATGGACTTCTGGAGTGTTTGGAACATGGCCATTATCGGCACTGGTCTTGCCTTCGTTATCATAAGTGAGTTATGCTTGGACACAAGGAATATGTCTCGTTGCAGATTTCGTCACTTTCAGCTGGGCGCAGTCTCTGTGCAAGCAGGTTCTTGACAGGAGCGACTGCATGATATCCACTAACTAACCAAATGAAATATCAATAGGGGTCATCGGTTTAGCAAAGAAAAGTGATTACATCACCGACTTGTCTTTCGACGTCTTGTCATTAGAGGCTTTGTTTCTAGTTCCTCGGTGAGTCCGGGGGTCCCTGTGCCATCATGGTGATACGTGTTTCAGCTGATTCTGACACATGAGAGCTGAACAGGATCTGCTCCCTGGTGAGCTTGAATTCCTATTTTGGAAGTCTGGTACGCCATGCCTGCGGATCATGCATGTTTTCCTAGATTCTGGGCTGACAGTTCTATGCATAGATCCCAGTTCTCAAGGAAATGGTGCGCTTAACCGGCCGCCCCGTTGTCGCAGGTGGCGAGGAAGCTGATAAACTCATCTAGACCAAAGCCTTTTTCCGATTTATCCCTGTGATAGTAGTGTTGTATCTGGGTGGGCAACCCCAGATGACGCATTCAAGAAAGCCTGATGCTAATGCAGTGGGGTATGTTCCTGCAGGGTTCTTGACCACGTTCACCATGCTCGCCCGTGACCGCCTCTCTCTCAGGCAAATGTCGTGGATTTTGGTGAAAGTGTTCTTTGGGTATGGCGGTGTAAGCCCCTGATTGTCGATCGCTTCTCCAACTAACAGGGAGAGACAGCTCGAACGTATTGGGCTTCGTGGGTTTCTCCCTTGTCTCTTGGTGCTCGGATTTCTGCAAGACTGACGGTGGCTGAAATGATTGGAAACAGGACATCGCTCACGATGTAAGTCTCATGCACTAGACGGGCGCCATGCAATCTTGATTGGAAGCCGTCAGGGATCTTCGGAATCGATTGGCTATGGTGTTAAGTTTGACTGACGCGCTAATTCTTAGATTTCCCCGATCTTCGGCTACGGTTTGATGTGTGTTTTCCCTTCTACTTTGTACCACCTACTGCGCCACAGATGCCATGAGAGGTCCCGGTCGCATACGCCTGCGATCACGTTTGGCGTTTCCCCTGTCGGTGATTTACCTTGTATACCTTGTTTCCGAGTCCAGTCCTTTTTTGCTCAGTTGCATCCGAGGGTGGCGATGCCAACTACGAATGTCGTAGGGCCATTCACCCAATGCTCCGAAAGCCCGTTTAGTGACGCTGGTGCTGCCGGGCCCGCCAATCGGACGCAACTCGAGAGAGTCAAGCCTCACAGCATCTCGGCATCGATACGAACGACCCCTATCCATCACTCCAATTCTAGTTAGGAAATTGTGGCTAATGGACATTGATTCGCAGGTTGATTTTTGTCTCCATGACCAATCTATTATTGCTCTCGTCGCTGGTCAGCCTTATGAGCATGAGTCTAGAAGGGGTATGTACTGTACACTATGTCTGGTGGCTGACTTGCGCACTTCCTCATTTGCCTAGCATGGCTAACCGGCACTTCCTCCACTTTTCTTCCTATCCAGGTCATGGCCCATGCTAAAGAAGAGTACCTCTTTCAGTAAGCTCTATAATCGATCTATTTTTGATCAGACAGAGTAACTTACGCCGGGAACTAGACTGTCGATTTACGTCTTAGAAAGCAGCAATTCGCGAAGATTGACCTATTTCATGCCTCCTTTGGTCAGTCTATCGCGCTCACCTGAACATGCACTTAAGAATGTGTCGCTAACAATAGCATCGGTTACGCTATAGAATCTCATCCCTCTTCTCTGTATTCGGCCCTTGAGGCTCTTTTTGTCTGCAGAGCATATTCGCCGAGTCCGTATCATGTTGCTCCGAGCAACCCACCTCCCCTTTGTTGCATTGATCTGGGCTTATGAATCTAGCCGCCGCTATGTCTCGCGGCGAAGTAGCCAATTTCCACCAACAGCCACGACGGGAGGGGGCAGTCGCCCTACCTCGTCTTTTCAAGCTGGCTTTCCTCTCTCCACGCACCATGCCCCGCTACAGACCTCCGCATTTGAGGGACGGCCCTTCAGGCCCAAAAAGTCTAAGGAACGATTATTTCCTGGACAGGCTAGGCCTATTGACCTTCCGGACATGGCCGATGAAGTAGAGAGGTTAAGAGCTCAAGTGGAACGAGTAGCCACAACTGTGGCCTTCCTCCGCCGAGCTCATTGACGAATGCTCGTCAGTAGCTGGCAACAGGAGGGTTTACGGCCAGAATCGAAGATAATCGTGCTGTAGCCTGTTAGGCGCACGCACCCGCTGCAGGGCCGGCTTTATAGCCTAAGCTTTAGCGCGAGCACCGGCCAGCGACCGACTGTGAAGTGGATTGCGTTCATAGGATTCGAGGCCTTGGGTCACAGGCAGGGATTTATTGTCTCATCTAAGCAACGATCATTCTCTTTCGGATCAATAATCTCGTGGGAGAGATTCGCTCTGGATAGCTCATGTACAGTGCCAATATGGTTGCTTTTTTCATTGTTCCTTGGGCGGTCGCAGATGTCACCTATGTGTGACTATTATGCTAGTCATTCTCAATCTCTTTTTGGCCTACGTTGTTTTCATTATCGGGGTTGCTTTCTGTTCCTGCATTCAATGACTACGGTATGATAGGAAGAACCCCGGATGCCTTCTTTTCTGTCGAGAGAATGAACTGCATTCATGACATGAACATAGATCTTTTAGGTAAATGCAGAGCTGATCTGTAAGTGGCTGCGATAGTCATAATGGGCACGGGAATTGAAACCGTTTGCTACGCGATCTGAATTAATACTGGCTGATTGCAATCAGACCATGCCATTTTCCAAGTTCCAAGGTTGGAGGGTGGCCCGGGATTAGGGCCGGGTGCCCCTCATTGCCCTGGTCATACACCCCAAAACTGTACTCGTACAGGTAACCTTGAACCTGGTAACTTACTTCTCTCCTCTCCGCTTCTTCCCTGAGCCCTTTCCGACACAACTCACCACTCCATCACTCACTCCGCCAACTCTTCTTCATCAACCTCTATCTCCCCTACAACCACAAAATAGCCCAGCACTTTCATGGATATTTCTCTTTCAAAAGCCACTCGTCCAACCGAAGAATAACGCCTCAGTACCAACACCATGATGCTCTGTGACTATGAATCGGGATGTTCAATCCTGTCCTCTCGTTTCCTCAGCCATCGGGGCAGTGTTTGTCAATCATACCTGGCGACACGCACTGTTGCGTCGCCAAGCAAGTCACCTGAAGTTACCGAACTGTCGGGTCCCAGCTAATCCTTTTTCATCCGCAGCAAGAAGAGCAGAAAATTGATCAGAGGAAAATGGAAAATGAAAAATCGCGCCCGACCGCTGCCAGCGGTCCCATTCAACAATAATGATGCAGGCGCTGCTGATGCCCGTTATTCTCCATCAGCCCTGGTTGGAACAGGCAATCCCACCTCCTGCCCCCCTCCATCCATGGACTGGGGTTGATTCCATTTCCCTCTTTCCCCCTCCTCTTGTTCAAGCGCCGCCGGCTGTTCCCTGGCTGCCGTTGCTGTCACTCTTCCCCTCTATCCGCTGGCCTCTGCATCTCGGGTCCCTGCTCATTGCTGTTAATTCCATCCAAATGAATCTCAAAGCTTGTGTTCAGGACGGCGTTGTCCGTTGACAATCGAACCATGCTCTACTCCCAGTCAACCCCTCCTTGTTTTCTTTACAGCGTACAAGAGTGACGGGCAACTTGGCCTGATCACACTCTTCCGGCGCTAATTAATTGTGCATAATATCTAATTGTCGCGCCTATCTGGATGCTGCAGACCAAAGGCTGCAGTCCACTTGGTTCGGCCCTACCCAGCTAGACCTTGCACACCCCCTTCTCGTCAAGTCGCTTTCACCCATGCAGCGAATTCCCCTCAAGTCTGCCTTGCCTGATGAGGCGTCGGTCTTCTCGCTTTTACCTCACTCCTCTGTGCCCCATGCGGCGGATGCTGTACTCCAATTGTCATATGGCATTGTAGTCGTCATTGCTTTCAGCCGCTGTTCATGGTGCGCCACTCTTTCTATCGCACAGCAGCATTACTACTGAGTCGCTTTTCACCCAGAAAAAAAATCTTATATATTATCCTCGCCGTCAAGGCTGAGTTACATCTCTTGCATTGCCAATCACTTCTAGATTGATTTGCCGTCGACCAAGACTTTGTCGGAAATATTAATAGCTTCGATATCCCTTTCGTTGTGTATCATAAACCAACACCCGTGCTCTCAGTATCTCTCACCACAATCTCTGGCAACCCAGGCTACTTCGTTGTCAATCATGAACTTCACGCCCGTCCAATACCCGGCACCTTCGCCCTTCGTTAGCTCAACGTCGGATGACCACTCGATGCTAGACACCACTTCAGCATATGCGTCACCTATGTATGCAGCGTCTTTCGATATGCACAGCTCTCGATCGCTAGCTGGACTAGGGATTTCACACCTTGGGATGGAGACTTTTCCGTCTGAAGCAGAATCGTACCCGCGTTCGGGACTACCTATTTTGTCAGATAGCAATTGGTCGGATACCGTCATGAGACCCGAGACCTTCCTCCAAACCCCTCCGAGATACAACCATTTGCCATCGACAACCCACTATGAGCCGCGAAGTGGTGTTCGAGAGGCTGCCGCCTCCCCTTCAAGCTTCTACAGTTCACATACATTCAGTACATCGCCAAGCCATGGTTCGAGTACAGAGACCGAGGGTCAGCAAGATGCAGTACCAGAAGATAGGCTATTCGAATGGCCTAGCACTCCTACTTCTGATGGTCCGAATATGCCAGTAGACTGTACCATAATGAAGGGGGAATCGGAGGAGTTGTGGGCACCGTCTCGGTTCGAGGACACGGCTCCTAATACATCTTCTGCTCTTTCGCAAATGCCACCTACGCCCGCGGGCAATCCAGGCTCAGGGATACAGTGGCCTCAAAGCGCAAGTCAAGGAAGCTCAGCCGGGTTTATTCCCGACCAGGAAACAGCACTTGGGCTGATCCCCGCCGACGTGATCTCAAGGTGGATTGAAGAGGTGGTCGGAGCTCCTGACGGGGCGCTGAAGATACCATCTGCCAGTGGTCTGCAGTGCAGTGTGTGTGGGCATCGCTTCACTCGGCGCTCTAATTGTCGCGAGCATGAGAAGAGGCATGACCCGATGCTGAGAAAATCTTTCCCATGTGACACTTGTGGAAAGGCATATGGGCGGAGGACTGATCTCCGTAGACATGTGGAAAGTGTAAGTAACGATGTTTGGTCTGGAAGTTTCAACCACTGACGGCCGCAGACCCATCTTCAGTTGCGTAAATTCTACTGCGAGCAGTGCGGCCAGAGCTACAGCCGACAGGATACACTTAATAGGTATGTTAGCAGTTCTTCCTTGCCAGTAAGCTGCACATGCTCGGAGTCTAACGCTATGCTAGACACAAAACGGACGGGTGCCCCCGAAAGACTCGAAAGTGCAATGTGTAGAAGCAAATCAGATTGTTTCAACTTCTGCATCCTTTCACCTCACTGAGCAGCGTCCGTATCCCCCCCCCACGTGAGTGAGAGCGCAAGGACTACCGCCACACACACACACACATTGTGTACCCAGTCATGTTTGCGTGGATCGCAAGCACGAGTCCACTTTCCTTACGCCTGTATGTTTTTTTTTTGGGAGGTTGCAGTCGACTACTAGCATTGCACTATTGGGAGGCTCTTGTCCGCTTTTGCCTATTCGTTGCAAGGACGTTTATCTGCATTTTGGGTTTGTGTCTTTACTTGTCGTCGCATCGTCCTTGTTTTGGCTCTGTCTTCTGGGAAGACTTTCTGCGTTGATGTTCACTCAAGCTTGTGTTGTCTTTTGATTATCCCTGCCGCCCGCATAGAGCACATGAAACGGGATTTAGAGCATCGGCGCTTTCCGCATGGCAGGTCCATGCGGAAAGTAAGGGGACATATTCACAGCATACAATTGAATTCTTTGTTCTTCTTATTCACTCTTCTTCCCTACGCCGGTGATCCAGTAAAGCTTGTATCAGCCGGAGTTGGACGGCGAGACAATCGCGTAGATTTGACTCGGCACTAACATCCCCTAGGCTATAGTAATCTCGGCCTGCAAACAAAGAAACCCAGGTCCAGACACGGGCGGGTGCCCCTCCCAGGCAACCAAGACAGACAACTTAGCATGGATTCTCACCCGGTCGCTCCTCGGTCTCACGAGGATGCTCCTACTCGTAGTAGTCTAGCAGCCAGCTGTCTTCAGTGCAAAACAGCACCCTAGCAGGGGTGAACAATCTGGCGTGAAACAACCCAGCGCAAAACATCCTTGTCTGAATTGATTACTCCCACTTGGACCTGGTATCGTTACGGTCCCTCATAATTGAGTCCAGACAGGTTACTAGAATAACTTATCTACACTCGATATTGTCTAATCTAAACCACATGAGGACCGAACTCCGACCGGACTCCTTGACCGGCCGATATCTGAACCATGGTTGGCATATGGTAGTTGAATCCTTTTTTCGTTCCGTTCTCTTCCCCTGAGAATCACTCCCGCTTGGCTCCGCTCATGTCAGCGAGGATGGTAGGCTACCGTAGACTTTTCCCCGTCGGATCTTCCCCTTCTTTGCTCAGGTACCGTACCATGGTCCCTCCCACGGATACTGTCAGGGCTGAATCACTGACCGGTTTGTGGGCTGCTGCTGAGTTTGTGCCTGCCTCGAGGCGAGGAACTATTGCTAACTAACCTAACGTAAGTGTTAAATAAGGGGTATAGTAAGGGGATAGTTAAGCCTAGCGAGCTGATTGATGGGATTGATGGTTGGTCGGATCCGAATAAACTCTGGTCTTTAGATTGAGGAGATATGGTAGTTCGGATTTGATTTGATTTGAGTCGGTGTTCCTTGAGGTTCAACTTGTCTTTGTTGGGAATCTGGGATCTTGTCTCGGAGTCGGAGTCGGAGCGTGGCGGTGCTTTCGAAGTGGGCTCAACTTCTGTCATGTGTGTGGGGGCTTTCGGGGTATTCCGTGGGGGTTGACGGGGGATTGTGGGTGAAGTTGAGGGTCAGGTTGTAATGTGGATCGATCAGGAGTTGAGGTGAAATGAAAAGGTTTCTTTCGGGGTGGAGTAAAGTCGATGAAGATCTTGAATTCGAGGCAGTGTGAGGGATTGTGGGAATTGAAACAAGACTCCGTTGATTTGTCTGTGGAATGTGGTTAGCGCGTGGATAGGGGATACGGGGTAGGTTTCGCAGGGAACGATTGGGCATGTTGAGTGTACGGTGACAGTGTTCTATTGAGAGTAAAAGGTCCCGGGACATAAGTAATGCCTTCTGAAGCTAGACCTGGGGTTGAAAAGATAACAAATTTAGCTTCTTTAACTCTGGAAAACGGAGAGTGATATAACTTCCCACCGGCGCTTGAGGATGAAATCGTCAGCCAATTCTTTGGCTCGGCTGCCCTCCTGCATTTTTGACTTCAATCATGGCTGCAGGTACTGTGCCTTTCTGCTGATCTAAGAGTATTATGACTCTTAAGGTTTCTGGTGTTCAGTGCTGAATATCGATTTGACGATCACTGTGGAAGATCGTCTGGGACAGCTCGTATCGACGCCGGGGACGCCTGATTCGCGCTGATAGGATCTGCGCAGTCTTGCTCGTTTGAGCTGGCTTCGTGGTCTGCTTACGGGCATGAGGACTTCGGAAGTCCTTGGATCGTCATGCATTGAATTGATACACTTATTTTTGAGACTCGCCATTCGTTCTATCCATTCTCAACTGCATGTCCTATGATGCAAGATGTGCTTCTTGATCACTGGCCTACTGTGGGTGATTCATGCAGAACTATGCAAGGTCTTCACTTACATGGCTATTGCTAGCATTTCAGAGACATTAGGTACGGGTTCCAGCGTACTCGACCTTGAAAAGATCACGGACACGCAGCGAGTATTGCATCGATTCTACTACCCTCGTAGAGAGTGCAGGTATAGAGCCAGTCCCTAATAAGGGCATCGATCTTTTACGAGTTGCCTTCCTATCTATAGCTTTAAGCAGGCTTGCTAGTGTGCCATAGACGAGCTATGATGGTCTCTTCACATCCTGTCATTGATGGAGCTGTTGCATTGCCATTCGAGATTGTGACCGGACACGCAGTGCATCACGTTCTGTCATAGGTAGAAGTGTGACACATTCCAGGTTCTACATGCAGGTTGAGACCCCTCATTACTTGATTCAATAACATCCAGGCTCCACCGGTTCCTCTTTTCCAGAGGTGTAGTCAGGTAAGTGGTGAAGTTGGCTGCACTACAGCTCGTGATTCGAATTGAGAGCTGAAAATCTGTCTTTGGTGCCATTGATCCGAGTCCAGCACATGATCATACTCAGTATCGAATAACAAGTCAAACTGGCTGCAAATCACTCTCGTGTGCATCGAACTACCGGGACAGCGCAGCATGTTGTGCAACCCTGTCAGGATGAGAACTCCGCACGAGGGATTCTGCCACCGCTCGGGGGGCCGCTTCTTTCCCCCGCGGGAAAAATGAGGGTCAAGATAAATACACGGCTGTCCGCCTTGTCCCCTCCGCAACATCTTCGTCAGCATCCCCTTGCCCACTTTCTCTCTCCATTCTTCCACCATGAGTACCACGACAACGGTTACCGAAACGCCAAAGATTACGGCTGAGAATGTCGCAACGCTCTTTCCCGATGTCGACACTTCGCTTGCTCGTGAGGTGCTCCCGACCGCGACAAATGCCCCTGCCGCTGGGTCCAGCGACGATCTCGCCGGTTACGATGAGGAACAAGTTCGTTTGATGGACGAAGTGTGCATTGTTCTGGATGAGGATGATAAGCCCATCGGTAGTGCCAGCAAGAAGACCTGTGAGTTTATCCCCTCAATCTGAATCACCTCGGAGAGGGCAAAATTGGAGGTGGCGTCGCTGCTTATCCTTTCGCCTTCTCCCCGGTCCATACGTTGCAGGCGTCTCCCACGATCAACCTGATCGCTGACAATGGGGAATCTCGTATCTTTCCAGGCCACTTGATGACGAACATTGATCGCGGCCTTCTTCACCGGGCTTTCTCGGTTTTCCTCTTCGACTCCAACAACCGTCTGCTCCTCCAACAGCGCGCCTCCGAGAAGATCACATTCCCTGACATGTGGACGAACACCTGCTGCTCCCATCCGCTGGGCATCCCCGGCGAGACCGGCTCCGAGCTCGATGCGGCCATCCTCGGCGTCAAGCGCGCGGCGCAGCGGAAATTGGAACAGGAGCTGGGCATCAAGCCGGAGCAGGTACCGCTGGACAAGTTTGAGTTCTTCACCAGAATTCACTACAAGGCGCCTAGTGATGGCAAGTGGGGAGAGCATGAGAGTACGTTGACTCTGTTCCAACATGTGTTTGTTTTGTGCTGAAAGCTAACCAAACGAAACTGTTATAGTTGATTACATCCTCTTCATCCAAGCCGACGTCGATCTGAACATCAACCCCAACGAGATCCGTGATACCTGCTACGTCTCCGCCGACGAGCTGAAGCAGATGTTCGAGAAGCCCGGTCTCAAGTTCACGCCCTGGTTCAAGCTTATCTGCAACTCGATGCTGTTCGAGTGGTGGAGCCACCGCGGCTCTCCCTCCCTGGAGTCTTACAAGAACGAGAAGGGCATTCGTCGGATGTAAAGGTGTGGGCGATGAGACTTGGTGACGGATTCGTTTGCATTTGCATATCTATCTTAATATTCCTGTTGTCGCTGCTGTGCTCGGTTCCCCACAGACAGTGTTTCTTGAGGCTTCGGTTATTTTCTTTCTTTATTCCCCCTTCAATGCTACATGGCTAGCGGTTCGATGCTCTACTATGAGCCAAGCACATATTCTATTGTGGTTTCAAACAAGTCAAAGTAAAATGTCGGAACAGCATCCGCTTCTTTCGTATATACCATAAGCTTCACGTAGCTCAGGCTTCTCAGTCCAACCACTTCCATCATGCAAGACGGTCCTCGGCATTATAACATCCCAGTCGCCGCACCAAGACCCAGAATCTACCCCTCAAACCTAGCTCGCTCAATTAAACGATAAAATGGGGGGATATGCAGATCACCGCGACTTCGTCGTCGCATCCGTTGCCAGGAACAAGACGCAACAACCGAGAATCACCGCCCCAACGATAGTGAACATGACCTGCGTCTTCCAACCGCTCTGCACCAGCGCCGCCTGCTGGCTGTACTTGCGCACCGTGCGGATGTAGTTGGCGAACCCGGTCACCAGGCACGTCAGGCTCAGCAACCAAAAGATGATGCCCAGCGGCAGGGACATGCGGCGCTCGAGCCCCGTCGGTGGCGACTGGAAGTGGAACGAGATGATGATCGCGATCGAGACCACGCCCAGGTACATCGACAGCCGGAGCCACGAGAGGAAGGTGCGCTCGTTGGCGCAGTGGTCGCGCGCGTCTGAGGTGACGTTCTCGAATAGGAGTGCGCCGAGCCACGGCCGCGCGAGGAAGAGGTGCGGATCGCTGGGCTGGTGTCTGGTTTTTTTTTTTTGTGTTTCCATGGTCAGTCGGGTTCTTGGGGTTTGTGCTGGGGTTGAGGGTTGAGGGTCAGGGTCCGAGGAAACTTGACTGACCGGTTTGCTAGGACTGGAGTTGCGTTTGCAGCATTGATGATCGGGTTGTAAGGGGGTTTTAGGTCGGTGGGTTGGGATTCTTGTGTGGTTGTGGTTGTCATTGTTGCGGAGACGATCTTGTTCGGTGATGAGGGTATTTGAGCTCTTTCAGGTGTGCGTTGAGGGTTCACGGCCAATTTCTGGATACTGTAGAAGCCAACGTTTCGTAACTTCGGATCTCTTTATCCTGGCTTCGCACATGGTTGGAGTTTGTTTTCCCTCTGAGACCGATCGTATTCTTGAGCGCTTGGAAAAAGGTCCGGTGACAGCTATTGATGCTAGTGATGTATCCAGGCACGTGATTCAATGGTCGGCGACCATGGGCAGAATGATGTCATTGCGGCTGTCTTGCCAACAGTCATGTTGTACGGCGTACACTCTTTGGTCTCTGCTTTGAGGGACAGCAGCTGGGAGAACCATGTCTGTGCTTTTGATATTCCTTATCGACTTATCGAGACCCTTACTGCTGTCACTTGAAGCTCCTGTGGGTAAGATGACAGAAAAAGACCTCCTCAATCCGAACTCTCGCCGATCGCCTCCACCTCGGCTGTACCATCTTCTTTGGGATGTGCCAATGGTATGGCTGATGGCTGGGTTAGTCATTCGACTGCTATCAGTGAATGCGGGGCTAAAATAGTAAGATACCATGACAGACTAGAATGACAACGAGACTGGAACATTACTTCGTGAATTGTGCGGATTGTGTGAATGTATTTCCATTGGGCTATGGCGTCGTACAGGTATATGCTCCGATCGAAAGGTTGATGAGGAATGAATCAATGGGACTCGCAAATGTGCGACGTGAGTCATATCCACACAGCTCATTCAGCATAGCTGGGGAGATGCAAAAGATCGAAGACCCGCAGCCACAATACGGGGCAATTACAGTCAACTCTAAACCAAGCCAATCGCCGGCGCCGCAAATTTTGCTGCTTTGCTGCTAGACCTTCCGAACCGGTCCAATCGCCTGCGCCTGCACCCGGAGACGATAAAAGCGTCCCCCTCTCAACCATCCGAGTCGCTCAGTCGCTTTTCAGCTTGAAGCCTCCTCCTTGCTTCTTTTTATTGCTTATCAATTAGAAAGGAACTTCTGCGGATTTCGGCAAATCATGCGGGAGTGCTCCGTGCCTTATTTATTTTATCCGTAACCCTCCAATCTCCAAACCCGTTTGACTACTCAAGTCGTCGAACTCTTATCCGAAAGAAATGACTCCGCGCGATTCCGATTTTCACTCGCCCAGAATGGCAGACGAACACCAATACCTTTCTCGCTCTCCACTTGCGAGGACAGCAATTGCTCGCGATCTGGAAGACTACGCTGACGATGAAGACTCCATGCTCACCACCGACGACGATGCATCCGAGACCTCGACCATTCGCGCAGTCGGCAGTCAGCCAGGAACCAGATCCCATTCCTTGACCGGTTCATACCAGCGACCCAGCTTCTTCACGACAGTCTCGCGCGCCACCGTTGTCCCCTATCGCCCAGATCAGGAGGGAATGACCCGCAGAGAACGCGATCAAGCGATCGAGGACGAGCGGGATCTTCTCACGGACAACCACTTCATTGAACCGTCGAGGAAGAAGACTCGCCGCACGGCATCAGAGTCTGCGCCATCCACGGAAGATACTGCGCTCTTAGGAGAGGCGTCTCGTCAGCCTCAGTACGATTCTGTTGACTCCGAGGAAATCGACCGGAAGTGGGAGGAAGCCGTTACCGCCGGACTCATTCATACAACGTGGAAACGTGAAGCTCAGGTCATTGGAAAGAATGCAGCACCGTTGGTGTTCACCTTTTTGCTCCAGTATTCCTTGACGGTGGCCAGTATCTTCACCCTGGGACACCTGGGCAAGAAGGAATTGGGCGCTGTTAGTCTTGCTAGTATGAGCGCGAATATTACAGGTTATGCTAGTAAGCTCGATCCTCGCCATTGCACTTCGCGAATCAATGTGCTAATCTTATCTGCGTACAGTTTACCAGGGTCTGGCTACCAGTCTGGACACACTCTGCGCTCAGGCCTACGGCTCCGGAAGAAAGAAACTCGTGGGTTTGCAGATGCAGAAGATGGTCTTTTTCTTATGGACTATTTCTATTCCCATTGTCATTCTCTGGTTCTTCTCTGACAGGATTCTGGTCAGAATTGTGCCCGAGACAGAGGTGGCCATGCTGGCTGGTCTCTATCTCAAGGTGGTTGCTCTGGGTGCGCCGGGATATGCCTGCTTTGAGAGTGGAAAGCGGTTTGTGCAGGCGCAGGGTCTCTTTTCCGCTTCCCTCTACGTCCTTCTTATCTGCGCACCCCTGAATGCATTGATGAATTATGTGTTTGTCTGGCAGTTCGGATGGGGCTTTGTCGGGGCTCCCATCGCCGTGGCCATCACAGACAACTTGATGCCGTTGTTCCTGTTCCTATACGTGTACTTTGTTGCCGGATCCGAATGCTGGAATGGTGTAACCATGAGGGCACTGCGCAACTGGGGCCCCATGATCAAGCTCGCCCTCCCAGGTCTATTGATGGTCGAGGCTGAATGCCTCGCCTTTGAAGTCCTCACTCTGGCTTCTTCATACCTCGGAACCACTCCCTTGGCCGCGCAGTCTATCCTGTCGACCATCTCTAGTATCACCTTCCAGATTCCCTTCCCTGTATCCATCTCCGGGAGCACTCGTGTCGCAAACTTGATCGGCGCAACCCTTGTCGATGCCGCTAAAACCTCTGCGAAGGTCACCATGGTCGGCGCCGTCATCGTCGGTCTTCTCAACATGCTCCTCCTTTCCTCTCTGCGCTACTACATTCCGCGACTCTTCACTTCTGAAGAGGAAGTCATCGAATTGGTCGCGCAGGTGCTCCCTCTCTGTGCAGCGTTCCAACTCTTCGATGCCCTCGCAGCAAACTGCAACGGTATTCTCCGAGGTATCGGCCGGCAGGAAATTGGCGGTTACGTTCAGCTCTTCTGCTACTATGTCATCGCCATGCCCATCAGCTTTGGAACGACCTTTGCTCTGAACTGGGGTCTCTTCGGCCTCTGGAGTGGTGTAGCCCTTGCTCTGATGCTCGTCTCCATCTGTGAGGGATTCTTCCTCACTCAAACCAACTGGAACCGTTCCGTGGAGGATGCACTTAAGCGGAACTCCATGACTTGATATTTCTACCTGTACATTCCAACGAATGATGACAATGATGTTTTGATGATTTGTTGTTGCATTCCATTGTTTTCCAACGTACTGGTCGTGCTCATCCGAACGAGTGCGGTACATGAGTACATGTATGGGAGGCCTCGTCCAAAAGTTTTGGCCCTTCACATCGACCCCCTCCAAGCGAACTGAAATTACTCGTGTGTATATTGTGTTTCACAGCTGTGTTATACCAATCCTGTCTGGATCGAAGCCTCCAAACTCGTCTTTGTATGCTATGTTCAAGCAAGCCAACACGGCAAATGTCATTCATTAAACCCAGTTTGTATTTCATCAGATGAAGGCGCAACCCGTAAATCACAAGCAAACCTAATATTCCAGAATAGCCCAGGTCTGCTCATCGACCGTCGAGAAGATGACGCCAGCCGTCAACAGCTCGTCCCCGGCCCTGGCGACATCCGGCATCGGCAGGCTCAACTTGGCGGCAATCAACTGGGCATGCAACCCCTCGTTACTCTGCGGCTCCGTCCTCAGCAGGTTATACACCCGTCTCGCGACGGGGCTCATCGCCGGCAATGCCCGGCCACCCTCAGCCCCATAATCATCCACCCCACCCATCGACGCATCGCCCGCCCCGCCAGCACTAGCACCTCCCGCCCCCGCCGGGGCTGCCTCACCCACGGGCCCCTTCGTGAAGAACAAATGCACCGCCGCAGCCTCCAGCAGATGCACATGCACCTCGTTGATGTTAGAGACCGCACGCACGCAGTGCGCCCCGACGAACCGCTTGTTCCCGAACGACTTGAGCTTCCCGAACACCTTGGCGTACCCATTCAGCTCGGGCTGATTCTTCGCCACCGGCTTGCCCCCGTTCTCGTCCGTGTCCATGTTGTCCGTCCCCGCCGCCGACGAGTCGATCCACTGCTTCACTTCGATCTCCCCCGTGCCGTCGTCGATCTTGTATGTCACGTTCGTCGACTGCGAGCTGATGTTGCGTACCTGTCCGATGAAGCACACGCTGGCCGCTTCCGCGGAGTCGATCTGGTAGCCCGCCTCCGGGTAGGGTTGGGTCGCGTCCAGGGCTTGTTTGATGGTTATCGGGCGGAGGGTGGCGTTGTTGTAGTCGCCCTGTTGATTAGGAGGAGTCATTAGTATGGTTTGGGTGCTGTTGGTGGGTTATTGGGGCAATAATGGCTTGGAATCCGGGAAACCTATGGTGTCGAGCAAGAAAGGATTGAGGTAGAGGCTTTTACCTTTCCTCCTGATGGACTGTTATTCATCTCGCCGGGCATGAAGCCGCCTCCGCCTCCGCCTCCGCCGCCACCTCCGTAGCTGTTGTTGTAATTGCTGTAGCCGCTGTCTGATAGTAGCGTGGATTTATTAGCAGAGTGCGGGAGAGATGGGGGAGCGCAGTGAACGTGATGCGTATGAAGTGAGTGGTATTAGAGGGGAGTGGAAGAAAAAGAGAGGCAGAGGTGGAGGTAATAGACTCACCCATTATGTAGATTTGGTGGGGTATCTAGAGAAAAACAGAACTTCAGGTTGGTTTTCACACTTATTCACTGCACTCAGAAGCGACCTTGAAAGCTTGAATGATGGAAGCGCTGTCAATTGCATTTTACCGCTTCGGGACGTGTAGGAGAGACGCGTCGCGGCGGAAGACAGCCATGTTTGCAGTGTTTGTTTGATTTGCAGCCACACTCCCCTCCTCCCGCCGGAGCGACGTTGATCCCGTTTGCTTCACCGCCTTGGACATTTTCCTGACCCAAGAAAAAAAAGTCGAGATCTCCGATAAGTGAATGAGTTTTTGAGGCGGAACCGCATATCGAGGACACAGGGGCGCGCCGCGGTTTCAACACAAGATGGCTCCTCGCGCTGCTTCTCCGGCTATGTCGGAGAACGAATTCGACATCACCAATGCGCTTTTCCAGCATGATAGCGATTCCGAGATCGAGCAAGTTCCGAACAAGAAGGCCAAGCGCCAACAACCGCAGGCGGCCGCGCCGCAGCAACTAGACTTCCTAGGAGGAGCGGACGGCGGCGACGACGACGAGGATGACGAGGCGTTCATTGCAGAGACACAGGCGTCGGCCAACCGAAAAGCGTCGAACCTCAAGGGTCGGACGGTCAAGAAGGGCGGTGGTTTCCAGGCGATGGGTCTGAATGCGAATCTGTTGAAAGCGATCACCCGCAAGGGTTTCTCAGTCCCCACCCCCATCCAGCGCAAGACGATCCCCGTCATCATGGACGATCAGGACGTGGTGGGCATGGCCCGTACCGGTTCAGGAAAGACCGCCGCCTTCGTGATCCCCATGATCGAGAAATTGAAGAGCCACAGCACCAAGGTCGGATCTCGTGCGCTGATCCTGTCCCCGTCGCGTGAGTTGGCTTTGCAGACGTTGAAGGTCGTCAAGGAGCTTGGCAAGGGTACCGATCTGAAGTCCGTGTTGCTGGTCGGTGGTGATAGTCTTGAGGAGCAGTTCTCCATGATGGCTGGGAACCCGGATATTGTCATCGCGACGCCCGGTCGTTTCCTGCACTTGAAGGTGGAGATGAACTTGGATATGTCGAGTATCCGCTACGTGGTCTTCGATGAGGCCGATCGACTCTTCGAGATGGGTTTCGCCGCGCAGTTGACCGAGATTCTGCACGGCCTGCCGCAGAGTCGCCAGACCCTGCTCTTCTCGGCCACCCTCCCCAAGTCGCTGGTCGAATTCGCCCGGGCCGGTCTGCAGGACCCCACTCTTATTCGTCTGGATACTGAAAGCAAGATCTCCCCCGATCTTCAGAATGCGTTCTTTTCCGTCAAATCGGCCGATAAGGAGGGTGCGTTGCTCTACATTCTTCACGATGTCATCAAGATGCCCACGGGTCCGACCGAGGCTTCCCAGCGTCTCAAGGAGGATGAGAAGAGAAGTTTCAAGGATAGGAAGCGCAAGCGATCGGCAATGGATAAAGCTATTAACACGAAGGAGTCTCCTACAAAACACTCAACTATCGTCTTCGCAGCCACGAAACACCACGTCGATTACCTGTACTCACTTTTGTGTGAAGCTGGTTTCGCGACTTCCTACGTCTACGGTTCTCTCGACCAGACTGCCCGTAAGATTCAAGTCCAGAACTTCAGATCCGGTATCTCGAACATCCTCGTCGTCACGGACGTTGCGGCCAGAGGTATCGATATTCCCATTCTCGCCAACGTCATCAACTACGATTTTCCCTCTCAGGCAAAGATCTTCGTCCACCGTGTCGGTCGTACTGCTCGTGCTGGTCGGACGGGTTGGAGTTACAGTCTTGTTCGTGATCAGGATGCACCATACCTGCTGGACTTGCAACTTTTCCTCGGCAGGAGGCTGGTGCTGGGACGTGAATATGGCGATCAGGTCAACTACGCCGAAGACGTGGTCGTCGGAAGCATTCCTCGAGATGGTCTGTCCCAGAATTGCGAATGGGTATCCAAGGTCGTTGAAGATTCCACCGATATTTCCAACCAGCGTGCAGTCGCCGCCAAGGGTGAGAAGCTGTACATGCGCACGCGTAACGCAGCCGCCCTCGAGAGCGCTAAGCGAGCAAAGCAAGTTGTTGCTTCCGAAAACTGGGTCGCCATTCACCCTTTGTTCAACGACGAAACGTCTCAGATGGAAGCCGAGCGCGAGAAGATGCTGGCCCGCATTGGTGGCTACCGGCCCTCGGAAACCATTTTCGAAGTGAACAATCGCCGCAGCGGCAAGCCTGAGAACGAGGAAGCTCTCAGCACAATCAAACGGGTGCGCACGACGCTCGACTCGAAGAAG
Organism: Aspergillus homomorphus CBS 101889; assembly: GCF_003184865.1. Taxonomy (NCBI): domain Eukaryota; kingdom Fungi; phylum Ascomycota; class Eurotiomycetes; order Eurotiales; family Aspergillaceae; genus Aspergillus; species Aspergillus homomorphus. Next base: position 1,192,952 of record NW_020291888.1, on the reverse strand, counting down.
AAGCGCAAGGCGCAAGCCGAAGAACAGTCCGAGTTCGTCGAGGATGCTGTCTCCGGAGCCAAGGGCGACAAGGACGAGGAGGAAGCCGGCGCCGATGCTGCTCAGAGTGCCTTTGACGATGACGACGATGACGAAGGCCATGGCGTCCCCGACAACATGTCCATGGCCTCGGAATCGGACTTCGAGGTCACATTTTCGGCCTACGGAAATGGCAAGAAGGACAAGAAGGAGAGCGCGGCTTCCTTCCAGAACCCCGACTACTTCATGTCTTACACGCCCACAAACATCAACCTGGCGGAGGATCGCGCCTACGGTGTGCACTCGGGCACGAACGCTAACTTCGCGCAGGCGTCGCGCGATGCCGCCATGGATCTTCTGGGTGACGAGGGCAGCCGCGGGTTCGGAGAGCCTCGCACCATGATGCGGTGGGACAAGCGCCACAAGAAGTACGTGGCCCGCCAGAACGACGAGGACGGATCCAAGGGCACCCGCCTGGTGCGCGGCGAGAGTGGCGCCAAGATCGCCGCCAGTTTCCGGAGCGGCCGCTTCGACGCCTGGAAGAAGGGCAAGCGGCTGGGTCGTCTGCCGCGTGTGGGTGAGGCCGAGACCCCCGGTCTCTCGGCGGATCTGGATGCGGCCCGCCGCGGCCAGCGGTTCCGTCATCGCCAGGAGCGGGCGCCCAAGCGCGCTGATCCTCTGCGTGGTGACTATGAGAAGATGAAGAAGAAGAACGATGCGGCCAAGGAGCGCCAATTCTCCAAGTTCGGTGGTGCAGCGGCTGGTGGTAAGAGCGAGCTGAAGGGCACGGATGATATCCGGATCGCGCGGAAGTTGAAGCAGAAGAGGATGGAGAAGAATGCTCGGCCTTCCAGGAAGAGGTAGAGCATTTCCTGTCGGTTGCTATTCTTTCTTTCCGCTTCGTTTCTTCTTTGTATATACCACTTGTTTGGGACGGTCATCAAAAATCTGCTTTGTACTTCTGTGTAGATACCTCAATGCTGGGTTGCGAGAATTCTTATGGGAATCAAATCAAGTCCAAATCATTTATATTGCTTGTTAAGTATCGCTTGGTATCAATTTAAACAGGTGGGAAGGAGCTTCCTCTCATCTCAGGCTCAGTATACCATCCCAATGAGGGAGCAGGGCGGCATGGCTTCTCTCTCGAAATCATCCTCCTCTGCAATGACAGTTTCATACTTCGTCTGCATCCCGAACCCGGCGCAAGGCAGCATTCCCTCCCTCTCGACGTCATCGTCCTCTTCAACCTGCGTTGTGACCGGGGCTACCTGCTTCGCACGCGCGGCAAAAGCGCCGCATGGTAATATCCCTTCTTTCTCGTCATCATCACCCCCTTCACTCGCGCCCACCGTCCCACTCGCCGCTGCCACACGTGAAGCATGCAACGCGAACGCCGCACCACAAGGCAGGATCCCCTCTCTCTCCTCATCCTCATCCTCAAGCTCGTCCGTCCGCATCCGTGGAGGAATCGTGGAATGCCTCTGCGCACCCAAGCCAGCACAAGGCAGTATGCCCTCTCTCTCCTCGTCATCATCTTCGTGGCGCTCGACCTTACCCTCTCCACCAGCCGTCCGCTGCGACGCCTGCATCATAAACGCAGCAGCACACGGCAACATGCCCTCCCTCTCCTCCAGGTCATCATCCTCTCCAGCCCTAGCAGGCACAGCCACAGATACGGGCACTAAAACCCTCAACTCATGATCCTCCCGCTCCGTAACAACCGAGCACGCCGAAACCCCCTCAATCTCCTCCCAATCACTCTCCTCCTCTTTCTCTATCAAGCTTTCACCCCCACCGACCCTCTGCAGAGACCTCCAAGCCGAAAGTACCCTCTCCCACGATCCCCTCGTCTCCATCCTATCCCGCCACGCCCGCACCCACGGATACCGCTCTAGCAGATGTTCCGAAGCCGGCGAGAGCTCCCGGCTTAAACCAGGTAAGAACGCCAGATCCGCGTAACTGCATCGCTCTCCGACTAGCCAGGTCTTGTTGACCAGGGCGGTGTCTAGCGTTGCGAGGAGTTGGTGGGGTCTACTTGTGGGCTCGTCGCTGCTGTTGCGCGGTTAGTTCTGCTCTCTATCATTTTGCTTGGTACACCTATGATGGGACTATGATTCCAGGTGCGGAAGGAGGCGTGCCATGGGGGACGAATGGTCACTCACCCACTATCACTCCGCTCCTCACGAGAGCATAGAACCTCCTGCAAGGTGGTCTGGAAATGTAGCCATTGGTTCAGGAGATACCGCTCTTGGATCGTGGTAGTTGTGCTTGCGCCCAGGTTCACTCGGGGGTGGTCGTAGCGGTCAACGAGGTAATGGATTATTGCGCTGGTATGCGAAAGGGTGATGGATGTGCTGGGGTCTGTGAGGGCTTTTTCGTTTGTCCGGATTGCGTTAGTGATTGGGGCCCAGTGCTTGATGGCTTTGCTTGGAAGCGAGAGTCGTTTGGGTTGGCTGGTGACTTACTTGGGAGTTGCTGGTGGAATGATGAGCTTGTGCGGTTGGGTAGGGTGGTTGTGTATGGGATTCCCAGTTCTTCTAGGATTGTGATTATCTGTATTTATTGTTGGGTTGGGGTTAGTGTGTGCCTATTTTTTTGCTTCTTGTTATGGGGTTTTGGATGTTGGCGTACACTCCATGCGTTGGCGTCGGTGGCTATCCTCGGTGTTAGTGATATAGTTCGGGACCTTGTGGGGTTGGGAATGGAAGGCCGGCTTACGGAGTAGCTCGATGTGCATAGTTCGGGGCATTTTGTCCGTAAATTTGGTGGTGTGAATTGCTGCAAGTGGTCTAATGACAGATAGAAAGAAGGAAACCAAAAAAAAAAAAAAAAAGCAAGGCTGAGGCTGAGAGGCGTAGGTTAGGTTATTATAGCTCAGCTCCGTGAGGGGAAGATGCATCATGCGGCATTGGCTGGTCGGATGAGTCCCCGTCGTCGGGGGCGAGACGAGGCTTAGCGCTCCTACGGCACTCAACACGGCCTTGAACGATTGGTATGATTACTTAGTATTATTGCTGCGGCTGATGGGGAGACCATTGCTAGCCTCGTCAGGCCACGGGGATTCACATCTGGAGCTTGTGAGAGACCTTGTGGGATGTTTTTTTGTGGGTCGTCGTAGGCGTCGCTGTGGCCAGGTCGCGGCGGGGATTTCGTACTGTGGTCGTAATAGGCGAAGGACCCAATCAGAGTATCCATTTCTGGGCGAACAGGTATTGAGGAGCTGAGCTCGTTTTCGAGGAGGATACGAGTTCGTATCGTCGATGGAAAGCTACCGTGGCTGGTCTCGGGCTTGTGCGGAGACGATATATTAAAGGTTATCATAAGGTTGATTGATCTAGTTTATGCTCTGAGTCACCCATGGTTATATCAGGCCTAGATCCACAGATACATGACTAAGAAAGATAAGAACTGCCGCGGCACTTTGATGCCTTGCCTGAGCATGCGGTACCGCACCTGGAGTGAGAATTGTTGCTTCAACAATATGAAATTGATTGACTTCTCAAAGCATATTTTGGTTATTGTGATGTTAAGCATTGCAAGTAGGACTGAAATTTTTGCATTATGAATTATGTTAAAGAGGTGTTATGTATCAATTGGCCGGATGGTGTAGTTGGTTATCACGTATCGTTAACACCGATAAGGTCCTGGGATCGAGCCCCAGTCTGGTCATTGCTTTTTGCTTTTTGCGCATATCTCAGCTAACCAAACGCCGCGAGCATGTACTGTACACCGGTAGAGTCACTTCGATGGGCGTCCCATCGCATTGTGTTGTCGCCTACGATATTGCGCGCATCGGTACAGCCGTATCCGAGCATCGATGGCCCAGCAAATTCCCGACAACGCCTCATCAACAGGTAAAATATCTACCGTGTCCACTTGAAACAAGATTTTACAGGTGTTCATGACCGCAGAGCCAGTGGGCTGTATCTCTCATGCATACTGACACTGTATGTTGATGGCCCGGTTTTGCAAATACCAGCTTCAGCAATCCGTACCAAAAAACAAAGTTCAAACCAAATTCAGGATTGATTCGAGGCCCAGACCAGATGCATGCATCGGAGAAGATGCATGCTACGAGAAAATAGGGACGTCCTCAACCCGGGAGCAGAATCGATTATCGTGGTCATCCCCCGACTGCAGTGGGCCATAACTGACGAAGTCACCCGGTGATCTTTGTGGCCCAAGAAACTATCCATGGTACCACGACAGAAGATCTACCGTGACATCAGAAGCGGCACTGTAGGCTGCCCGATTGTACACATCGCGCATGTTCGGCAGGCCAGCTCCCGCACCGGGTCAGCATGAATAGCGAGTGCGTTTCCGGCCGTCGGTTCGCGTGAGAGTGTGTTTGTCGGAGCCGAAAGTGCCTGCTCAATATCCTGCTGACCACTGACATGTCGCTATCCCGCAGCTTCATCGAAGCAGATATACTCCGTAGTGATGTTGACAGTACGTGGTTGGCACAGTGTCCGCGGTTTACACCGCGCAAGCATATTCAAGCTGGCTACTCATGGTACGAGTTCCGAAAGTCATAAGCCCACTCACCCTTCAGCGGGAGCTCTTCATTGAACCATTGTGACCCCTATCGGGAGCGTCAAAGAAACAATCACAAGCCATGGTCTCGACAGCTTGGAATGGAAACCTGCAAGCTCCTCACCTCAGCATGCATATCCACTGGGAAGGTAACACTGCAATGCCAAGTCCGATTTTAGTGGATATTTAGAGTAGTAGATTGGTCCTGGGTCCAAGCTTACCTGGCGTCATGGAACAGGCGATCATGCTTTCAATACTGCTGCAAGTCCAGGACCATGTTCCCGTAGAAAAAACGCTAGCGAGCCACTCAAACGAGTTGATTGTAGCAGAGAAAGTTTCCGCGCACGTCCATCCATACTATATCTCGAATGCAGATGTTATCGTGGAATCCCATCGTGGACACGACCATCGGATATGCTCGAAGTGATGGCGCTGTAGCTACGCGAAGCTTTAGTCTATAGGTCCCACATTGAGCAGAATGCGTCAGTCTCAAAACTCTCATTCGAATCAGCATCTCGAGAAGCCAAATGGTGGGAATGGAGTGAAGTTACTAATGTGAGGAACGGCCAATCTGACACCACTATTACCCGTAGATAAAAAAACGGACCGTCGGAATCATGGGGGCATTTCCTTCCGTGAAACCATGGCAATCAGTGAATAAATAATCTCCTTCACTACCAATATTTGAAAAACTCCTATTCCGAAGATGGAATGATCATATTATGGAGCCTTTCCCTAATCGGACCGGCCCGGTATAGGGTCACGCTTCCTTTCTCAGCGGTAGGAAGATCGTTGGGATAGTCTGGAAAGAACATGCAAAAAGGATGGCTACTCCGTACGTGAAGGTCACCAGAGCTAAGTTGAGCTCTTGCAACAAGACTTGTCACATCCTCACCGACATCTCCCAAGCGGAAAGCCTGTCTCGGACTTGCACCATCTAGGTTTAGCCATGCAGATGACTGATCATTCCGCATTGCAGATTGCAGACCGCAGGCCTAACGTTCGTCATATAGTCGTTTGCTGATGCATTTGGTACTCCATGCAGACCGATCTGACCAACGACAATCATTGATGCAGTGATCACGTATAGGTTCCAAGTTCGTGCAAAATACTTGACCTTTCTAGACGTGACTTGATCCGCGAGAGGCAAATGTGGACCGTGCTTCTAGTACTAGTAACAATTTGTTAGCTTGTACAGAAACAACTGAGTGTCGCTGGCATGTCAGCGTTCATGAAAGAGGCAGTGCAGCGACTACATTTTCCTACAAGTCACGTCATGCGCCTCGGACAAGAAGCAAGAGTGACCCCCTGGTAAACCACCAGCAGCGGTCAGATGCCATGAGCAACTGAGGGCCAGTTTTCTCAAGACCACGGTCATCAGGCATGAGGGCACCCAGAATCAATCGATTCGTGGCGTCGGGAATTACCCGATGCTTATTGGTCTCTTAGTTCCGAAGCACCGGTAGACGTTGATAGACGAGATTGGCCGTTGCATAACGGGAATTTTCAGGACAGCAGTGGCTTTGTGAACCTTCTCAGGGCATCTTTCCAAGACGTTTCGCAAAAAGCGCTTCCCGACATAACACTGCCCGGACACTCAATACGTGGCTTGATAATGCAAATTATCATATGACGTGGAATAGTTATTCAGACCCGTGATAATAGCCGAGTCATGATTTCCATGCGGCTCATTGTATGCATCCTGGGTCTACCCTCTTCAGACCGTCCGTCGGGTGGCGAGCTTCTTATCCGTTGCAACCATGCATTGCCATGGCCTAGCTTTCAAGCAGATACGCCCCAGAGAAGATTGTACCTAATCCTGCCCAAGGTTATGCTAATGTGCCCATTGGTCTAAGAGCCTGCTGCATTCATTATAGCTCAAAGTCGGGCACGCTGGACAGTTGCCAATGGTGTAACTATCGATATCGACGACGTAAGAAGCGAGTTGACAAGAAAGCCCTCTTCGTCTAGAGCCAAAGAGGCGAATAAGGCATTGATTGAAGAGGTCAGCGCCACCGAGCATCGTGATGGCATGGCATTGGGAGTTATATCCGCCATAGCCTCCGGCTGCGCCGTCGATGTGGCTACCGGACGTCTGGCGCGCACAGTGCCCCTCGTGTCGATATCACTAGCCTGATCTCTTCCTCGGGAAGACCCTTTTCGGAAAATTTACTGTTGTGTAGGCGGAAAACGTACTAGGGAGAGCTTGAGGATCGCGGATGTGCTACCATATCAATCTCAATGGAACCATGATCTTTAGCGGCGCATTCCCCTTTGTTTTCGCGATCGCCGATAAATCTCCATTCCTCTGTCCGAGTACCGTTCCGTTATGCCCGATCTTCGATAATTCGGGGAATTGATCCGCTGTGGAATTGAAGAGTTGAGGACAAGCCACCAAGCGCGGCCAAACAAGGTCAGTGGGTGAGTGTTGTTCAGTAGAGCAATGTACAGACAGTACTTAGATATTGCATGACCCCCCAGATGGGTAATGAGGTTGAACAGTCCTCTTTGGGGAGTCCAACCAAAGGTATAGCAGCCATGTTATAGCCTCAGTCTTATTATTAGAGTCGAGTTAGTTGCAGTGCGGCGTCAGTAGTCAAAGCGATAGTCTGTTTGAGCCTCGAACGGGTGACAAATACCGGGCGCCTGCCAATCGTTTCCTTGTGAGGGGCGCTGCGTCTTTCCCAAACCGGTTCATCGTTCGCATGGGGACGCTAAACCATTCTCGGCAAAAGGCAGATCGGCTCAGTTGCTTTAGACTTGCAGTAAGGTCGTAAGTAAGTAGACTTACTGACAGACTTCTGCGTCATCATTGCCAACTTCCCATTCACTTCTGAGTCGCATTCACGCTCAGAGACAAGTAGCAGGTGCACATGGCGCCTAAATCTAGGTGGTATGCCTTCTCCCTCCCCATAACGACTACGTTGTCTGACCCAAATGTGTGCTTGGGTGACACGGAGAAGCAGGTTCACTGACCTTACTACTAGTGCCATGAGGAATTGCGGGGACTATAATCGACTATTATGCTACGACTAAGCTATCTTTCCGTACGCGTCCCATCCGCCAGCCGCATGATCCGTCATTACTCGAGCCCTTACCCGTTGAGGTTTAAGGCCTGGGGGCCGGTCGCTCGAACTATTGATACTTGCCGGGGCAGATCGTGCTGTCGCTTCCAATCTCGAATTAGAGCAAACGCTTTCGCCGGTTTGTACTAAACAGGTCCCGGGATTTGCTAGTGCGTGTCCAGTGTGAATTGCATCGGATCCCTTGCTGGCTTTTCCGTGTATGATGTAGGTCCTTTACCTTCATGTGGTTCCTTTTTCCGACGACTTCGTACGGATTATACTAATGGGGCAGTGACTGAACAGACTACTCTGCCAAGTTCTTGCCAGCTTCGCCCCAATCCCAAGCAGCCTTGACATTCCCCTTTGTGACGGTCTTTTTCAAGCCGAGGCCTGCACTGCTTGGAGGATGGGGGAGGTGGCTCCGGGCCATGTTGTCATTTTGTAGCCTGGGAGCTTTAGGACACAGCGATCCCCGCAGTGGCTCCCGTTACTTTGGACGACAATCGATAGTCGTGGTTCAGGACAAACCGGCGGGCACAATCGTGTCCAATGAGAAAGGTTACGGGAAATAAATTAAAGCTTTGAATCGACCGAATAAGATTATAGAGCAGCAAAGGTCGGGTACAATGGCTTCGGCTCACTCAACGCTAGGGAAGGCCGTTACGGAGCGCCAGTGAATTACTCGAGATGTTCATCTGGCACCCAGGCTCGCTCTCCGCTCTCAACGAGCATGGTGGGTCACATCCTCTTTATCAGACGGGCCATTTCCGAGTCGGGCTCATAAAAAACTCCCGCAACTCAGATTACTGGGATAGTCTAAACTGTCGGTTTCACTGGCCAGGGCACACACAGAGACCGCGGCCATCTTGTTAGACAATTGGTGGGTGACTAATTTTTGCGGGCAGCTCCATCGCACCGGACAATAAGACCCTGTATCGACTCCCAGGCTGTTTTACTGGTTTGACAATTGTCCATTCCCCGTTTGCGATCCGCCCCGTTTATGTTTTCCCGCACGTTTTCATCATTGCACGGAAACAAGCAATATCTCCGTACTTGAAATAGTCTGCGGAGTATACCGGAGCAGCTTTATTACTCATCGATCATGGCACAATTCAACATCGTGATTCACGTTCCCAGCCCGCTCCTCAGGAGATGGCCGAGCTTGCACCTGATCCCAGGAGCCGACCGGCCGATTCGTTGCACACCGGCATTCATTGGGGTGGCACGTACAAATGCATACATTCTACACAATTGTTGGACACACTTCCGTTAGCCCAAAATACACTTCCCGGGTGGGACCTAACACAGCGCTGTAAGCTATGGTAGGGTTAAGCCGGAGAATTAATGGCTTTCATTCGGGACCATTCGGGCTATTCAAGTAGCGCTTGCCCATCCAGCACCCTCCGCCATCATGATAGGACGAGATATCGCCATTATTGAATGAAGCCTTCCATGGAGGGCGCAGAATAAACACCATACACTCACTTGCCTGCCCACTACTGGGGAAGACCATGATATTTGCATTGTTGACGACTGTTACCATGCGACTGGAAGGAGCATTGATGTCATGGCAAAAGAGCATGACACTCGGTGACTAAACTGACGTTTACTAATTAGCCATGGATTCAACATCTCGCCGCCCTAGGCTGTTTGACAAGAATGGGTTTGGCCTCGAGAGCTATTTTCAACTTCGGTCCTCGACCGCATTTGACTACGAGATCATCAGAGAGTAATTGAGAGGACAGACTGGAATATCATCATCAGTGCCGGAGCCGAGTATACAGGGTAGGGAGCTTCTCATTGGCCAACGAATTTTCCAATAATGCCTTGAGTATCACCAACATTTCGAGTCCCATGGCATTGAAAAGGTGCGGAAAAAGAGATACAAGAGGCACTAAAATTGCTAGAATAGTTTCGAAAACCACCACGTTCTCGTCCTTTCCGTTGACCCTTGAGTTGATTTACAATTGGCCTTTTCCACTGAAGAATACATGTCTCGCAAGATCTTTTTCGTTTCTCGTTGACGCTTTTATGCTTCGCTCTTTGAGCTCGGGCGGTCTGGTTGATTAGTGCGGCTAACAAGGGATGCCGAGGCACCAGGCATGTTCGACTCAACGGCGAGAGCGGCTAAATCAGGCGAGTCCTGAAAGCGGAGACCAGACATGTAGTGTGGAGAAAGGATTGAGAGAGAGAGAGAGAGAGAGAGAGAGAGAGAGAGAGTGTGTGTGTGTGTGTGTAAGAGAAAGAGAGAATTGAGGTCTCGACTACGACCAAACCATGAGAAAGGGGTAACACAATGACAGGAATTATCCGTCCAATGTGAATGACGGACGAGCTTAAAATAATAATGCTGGGTGACGAGTTCCCCATTTATGCCTTAATCGGTCGCGCGTGTCTTCCCTTTTCCCTCCCTTTCTCCATCCCTACCGAAGCGGGACTATTGGCAATGGATGCAGCGGGTGGGCGCCGACGTCGATCCGTCGCCCACTCTTGGGGCCCAGTTCTCTTTGCTCGCCTTGCTTCCGATTCTTCTAATTGGCATCATTGCTACTACCACTTTGATCAATTGAGTCCAAGTGAGAATGGGCCAGAAAAGGGAAGATTCACGGCTCAGAAAAATAATGAAATACTAAACTAAAAGCAAAGAATGAATGAACACTGGTTTAGTCTTTACAGGCTGAACCACTGCCTACCCACTCATCCCCCTCCCTCTTACATCCTCTTTTGTTCTGCCCTTCCCTCTCTCTCTCTCCACCCGTGGCTTTCATTTGACTTTCCTTTTTGAGATTACATTTAACAAATTCGGGCCTGTGTCACTGACAGCGGCATCCAGTCCCCATCGACTATCTAATGCAGGCCACTGCTTTCGTCCCAGCCAGCCGGTTAGGACGAATTAAATCAATCCCTAGAACAGGGAAGATGTCTACCCGTTTTGTCATAAATACAAATCGAGAAAAAGATAAAAAATGAAAATCGAAGCAAAAAGTGTTGTTCGAAATCCCGAGTCACCGACAAGACAGAAGCAGATGTCGGCGAGAGTACTGTATTCATGAATAGACAAAAAAGAAAGAAGAAAAAAAAAATTAGAAAACAGAAACAAGAAAAGAGAAACCGGAAAGCCCCACCCCCAAAAAGCAATGGGTCCCTCCATCGTCACGCTGGTGAAGCTATCTGGAAAATGGGGGCTTATGACAAGCCCGCGTCTCAACTCTCCGGAGGATTGGAACCACTCGTTCTCCTGATCCTCCCCCAAATTTACTCCCGTACATACTTACATACTTCCATAGGACACGGAGCGAGGAATTCCCCATCAGATCTTCCCATGATGGAGATCAAGTAGTCTATCGGCTGCTAGTCGTTGTTGCACTGGGCACCGATTACCCACTTCAAGGTCTCCTCTATTGTCAGCCAACCAAGCAAACAGCGCCCCTCTACCTATATCCCTATATCAAGGGGAAAAGAAACAAGTATAAGCCTTGTCACAACCTGCAATGGGGTGACTGGGATCTTACACCCGTCACATCCCTCTGGCCGTTCCCTCTTTGGGGTGACTGACTGCTGAGCTGCCTCGACTGTCTGTCTGTCTGTCCATCTGCTCAAGTGCAGACTTCCCTGACCCGTTAACAAGCTGCACCTCTGATTTGGACACTCCAAGAAAACCTCCCATTCGCCTTCTTCCTGATCATTCCCTCCCCTATTCTCCTAATTCCTCCCTCATAATCGCTTCTCTTGGGAGAGGGGAAGTGTGATCTCACCGGATCTTTACGCCTCACTTTCCGGTATAGTTCACCACCTCACCGATTCCCGCATCTGCCGTTGGGTGGTTGAGTGAGCCAGTTCATACTTACCTCTCGACTCTTCTATGATGCAGAAGGAGGAAACTCCGGCCAAGCTGGTCAACTGAAATAGGAAGAAAAAAAAGTCCCTCCAAGAAATTAAGAGCAAATAAAGAAGGTTTCTATCCATTACTGAAAGGTAATGTACAAGTTTTGTATTTTATTTCTAAATCATTCCATGATTATTGCTTTTCCTGTCGTTCTGTGCATGTCCTTGGGCTCCAGTGATCGCCCGCCATGCTGCAATAAATCACCCAAAGACGGAGGCCATCGAAGCCATGGAAAACCGCTGTCACGATCTCGCTATCTACTGCTGATCGACGTATCCTCCTTTGTGACTCCTCCAATCGTGAGCCTTGACTGACTGATTATAAGCTCCTGTGGCCCTCTGTCTGTAAGTGTGGAGTTTCAATGATGACTGGCGACTGAACAACACACACCGTTTTCGACTATACAATTACGGGTGCTTTTGATGCCAGTTATGTTGCCTATTCCAAAATCAAAACCAAACAGTCTCCCATTATCCTTGTGAACGGTGGCTTCCATCAACTCAGGGCCAAGTATTACCAGATGCAATCGCTCGTCCTTCCCCCTTCTTCCTATATCCCTACAGAATTTGGACACCCAAGATTCAATCAGGCCCAAGAGCGGCTTTCATTCAGCCTTCCTCGATCAACAAATGCTCGACGGTACACCCCTCGGGATCTGCCTCCCCCTCGCTCTATGTCCGGTCCGGTCCCAGCCGAGGACTCGCTGGAGGCTTCTGGAAATGCGAGGCGCTCCGGACATCCAGAGCTCTTCCAACCAGTATCAACGGCGACTATAACCGTATCAACGGCGACGCCTGTCGGTATCTCGGGTTCTCAGCTTCCTGCGGGGCTCGCAGCTGTCTCGGAACCGGTGGTACAGCGCATGGTTTCCGCGCCCGGGGAGGATGTGATAAGACAACAGCTCAGTCTTAGTGATGCATTCCCTTCGACACGGCTTCCGCCTTCCATGGGAGCCCCAGCTTTATCGCAGACTTCGGTGACTCCCTACGCCCAGCCTTCGTTCGGATCGTCTCCCCCGGAAACCTCCAGTCGTCCACTCCCGCAAAAACCAACCAGGCGCACGAAAGCGCATGTCGCATCGGCGTGTGTCAACTGCAAGAAGAAGCATTTGGGTTGCGATCCAGCGCGGCCATGTCGAAGATGCGTTCTCTCGGGAAAGGAAGTAAGTGTCCAGGTTCTTTGCCACTTGATTTATCGGAGAGCTTTCGGCTTTCCTTGCTGCTTCATATTGCCCGATAGCGTTGGGCTCGGGCACATGCGGTTGGATGAGACTAGATATGCTAAAGCTCAGTAGGCTACGTGTGTAGATGTCACGCATAAAAAGAGAGGGCGACCGCCATTGAAAGCAGAAGAAGCTTCGCTCCGCACATATGCCGCGCACATGGATCGAGCAACGGCCGGGGAGCATCATAGCTCTCAGTCGAGACGAACACACATGCATCGCGCAACCTCCTCACGAGAGATACGTCCCATGACAGATTTACAGATGATAGGGGGCCAGACAGGGGCGATGGGCATGAGAGTTTCGTCAGGACATCCACACCGATGGTCGGCTTCCATGTACCCTCACGCCCTGGATCCTGCCATGACAATGCAACGAAGCATCGGCCATAGAAGGTTTTCCTCCTCTGGATCAGCGCAGTCGATGACCGCGGCATCACCTCCAAATTATGTGCCCATGCCTGCTGGGTATAATCCCGCGCTGGGAGTTAGTCGCATGCCCACGGGGGCTGCACGGCCACTATCCTCTTACACCCACCAGGGTTTGATCCCAGCGACGACGCCACCGCACTACCAACAACCATTCATCCCATTGTCACCTTACTCGGAGACCACGAGAATGGCGAATCGGATGCCAATCGGGGAGATGCCGATGGCAAGAGATCCTCGTGAAGGATACATTGAGTCACCGGTCAGACTTCCCCCTATTTACGCGCCAACGATGGGAACACCGGCCCAGGTGTCGCAAAGCCACCGCCTAAGCAGCGATTCATACTCTGCATTATGGTCACCACCCACGCGAGAGGACTTTCTACACCAGGAGCATCGCCAGCATATGCCACCGCTTGGATTTATCGAACCAGTTTCACCGAACAGCCAGATGCGTCCAGGAGGGTCAGATCCAGGAAACGTGGATCCAGCCATACGACAGCTGGGATCTGTGGCCCCTACTACAGAAGGACATTCGCTGCAACTGTCCCCTCCGCAAGCTCAACCCGATCAAGCTACCGCTGAAGCCCATCCACAAGATTCAAGGCCAGCCAAGCGGAGAAAGATGGCCTTGGATGACATGGTAAATGATTAGATATGACCAACGCGTCATGTTTTGGTCACTTTGTCACTTTCCAAGTTCAAAAAAGGTCCTGAATTGAGGAGGCTCAGTTCTTGTAGCGGGTCTACAACACAGACGATCATGGCGCACACTTTCCTTTGTCGTATGATTCGTTCTCGCTCACGATCTCTTTCGAAAATGTCTGTTTATATATACCACTTCTTTCATTTCGTTATTTCTTATGTATTCCCTTCAGCTCAACGTTCTTGACCTAGCACGAGAGCGCAGCTCGTCTAGCTACGACTCACATTTCCTTTGTTTTCCAGTGGAGCGGCATGATTTTCTATTTCTGCAAGTGTGTGATTTTTCTATCCTATTGTTCGACGCATAGCGTGTTGCGGTCATTCTTTCAAGATACACTCCACGGCTTCTGATTACTCTGTTTTCTGTCATAGACGGCGTTGTGGGATTCCAGGCCTTTCAACATCTACGTTTTCTGCATTACTGCATTTGGGGGGAAAAGGAAAAGATTTACTGTACTTTAATTGAACCATATGCCAGGCTATGTAGATGCCGGTGCTAATCTGCTGCTGGACAGATCCCTAATATAAGATGTGGGTGTTTGGATAGAAGTTCAAATTGGTTTGTGACAACGATGTTGCCACTTCGTCATATGTTTCTCATAGACATTTGTCCCCAAAGCATAAAGCTTCATATCCAGGCAGTCTGGTTTTGGATTTGGCGATGGTAATCCCTGCTTGCGGAATCACTCTTGTGGTGCCTCATCAAACTGGTCATGGTGGCTCCTCTGCCCCGGTGTTGCAGAGTCTGGCGGTGTCTGTGGTGCATGTTCAGGTATCAAGTTCGTAGAAAATTGGTTGGTGCCCTAGGTTGAGCGAAGTACATTTTTAACGGACGTTATTAGAGGCTGCAACTCAATAGCCAGTACTAGAAGCCCACGGAGGAAATCGATGTCTCCGACGAACTCACGTGGTCAGTGGAAATGAAAACTCCGTTCAGGCGAGATGCTGGAAGTCGAGCACCTACAATTTCAAATGCATGCTTACTGCATCGAATGCAGAATTTCTTCTGTCAAGCCGATCAAGCTAATTGGGGTTCCCTTTATCTCACAAAAAGTCTCCGTCTTTCACTTTCAGCCGAGGTCATCGACTGATCAGGTAAGGGGTTGGAACTGATTGTGTATGCCTCTGGCCATCAGGCTAAAGAAGTCGAGCTCTCCAGATCCTAAGGTCAGGTGAGGACCACTGTCACGGGATTGTCGGCTCTTCCTCAGTCTTGCCGGGGAGAACCTGGTTACTTCTCTTCCTCTTGCGTCCAGCTTATGTTTGTTGCCCATAGACATCTTCTGGTCGACTGTCCTGCGATGATCTTCTGCTACTTTTCTTCTTCGTGCAGAGATTCGGAGTATACCTCCAATCATAACGGTTACCAAACTGCATACAATTATGACCGATGTCTCCACAGAGGAAGAGATTCATCCCCCCCATTAGGACAGACTCGAGTGCGCTGGTAGAAAAATGGATTTCAAAAGTGACTGAATTCTCACATATGCCACCCCTGTTTCTGAATCTGCATTCGTCCTCAGCCTGCATGTTTGCTTTACGCGCCCCCATCCCATTCTTTCCTCCGACGGTGATTAGCCACTAAGGTTCTGTGCAGACACGCAATAGATATTTCCCGGCTACGGCGCATTTCGTACCGTCCCGGGGCTTGACGCATTCTATACTACCTCCATCCGTGCTTTCGTTTGACAAAGCAGCCGGATCAAAGCCGGTCCGTCCCTCATATCGCGCGCAATATGCCTATATCTCCTCGCCGAGTGACGATCCTAACCCTTACCCACCACAGGTCATGCAGCTCAGATGCCGTTTCGTCCACACATCCACGAACATGCAACACCCCTAATTACCTTGAGCCAGACCGGCCACATGCAGCGGACATATACATGGCCACGTATTGTGTTCGAGTCAGGAGGTAGTGGCCCTTGCCCTTCCCGGGGACGTGGGCTCGGAGAAAACCCTATGGGCTTCACATGTCGCCTGTAATCACACACCACGTTGTCAATCTGCAGCTATGATATGACAAATCCGACTAGACCAGAATGTGTGGTACATGGCACCCCTGCCTTGTACTCCCTGTCGCATTTGAAGTACCGTGATTGGGTCTGTCTTGATCCAAAGGATTTGGAACAAGACTATAGGGATACAGGCATTGCGGCCATGTGACTTCTTGCTTCACGGCTGCATGAACTATCTTATTGTTTAAGATTGTGGTGAGTTCTTCACTGAGTTGCGCTTGAATGCAAGACTAATCGAGGGATCTGCGGGTTTCGCAGCAGGTGAAAACAGAATTGATTGCTGAGAATCATGGTTGCGGCAGCGTTCGCGAATTGAGCGTCCCTGCGGTGAGTTCCTTCCGGCTTGAAGATTAATCTGCAACTGCGCATCAGTTGCAGCGACGTCGATTCTGCCTTGGGATATCGTGACGAGAGAACAATTATGCGATGCGACAAGGTCCCAAGTTGCGGACAAAATCATACAGCGCTCGACACAAGGACCTTGCCTGATAGACTGAGCTGATAGCAGAGATATGAGTCGCGATCTTGGCAATTGAGTTCGACTTCCACTGGTGACAGGAGTTCAAGGATAGACGGGGACTAGAGGAACAACTGCAGGTACGATGCTAGGCTATAGGGTCATGCATATTCTGCTCTCTGACCAACTCTGCTGATGAAAAGTCAGCTGATTGAAGCACAATAATAGCCAGATCTGCCTTAAGCCGGGCACCCGGTGCCAATCACGGAAAACTTGACGATGTGCGCTTATGCTCGACTCCGCTGAACAATGTCTGATCGAATAAGACCTCGAGGTCTACTTTCTCCGAACAGTGGTCTTTATGCCAGACCCGTGTTGCGTTAGATATGACTAGAGCTTCTAGCTTGCTTCAAGTCTCAACTGTCTAGATCGGAGTGGACTTCTCAGCATTTTTGCACCGGGCTTGACTGGTGGAGGGCACAGCTCGGAATCACCCCGCCACCGTTCCGACAACATAATACATGAAGTCTAGGTCTTCCTATCAAAGATAGGAACTTGCAACCTCGCGATATTGCATCGTTAAAATAAGATGTGGATGGTGACAGCAGTGTTCAATCAAGGAAGCGCTTGCGCGACTTAGCGTCAGATGCTGTCATCGACCCCTGCAATCGTGCAATCAACGTCTCCTTAGCGATCACAACAACGATATTCACCACACATAGAACAGAGAACCTGGCTTGTTGATACTATATGCCATCAAATTAGTCCTCTCCTGTGTCCTCATCGATGGTTGCCTCAACCTCGTTCTGTTCTCAAATTCGGTAGTACACGACCGTCGGAACCGAGCCCTAACTGTGCCCAGTGTCAAGCAGATCGACGCGGCCCGATAATCAGTTTACCGATATCAACATTGAGCCACCCAGCCCTCTTTCCCCGCACTGTTAGTTTGAGCACCTCATCTACTCTAGCATGTCGCCTTTCAGCTGGATCATGCAAGATGCGCGCATACAAGCAATCGCGTCATTGAATTCAGCAATGAGCATCGTTGAGATAGCATCGGTGCCACTTCCTGTCGAGCTCTATTAAGTCATTATAATGCCCAAAGTCGCCCCAGAATAAATAAGGTGTGAGCAAAGAGTCGATCCTGTGTGCCAACTCAAAGCCTTCTGAGCTAATCATGGGGTTCAAGATCTTCACCAAATCGGCCGACATTGAGGCCGATGAACGATCTGATGAATTTAGCGTCATCGACGATGGCAACCTACATTACACTGCTGCCGGCGGCTTTAATTCTACCAAGTTGACTTACCAAGAAGCGAGCGGTGCTCCAATTGAGACCAAGTCCCCTCTGGGGTATTCGGTAGGCCCAGTGACGGTAATATGCCTTAACCTGAACATGATGATTGGGACCGGTGTTTTCTCGACTCGTACGTGGAAGATGCTCCTACACCTTTTAGCCCAGCTAAAATCAATGCAGCGGCATCGGTCCTATCTGGAGCCGGATCCGTGGGCCTCGCTCTGTTCTACTGGGTGATCGGCTTTCTTATGGCCGGCAGCATGCTCGCCGTTTACCTGGAGTTTGTATCATATTTCCCGAGTCGGTCCGGTGCCGAGGTAGTGTACCTCGAACAATCCTTCCCATGGCCAAAGTATTTCTTCCCTACCGTCTTCGCTATGCAGACAGTTCTTTTCTCTTTTGCTAGCAGCAACGCCGTTGGTACGTACTCTTTGCAAAGGCTCTTTAACGCAAGAGCTCATGATTTGTACAGTGTTAGCCGATTATCTCTTCAAGCTTGCCAATGTGGAATCAACTGCATGGATGCAGAAAGGTGTCGCAGTGGCTGCCTACACTGTTGCTGTCTTGCGTGCGTTAATCTGGAATGCTTTATCCTAGTACTGAAAACTAACTTCCAGAAATAGTACTGGTCTTCGACACGAAATGGTCGCTTCGACTAGTGAATGTCATTGGTTTCATCAAGACCATCACATTGACCTTGTAAGTTCTTCTTTCACTCATCTGTATGGGTTTCTGACAGAAATTTAGTATCGGCATTACCGGGCTTGTAGTGCTTGGGGGCCATACACCTGTCAAGGATTCAATTGCGAACTTCCGGGACGCCTTCTCTGGAACTTCAGAAGCGACAGTTTATGGTGCCACAAATGCTTTAGTCAAAGTCATGTTCTCGTATGCTGGCTACAGTAATGCATGTAATGTGGCGAATGAAGTCAAGGTGTGCTGTCTACT
Source organism: Aspergillus homomorphus CBS 101889 (assembly GCF_003184865.1). NCBI lineage: Eukaryota > Fungi > Ascomycota > Eurotiomycetes > Eurotiales > Aspergillaceae > Aspergillus > Aspergillus homomorphus. Next base: position 1,174,378 of record NW_020291888.1, on the reverse strand, counting down.
TCCTGATACTCTTGAGCGATATACTGACCTGGCAAGAACCCTATCAAAACGCTTCGCTGGAGCGCTCCAGCATCGCTCATCTTGGTTGCCGTTCTGTATATCCTTGCAAACATTGCTTACTTCTCTGCCGCCAGCAAAGAAGAGATTCTCAACTCGAATGTGGTCGCAGCTAGTCTCTTCTTCGAGAAGGTTTTTGGTACGTCTGGCGCATCCCGGGCGCTCAACGTTCTGATATGCCTCTGTGCCATGGGGAACTTGCTAGCTGTTCTGATCGGACAGTCTCGAATGCTTCGAGAATGTGGAAGGTATGTCTGGATTCCATGTCTCACCTAGAACCTCGTTTCGTTGATTCCATGGGCAAGACACACACTAACGCAATGAATCAGACAAGGTGTTCTCCCTTTTACCGCATTCTGGACCTCAACGCGGCCATTCGGAACCCCCCTAGGCCCGTTTTTCCTAAAATGGGCTCTTACCGTTCTCATGATTCTAGCCCCACCGGCTGGTGATGCTTTCAACTTCGGTGCGCACACAGCCCACTACCACAAAAGTCCTCTCATATGGAATACTCATTTGATTTGGTTTATAGTTGTTGACTTGGCCCTCTACCCCTCCAACGCATTCAACCTTCTTCTTGCAGCCGGGCTTCTTTTCACGCGTCGTCGCCGCCATCGTCTTCACATTCCGTCGTCAGGTTACAAAGCGTGGACGGTCACCGTCTGCTTCGCTATTCTATCGAGTCTTTACATGCTCGTGGCACCATGGTATCCCCCTCTCACGGGAGCCAACGGGGGAGACGTGAGTTTTTGGTACGCGACATATTGTGTTGTGGGACTCGCAATGTATGTCTCTTCTTTCCCTTTCCTAGGACAAAGCTATACTCAGTTCCCCCGTGGAAAACGAGTACTAACGAGCATTGTTTCCCGAAGCGTCGGCATCTGCGGAGTCTACTACTACATCTGGATCAAAGTCCTCCCCAAACTGGGCCGCTATGAGTACCGCCAGGCGCAGATCCAAGTGGAAGAGACCTCGACGGCCAACAAACTGGTGAAGGTGCCAGTTGACCGGGTTGACGAATGGGATCGGGAACATGATGCGCTTGGAAGAGTGCGGCAGAGGGCCGCGCGGACGGCGTCGAATGAGATGGGTGAAATTGTGTATGAGACAAAGGGATGAATTTTCGAAGCCATTGCGCACGTTTTGTGTCGCCTTCACTGTCGGCATTGTTGGATGGCATGTGTCTATACGAGTATAGATGGGCTGGTTTCTACTCCGCCGTACATACGCCGGTGTCGATTACCTACTCAGGAAAAAGTCGTCCTTGGTAATTTCATCTGATCTAGCCTCTTCCGGCGCAAACATGAATTATTGTAGGGAGTATGCATCTTATGGTTCAACCCATCAGAGTAATAGTTATCTTCACTGGCATCAAGCTAAGAACCATCCATTCAAGCGAGACTCTTGACTTGAAACGCCATTGTCACTTCAGCCCTGATCACAAAGCCGAAAAGGGGAGTGAAAACAAACCGAACCGTCCACGCATACGTTCTTACAAGTCTACCACACAATTCGAGGGCCTCTAACAAAACATGAAATTACTATTGAACTTGAATACTCAAACAACACCCACATCAAGAATGCAAAATGAAATAGTTATTAGATCTAAATGCTCAAACATTCATCATGAGTCCCTTTCAACCAGGGGAAAAGGAAAGGAAAAAGGTATCTCTGTAAAATGCCAACAAACCCAAACCCAAACCAAAGCACACAACCCTAAAAGAAAAGCCACATCCCCACGCGTTTCACCAATCCCACGAACCCCTTCTGCTCGCCCTTCAACGCCGAAAGCAACCCGGTTTGATTCTTCTCCGCTTCGGCGCCGTGCACCTCACCCTCACCCTCAGCGAGATACGCAGCCGCGTCAGTATCGACCTCCGCCCCATCGATATGGGACAGGTTATACCGATCCGTAAGCAGATCCATGGAGCCCAGACGGACGAACTTGGTGCGTTTGACGAGCTTCCAGCCGAGGAACATGACGAGCATGACGGGGAGCTCGATGTAGAAGGAGACGAAGTCGACGACGTGGAAGCTAGGGCTGAAGCAGGACCAGCCCTGGACGAGGATCAGCACGGCGTTGAGGATGATCGCGATGATCGGGCCGATCGGGTATGTCCAGTTCTTGTACGGGAGGAGGTGCTCCAGGTTCTGGTGGCGGATTCCCGCCCGGAAGCGGAGGGAGGCGACGCCGATGAAGAGCCAGGAGAGTTGGTTCGAGACGCCTACGATGCTTTGGGGTTGTTAGTTTTTGTATTGAAATGTTTTCGTTTTTTTTTTTTTTTTTTTTTTTTTTTTTTATTTTTTTTTTTTTTTTTTTTTTTTTTTTTTTTCAAATGGAGGGAGGTGAAGAAGGGGTTGGCCTACTTTTGCAGCCATGACCAGAGCTGCCCTGCGCCGATGTAGCTGGCGCCGAAGCACAGCCCGCTGATCACTGATGTCGCTAGCACGGCGACCCAGGGTACTTGAAAGCGGTTCAATTGTCCAAAGAAGCGCGGCGCGTACCCGTCCACCGCTAGCGTGTAGAGGAGGCGAGAGCCGGCGAAGAGCGCGTGGTTGGCGGCTGAGATCACGCTAGTCATGATCACCGCGTTGATGAAACTACCGGCCACCGTGCTGCCGGCCTCGACGAAGACAATGGTGAACGGGCTGGTCGCCGTGGTCTTGGACAACAGGCCGGGGTAGTTATATGGGACGTCCAGGCCGATCAGAACAATGGACACGATGTAGAAGAGGACGATACGCCAGAAGACGTTGCGCACAACGCGAGGGAGAGTCTTGGACGGGTTCTTGGTCTCGCCGGCGGTGATGGCGATGGATTCAGTACCGCCGCTGCGGTAATAGTTAGCTAGTCTGCGTCTCGCAGCCGTTTTGCTCGGAATAGGGGGCCATACTAGGCAAAGGAGGCAGTGACGAAGACGGATGCGAATCCTCCAATCCCACCAACGAACGGAGCTTCTCCGGTGTAGAAGAACTTGTTTCCGATGTACTTGTGATCCGTGTTACCGCCGCAGTTTACGACAATACCGAGGATGATGAAGATCTAAGTCATGTCAGCACATTGATCGGAGTGAATTGAAATAGTGTATGATAAGCACAAGACGTACAATGATGGTGATGACTTTGAGCAGACTGAGCCAGTACTCGATCTAGTAATCACGATTAGCCGATGAGCGGCACATAAGCCCATTTCATGACGGTGAAGTACCTCTCCATAAACCTTCACGGACATGACATTCAGGATGATCACGACGACCAGGAAAATCAAGCTGATCGCCCATCCCGGAAAATTATCCGTCCAAAATTCGAGCACAAGCTGAAGAGCTATGATGTCTGACGCCGTAGATACCGCATCATTGAACCAATAGTTCCAAGTAAGAGCGAAGCCCAAAGCATCATCGACGAAACGACTACCGTCACATCCATTAGCGCCAAAGGTCCCAGATAGAAGTGGGAAAGCAGAGCTGGAAAGCGACTCACCCGGCGAAAGTACAGAACGATCCCGCGACAGGAATGAAAGCAGCCATCTCCCCCAGCGACAGCATCGTCACGTAGACAATAGCACCGCAAATGATATATGAAGTAAGCATGGACGCAGGTCCACCTGTAGCGAGAGACTTGCCCGTTCCTAGGAACAGACCGGTGCCGATGGTGCCACCGATGGCAATCATCTGCACCTGACGAGCAGACAACTTGCGTGCAAGCCGATCGGCTCTGATAGCTTGCGCATCTGCGTCAACGAAGCCGGCAGATGCGCCGGGGCCTTTGGTCTGAGAATATTCAGGCGCAGCAGCAGGCTGCTTCTCAATATCGTGGGCCGCCATGACTGCGTTTCAAAACAACAAGAATTCAGGAGCTGTGCCATTGTTAGGTCCATGCCTCTAGTTCGACAATAAGCAGACAAGATAGCAAGCTCACCAAGTACTTTAAGTACAGAAGCGCCCAGCCCTAAGTAGTATGACGAAGGCTTTCCCAAAGCGGTAAGGGTCAGTAAGGTCAGATATAGTCACGTGACAGAACAACCCCAGAATTCTAAGCAGAGAAATCGGGCTAAAAACGCAGACAAGATCGGCGTTTCAGAGCTATATCGCTGCTCTGAGTTTCAACCTCCTTGGCAAGAACTGGTGCATCCAGGGAAAAGAAAGTCCATCTTGAAGCCGACAGCCATTGCGACATCTTATTCTACAGTGAAGTTTTTGCCATTAGCGGATGGCGTGATTGAAAAGTCTTACGTAGCAGTAATGGAATTGGCCATAATGTTCGAAGGAATTGCCGATGCAAAGCGGAAAAGACCCACCGCTCGGCAGGATGCCACGTGATCTGCTTATTTAGACTCTTCCGATAGAGTTATCTTTTAGAAGTAGATCTAAGACTTGCGACTACTACAAATACAAGTATAAGATGGATATGGTTCCTCGGATTCTATTCTAACACATTATATACATGCATGACGAGGTCAAAATTAACGATGCTTTTGGGATTCTCCGCTATGTAACAAGTAAAAATAAATCAGACAAAAGGATATATGCCCAATGCACAAGACAGTCATAGAATAAAAACAGATTACCCCAACAAGCCTGCAGCCAGCGATTCCAGATCCTCCAAGGTCTGGATTTGTTCGGGCTCCTTCTGAGTCTTCTTGGCCTTCTTGGACTTGGGCTCGTCGTCGCTGTCGTCCATGAACCACTTCTTGGGACGGGGTGCCTCTTCTTCTGCCTCGGATGCAGAGAACCCGCCGTCCATATCGCGGTCGTCCTCCTTGTACGGGGCAAGTTGGGCCACCCGCTCCCCTCCCTCTTTCTCCTCCTCCTCTCCAGCCAGCAACTCGCGCTCGCGAGCCTTGCGCTTCTCCTTCTTCTCGCGCTTCTTCTGCTTGACGACCTCCTTGTCCTCCACGTCCGCCCGCCGTGTGCGTTCGGCCTCCTCTGCCAAGAAACGGGCTTGTTGCTCCTTGGCATCTCCCTTGGCCTTGAAATCCTCTTCGTCTTCCATCTCGTACAGCTCGTGGGCGTTGCCCTCGTCGTCGTAGACGAGTTTCGTACCCATGCCCTTGAACTTGAGCAGCTTCTTCTTCGACTTGAGAAGCTTCTCCCGGCGCTTGGAGTCAATGACCAGGGTTGACTTGCCATCGAGCTGTACCACCTTGGTCGGCTTCTTCTCGGCTCCCTCCTTGTCCTCATCCTTGTCGGAGCTGGATCCGGCACCCAGATCCTCGTCTCCCGCTTCGAAGCGGCGTTTGACGGACAAGAAGTCATCATCCTCGTCGGCGTCTTGTGTGGCGGTGTTCGGCTCAACCATCGTACCGTCGTCATTAATGAGTTTCGAGTAGTGGTCGGCCAACACATCCTGGTTCCGTCGCTCGAACATACGGTCGTACTTGGTCCGTACTTGTGGCTCCTCCTTCTTGGTCTTCTTCTTCTCGCCATCTTCATCCGACTCCTCGTCGCTGGACGCGTAAGCTGCCAGACGGGGGGCGTTCTTGCGTTCTTTCGTATCCTCTCCCTTGATGAACTTGATGCGAGGGGCACCAGGAAGACCCAGACTAGCCGCAAACTCCTCCAGCTTCAGGTTCTTGACGTCGAACGTCTCCTTGTCCTTCTGAACGTAGATAGATTTGACGTACGAGATGAAGGCTTTCTGGCCCAGGTACTTCAACTCAGGATCCTTGAAACACATATTCTGCAATTGGTCCTTGATACTCTGCTGCTTGTTTGCCTTGACATTGATCCGTTCGACTTGAACCTTCTTCTGCTCAAGACGCTTCAGCATTCCCTTCTCCTCGCTGGGATCCAGGAAAAGTACTGCGCGACCGTCGCGCTCGTACCGTGCCGTACGGCCCACACGGTGGATATAGGTATCAGCATCCTCGGGGCAATCCAGCTGAATGACCCAATCGACAGCGGGGAAATCCAAACCACGCGCTGCCACATCAGTGGCGAAAAGAACCGCATGTTGTGCCGACGAGAACCGTGTCGTGATATCTAGTCGACCTCCCTGCTTTTGGCGGCCGTGAAGGTGCATCAACGGGATACCGGGTTGCATATGGCGGAAAGTTTCGTAAACGAAGCGCACCTGCTTACCTGACGACAGGAAGACAATGGTCTTAGTCTTCAGGTTACTGCGAATGAAACTCCACAGGACATCAAGCTTCTGCGCAAGGGGAGTGACGACATAGTGCTGCTGGAGCTTCGAAGGTGTTGCGGACGAGGCAGCCTCGTGGACAGCCACGTACTCGGGGTCCTGCAGACTCAACCGAGCCAGGTCGGAAACCTTCTTTGTCTGAGTGGCACTGAATAGCAGCGTCTGGCGCTCCTTCGGGAGATGACCAATGATAGCGTCCACGGTTTTCTGGAATCCCATATCAAGGATGCGATCCGCCTCATCCAATACGAGCATCTGCAGGTTGTACGTATCGAACAGAGCCGTCTGATCCAAGTGCTGCAACATCCGACCAGGCGTACAGACCAAGATGTTCATCCGTCCCAGTCTTTCCTGTTCCTCGCGCAGACTCTTTCCACCGATGACCAAACCCGCAGAGAACTGATGGTAGCGACCCACTTTGCGCAGGACTTCAAAGATCTGGATCGCGAGTTCACGTGTCGGTGAAAGGACGAGCGCACCCAGGCCATCTTGCTCCGACCATTGTTTGCGATAGAGGTTCTCGAGGATAGGGACCAGGAAAGCCAGAGTCTTGCCGCTCCCCGTCTTTGCGGCGCCTAGAACATCACGGCCCTTGAGCGCATGACTGATCGCGCGGGACTGGATATCGGTCAGGGTCTTGTAGTGAGAGGAAGCAAGTCCGGAGGCGGTCGGTTCGGACAGAGGCAGGTCGGTGAACGTTTTGATAGTGTCCTTAACATCGAGCTCTTCCACTCGCTGAGTGAGAGTCGACAGATCTTCTTGGGCACGCTTGCGCTTCAAGTTACCGGTCCGTTCGGGTCGTTTCGCTTGCTTTGAATCGCGGGAGCCGTGAGTCGGAGCCATGGTGGACTGGCCTTATGGTAAAATCTCACGGATCTGTCCACGAAACAGCAAAAACAAGTACTGTTATCGTGATAGACTGACTTGGTGCTGACCAGAAATGCGAATCGGTGGGCGGTGAAGTAACTTTTTTTTCTCTTGGTTGCCAGGCGGGCCCCTTGCTGACTCAGCGGGCGATAAGCCTGACGCTTATCATCGCCATTTCACTGCAGGCATACGACCACCCTAGAGCTGCGAATTTTCGAGTTTGAGCCCCAGAAAACATACATAATGGCCTCCGAAGAACAAGACGCGCTGGACGCTCTCGAGAGGGAAGCTTCTGACTTTGATAAGGTGCCTCCCATTCACCTGTCCTGTTTACAGTCCCGCCTCCGACGCTGACTCCAATCGCAGGATGCAGAGATTGATCGTATCAGGAAAGCTTTTGTCTTAGACGCGTAAGTTGCGCTTTCTTCTCCCAACAATCCTCTCTAGAGCTTTATATACAGTATTCAGGAGCTAATCTGTGCATGTGCTGAATAGCTACGCGGTTCTCGACCTGCAGCCGGGAGTTACAGAGAAGGATATCAAAGCCTGTTATCGCAAAAAGTCCCTGCTCATTCACCCGGATAAGACCAAGAACCCTGCGGCCCCGGATGCCTTCGACCGTCTTCAGAAAGCGCACTCCGCACTCATGGATGAGAAGCAGCGCGAATACCTGGACGAATGCATTGCTGATGCGCGACGACTATTGATCCGAGAACACAAGTACACCCTCGACTCTCCGGAGCTGAAGACGGACGAGTTTAAGGAGGAATGGCGTAAGATGTCGGTCAAGGTGCTCTTGGAAGAAGAGGCACGGCGGCGTAGGCAGGCCAAGGCCAAGCTACAAGAGGAAGGACGTGAAAGGCGCAAGGAAGAGGAAGAACTGGAGGCACGGAAACGGAAACGTGACCAGGATAAAGCCTGGGAAGACACCCGTGATGAACGGATTGGTAGCTGGCGCGATTTCCAGAAGGGCCACAAGAAGGATGGGGATAAAAAGAAGAAGAAGAAAATGAAAGTGCTGGGATGAGATGCATCGGCGACTGGAATATTCGAAGTTCGAACTATTGAGCTCTACGGACGATACCATTAATGAAACTTTTATATCATCCTCTTTACATGCAGGAATACTGCTGTCAGGCTGCTTGTACGTCACCGAACATAGCGATAATACATGGAGTTATCGTAAGCGGAGTCTGCTCATTGCAGACACAGTGATCAATTGTATAGCAGAACGTTTATATACCTGAAATCCTTCCTCAAGGCGCATATCTGAGTTATACTATCCTCGGAAAAGATATCGACCACGAGATGCTGGGGCATGTACCGCATAATCGAAGCTCGCAGCAAGCGCGCACTTCAAGCCTCTATACACCTTGATCAAGTCTTGGCCCGGGAATTGATGCCAGGCTCAACACTGCATCTGAGCGAATGCGAAAGAAGTAATGAGGGTCATGAACAACAATGGACATGCATTGATAGCATAATGCGATAAGAAGGCGGTGAGAGGCGGAGGAAGTCAATGCGGGGCAGAAAGAACATTCCAGTTTCCAGTCTTTCCGCCGCCGTCACAGCCGCTGTTCTGTCCACTTCAGCCAACTGCAGCCCATTGAACGATGCCATTCAGGGGGTTGTGGCTCTACTTGTTATACTTGTGAAACGCTGATTTCTCCCCAACATCCTATACCACTTAATTTGTACATTCTTCCATACTCCCTCATCACTATCTCCCCTCGCGAGTCAAGGACGGACAAGACCGTACTAGTAGATATCCGGATACTAGTTAGCTAGGCCGGCCCCGACATCAACCACACCTTTTTCGGTCGCCTAAAAAGCAGGCTGATAACCACCGGCATCGCTACGAACCCACCACCCACCATCCTCCACCGCTTCCTTCTACTTCCCCCTCGTCCCTATTCCAGACTTCCAGGAACAAGAAGATGTCATCTGAACCGGCCCCGTCCCAACCTAATGGCACTGGCGCAATCGCAGCCGACATCATCGCCGCCGCCGCCGCCGCCGCCGCCGCACCCCACACTCTTACGGCATCATACCCCGCCGCCGAGGGTGCCGAACAACAGCAGCAGCAACAGCCCACGACAACATCCTCCACGACGACCAGCAGCAGTAACGACAGCAGCAGTATACCCTCCAGCCTCCCGACCAACAATGAAGAACCAGCAACAGCAACAAGAACAACCACCCCACCTCCGCTCACAAGCACAATCGCCTCCCTCCACGAGCAAGTCCAAACGTTCCTCTCCGAATCCCACCCGGCAGACTCCCTCCTGGCAGCCGTGCAGAAGCAAACGCGCGTGACGCTCGACGTCTTCGCCGCAGCATTGGACACCTACCCGCTACGCAACCTCTCTCTCTCCTATAACGGCGGCAAGGATTGCCTGGTGATGCTCGTGCTCTTCCTGGCGAGTCTGCACCCGAGCCGGCGACGACCCCAAACAAGCACAAGCACAAGCACAAGCACGATCGACCCAGCAACAAGACCATCCCAAGAAAATCAAGAAAGCGAGGAAGACAAACCCTTAACCTCAATCCCCGCGATCTACGCCCTCCCACCGGACCCCTTCCCGGAGGTCGAAGAGTTCGTGGCCTGGTCAGCGCGCCATTACCACCTCGACATCGTCAAGTACACGACGGACCCGCCCCGCACGACGATCCGGTCCGTGTTCGCCGATTATCTGGCCCAGCACCCGGACGTGCGCGCCGTCTTCGTCGGCACCCGCCGTACGGACCCCCACGGCACCGCGCTCGGCCACCAGAACTTCACCGACAGCGGCTGGCCCAAGTTCCTCCGCTACCACCCCGTCATCGACTGGCACTATACCGAGATCTGGGCCTTCATTCGCCACCTGGGTCTGCATTACTGCTCGCTCTACGATCAGGGCTACACGAGTCTGGGGGGCACCGCTGACACGCGCCCGAACCCCAAGCTGCGCGTCGAGAGTAACTCCGCCCAGGGTGATGAGGAGCAGCCGCGGTATCGCCCCGCCTATGAGCTGACGGAGGATTTGGAGGAGAGGTTAGGTCGCAATTAAACCCTGGATCATCCTTATTGTACTCGTTCTTCTTGTACCGGTGGCCAGCCGGTTCAGCGTGCATTGAGACAGGGGCTCAGTGGGACACGTTGCCCACGGTATCTCTGTAATTGAGTTCCATGGTACTACCACGGTTTCAGGGGACTCGGCTCTCAAAGTGTTACAGAGCTCGCCTTTTGATCCTTTGGGTTGATAGACACTGGCACTCACGGTGCTACTCGCTACCTGCAGGAGAACTCGGTTTCGCTGTATCATTATCACTATTACTCCCAGGCTGTAGACTGCGTTGATAGTTTTATGGAGTCGGAAGGATCAACCATGATTAGACGCATACAGGAATGCCACTTTCCACTCAATCCCATCGCTCCCATGATTCTTTCCCCTTGCTTTCGAGGAATACCAGAATGGCCAGTTCATAAGAGATGTAAACTCCTAAATAAGACATCATTCTGTGGAACATACAATGGTGGCTGTCGTCAAGAAATGAAGAACAAATAACACTCAAACGGCAATCAAAAGCTCAAGAAGACGAACAAAAGCGATGCAGGAAACATTAAGGTGATATGACATTTGAGATGAATGAGGTAATCGAGACTTGTAACGATCATCCATCCTCGCGGTAAACATGTGAGCCTCTACACATGCAGTTTAAGAGGGTGATAGTCCTTGAGGGACATGAAACACGGCATACTTAAGAAGCAACAGGAGCAAGGCCTGTAGTTCCGATGCCCTCTGCACAAGTATGCACCGCCGAAGGTAATGAGAATCGGACTTCGAACAGTAATAAGATAGAGAGAAAGGGAGCAATTGCACATCACATGTGGGACCAAGCGAGATGAGCACGGTTGAAGTCCAATACTCAGATAACCGAGCGGGGTGAAGTCACGACAACTTCTTTGCGTGCCGATCTTGGGGACAAAGAGCCAGCCTTTACGTGATCCTTGCGCGGACTAGATTGCTCGGAGCGGGTCTCGACACATGGAGTTCCCGGGAAATTCATCTTTGACGAACCGCTGGAGACATTGTCAGTCCAAGCATTGCGCTGTCCACGACTCAGGGGTGTGTTCTCCAAGGCTCTCGGTCCGCCTTTGGACGACCAAGAGTTGAATCGCATGTTCCCAGCTTGGCTCTTCATCAAAGGGTACCTGCTTGTCTCGTCAGCATGCTTCGAGGCTACAGGGGACATAACATGGCGTACGATGGGGAGATGGATGTCGCGGGGGTCCAGGCCGATCCAACGCCTACTGGAGAAACACCGACAGGAGAAGCGTAGCTAGCCTGCGAGGCGGGGCTGATATGCGACACATTTTGTTGAATACGGTGTAATGAAGGCGATGGAGTAGATCCTTGGACTACCTCAACCGAGTAATTGTACTCTCCAGCACGGTAGGCGCGTCTCTCATTGCTTTGCTGTTTGAGAAGCTTCTGGGCCTTTGTGTCTGCAAAACGAAGAAGCAACTTGACTCCATTCTTCGAGACGACGTTGTGAAACTCGCCCAATACCTTCTCTGCGATGTCACGCGTCTCAAACCTATGACGGTGTGTCAGTCGCGAATTAACACTCATTTTCAAGTCTTGAAACACTAACCGAGCAAAGCCAACCTCCTTACTCACTCCGGTTTTCTCGTCGCGGCTGATTTTTTCCGAGACCACACGATACGGCTCGAAGTGACGACGAAGATCCTATGGGGTGAAGTTATTAGTACATGCTTCTTACCCCAAGAAGAAATATGCTTACGGCCTCTGTCCACTCGATCGGAAGGTTTGTGCAATAAATGTTGGTCGAGGACTTATCTTCCAGGTCTTTGAGTCTGGAGTTGCGGGACTTCTAAAGAGGAATCAGCGGTTTTGGGACAGAACATTCAGGAGTCCGACAATACCTGAGCGAAACTAGCCTGATAGCCAAGGTAAAAGAAGCCGCGGATGCAATTTTCGCAAGATTCGAAGTTGTAGTACTGCACAAATCCAAATCTGAGATGGTGTTAGAAAGAATACCAGGACGAGAAGGCAGAGTCAACTTACCCTTTGCAGAGGCCCGTGTCCAGGTCCACAATGGCTTTGCAGCGATCTATCTTCCCGAAGCGAGAGGCATAGGCGTGCAACATCTCATCTGTCGTCTCCGGAAGAAAGCCACGGATGTAGACATTGGTAATACCCTCTCGATTTTCGAGACACTTAGCAAGTGTGAGATCCGACGGGTTCGTCCACATGGCAGGCACTGCTCGTGGGATGGGAGGCTCTTGTTGCGTCAAGCTCTCAAGGTCCTGAAGGATATATCCAGTCGGGGTCTTCATCATCTGAAGAGGCAGACAGGCTGCGTTTGGCTGAGGCAGACCGTTGAACCCATAGTTTGGCAACCCAGGACCGTCCAGACCAGCATTGGTATTATGGAAGTAATCACTCGGAGGAGTTGGCACCACCGGACACGGCGGAGTCAAGCCGGGATAGATGCCATGTGTAGGTAGATACGGATTCTGATCCAGAGGAACTCCGCCAAAGATGGTACCGTTCGGTAGAAGAACGAACTGGTTGTAGGGAGGCATCGCCACTGGCATATTGTTCTTGATGCCGTTGTACTTGGCTCCGGGTCTCTGATTGTGATATCCCAGTCCTCCACCAAAGAGAGTAGGCAAGCCATGAGTATCAGGAATCTGATTGGAATCAGAAACGGGAAGGTGCATAGTAGCCGCCATTGGTAGATTGGGTTCTGTTAAACGATTAGCCTCTCACTTCAAGTGTAGATGTAGAAGAATTTCGGAGGATTCACGTTGATGGGTAAGACAGTTCGGAAGATTTGGCACGGCAGAATCTAGGATCACGGTGAGCGGTTCCATACAGTAGAAACATCGAACGACGAATCCCAGCAGAGACCTACACGATAAATGAGAGGCTAAAGAAGAAGATGTCGGGCGTGAAGGCAAAGAACGACTGCTGGAAGAGGAGGTGGAAGAGGAGAAGGAAATCGTTGTCGGTGTCAAGCTGGGAGACATGGGAGGCGAGCTGGAAAGCAAGAAAGAGGGCAGGATGGGAGCAGTTGGCAGAAGGAAAGAGCGTCTCAGGTGGGAGTCACCACGGTCACCGTCACCGTCACCGTCAGCCTGAGGCTTCATCACGGTAGACACGGTCAACTTGCTTCCTTCCCTCTCAGGACGAGCCGAAGGAGTCAAGATCTCGTCACCGGCCGGCTGATTCCAGGGAAGACCAGTTCCTGCCTGTCTGATCAATTCAACCCCCATGTCAATTGGCCATCCACCATCGCGCCACGGAGGTAGAGCCATGCTTGTAGACTATTTGGGATCTTGCTAACACAGATGGCCAAATGAAGTGCTTGGGTGTGTGTTGCGAGAGCGTGTGATGGAGAAAAGGACCGACTTCGAGAAGAAAGGACCGGAGAAATGTCGGTTGCAGTGGATACGAAAGACTCGAAGTGAGAGATGGATTTTGGCTTTTACTAAAAACATACTCATGGATGGGGCCCCATAATTCTGCACGCTACACGCGTCTACTTGTTTGTTCCTGTTTCTGATGACGACACAGCCATTGCAAGTGGTCGTCGGGCAATGCTCACGATGTATGACTGGCATGGTACGACAGATTGATGGGGGGTGTATGGCGACCGACGACCTTTGTTATTTGAAGTTGACTCAGTGACGTATATACTGAATAGCAGCAGAAACAAAGTTGTCCTGAGTCACAGATGCTGTTGATGTCGGAGTTCGGGAGGTATGGCCGTGATCAGATGTCATCTCAATTTCCCAAACTTTAATGCAGTCGCCGTAAGGCTTCAATCATGACCTTGACTTCGTCAACACTCATCAGCCCCACGGCCTTGACAATCTCCTCCTGTACACTCGGTTCGCAAGTCAAAAACCGTTCGATCAATTCACCATCCACAAAGCGATACGGTTCTTTGGCTTCGCGCACCATGCTGCGGAACCCGCGAAACTCATTGAAAGGGATGTTCCCCAGAGACTCCACTTTCCCTGCCATTGTAGCTTGTAAGCGCATCAGGAAGTCCTGATGTTCCGGATTGATCACAGCGAAAAGGTAAATTGAACCCTCAACCTGTCAAAAAAGCGATCAGATGTCTGCTGGAAAGAGAAATCTAGGAAGACGGCAGAACAACATACCGTGCCCAAAAATGCCCGGGGGGTGACAGTTACGCTCGCCAATTGCTGGATATTGACGGGTCGGATCCGATTCACCATCTCGCCTAGCGAGATCTCGCCAGTCACCTCTAATCTGCGCTTATCGTCCTCTTCAACTCCCGTCAAATTGCGACGGAGCACAATCAGGTTGCCCTCAGCGTCACTCTCCAGGAACGTGTCCTCTGCGATACAGGCAACTCCGGTGGCCCAGACGGTCTGGAAGTGGCGCGCTACCTCTGTTAGAGTATCAGGAAGACCATCTTCACCTTCCTTCCATTCTACCAAGCAAACGCTCTTCATGAGATCCGCGACAGCGATGATGTTGCCTGTCACCGTTAGATCCACGGGTGCAGTCGAAGTCCTATAGCTGGCTAATTTCTCCAGTTTCGTCGCTCCGAAGCTATTATGGACCACCTTATAGACCACAACCTAGGGAGTCTCAGTACAACGTGAACAAACGTTCTCAAATGGCTTTGAGTACTTACAGTCTTAACAAGAGCCGCTACGATCTTCTCGCCCAACATAGCCAAGGCACGGCAGGCACCCTTGACAGGTAGCTCGGCAACTTTGGTCAGTTTGCGACCATTGTCAATCTCGAACACCAAGATTCGGCCTCGAATCGACTCTTCTCCCTCATCGTCCAGGTACGCCGTTCCGACAATGAAGCGGTCCTTGGTAATCTCCCGGCCGTTTTCATCCTTACCTACTGAGAATTCGGCACGGGCGACGCTTTCTACCAATTCCTCGGGTTGGAAGTCAAACGAATCTAGGCGTCGGAACAGGATCTCATCCGCAAGTACAAAGCGGCTCTGAACCTGCTCCTCGCCATCCTTTAACTTGCGTTCAATGGTGCCGATGCCAAAAGCCTTCTCCGATGGGGAATACGCAACTCTACGAGCAGTCGCGCCCACTGGAAGGGTCTGGATCTGCGTTGTCCTCTCCGTATCCACCAAAGCTATCTTGAGATCGTGGGGTGTGGCAACAGCGATAGCTTGGGGATATGCCTCAGAGTTGAAGTGACATATGCGAGATGCGCCCTCGGAATTCACAGCGGAGTAGATAATGCGCCCCTCCGAACCATATATGAGGCTAGGGTTTTCGCAAGTTGCGAAAACATTGTAGAGCCCATCCCCCCTTGGGAGACTCTTGAAAGTCGGTTGCTCAGACCCAAGAATGAGTTTATTCATGCTTGACAAAGAGTTGTCTTTCGCATCAAATGAATATGTAATGACACTGCCATCCGCCATCGATATAAACAGTGTCGATGGACTGTCCACAAGAACATCCGCTACAAGAACAGAGCGAGGAAAAGCCTCGCCTGCCAGACCCAGTGATAATGTGTGGAGGTCAGTCAAGTCTTGTAGCTTCAACACCGACACCTTGGCCAACTGAGGGAAGGCAGCGATACAGACATCCGTGGGAGAAGATGGAAGCGTAACACCAGAGATCTGACTGTCAGCACCGAAATCCTTCTGGGTCACCACCTGCGGCTCGTTCTTGAGAGCTAGGACGGTCACAAGCTCACCGCCAACGACGAGGACCATGCATTCATCGTTCGCTGAAGCAGCAGTGATTGCCAGTTGATCAGATGGTGTCCACTCGTATGTGACCATGCCGCTTTCGAGATCCGCAATCAAGACTCTCTGCTCGGTGACTTGTAAAATCCGTCCATCAGGGAGATTAGCGGCAAGAAGCGTGTTCTCCGAGAGACTCAATCCAAGGAAGCTGTCCAGCTCCTCTACCTCCCCATCCGCGCTAAACTGGAAAACTCGTGTTTCGTCCACGAAGGTTACAACGAGGGTGTCAAGAAAGCCACCTTGAGCGCCTACTCGCAGCCCCCACAGATCGGTGATATGCTCCATCTCACCCAGAACACCCAATTCCTCCATGCCGACGCCACTGCGCACGCTTCTCAGAGTCCCGTCGTCAAAGGCGCCTGAGCCAGTGACAATGCGGGCTTGTCCTGAGGAGAACTCGTGCGTTTGGCTCTCGTTGGTGCGGTTCCCTAGGTCCATTATCGTGAAGTCGAGAATCGGGGCAACGTTGGACAGGGTCTGGATAACCTCGAACGAACCATTTCCAATTCGAAGTACTTGAGAGTCACCTTGATGGGAGCCGACGAAAATGACTCCGGCTCCAAGATAGACAAGTACAGATGCTCGTGATGTGCTTCCCAAATGATCCAACTTCCAGGACTGAACCTGATTCTCGGAATCTAGAACCAACATCAGAAGAAACAATCTTCCATAATCATCAGCCAGCAGCCAGCGTTGACTATCCACACGCTCCCAAGCTACAAACACAGTAGCCTCGTCTAGTGGGCGAGATACGATCTCATTGCTGTCCGTGTCGACATACTTGATGGACGTCTCGCCCAGAACAAGGAGACCGCCTGGTTTGGTTAGCCACTGATCGTTTCCGAGTCGATTTTATGCATGGGAGGCACAAACCCAAAGGAGCAGGAACAGGTAGGAGATGAGACGCTCCGAGATCGAGTTCTTCGGAAAAGCCGTCTAGTAGTTCCTCGAACGACGCATCCGCGCTCGTGCTTGCGGTACCCGCGCTATAGTGCAACTCCCGAACCTTGAGTCTCACCTTCTTCTGGTTATCCTCGTAGAGAAGCGCTATCCGGGGCAGTCCTGATTGAACATGTAGGAATGCCGAGGAGCGCACGAAGAGCTCGTCAATCCTAGTCGTTGTTGGCTCGCCGAGCTCGCCGATACGGGGTACGTCTGGTCCTGTAGGCAGGGCGACCTGTCTCCCTCTCTTTTTAGCGGGCAACTGCACGATGGGAACCACGGCAATGACGCCCTCGTAGACTTCGAGCGTCATGAAGCGGCCACTCGGATCAATCAAGCAACGACTGCCCGTTTGGGCCTCCCGTGAAGACGGGTCAGAGACATCCACATAGTTCCTCTCCGTGCGCACTTGATTCCTTGTACTATCCCACGATAATGTGCAGTATGTGTAGCGGTCCGTGCCGACAACGAGGTGATCGGTAGACGAGTCCGCGGGAGCCGGAAGTCGAGCCAGCATCGTGACTCTGGCGAAGAGGGAGCACGACGCGGCGAGGCTCAGCCCATCTGGAGTGAGATTGTAAAACTCGAGTCGATTTGCCTTCCTGTCAAGGACGAACGAGGAACATTTAGCCACTGAGCCGCAACGGAAAGGAACATTGATTTGCAGGAATAAGGTCAACCAACGCAACAACCAGAGAGTCCTCCTCCGGTTTCATAAAATGCAGCGTCAGTGCATGTCGTATGCTGCTTGCCCGATGGATTGGCACAACGTAGGCCATCCTGGCGGTGCCACTATTTGTCTGTCGGCTGTCGGTCGAGAGAAGCAGCTGGTCGCACTTTTCGCTGCGAGAACCGCTGCGGGGATATGATAACGAGACGGCAGGCGACGACAACCCGAAACAATGCGAGAATTTGAAGCGAGCGTGGTGACAGGGTCAGCTATATCAGGGCTGTACGACCAGCCGCATAGCTTTTCTGCGGGTTGAGTTGCTCGAATGCGGATGGGTAGGGTTGCAGAAAGCCGAGAGGCTGGAATGTAGGATTAGTGATAGTGAAATGACGACCTTGGTCGCGGGTTCCTCCCGATCAGCAGAGGATGGCAAGGTGTTAAGTCCGGGTTATACCCGACGATCTTCCCACTCTATTCCAACCATGGCAGAAAATCGCTGTAGGCTCCGTGCTTGGATAATCCCTTCCATTTATCATTTTATGCCTACACTGCAAAATCATTTTATCTCGACACCTTCGAAAAGACAGTAATTGGGAATCGAGATCAACAAACACCGCGGTTTCGAAAGTCCTTACTTCTTGAAAAGGCCAATAGGTATGTATGGACATTTCCCAGGCTCGTATGACCGTGGTCCTATATAGTATTCTTGTGAATCGTTAGAAAAAGGAAGAAACTGTCATCATGGTCTATCCTGGTTCCCTGCAATAATCGATGATCGAAACTCGGTAAAGAACACACCACACCAAATTACTCTGCTGAACCAACTAATGCCGCGGAGAAGAATCAAACACTAGGCATACATGAACCACGCCAAGCAACAAACCAAGAAATGCGGCGAAGTTTATATGCAAAGATCATCTAGACATGAGAAATACGAAACAAAGAAGTCGTATCAACAGAAGGATCACTATATCCTATGCACAATGGAGGGGATCATGACCACACATCCTCCTGGTAGCTACCACTGCTACGCATGTGTTTGACCATCTCCTCACCCTTCTCAGCCGGTAGACCGCGCTGCTTGGCAATGATTTGGCCAAGTACAAGGTTGACTTCACGCGCCATGTTCGCAGCATCGCCACAGACATAGAAAGTTGCCTTCTGCTTGAGAAGGTCGCTTACAAGTTCAGCGTGCTCACTCAGGCGGTGCTGAACATACACCTTCTGCGAAGACTCGCGAGAAAATGCAGTGATGATCTTCAGCGAGTCTCCAAGCTGTTCTTGATAAGCCTGCAATAATGATTCGGTTAGCCTGTTGATCTAAACTGGACAATAAGAGAGCCTGAACATACCTTCCATTCATCCTGGTACATGAAATCCTCGTTGCGGTTGCGGCAGCCAAAGAACAAAACTGTTGGTCCGACCTTTTCACCCTTGGCAGCCAAAGCAGCCCGTTCCTGAATGAATCCACGGAAAGGAGCAACGCCAGTACCAGGTCCGACCATGATAACAGGCCGAGAAGGATCAGAGGGCAGCTTGAAGTTCGAGTGACGAACATGCACGGGGACGTGTATACCATCATACTTGTTGCGTGGACCGGTAATTTCGTAGGTCAGTCCGTGAGGATCAGGAGAAGGATCGCCATTCTGTTTCTGCTTGAGCGCAAGGAGATAGTTCGTGGTCACACCCTTGACAATATGAGACGCGCCAGGCAAGCGAACCGATTCCACAACCGCAGTGATACTAATCTTGTCTTTCTGCACGAGAGAGGACGAGGATATAGAGTAGTAGCGAGGCTGCAGCTTGGTGAGGCCTTCAATGAGCAGAGAGAACGGGACGGCGGAAAACGGCTTAGATGTGATGCTTTGCAAAGCTTGGGCAATATTGAAGCACTGGTTTGTGATCTTCTCATGGAAATAATCCTTGTCACTGCCGAGACGGACAATTTCCGCCTTGCTCTCCTCATCGGGAGCAAAAGCGGCCAGGGAAGAGACGAACTGACGAGATACAGGGGCACAGGCTTCCAAATAATACCGAACGGCGGCATCGTACGTGGTAGGTGTGGGGATCGGCAACTTTGCGGTCACATCAATACCCTTGATGTTAATGACGGTGTGGCGCTTTCCTTCGAGGCCGAAGACTTGAAGGAACCGATCGACTTCCGCACCAGCGTTGGTGGGCCAAATGGCAATGTGATCACCGGTTTGATACGACAAGTTGCTTCCAGCAATGCTAATCTCCATGTGCAGACAATTACGGTCCTTGACGGTGAAAAGCTCGCGGGACTCGACGATGGGGGCGATGTAAGGGTTGTGGGCAGAGAACGGGCCTTTGGGAGTACCTTCAAGATGACCCTTGGTGGCTTCGCCAAGGTAGACAGTCTCATCCTCAGGGCTCAGGGACTCATCTTCGGTGACGGAGAAGACGGGCTCGTACTCGGCCTCCCGCTCCTCTAGACCAATTGCTTCAGACAGTGCCGCCCACATGGGCTCTTTCCAGGCCAAAAAGTCTTCTTCCATAGTACCAGCGCCGTCGTCACCTTCACCAGCGGCACCGATTCGCTGAGCACCGAGCTTCTGGAAAGCGGCATCCACGTTGCGGACCATTGAATTGTAGTGTTCGTAGGTGTTGTTACCCAGACCAAAAGCGACATACTTGAGGGATGACAGCGGCTTGTCTTCGGCGGAAGCGCCACTCTCGAAAGCGACATCCTCACCGGTGAGGAACTGATAGAACTCAACAGCGTTGTCGGTGGGTTCACCTTCGCCGTACGTGGCCAAAACGAAAAACGCAACCTTGTCTTCAGGGAACTGGTCCAGATTCTCATAGTCATAATCCTCAAGATCAGCGACCATGGTCTTGAGGCCAAATCGCTGAGATCCTTCCTTTGCCAATCGAGAGGCATAGTCCTCTGCGGTTCCAGTCTGCGATCCATAGAAAATGACACAATTCTTGCCTGTTTCTTCCAATTTCTCGATAATATTCCTGGATTTGCCGGCTTTGGCGGCACCATTTAGGGCGGGACCGGACGAGGCATAAGGGTCTTTGGCAACAGCCCAGTAAGTCCCCTTGGTGAAGTAGGCAACGCTACCCACCAAGAGCACCGCCAAGACTACCAAATCGAGGGTGTCGAGTTGCGCCATGGTGACAGGCTCTTGGGCCGTGCGAGAGCAGTAGCCCCAATATTAATGCAGAGATGGGGGAGCCTAGCAGAGAGCAGACTCGGGCGGAGAGGGGGGCGGGATGGGGAGGGTTAACGAGGGAAAACCGAAAGGCCCCTATAGCTGGATCGAATCCCGGCAGCGGTCACCAAAGGATTAACCCAAGCAGGTGGCGTGCTCCAAGGAGGACTCCGAGGAGGGCACAAAAATGGAATTGGAAGAAAGGAAGAGTAAGAAAGTGAGAAAAAGAGAAGGAGGAGAAAGAGAGAAGAAGGAAGACCAGGGCCAAGACCCGAGAGGGTAAGATTAGGGAACCGTGGTCTGATCTAGGGAAAGTGGAATGCCGATAATCAGTCAGTCAGTTAGACTCAGGTCAGAAGCAGGCTAAGCAGTTGCAGTGCTCCGTAGCCCTGAGACTGATTGTTAGACTTAGACTAGTCCAGCAAAGAGAACAATGACGGGTCCCGGGGGCCGAGTGGGAACTTGTTGAGGCACGATCGATAAAATGGGTAGAAGTGGAGTCTTTGCTGCCTCAGGCCAGTATGGCCTTTTCACTATTCGGGGCTCCGGTGCGTCGGAACTCGGACGGGGGTGGGTTCAACCGTGCTGTTAATCTATCCTTGGCAAGTTGGCAAATTGCACTTCGGACTGGATTGGACTAGTTATGGCTATGTCTAGTACTGTACTCGGTAGTTATGCACTGCACTGTACTGTTGTCGTCGAATTCTCCGATAAGTCACCGATACAGTAGTCGTGTTCTGTCCTGGGTTCCAGTTGAGGCTGCAAGGTTTCCAAGTTCCAAGTTCCAAGTTCTCTTTGGTCCTTTCTGAATTAGGACAAGGTTGATTTGCTAGGAAGTGTCGCGAGATAATAGGAGGCAAATCGTAAAGTAAATAATGAGTGCCGTGTACTGGTATCGCTCTTCAATTAGGCTGATCAGGCAAGTCACCCCGGGGTGAGCTTGAAAATTGGGCTTGTTCTACGCAATATATACTCTTTTGTCCGTGTGGGGGTATACCCCATGGGCCGACACTTGCCCGAGAGACAGTTTGGTTCGGAAGGAGAATTCGGCCCTGGGTGTACCTATAATTATGCCAGAAGCCCAGGTGGCGGTCGACTCAAGATGAAAAATGAATGTGAAAAACCCAAAATGATATGGGGGATCTCCCGAACGACGCTGCCGACTACTTTTGCAGCTAGCCGAGTTCCGCCTTTCTGGCAGTTTCTCTACTAGCCCTGTACTATCTACTTACCTACAGTAGCAGGATGTGGATTGTGAAAATTGTTATGCAGCATATGCTCACTTTTGTCAACATAACAACTCGTGCAGTATTCTGAAGGCGCTGGCTGATTATGACTACCACAGTGTGACATACAGCATCCCCGTACGACCACCGATGTAACGGTGCTGGAGACTGCTGTGTTCCGCGTGCCTCCAAGGCTTGTTGTCGCTTCCGCACCGCGGTATTTCAAAGCTCAGTGCCGTTCCCCGACCAGCCTCATGGCGATGGACGGACTAATTCCGCACAGTAGATAGACTGTTATCTCATAGTAACTTGCGCCGTAATGTGCGAGGCTGGGAGTCGGACAATCACGTGAGGTTTACCCGTCACCCCGGGCAATGACCCCTGCCCAAACAACATAGAGCTGCCGCTGCACTCACTCCGTCATAACCTTCTTGCTTCGAACCGCGGGGAACAGATTACCACAATCTTGGAGTGATCTGAAGACAGCATCATATTATACTGGGATATATGTACTTACATGATAGAGCCCATGGGACCTGCATCTTACCTGGTGGCGTTGTAGTTGTAACTGGGGGCGACTGTAACGCTCGAGTCAACAAATGTCCGCTAATCAGCATCCCTGTTCATGCGCTGGCGTTGACTTTAATCTAGCAGGCAGAACAATGGAAGGTGCTTAGGTGCTTACTTAGGTGGTCCGTACGGTTTAAATCACTAACTCCCTCCTTCCCGGCTAATGCTTAGTGGTCATTGAAGTGAATCACCAAACATAATATGAAGATAACACCCGCGGCAGACAATAATATTGAGTTATCACCATATAGTATCTTCACCGTCAAGGCTAAATCTGTCTGACATAGGTTTTTTTCCTTGGATTTCTGACGCTTTCTGACTTGTCATTAGTCGCTCGAGGATCATCCTTGGTCCCCTCATCCCCTCATCAAAGAGTCTGAACACGGCTAGTATTTCGGGCCTCCGTATGACTTACCTGACAATCGCTTAGGGGTATGTGGTGACCGCTCTAAAGTCAGGTCATCCAGGGCTCTATGTAAATGTGGTAGGCTACTGAGAAGAATATCTTTTCATAGAATACATTTGTAAGTACGGGTAGCGTATGATCCACAAACAGATGATATTATCAAATATAGTGACCGCACCAGCTTTTTCTTTTTTTCTATTTTACAACCCCCTATCGCAATATTCCTCCTCCACCCCAAAAGCACCGTTCCAGCTGGTCTCCCAGTTCGATCCGAAGCCGGCGGTTTCCGTCTCCATGGCCCACTGCCCACTGAGGACCAAAATGACCCATCCATTGAAGGAGAAGCCCGTCGATGTGGCATAGTTGACGACGCTGAGAAAGACACTCAATGCGGCCGAGCTGCTGCTGGTTCCCATCGGCTTGTCCAAGAACAGCTGGACCTGCTGCTCCGTCATCACCGGGCCCTTTGAGATGCACTGCACCTTGACCCCGCTGGCTCCAACATGGGTGAAACCCAGATCGATGTCGGTGCGGCGGCGGAGCGAGGCGCTGTCCCGCCATCAGTGATGCTACTAACGGGGGCCAGATGACCGATGTGATAGTGTGTGTCATTGGTGGTCACCAGGAGGGGAACGTAATCTTTCTGCGTGCTCTACTAGATAAAGCTCAGTGGCATACTTGAATTGTGCAAGGTGCGGACTCCGGACGGCTCCTTCTATCGCTTCTGCAGGGTGTGCGGCAGGTGGGTGGCATTGCGCGGGATCCCCTCGCAGTAGATGTCCCAGATCGAGGCCCCGTCACCCAGCTGGCTGAAGTCGCGGTCGAGATGTGTGAAGTCTCCCTCCAGCTCGTCGCGCTTGTTGGTGAACGAGCCCGTCACCCGGTAGTTCTCCAGGGCGCGGCCGAACACGGCCGCCTCAGTGAGGACGGATACGGCACAAATAAAAGTATCCTTCCTGGTGCCGCTTTCTGCAGCATACATACAGTTGTCAATGGTTCCGATAATGTAGATAGCTCCGTGCAGGCCGGTGACAATCACGCCTGAGTTACCACGACCATACATAGTCGCCAAGACAGTATCAGGTACAGCTGCCATGTTTCATGATATAGGAATTGCGGTAGTCACCTCGGTCGATAGGACCGGCAGCCCTAGCATGCTATACTGGATAAATCTCATGTTGCAGCGAAGGGGGCCTTGCTCGGGACAATATCAAAGGAGATAGAATGCACGGAAAAGATCCAGATGATGTGTAAGTTAAGACGAATAAGAGAAATCCTGAAAGAGAGAAAGGGAAGAAGCTGGCCTTTATAGGCCTTCCCTCCAGACGAATTTTAGAATAATCTCTTGTGTAAAGAAACCTCTTCTCTAAGCAGCATGAGAAACAGTATCATAACATCTTATAGCCGAGTCTAGGCACTTATAAGAGCTAAAAGGGCAGGGATACAACCCTATAAACAGATTTCATAGGGCATGTCTCAAAGGAATGGAGATCAGTCTTTTCATACAATCCTTAAGCTAGTCCGACAGTAGTTGACCGACCAGTAACACTCTTAGCACCAAAGTACGACCAATGCTACCTGGTGTTTCTTCGGCAAGTCGGCTAGAGCCTAATAGCTGTTTCTTTGCTGGGTTTCTCCCTGGTGGTTTTTTGAGTCCCCATAACCCCACACTTGACCCAGCCTACGCGCGCCAAGCTTTAGGGGATGAACCGAACCCTTCTAAGCTTCGTCTTATTCAGGGCCCAAATTGAATTAGATTAATAAGTCTGTGCCCTACCATTAGTCCTTGGAGGTGATATATTCTTGTTTAAAGATCACTCTCTTCCTTACAGAGCATCTCCATACAGATTCTGCCTATCACACATACTGCCACACTACCAATGACTTCCCTCATCAAGCCATATTTTCTTTCCCTGTCCTCATCCCCAACCTTCGATCCCTTGTTCAGAGGTCTGTATCACGGGGCCAGAGGATCTTTGATTATATGAAGTCATATCTATTTCTACGGCGTGCGCACTATCATTTTCATCGAAATGGGTGCTATCATTGCTTTGCATCTCTCCATGGCATTGATCCCCGATTATCTTGAAAACACTCGGGATGGGTGGTCCGAAGTAAAGTCCATGAAGTTTCTGGGGGATGTCATTGGTCTGGGATAGAGTTGATCACGACTTATTTACTCTACAAGCGACAGGTCGAAGGTATATCTTCCTACCTCCCTATGGAGAGGTTTCTTTGCAGATTGCTTTCCCTTGCTTCTCTGGCATCCACCTGACTGACACTCGGATTAGGAAATTGGTGATGGTCGTTGGTAATTATGCAATTGTCGAAGGGGACCCAACTTGTCATGGTTTCAGCCAATTGAGGAAGTTTTGCAGAGGGAGTTTCTGTTGGTCTGGTGACTGTAATAAATTATTATAAAGATATACCTAGTCTAGTAAATATGCTCCTACTCTAGCACCACACTAGGACCGAGAATAGTACAGAATTGGTTTTCATTTGTTTCAATCCCAAGATCTTCAGTATCCTGAAATAAACGACAGATGCTACTGCTATTGCCTATTTAGAAGACAGCATGTGGTGACTAGTCTGCTACACAGATTTGCACTACATATTTTTCCCTTGCTGAAATATGTGTGGAAATTCTCTAGTAGTACCAACCACTCATTCACAAGTTTGGAAAAGGCTCACGCAAAGGATCACAGCTATTTAAATGGGTGACGTTCCCCCGCTATGCACTCTGCCACCCACCGCCCTTGTTCTTCGCCTAGCTTCCTCCATGCTCTGGAAGTTGATCAGGCCACCCTCTCTTACTGGGAAATGTCAATCAATCCGGGCCTATACGACCACCACTGTGGAGAGCGCTGGAGAGGTGAAGTACTTCCCGCCGTAGTTATGTGAGCATCCTGTATCATAATTAAGATTTTATGAGCAGAAATCCCCATCAAAGAAGCCGAGCTATACCAACATGTCGCATTACCGCGGCATGGGTGCATATACTTCCAGTCCAACCTGGAATCAAGACCAGAATATACCAGATCCATTCCAATATAGAGCCCAGACTGTGGAAGTCGGCCCGCATTTGCCTTCGGTCCACTGACCCATTCACGATACTGACACTCAAATACAAAATTGAGAATATGTCAGAATATGCCAGATCCATCGCGCAGAACGAGATGAAATGGGCGCAAGCGCACGTACAACCAAAAATCAACGTTCAACTAGTGGGGAAGCAACCAGAAACAGCAGATGATTACATCTTACTGCTAGAGCGACATCTCGAGCTCGTGCCCTTCCTGATTCAAGATCCTTTGGGCCACGAACCTCCAAACCAGCTGTTATATTCTGATCTACTCCTGGACAATATCTTCGTGGACCCTTCAATCAACATCACGGCCGTGATTGACTGGCAGCATACAGTTGCGTTGCCAGTTGATCAACAGCAACTGTTTCCGCAAATGCTGGAGCCAACGTCAGCGGGGGCAGGAGAAGGCGACGACTCACTCTGCAAGGCTTACCTCACCAAGGTCAAGAGCCTGAGTCTCAGGCGATGAAAAGCGCTTACTGGACCGTATTGCAGAATCAGAACGGGACCAGCATTGCTGGTACTAGGCTGCTGGGAGCGAGACGACCTTTTCTCTCTCCGCCACTCACTTATCTCGGTGGTCGCTCACTGGGACACTATATGCAAAAGTGGAGTTAAATATCCGATCAATTTTACTACCCATGAGCTCCAACAACATGACAAGGAGATGGAGCCTATCGAGGGTGTTTATCGGTCATAAACCAGCTTCAGGAACAAGGGCTCCTCCCTCTGGGCGGCATGGTTCGGCGCGCGCAGTATGATGATGCTCAGAAATCGAACTTTCATTTCAGAAATGAAAACAGAGGTTTTATTCTCTACTCTTGTGTGAATCTTAGGCTTATATTGGAATAAATATATTAAAGGCGGCCTTAGTTTAACTAGATATTCTTGACTTTCTATTCCTGACTAGTAACCTGATACTAAAAGATTAATTAATATATTAAATCTATGTTCTCTGCTATCTTTATATTATTATTTATACAAATAACACTACTCTGGTTAAGTATATATGTTTTGTCGAGATATTACGATGTTATTAGAGTCCTTTTTCTGCTACTATAGGGTAGTTTATACTAGAACTAGTATAGATACTTCTTTAAAAGACATGACTGCCTGGTTTTCCCGTGCCCTCTAAACCGGAGAGCCCAGCCGGCGGCTAGCTCGAAGCTTCCAGCACAAAACAAGGCTCCTTTTGTCTAACTACCCTGTATTTTCTATATTGTAGCAGAATTGCACTCAAGTCATAAGCCAGCTTTGTATCTAAAAGCGATGTGATAGTCGGCGGCGGTCGGTGGCGCACCCGAGGGCGTTCAGGTGATATTCTAGGCGTTTTGGAGGTTTATGTTCTATTACACCTTTACCAGTTTGTTCACATCAAGATATGATGCTAGATTGCGTTTCCTGTCAAATCAAGTGTATCTCCATCTCGAGGCTATATAGAATCGGCTTAGCACCAGCCTCTCATTTTCATCGGTAAGACGTTGCTATCAGCCGGTCGCATTCGCCCCCGTGACACCTTGCATTCATGCGTCTCATGTTTCACTCCCTCATGCTGATCGCTTGAGTGGGACCGCAGATCTTCAGATGAACAGTAGCAGAGCGATTGATGCCCTATATGCGTAATTCTTGAGGCGGGTAAAACTGCTGCTATTCCGAGAAAGGCTTAAATAAAGGCTCAGAGCTTATATGAGTATCCCGACCGGGGGGGAAATAGCCCAGGACGAGAGTATCGACATGATTGCATATTCCCAATTCTCTTGTGTGGGATTTATTTTTAGTTCATATGTTTCATGGTGTAGAGAAAAAGAACTAAATCGTGACTGACTTTGGAGAGTATGTTGGGAGAAAAAAAGATGGAGAGAGCTGTGACGATCGTTCGTTCCTCTTCAGAGCCTCTCCGCACTGTTACCCATCTTCCCCGTGCTCCGAGCCTCTTCGGTCGCGAACGAACCAACACTTCCAGCAACAAAGCTCCAGTGAATCAAATTCCTATGCCTCAACCACCACTTCTTCGTGTCTTTGCCGACAATCTATAAGCAGCAGAGCAACAATGCACTGCTTTCTCGAACATTTGGGTTGTTCCGCTCTGACAGAAGAGAGCATCACTCAGAAATGATTCCAGTCTGACCCTTCAAACCGACCCCCAGTACAACAGTACGTGATCCTGCCTGACGAAAATGCTTTCGTCTTACAGCACTGCCACTCAGTCCTGCACGTCAAATCTCACTCTATCGTACCTCCTATTACCTTCCACGGGCTCGAAAGGAGAGATTGGTGCTAACCTGTTTGTTCTGCTAGTGGCATCACATCCGTCGATTAAAGCTGGTCCGTTGCAATCAACGCCAATGCCCCTCATCCCTGACGATTCGAACCCTGTGTCGCACCATATCTTTTCAGCTCCACCAGAACGCCTCGTCACAAGAAGCACCCCATCATCCACTGTCCACAGTCGCGAAACGTCTGCAGTTAGGGGAATCGATTCTGCTGCCTTACCTTCTTCGACTCTACAGCCTCAGAACAACCGCCGCGGTGCCTCCCACTCCAAAAGCCCCGAAACGACCGCTGGACGACCCGGTTTCGGCTATGATGTTGGTCTCGAGAGAAGGCCATCAAACTCCTATGGTCACCATCGCCAAACCTCGATCGTACACGGGATCCAGCACTCCCGCAACCCGAGTTTTGCCGCCTCGACAGCATCCAGCAGCCCTCTGAGTCCCGAATTGATTGCGTCTCTGGGTCGAGGCAGCGCTGCCGAACAGGAAGGGACCGGACCGAGCAGAGCAGAACAGCCCAGCATGCCTCCGAACAGTCATCACCAGGGGGGCAGTGGTGCAAGCATTCAATCACAGGGAACACTGGGTACAATAGACGATCGAGATGGGGAGGACACCGTCAGCGGCAGTCTTGGAAATGCGGTTCATAGACGGATGAATTCCAATGGCAAGTCCAAGCAGGAACGGTCCCATAGCCGTTCACATTCAAGACCGCATCATCCGGATATCAAAACCACAGAGGAATATGCACTTCATCACCTCTTCAATGCCGTAAGTACAAGCACCTTTCCCAATATACGGCAGCTGCTGACCCTTTCTATAGTTTATCGGTCAAGCCGAACACAAAATCAATCAGGCCATAATGAAATTAGGGGAATCTGACGCGCCAGTCGAAGAGGTATGCGGGCCGGGAGCAGACGCCAACTTCGACCAGTTGATATCAGCGCTGGGATATATCGCGCGACGGAATCCGAAGCCGTTAATCGACACTATTATGTACTGGCGGAAAGCAATAGGCGATGCAGCTATCTTGGCTAAACAGGTTGCCGGTCAAGTAAGTCACAGAAACTTCCGACACTCCAGCTGCCTCTTACTGATCCCATTGTTCGCTAGCCAAAGCCACCTGCTTCTGAAAATGGTTTTCTCATTCGTCGCAACACCGAGCCGCCTCAGATCATCACCGAGTCGGCTACACCATCCGACTCAAGCTCCCCTCCACGAACGCTGTTATCTAGACACGATGAAGTTATCATTGCGGAAAGGAGAGCGACAGTGTCGGTCTACCTCGTTTGCAGGATCTTGATTGAGATCTTCAATCAAAGTAGTCTTGCCTCCATCACTCCGGACATGGTAGATCGCCTGGAGGACATTGTTTTCGGTCAACTGAAGGCCGTTGATCCTGATCAAATCTCGGCGTCTTCTCTTCGCATGGCCAACTGGAGGATCTATTCCCAACTACTAGGTATAATGAGTGAGACAAGCTTTGCGGGCGTTGCCAATCGGTTCCTGCAGGAGCTCGATAAATACCAGAAGGATGAATCCTCACGCGGTCCTTCGAAAGAAGGAGATGCCAAAGCTGAGCTTTTGATCTTAGGATTGAGGCACGTTCGCATTGAGACACACTCCGAAATCTGGAGCAAATGTTGCGATTTCATGCTGTCATTAGCGCGCTTGTTTGTAAACGCTCATGGGCCGCGTGTCAAACAAGCATATTGCTACATAATCGAAAAGCTACTACTTCCGGTAGCAGTAAGCTCTACTTGTGATCTTACTCTGCCCAAATGGAAGGAGTTTGTGGACTTGGTCCAATCTCGTCTGTCGCAGATGCTGACCAAGCCACGCCATTGGGCTGCAGCATTTCCCCTCCACGTGCTCTTACTGTGCGTATCAACAAAAGAGAACTTTTCTTCGCAATGGCTTTCGGTGATCCAAAGTCTTCCATCAAGGCTGAAAGATCGTCCTACAAGGGGATCAGCTCTCCAGGCAATGTGTCGTCTGCTTTGGACATTCTTTTTCCGCTACTCGGAGTCGCCCACAGCCACTCTGCGGAAAGTCGAAGAAGTGGCAAGAATAGCCCTTCCTCCAGGTAAAAGGACATATTTAAGTACGGAGCCTGCAGTATCAGATCCCCTGGTTCAGTTGGTACGGATGATCGGATTCAAGCACCCCGATGTGTGCTTTCGTAATATTATCTTCCCAATGATCAACTCGGATCTCTTTCTCTCCGGCAAAGAACTCAAAATTGAGCAGATGGAGCCTGAGAAGATGGTCATTGGCATCAGGACATTCCTCGCTATCATGACAGACTTGGAAAACTGCGATCAATTATGCCCTCCCTTCCCCACGGGATCGATTCCTAACCCTTTCACCGACATTTCTGCTCCGACTCACTTCCACCGTCCACATTTACTCGCGGATCCCCGTCCGTCGAACGCATCGGAGAATCTTGATACCTCCTTGTCGCGTCCCGTTAATACGGCAAGGCTGAGCGAGAATGTCAGGGAATATTATCTCCGCTTCTGTGATATTCTCGGTAAGATTACCATTCTTTGCGATAACACATTCGGAGGCCAGGCGGCTCTAGACGAGAAGTTCGGAGGTACGACACCGAAGACTCCGATATCAGAGGCTTTCAGCTTTGGACGACGAGATGATCACCTTACCACTCCAGATCAGAAACAGGGCTTTTATGATCTACTCCATGTTGCTGTGCAGGCTTTACCTCGTTGTCTATCTGACCGCATTCCCTTCAATTCCCTGATCAATCTTCTCTGCACTGGAACAGCACACGTTCAGTCAAATATAGCCGTCTCATCTGCTGAATCACTCAAGGCTATCGCGCGTAAATCTCATGCCCAGCAGGTCACGATCGGCTTTGCAAGATTCATATTCAACTTCGATGCGAGGTACTCGACAATGTCCGATGAAGGCATGCTAGGACCAGGTCACATTGAATCCACACTGAGACTCTATGTCGAGCTACTGAGGATTTGGATCGAGGAGATCAAGCAAAAGTCAAAGGGTGCCGCTGCTGAATCCATTGACAAGACTGGATCGGGAAGCCGAGCTTTACAATTGGATCTCTCCAGCGTCCTTGCACATGTTGAGGAGATTGAGTCTCACGGTCTGTTCTTTCTTTGCTCTCAGTCTCGACGAGTGCGCGCCTTCGCAATTACAGTCCTCCGTCTTATCACGGAATTCGATAGCGCTCTCGGCAAAGAGAATACTCGAATCATTCGAATCCTTGAAGCCGACTCACACCGAATACTGGATGTCAATACTGAATCATTGACCGTGGCTGAGCTGAGCAGAATCCAGAAAAGCAAGCGAAGGAGTGCTGCTCAGAAGATCGTGATAGACATGTGTAGTAGCGAGGTTTCGTATGATTCGACACTTTGGTCAAAAGTGTTTCCGAACATAATACGGATAAGCTTTGAAACCTGCCCGTTTGCTGTGACGCTGGGGCGTGAGATTGTGTGTGCAAGGCTTGTCCTTATGCACAAAGCAATTACATATTATGCTGAGGGGCCATCTCATCAATATGGTCCCATGGAGGCTAGTCAAGCTCGCATAGTGGGGAGAGGCAACTTGTCTGCTGAGATTGTGATTGAGCAATGGAAATTGTACTTGGTCATGGCGTGTACCACCCTCAACAGTGTCGGCGCGCAGTCGCAGAGCCAGCTGGCGAATGCCCAACATGCACGAAAAGGATCGAAAGGATCACAACAGACTCAAGACAAGATCAGTTCAGCCCGAAGTCTCTTCGCGTTTGTCATTCCTCTGCTGTCAGCTGAGCGTCCTACTATCCGGAATGCTATAGTGGTTGCCCTGGGATCCATCAACAAAAATCTTTATCGCACGCTTCTTGAGTCGCTGCAGTACGCGGTTACAACTTGCAACGAGGAAGCCAAGATTCGAATTGGCACGCACTACCGATCTCCAAGCAGCCCGCGAAGGAATCGCAAAACAGATCGATTGCGGACGGAAGTGACATACGTTTACAAGCTGACATCGCATTTCCTGCAAGAACCGGAGGTATACAATGATGACTGGATCGTCAACAATCTTGTCACGTATGCGAAAGATCTCCGAATATTTCTTAGCGATGCTGAAGTCCAGAATGACTGGGAATTCCAGCGGCTCCGGTTTCACTATTGTGGTCTAATGGAACAACTCTTTGAGGGCATCAATAGAACCAGCGATCCTTCCCGGTGGATACCGTTCGAATCTAGGAAGTCCGCATTCTCCCTGATGGAGGATTGGTGCGGATATTCGCCGAATCAGTCTCAGATTTCCCAAAGAGAGGAGAACATGCGGAAATATGCACCCGCCCAGACCAATGAGTCGGGAGCTGCCATGGAAATTGAGAAGAAAAACCTCCGTGCAGCAGCTCTAAGTGCGATGGCATCCTTGTGTGTATGTGCTCCCTTCTCCATTTCCCTTGAGACACCTGACTGATTTCTGCAGGCTGGACCAATCAGTATTACAACTGAGAGTGGTTCGGTGCTACAGTTCGATGTAGGCCGAATGCTGTCTTGGATTGACATAATATTCACTACTTCAATCAGCGACAAATGGCATGCTATCGGTAGACGGGCTCTCAAGAATTTGATCGTTCACAACAAGGAGCATACGTATCTACTGGAGCGATCCATTGAAATGTGCTATGTCGCAGAGAGGCCCAAGGCACTAGAAAGCTACTTCGAAGTGGTGACTCAAGTCCTCATTGAGCACACCGACTTTCCGCTAAGTTTCTGGCGGATTTTAGGCGCTGTCCTTGTCACGCTTGGGAACCAAAAGAGGGAAATCAGAATGAAGTCCGCCAAACTTCTTCGCATCTTGGAGGAACGGCAGCAGAAAAGCTCAAGGCTGCAGGACTTCTATATCAGCATCTCCGACAAGACAACCGCTGTTTACAAGCTTGCCCAATTTGAAACGTCCAAACGTTTAGCAATGCAACACTCCGACTTAGCCTTCCCGCTTTTTTCCGAGCTTTCGCTACATTTCAGGAATCTGAGACCAGACAGTCAACGGAACATGGTGGCTGCTATTCTCCCATGGGTTCAAACAATGGAACTTCAAGTCGACCCCAATGGCGGGCCGACGGCAAAGTCCTATATGCTTCTAGCCAATCTTTTCGAGATCACTATTCGTTGCAGTACCACCCTTCCAAACGAGGTGCAAGCCCTCTGGCAAGCTTTAGCTACAGGGCCACATGGGGGAAATGTGCAATTGGTGCTCGACTTCATTATAAGTCTCTGTTTGGAACGCAAAGAACAAAATTTCGTGGAGTACGCCAAACAAGTGGTTGTATTCTTGTCGGGAACACCCGCCGGCTCAAAGGTCATCGAATTCTTCCTAATGCAGGTTGTCCCCAAGAACATGGTGCAGGAGCGAAAGGAGATAACACCAGCTCCCGCCGACATCAAAAGTCTCCCATATGTTGCTGATCTCAACACGGTGCTTCCACTAGGGAACAAACAAGCTGGCCTTTCTCTGGGCCAAGTCTCCTTGGTTTTACTGGTTGATCTCATGGTTGCTTCTATTACTCCGGCGCTGGAAGACGTGGCCAAACTGCTCCATGTTGCCCTCATTCTCTGGGACCACTACATTCTTACCGTTCAGGAAGAAGCTAGAGAGATGCTGGTTCACTTGATCCACGAATTAGTTGCTGCAAAAACAGAAGACGATGCACCTGCTGGGACCAGAGAGTCTATCGAGGACTTCGTGGAGATGATTCGCAAGAGTGACCCCAAAGTCGTGTGGGAGTATGAAGACAATAGCGACAAAGATGATGCTGAGGATGGTCGCCGCGTCCCTGCGTCGATGTCTGATGTTACCCACAAAGTTGTCGGTTTCTTCGACCTTGCTTATGAGGGGATCAATGATCTCTGGGCGAAAGAGGCTCTGAACTGGGCCACGTCGTGCCCAGTCCGACATCTGGCCTGTCGATCTTTCCAGGTTTTCCGTTGCATATCCATGTCTCTTGATTCTAGGATGCTAGCCGACATGCTCGCTCGTCTATCGAACACCATTGCTGATGAGGAGTCGGACTATCGGACATTTTCAATGGAGATCCTGACAACACTCAAGATTATCATTGGTTCCCTGGCTCCTACTGATCTTTTGCGATATCCACAGCTGTTCTGGACCACGTGTGCTTGCTTGAACACTATCCACGAAACAGAATTCGTCGAAAGCATTGGAATGCTGGAGAAGTTCTTGGATCGTGTGGACATGAGTGACCCTATAGTAGTTACTGAGCTCATCAAAGGTCAGCCACCCAAGTGGGAAGGTGGTTTCGGCGGTCTCCAGGACCTGGTCTACAAAGGCTTGAAGTCAAGTGAATGTTTAAATCTCACACTGGACGTTCTGCACCGTCTCAGTGGTCTTCCCAACAACGATCTTATCGGAGATAGTGACAGGCTCCTTTTCACAATATTGGCGAACTTGTCCCACTTCCTTCATCAGTTCGACTCGGAGATTGACGACCCCAAGACATTGGCACGTGCTACATTGCTTGCGCGTGTTGCTGAGAGCGAACTATGTCCACGCATTGCGGCATCTCTGCTTGGATTTGCAAACGGACAGTACAAAGCAGAGAATGATTTCTTGAGTCACATCATCACCGAGCTGCGCTCCTACTACTTCCCACGACTTGATGTCCAGAGCCTTATATTCCTCATGGGTCTCTTGACAAATACAACAAAGTGGTTCCGCGTCAAGGTCATGAAAATACTCTGTGTCTTGATACCTGAAATTGATATGCGTCGAGAGGAAGTGACAAGCCATGGCCCTGACCTCATCTCGCCTCTGTTGCGGCTCCTACAGACTGAGCTGTGTCCTCAAGCATTGCAAGTCATGGATCACATTATGACAGTTTCTGCCAACCCGATGGAGCGTCACCACCTGCGAATGAGCATGGCTTCGTCTTCATCGTCGCCGGCCATTCGGAAAGAATACGAACGCATTCAAAGTCTTTATGGTATACCGGAACCGACCGGGTGGTCCATTCCCATGCCCGCTTCTCAGTCCAACATCACGCGCCAAAATGTTCACGCGGTGTTTTATACCTGTGCAGAAGTTGACCGCATGGAAGTGCAGGAGACTGTCAAGCCTGACGTGGAATTTCATGCAGATGAATACAGTGATTCGTTCTTCCCCATGCGAGCAGACACAATGAAATCAGTCGACACCCAAACCGACGGCAACATGGGAGACATAGTGCAGAAATTGGACAGCCTAGACGACTTTTTCGAAGAGACGGACGCACTTCATCCAGTCCTGGACACCATATTAGACCCTGCACTACGTAGCTTTGCCGGAACATATGCTGATACGAGTGCGAATCTCTATGATCAGCAAACGGCGCCCATTTTGCGCAAGTCCCTTGCCAGGACTACCTCCACTTCCTCTTTTCACAATGGTCTTGCTGAGTCTCGCCCGCCGAATCTGCGGTTCGAAAGCTCTGGAATACAACCTTCTGGTACATTCACACCCCCAGCCCCTAGTCAACTTGCACGGCCAGTGTCTCATACACGGTCCGTGACATCCCCGGCCAATCATTTGCCCTCGCCTTCGTCATCTAGTGCACAGCAATCCACGCCCGTCATTGGCTTCAGCGAATCCGCATTCCTTTCGGATGATGAAATGGAAGACACGTTTCCTGATGGCAAGCCATCCATATCCCATCCCATCAATCAGGTGCGAAGCGCGACTGAAGGGTCGTCATCGCTTGAGTCTATGATTCGCAGCGGCATGAGACGGCTCACTGGTGGCACGGCTCCGGGTCGAGACAAGGAGCGCCAGCGTGATCTCATTCGCGCGCAACAGCGGTCACAGGCAGCTAGCTCACCACGCGTCCCTAAGGTTCCTTCCGAATACCTGAACGGGCCAACTAGCAACCCAGCATCCCCGGGACAGCAGTGAGACCTCGCCTCCGCTGACGAGATCCCCGGCTTCTCATCTCCCTCGACTTGCCTTGGCATTTTTCTATTAGTCATTGGCATGGTCTGACGGCGTCTCAACACAATCTTTTTCTCTTCTGGCGTACAACATACCCATTATCGATTGCCAAGGTGTCATACGAGCGGTTTTTCTATCAATATGCGATGTACCTTCGTCTTCCTCATTTTCTCTGTACATTATTTAATTAGATATGGAACGTAAAGGGCAACAAGTTCTTCGTGGAGGGTAGTTCAATCAGTCGAAAGTTCGCACTGTCTATTGTAGATTGACACGTGATGTGCTCCTCGGTTCTCCGCGCTCCGCAAACTTACCAAACCGGGCTTTCCCCGCACGGAGTTGGGGTGGAGATCGACAGCCGTTGCCAGCCCGAGGCATATCCCTATTTTAGTCTACATAGGCCATAGGTAGTGTCAACCGCCAGTTACGTTCACCCTGGCTAAATGGCAAGAAGCGGATATCGACGGACCTCCTACCCTCATTACGTTGCATCGCTCCGCTTGCTGCTCGGGCTAGCACCGCTGATCCATTAATTCAGAATCGCAGAAACCGTGACCACTAACCACAAACCACAGCTACACCTTTCCGTACACTGCACTGTCAGATATCATTTTCAGACTCTTCCTTCGTATTATCTCGAGGCTATAAGCCCACAGCAGTCGCACACAATTTCCTCTTGCATCGGAAGCTGTTTCGTTTCGCGCTATAGTGCTCTTAACGCGTGAGAATGAATCGGGCTTGTACCTTATCCCTCCCAATGCGGGGATCCCCGGTGTCAAGAGTGGTCCTTTCGGCGAGGCGTCCTCTACAGAATGCTATCCTTCCCAGAAGGCTGTTATCATCCTCTACTCGAAGAGATGCCACCTGGGGATTTATTGGGCTCGGGCAAATGGGTATGTGCGGTCTCAACTTTCGAACATGCATGTTGCGGATGGCTGACAGTGCGGTCTCACTGTAGGTTACAATATGGCAAAGAATATACGCTCCAAAATCCCCGCCAGTGACACGCTCATGATTCGAGATGTCATTCAAGATACTACCGCGAGATTTGTGGAGGAAGCTCGACAGGCAGCTGCAGGGGGCACTGCTGGCACTGGCACGTCAAACATCATTGTGGCTGACAGTGTGAGAGACATTGCGGAACAAGCTGTAAGTGGATGGAGCTCTGTATCCATGTAGACTTGAGTTCGGGAAGTATTCTCAGTGGGGTGATCTCTACAATTTGCTGGCAACTCTCCACCGATTGGCAAATCAGATTCGGTCTGTGTTTCAGTCTCTGATAATGATCCCTTCTAGACAGTTTTAATAACCAGCCTGCCGGAGCCGCAACATGTCAAGGATGTCTTCTATTCGATACTCCGGCATGGCGACCTTCCGGCTCTGGAACAAGAGCGCCTGTTCATCGACACGTCGACAATCGACCCTACATCATCTAAGGAGATCGCGAACGCCATCCACTCAACCCGTCAAGGTCGCTTCGTGGACGCACCTGTGTCAGGGGGTGTCGTTGGCGCCCGTAACGGGACCCTATGCTTCATGTTCGGTGCCACCTCCCAGTCCGGTCAATTTATAGATCGTGTGAGGTCTGTTTTGTCTCTGATGGGCAAGAATGCGTGGCATATGGGTGCCCCTGGAGCGGGCGTCTCGGGGAAACTTGTCAACAACTATATACTAGCAATCAATAACATTGCCACCGCTGAAGCGATGAATCTGGGGATGCGCTGGGGTCTGGATCCCAAGACTCTGGCCGATATGGTTAATACGTCCACTGGCCGATGCTGGCCGATGGAAGTCAATAACCCTGTGCCTGGAGTCGTGGACACGGCGCCTGCGTCTCGCGACTATGCAGGTGGGTTTGGCGTCCGTCTGATGAAGAAGGACTTGCGGTTGGCTATCACAGCTGCAGAGGAATCGGGCTCGCCTCTGCCACTGGCTGACGTGGCTCGCACCGTTTACAATGCTGTGGAAGAAGAACACCGGGGGAAGGACTTTTCTGTGGTCTATAAGTGGCTTCGGGATAAGTCGCAATAATACGAGGGCCGCGTTGCTATGACTATATTTCGATGGAGGAAATTCGATCTATAGCGGATTCGCGCCAGCTACAATCTAGGCTCAGATGTCATGTAATTGATGCTGTCTCGATTGAGGCACTGGCAGGAAGTAGCGGGCGATACTTGGATTGCTCAGTACGAACCTACGCATGTGACTGAGATGAACCCTCCCTGTTGGGTAGATATATGATATAAGTTGCTGTTGCTACTTCGACTCCGGATGCATTGGCTGGCCTATTTTCGCACTTCCTGCGTACGATGACTTACTTATGCTTGTGGTTATTGTTTCCGATTCTTCGATCGAATTCTTGCGCCGATTTCCTGGGGACCCTAATAACACCTGGGAAATTCGTAGGTTGATTCATAGATCAATGGATTTGTGTCTTCATAGAGACTGACAGTGCTTTATTTGAACACCATAGACCACCTTCATGCCAAAAAGCGTCTTGAACAGAAATTGTTTTGTCTATACCAATTATGTAAATTTATTAGAATAATCAGTCCCACCCAACGAGACCTGTATATACGCACTTCGATAAAAGAAGTTCCAACAACGACAGCCGCCTCCAACTGCGCCGACGCACAAGAAGCCTCTCCTGGCCCCTCGAACAAACACCCAGCCACCACATATCAACTGTCAGTTTCGCATTTACTCTTCCTTCTTGACTCCCTCACCCTCATCCTCACTCCAATCCAACAACTCCATAATCTGCTCCTCAGACAGCTTCTGCGTCTGCTTCTCCGCCTCTTTCTCCAAGTTCTTCATGTACTTCTTCTGCCTCTTGCGCGCATTCTTGCCCCACTCAGGCACGCCACTCGCCGTCGCAAAATCCTCCGCGGTGGTAGTCTCCTCCTCATCGATCTCATCATCCGTATTCTCGACCTCCCCGAGCACCCGTCCAGCACCACCCCCGCGGAGGGCATTAGCCGACATGCGCGCCTTCTTCTTGTCCCCACCGGCCCCGCCGGCGGCGGCCTCCTCCTGGGCGCGCTTCTTCTCCATGTGCTTCTTGCGGTCCTTCTCGTGCATCTTCTTGAACCAGGCCTCGATGTAGGGCCGGACGATCAGGTAGCCGATGACGGACAGGATGACCTTGGTCCAGCGACCCATGGAGACGTTGGCGAAGGAGGCGTGCAGGTTTGTGATGAAGCGCGTGACGAGCGTCTCGGCGAAGGAGTAGAGCTGCGTGAAGAAGTCGCTCAGGGCTTCGAGAGCCTGGGCGCGGGGGTCGGGGTTTGGGGTCGACATTTTTGCTTTGGTTTTTGTTACCGTTTGAAGCACTTCAGTTCAGTGTGCTGATGTTATTGGGTAGATTCGTTCGGAGGACCTTCAGGTGCGGTCTTTTACGGCGGGCTGGAGGCAAAAGACGAGGGAGGGCGGGTTTGGCCGGAAGTGTGGGGGAGGAGGGAAATTGGAATGGCGAAAGCTTGCTTCGCTGAGGAGTCAAAGCTTGAAGAAGAGGTGGCTGAGAAGCAAGTTGCGGATGCTGCGATTGCTTGTCTCACGTATTTTCGTGCCCTCTCAAGAGATCTCGAAACTGGAGGTATGAAAGGCCACCTGTTGTAAATTGGTGGTAGTAGCTTTAGTTTCGCAGCATGGAGAAGCATTCAGAAGAAATTCCGAAAGTGGAAATTGTTTTTGTTTTCGGGTTAGCGTCAACTCTGTCGCGGAGAAACTGTCCTTCCGGCAGGTGGAAGCTTCGGACCAATCATGCCTTATCTCTCATACTCAACGCGTCCCCGACACGTAGTGTCGCGCGCTTCGGAAGAGGTTATCATCGTGATCGACCTAATCATTTCGGAGTCTTGTCTTGTGCTCTCCAGCAAGCATATCTGCAGCTTACGCTACCTGGTTCTGAAGCCCTTTGTCGAGTCATTGGCTCTGTATCGAATACCTCCGCCATGGACCAGAATGAGGAAGCTGGGCTCGAGGAGGTACGTACCCTAGCATCCTCCTGCTCGTTCACCTTGTGCACTTTTTGTTAGCTGTGCTAAGCGTACCTCTTGCCCCTTGTGCAGCGCTTGAAATCCGCTCTCTGGCTGGCCATTGGAAAAATCGTGGACGAAGAGACTATCAAACTTGGTATCAATGCCACGCCTCAGTTTATTGGGGCCTTGACGGAATTAGTCTGGGCTCAGATAGGTTTGTCTTTCTCTGTCTCCTCATATGCATTATACTTGACGTGGACGGGCATGAACAATTTGTCAATTGTCTCTCGTCTCGATTGTTTCCATCTACTGTCGCCTCACCCTTTGTGTCCAAAGCTGACCGGTCTATCACACAGAGACGGTTGGCCAGGACTTGGAGTCGTTTTCCAAGTAAGTGGTTCTTCTATGCTAAGCTCATCCTATCCAAAGCGAGAGCAACTCCTTGTTCTTACGCTTGCGCCTCGAGTTCAGAGACATTTGACGTTGGGGTTTGCTGACTCGCTCGGCTTACCGTTTTAGGCATGCCGGCCGCTCGACCGTCAACGTCAACGATGTCATGCTCCTGGCACGCCGCAACGAGGGCTTGGAATCCATCTTACGCGCGTTCGTCGAGCAGCTACGTGATCAGGGGGCCTGAAGAGCCGTGTGACAACCCATGATTGGTTTTCATCGGAATTACCTCAGTCAAAAGTCTATATGCAGAATTTCCGAACAGCTTCATTGGTGGCTGAACTCCTCTGCCATTCAGAGCCATCTGGTGGATGTAAGGCAAACCCTTTCGCTCCCTTGTCAAGCTCCTGTGATTGGAGAAATGGCTAACCCTTTGGCAG
Organism: Aspergillus homomorphus CBS 101889; assembly: GCF_003184865.1. Lineage (NCBI taxonomy): Eukaryota > Fungi > Ascomycota > Eurotiomycetes > Eurotiales > Aspergillaceae > Aspergillus > Aspergillus homomorphus. The sequence continues at coordinate 1,133,409 of NW_020291888.1, read as the reverse complement.
GGATCGTTGTTCGCCATTAAGTGACAGCTGCGGAGATCCAACGCGGGTGCATCTATAAGGTTTTATCCTTCACGTTATGACGCCACTGCTCAAGGTTCTCGTCAACGCGAACAGGCACTCGATCTCTCCGAACGCCTCCAAACCTCGCGAGTCCAATCGCTAGGCTGGCTCCACCTTGGCGAATCCTGTCACAATTAACCCATTGTGATATATGGATCGTCATCTGACGCCGGGCAAGAGCCCAGCAAATCATATTCTCGCTACTCCTGGGCGTGATCCAGAAATATCTACTGAAAGCCAGCAGTAGGGCTCGTGCCAACGCAGGGTCAATGCAACGTCAAATGTGTTGTAATGATTACCCAGACGAAAGACCTGCTGTCGGGCCAATTGGACACCCTCTTGACAAAAGTACATACAATAGAACCAATCAATGAATACCTGAGAACATTTCCCGTTCGCCTGGGACCTCTTCGATATCCTTAACGTCATTGCAACGTCTTTCCAACTTGCCTTGGCTTCTCACATAAGACTGCACGAGTCTGGTAGTATACAAGCGGCCTTTGCGATGAACTTCCGCAGGAAGCGCTATTGGATTGCTATAGTGTATCAAACCGGAACTGATTTACGTTAATGGTTTAAAAAATACGAATCAAGGTCTAAGACGCCAGGATGCTGAATACTGCGACTGACTCTGTCAACGCTCTTCGGACGACCCTCACGGGGACAACGCCCGTCATGAAAGCCGTCCGCTTCCATGGTCGCGGCGACATCAGAATCGATGAGATCGAAGAGCCTGCGTGCGGAGAAGGTCAAGTTAAGGTGTGTCCACTACTATCAGGGGCAATGGCGCCGTATTAATGGAGTGGCATTCCACAGATGCGACCTGCTTTCGTCGGAATCTGTGGTAGCGGTACGCTCCCGGCTCGTGGAAACTTGGATATATCGACTAACCCTCCATCTCAGACCTACATGAATACACCGGCGGCCCTGTTCTAGTGCCCCAAAAGCCGCACAAGATCACCGGAGCCACGCATCCCGTTACCCTCGGGCACGAATTCGGCGGGATCATCGAGGAGGTAGGAGAGGGCGTAACCCACGTTGTTCTGGGACAACGAGCTGTAGTGCGACCCACCATCTTCGACAAAGAGTGTACGTCCTGCAAGCTCGGCTACGAATACTGCTGTGAGAACATTGGTTTCATCGGACTATCAGGTGAGGGACAACACCCCTGAGCTTGTTACCGCTTAGAGCCGGGCCCACTGACCGCAAGCCACCCCAGGATACGGCGGCGGCCTCGCCAACCACATCGTCGCACCAGCCGAGCACTTCTACCCGATCCCCGACACAATCTCTCTCGAAGCCGCGGCGCTGATCGAGCCCCTGGCAGTAGCGTGGCACGCCGTGAACATCTCGCCGTTCAAACCGGGCGACAGTGTTCTGGTCCTCGGCGGCGGACCAGTGGGGATCGGGATCGTCCAGGTCCTCAAGATGCAAGGGTGCCAGAAAATCATTGTAGCCGAGCTGATGGAGAACCGCAAACAGTTGGCCCGGGACTACGGTGCCGCGCATATCGTGGACCCGCGCGAAACGGACACAGCTACCCGCGTCCGCGAGCTGACCGACGGCGTCGGCGCAGATGTCATCTTCGATACCGCTGGGGTGGAACGTGCGCTGAACGAGGCGATTGGAGCCTGCCGCACCCACGGCACGATCGTTAACATCGCTGTGTGGGAGAAACGGCCCGCCCTGCGGGTGAACGACCTGATGTATAGCGAGGTAAAATACACGGGGTCGGCGTTGTATGATGAGAGTGCGTTCATGAATGTTATTGAGGCGCTGAATCATGGTATGTGCTGCTTGTTCTCTTTCCCTTGTCTCATGCTTTATGCATTAGAGAATATGTAAAGTTGACACATGGGGAATAGGCCAGTTGACCCCGGAGAAAATGATCACGGCCAAGATCAAGCTGGATGAGGTGGTGGAGAAGGGGTTCGACGCGCTGGTACATCATCGGGATGCCCATTGCAAGATTTTGGTCGATGTGCAGGCATAGGCTTGGAATTTGCGGGTAAACTGATGATGCTACGAATTTCCTTCCATGTCATAATATGACGTTGTTGAGTATGTCGCTGCCACGCTATGGTGACGCCGTGTCCCCGGGGTTTATGCTTTGTATACTTCTGTACCTATGTACTGTACAACAATGAGGTTTAGCTGCCAATTGAACAATGGCGTACTTATTCCACACCCACCCCATCCACTCTCCAGGCTCCAATACCAGCACAACCAGCTCCAGCTCCAGCAATCTTACTCTCCATCGCTGATCGCACCGAGTGATCGAAACCCCTGCTTTCCGCCACCCATCTACCCCGCATGACCTCCGACAGTCTGACAGCAAGTTGAAGTCATGCTAACGACGGGGCAGCTCTAGCACATTACTCAAAATGTTTGCCGGTTATAATACTAGCATAAGTGGCGAAAAACATCAACTGGGTCCCATAGCTCAGTTGGTTAGAGCGTAACGCTAATAACGTTAAAGTCGAGGGTTCGAGCCCCTCTGGGACCAGCTTTCTTTTTGCTTTTGTTCGCATTAAGCCATGGATTGATATCATCGATTTTTTGGTGAGTGGTGGGGGTTGGTGCTTGGATACGTGCGCAGGTTATAAGAGTATATGTGCTTGAGGGGTGGTTTGGGGGGTGTTGTTGGTTGCATGTCGGGGGACTGGATGGTCTGGGTGGGTTTGGGGCAGCGTGCTGTTGCTGCTTGGAGTATGCACACGGATCTAGCTAGGGAGGGTGACTTGTGGAGTCTATGCTATAGGGTGGTGTACCGATTAATGCATTTCATGCCGTATGTTTCGGCCAGTCGGTATAGGACGGTCAATGGCGTTGTCCAAGGTTGCACCGATTGAAATTCCTGGTAGACTGGCAGAACTGACTTCCGTGCAACAAGCTCGTGGAGCTTTGGATCTCTTAGGTTGAGTTATTCCTGATTCGGTAACAATTGGCTCGTCAGGATAGTCTGGTCACCGTCTAGACCGTAGCCTGCGAGAGGGCCAGTATCCGAGGCAAAGCGAATGGATATGTCCAAGCCACGTCCATGCTAAACCTATGCTTGCAAGTAATGCACCGGGAGCCGGGTTGGGGATTCGAAAGAGCCCAGTGAAGGCTCGCTTCACTCATAGTTGCTTATATATGCATGTTGATGCAGAGCCATCATACCTCAGACCATATCAATCCAGCCATCTCATATACACGCAGGTATAGAAGCCCATCACCGTAGCGAGTGCAGGATCTCCGATACTCGGACCAACAATGTTTCTTCTGATATCGTGCATGAACCCCACGGCTACTGCCATATGAGTTGCAAAGCAATCGATATATCGTCCTAGTCAGATGCGTATATGAATCACCGGGAACACAGCCACAGCTTATGGAATTGCTTTCCGTACCTGCATCAACATGCCCTCCCGCATCATTACCTCCTCCACGTGTGTCTGAAACGTCCCGCTTCAAGGCCCGGTCCGGAAAAATGAAGCTGGAGCATGCAAAAAGAGAAAGGCTGGTCCCAGAGGGGCTCGAACCCTCGACTTTAACGTTATTAGCGTTACGCTCTAACCAACTGAGCTATGGGACCCGCTTGTTGAATTGAGGCTTGAAATTGTGTAATACAACCCTATACTAAGCTTTGGTGCTGATTTGAGGGGACTCGGGAGGGTGTAAGGCCATGTCGGGGCAGTTCATGTGTTCTAGGGCCGTGCAGCACAGTGGTGCGGCTGGGGACTGGAAATGAGTCTGTAATGTGCTTTGGTATCAGTAAAGGGGCTTGGCGTGAGGATGTGGCTCGGAGGTGCATGTTTGGTTAGGTAGATTGAGGTGGGTGTGTTGGAGTCGCGCTCGGTAGTGATAGAAATAGTAGTCGGGAGTGTAATTTCGAACTAGGCTGGTATAGTATATAGGTACGCGGGTGGGGGGAGTTAATTCTGCTATCAGTAGAATCCGGATCACGGATATTTGTTTGGGTGGGTGGTAGTGTTTATACTCCGCGGCTGTACAAAATGGCGGGAAATACGACGAAGCTTGGTTGAATTTCCTGTTGATATGTTCCAGCTACAGTTGGACAAACACGATATGCTGCCGAATAGGTCGACTCTATACAATGATGCCATAGTGATGGGAACTACTCTGTAGTTATTATCGACCAGCCGCAGCATCTCCCTGAACTCTATTTAAGGTTTACCGATAGAAATCTTGTGGCCCAAACTACTCGTAGCCAGTCTCGAGTCCCGACGTGTAAGGATAGTCTATCCGTGTCCCGCAGACGCTGATCAAAATTATTGGGACTAATATCAACGATAGAGACTCGAAGCGATGTGTCTCGTCGTTAGGCTTCTCGGGTGTAAATCCTCGTGATTCGACCTCACTCGCCTATACAAGTATACCGCCGGTTCTGGTTCATTCAATCGGCTCATGATCTCACATCATCTCCTCTGCGGGCCCTCTATTGTCTATACTCAACCTTGACGTGCGATAAGGTGTGGAATTCAATCGGCTCATGATCTCACATCATCTCCTCTGCGGGCCCTCTATTGTCTATACTCAACCTTGACGTGCGATAAGATGTGGATGGAAAGAAAGGCAAAAAGAGATGGTCCCAGAGGGGCTCGAACCCTCGACTTTAACGTTATTAGCGTTACGCTCTAACCAACTGAGCTATGGGACCCAATTGATATTCTTAACTTGTTTTAGTGCATTATTGCCCAAAGCCTGAAGTAGCATTAAAATGAAGAGCGAATACAGGTTGTGGTGGTTAGGAAATAGATATGGGGTAGACTATATTGTTTCTGGCTTGAGATCGGCGTTTCTCTTGGACTCTGACTGATCAGGTAGGCTCGGGTGGGGTTTATATAGCAGTGACGAGCATGTACTTTCATTTGCAGCGAGAAATCTTCTGCTGTTTGGGTGGGCTATATCTCTTTATGTTTTGGTCATATGAGAGATTCTTTTGAGCTTGTGTTGGGGTCTGGCGGTGTTAATCTGTCCTACCTCTTGTATGTCTGTGTTGTTGTGTTAATATGCTTTCGAATAATATATGGAATGTTTTTGGCGAGTGGTCGTTGTGGTTATGGTGTGCTTCCGGCTGCTATGTGGTGGTAGTTCTTGGTGGTCAGTATATTACTTCGTGTGGACCGATGTGTCCTGCGTTAACGGTCAATATGATATATTCCCGAAACTCGGGTGTCTGCTGTCGTACTCTCGAAACACTCGAGGGTTCGTACGGCATGCATGTCGCCGTGCGCCTCCGCTCTAGTCTTGTGGGATTGGTCGTCTCTTGGTGTGTTGGGGGAGGAGAGGCGGGGGCTACTGGAAAGAGGACGGTTGTTGATTCTTTGCAGCGTGATTGTTCATTTGGACTTCGTGCCGATAAATATTGATATGCTTGCCTGGTGGCACTGATTTATTCTACACTTGCCTGTGGCGCTGCGTCTTATGCGTGATATCAGTTGCCACCGAGTGCTTATATATATTTCGGGCCCTATGCCCAATTCACACAGCAGTAAGCGGTGACACACTAAACCACCGAACAATCAACAACCCAAGCATGAAGACACCACTGAACTCAATTGGAGAGTTCCAACGGAGATAGGAGATAGTAACCAAGCAAGCCTCCACACCAACCGACAGACTCGCACTTGAAGTCTACCAACAGCGAATTTAGGCCCAGATACGCCTACTGCACCTAACACAGGGATGTAGTGCACTAGCTCTCGGCCGAATCAACAAGCGGGGTCCCATAGCTCAGTTGGTTAGAGCGTAACGCTAATAACGTTAAAGTCGAGGGTTCGAGCCCCTCTGGGACCACAGATCTCTTTTTGCTCCTGCAACGGCCAGGAATATAAATTTTGTCGCTGGATGCCTGTCTGTCTTCGTTGCTCGCCGCAGCCAAGCGGCAGAGAGATGATGGCGCAACGCTGGACGAGCAATGTATACCGCGGTACAACGCCGCCCGTCCCTGGCCGGGAACACGAGAACAGGGATCATCGGATGTCAGATCGCGCACCGAGATGCTTGTTAGCGTGGGATTATCTATCTCAACTGAGATCACCACCGTCAATCGGCGACTGAATTTATTTACAGCATCCGGATGTCCAACCGTGTGTCTGGTTTACCTACTGTATCAACGAGGCAGATGCGCCTTGCAATCCACAAGACATCCATCCATCTTTCCCAGAGGAAGATACCTTCGACAGAGCTTCGCAATCGGTCGACAGACAGAAGAGACCACTCCTGACAAAATATGATAGCTAGAGGGTATAACACCAATAGCATAATCACCAAACGACACCAACACCACGTCTACACTCCCTCCTCTGCCACCCCTCCGCGCAAACCACACCTACACTCGTCAGACTCTAATTCAGGCTGATGTAGCCATATTCCCTCGCAGGCATCAACAACCACAGGTCCCATAGCTCAGTTGGTTAGAGCGTAACGCTAATAACGTTAAAGTCGAGGGTTCGAGCCCCTCTGGGACCATCTTTTTTTGCATCTCCCTCCCTCCCAGGGGGGTCGTCGGCAGTGGACTGACTTTGTTTTTATCCACTGCTTGCTGGATAGTGATGGGGCTAAGTACCGAGGTGGACTGACGGGAGGATTGCATGGATACATGCACGCTGTAGTGTGTATAGCCTGGACCCATTACGCGGCAGTTCTTGTTGGATGGCTCGACTAACTGATTGTTATTCTAGCCATGAGTGGAGGTAGTCATAAGAATCAGTAGTATATACAAAGCGATAGGGTATGATATGGTATGGTATACATTCAACCATTCATCTAATATACTCCAAGCGTATATCGTGAGCAAACCACCGAAGGACCATCGGGGTGGAAGGGTATCATCTATCTCAAGTAACCTGCCAAACTGACTAACCCTTGTTCTTCATCTCCTTAATCGCCTCCTCCACCAACCATACGCTGACCTCCTGCGCATCGCGGCCGACGCGCCAGCTCCCCAGTACCACGCCGCGCTGCTCGAGGAGTTCCTGTGCACGCTCCCACCGTCGCCGCCACATTTCCTCCCGCTTGTTTGGGAGCGGGGCGGCGGGCGGAGGCGGGTTGTCAGCCCCACCGTTCCGGTCCAGGTCGTTGCCGGTGTTGGTTCGGTTTAGGGATGAGCTTGATTGGGTGGAGCGGAGGATTGTGGATGGAGAGGCGGACCAGTTGAGGCGTTCGGAGGCGTACTGCAGGGCCGCGGAGGCTGCTGCGGCGGGGTAGGATTGTTGTTGCTGTGGTTGCCTCTGAGGGGTGGAGCGGTTGGTGGGTGGCTGGGACGAGCCGGAGCTTGCGACTGATGCTGCCGTGTTGGCTCGGCGAGGCGGAGGGGGTGGAGGGGCTTGCTTCGAGCGCGTGGACCTGGCATCGCCAAGGTCCTGTTCCATGCCGGCGGTCTTGGGCCGCGTAGGTAGCTGCTGGACTGTACGCCCTCCAGAAGAGTTGCCGTCGATTCTGGGATCGGCTGCGCCCAGATTCCGATCCGGCGAGACCTCCGGCTTGATAGATGATCGGCGCGGGGGCAGTGGCGGTACAGGCTTGCGCTTGATCATGTCCCCTACAGACATGTCGGGGTTAGTCGAGTTTGAGCGCAACGATGAGGGCTTCGACGGCTTGGCCGGGGCCGTGCGTCCGGCAGGAGACAGGGAGGAGGTCGTGGTGTCCCGCTCGTCATCATCTCGCAGATCAATCAGATCCGCATTGTCCAGGCTGATGGCATCCGCAGACGGGTTAACCTGCGCAAGAGGCCGGCGAGGTGGGAGCGCCGGCCGGTTAGTCGCCGCATCGGATTCATCGACGAGTTGCGGATCGCTGCGGCTTCGGGACGCCTTATGTTCCAGATAGTCCACGGACTTCTCGAAGAATTCCCTCTTGAGGGGAGTGGTGACATCGCGGATGAAGATGCCCAGGATCCTGCCTGGGTTGGCCAGGACGATGTCCGTGTAGACCTCCAGATCTGCCTCGCCGCTATCACCGACCAGTATGAACTTCCGCGAAGGGAAGTCTCTCAAGATCTGCTCGAGGTTGCCCTTCTTCCGCTCCGCCGTAGGCTCAAAGATCCCCTGGAGCATCCCACTGTACTGTTTGAGATGCATGGACCCCGGAGGCAGCCCGACCTGTTTGAAGTACCGCTCCAAGAGAGGGTAGAGCTGCCACGGGGCGTTGGAGACATAATGTATCTCAACACCCATTTTAGCCAGCTGATTGTACCAGTCCGTTACGCCTTCGATCGTCAGCTCGGCCAGTTCACGGACAAAGGTATTCCGGAAGATCTCCTTCGCGCCGCTCGCGATAGCCGAATGTTTCACCGTGTCGTCGATATCACTGATCAGACTGACACCGGAGGGCTCGATGATCTGGACCTCCTTCACCACAGAGAGGCTCTCTGAGGCGAGGACGCGGATATGGGTCGGGACGAACGGCAGCGCTGCCCGCATGTTGAAGTGACCAGAGACATCGGTCATGATACTCCGTGACTGGCTCCTGGTCTCATCGAAGAAAAACACCGTCACGGGCATGTCCGTGACCGGGTTCGTGAGGAAAGGACGCAGTCGCTCCATCAGATGCGCGTTGGCCATCGAAAGCTCATCCTTGGTCATCTGCGTGGTAGCTGTAGTAGCGACGCTTGACGAGGTTCCCGTCCGCTGTGGCAGGCGTCCAGGCACTCCCTGACCGTCCCTCTCGCCCAACGCGCTCTCCCTCCACGCCGAGTCCGCCCTACCCTCCGCCCCCTTGATGATCGACTGCGCCTCCGTATCAACCAACTCAGCCTCGCGTCTATCAGTCTTCTGCTGCATACTCCCACCCAGCTCATCCCCACCGCCACCGTTCGCATTACTCGCGGGAGCAGGCACACCACTCAACTTTCTCGCCAAGGCAATCATAAGACGATGTTTCCGCGTCATCGGCCCGCGATGAGGCGCATACAACCAACCGCGCACATCCACCGTAACGATGGCATTCTTATCCTCATAATCATCCCAGCCCGTAGCCTTACTCCTCGTCTCCGCAGCCGGCTCATCCGAAAGACCACGATACTCATCAATCGTAGCATTTGAGCCCCTCCTTCCCCCCCACCCTTCCTCCCCCTCCTTTACCTCCACCTCTTTCTCTTTCTCACCAGAATGAGCCCCCCTAACAATCCGCCGCCCATAGCTCGGAAAAATAACCATCTCCTCAAGCCCAGAGCGCGCGATCTCAACATCCGGAAACGCCCCCGGGGCATCACGAGCATAATTCTCATCATTATAATCCCGCTGCTGGCTACCATTAAGCTGCGCCGCCCACTGCGCCGCATATGTCTGGCGCAGCTCGTTAGCAGCCTTGAGGTAATCATAGACCTTCTTCCGGCGGGTGCCCCGATTGGCACCCCACGACTCGTACTGCGACATTGTCGACGCTGCTGGCGTGTCTGCTGGCGCCCTAACACCTATACCTCTCAGCCCTGCGCGCTCGCCACTACCGGCACCGGGATAAGCGAGCGACCGCAACCGTCTCCCCCGCCCGAGCAGATACCCTAGTACTCCACCGCGTCCACCACCACCACTGCCGAGATTGATATTACGCTGGCGTGAAAGCTTGTTGGTCTGCCGCTGGACGAGCGCGCGGTAGACGCGGGCTTGTGCGCGGTGGCGGAATGCAGGGATCGTCTCGTGTCGGAGACTCCAGAGGCGGAGCTGGGCGCGGCGGAAGGGGTGCGGGCCTAGGAGGAGACGGAGTAGTCTATGTCCGCGGGGCAGGGAGCGGAGGGGCGACGGGGTGAGGAGGGCGCGGTTGCTGCGGTGGGGGTGGAGGGATTCTCGGAGGGATGCTGGTGGTGGTGGTCGTTTGTTGCTGCTGCTGGCGGTTGTGGGAGTTGTAGGGGGCGGGAGCGCGCGCCAGCGGGAACGCGGGGGGAATTTCGGAGCCACGTTTTCTTAGTGGTTGATTTATTCAATCGGTAGATTTTGTTTGGATGGGATGGGATGTGTGGAGGCTTTGAGTATGTAGTAAGTTATTATAGGAAGCTGGGGAACTGAGGTTAGATGATGGTTGTTTTGTGAGTGGAGGCGATGACGAACCGCTCGGGGATAAGATGATCAGGAAACCGAGTCACGGTATCTTCGTCGCTCGACAGGGCTATTATACTTGAAAAAATTTTGTGCCGCACAAACATAGATTGGGCTTGACTCATATACTGAGATTCAAGACATGACAAGAGCGACGAATGTCAAAATTGAGCGTTGGAGAGGAGGCGAAACAGGGCAAGAAGCGCAACGTCAAGCTGACGGCCGCAAGAAACCCGCGGTGGGGACAGACACTTCGCCCGATTGGGAAGCCTTCAACATGGTCGGATTCTAGCAATGGCACAGTCACAAAGAAAGAAGCTTCTTACCCATTCGATACATACATTGCCAGTCAATTGTATCTCATATAGTAGATTCATATATATAATCTTTACTTATACACTGTTTCTATCATCTAGATAGTATATAAAGACCCAGCGGCTATTAACAAGGCGCTTCGGGACTCGATCCACTGGCTTTCCTAAACCGATATCTGTAGCGCTGCCGTGCGACAGAGCACGGACGAGAGAAGCGCTGAAGTCCTATGAAGATATGGGACCCCCTTCGGATAACTAGGGGCCGCATGTATGTGCCAATGCACGGAGACTTCATACAGGGCTCTTCTGCAGCTGCCCGACCGACAATGCTGTAGAGCCGTAACCAGGAGGCATACCGATACGCCGTCTCTCAGGCCGAATCAGGGTCTTCGGTATAGTTCACCGTCTTTGCCCGTCTGCTACGACGGACACCTTTGCTCTGAGGAGTCGCAAGGTCGGGAGGCCCCGGGATATCTTCCTGTGTTTCCATATCCGAAGCAGACGGTGTGGAGGCAATCGGGGAGGCCTTCCGCTTCCTGGATGTCTGTTTCTTGACAGTAGGGGTGCGCTGCGCCCGTCGACTGGTCTTGGATGCCGGTGTAGCCAGCGCGCCGCTCTCCTCTTCACCGTTTGCTTCTGGCTCGCCTTTCGGCAGCGGTGAATCGGCGTTGGCGTCTTTGATCTTCTTCGAGACCGGTGTCTTCCGAGGACTCTGTGGAGCTTTACGCACGAGCTTCTTCGGACGCAGCCATTCCTCCATGCCAGGCGGCCAATATACTCTTCCGTCAGGTCCGCCCATACCGACGTCTTCTTCCGCGACGGTTCGCACGGGAGGCACTTGACCCTCGAGGTCGACAAAGCCCTCCTTCTTCTTTGTCTTCCTTGGCGGCCTGAATTGCTTATTTTCGTCCGTGCGGGTGTAGGGCAGCATGTCGCTAAAGAGATCATAACCAGGTAGTTTGAATGTCCTCATCAGCTCAAACACAGCCTGTTCCTTATCCTTGGCCTCGATCATCAAATCCATGGTCGGATCACAAGGAGGCATGGTGGACACACGGTCGCTGTGCTTTCGACGCTGACTTTTAGTGATAGCCGCCGCGGTTGGCTCCGAATAGTGCATTTTCTGAGTGATGTTTTTCCGAGTCCACGTGGCTTTGATCCTATCATACAGACCCATGATGTCCTGCGTTCCCTCACGGACTTGGGTCGAGTCAAAGATAATGTTGTGATGGTGGAAGTCCAGAACCAGCGGGATGTTCAACTCTTCGCAAATGGGGAGAAGATCGTGCACCGACCAGCTCACGTCATCGTTCTCGAGCACAAGTCGGTTCTTGACATCTTGCGGTAGGGCCTGATAATTCTCTCGAAACCGGTCGAGAGTGGCCTGTTTGTCACCGAAGACGCCGCCCATATGCAGGATCATGACAGCATCGCGATCCTGCTGCGGGGGCAAACGAAGCAACCGCAGCATTTCAGAGTGGTAATCCAGGTCTCGCAGAGAGTTCTCCACCACGCCAGGGTTGGGGGAGCCAAGCTGCGTAAACTGGCCCGGATGAGTGGTCACGCGATGACCAAGCTCCGCAACAAGTCGACCGACCTCGCCGAGCACTTCAGAGGCAAAGGGCTCCAGCTTATAGCCATACTCCTTGTGACTCGCAAACGGGAACATCTCACTGCTGAGGCGCATAAACTTGATCCCGTACTTGTCATTCCAGCGTATGAGCTTGAGAAGATCCCGCGCATTCGCGAGACCGAGAGCCTCGACGTACGCCTGCCCACGAGCAACGTCAGCCGGCTGATCCCGGTCAGGACGGTTTTTCGTCGGATGGGGCGGCTGCGTGGGATCCGACAGCGGATGCCGATTCTCTAGGATGGAGGCGATGCGGCAGGTTCGAGAGCAGAAAACCGGCGGGTTCGAGTACCGCAGGTACGTGTTCAAACAAGCCTATCGGTCGATTAGAGATTGAGCGGCAAACTGAGCTAGAACTAGATGCGACTCACGTAGCCCAAGCGCCCTTTCCAGGGAAGAGGCAGGTAGCTGCTGTTGACGGGCGGAGGCCGCGACAACGCGTCTTGCAGCTCCTCGGCCTCAAGCGGGACATCTTCATCCGACTCCGGATCCACGGCGACAGCACTGTTCGGCTCAATGGACTCTGGATCGGCCTTAATGTCCAGATTCTCGGCGCCATCAAGCAAGCTGCCGCCTGCGCCATCTTGGTTTACCTCGTTGATGGCCATCTCGGCAGCCTGTAAGTCGACGAGTCCAATTGATGCTGCAGATGATGAGCGTGAGGGGATGAAGCTTGCGACGGACGGGGTCACGGATCGTGACGGTAGGTTAGACAGTGGATGTGTAGCAGGTCTGCACAAGTGCGAGAAGAGGCGCCTGCTCGCAATAAAGCCTAAGGAACGGCGGGATCTCTGGAATTGTGTAATCGCAGAAAGGGAATTCGCCGCTGATGAGAGGTGGCGAATCTGGCGGGAGGAGCCAGACTCCTGGCCGCGTCCGGCATACTGGAGAGCGCGATCGATCCTCCACTGCCTAGGCGAGGATCCCCGCCAATACATCTAGCAGGGCAAGGATTGTAAGGATCTAAGTGAGACAGGACGGGGTGAGCATCGTCAGGCAGGGATAATGGAAAGAGATCTAGGTAAAACAGGTCTGTTGGCGCGCGATCCCATGCATCATTTCTGCGCGGGAATCGGGACAGAATCACGCGGGTATGATGCAAGAGGAAGTAAAGGAAGAAAAGATGGTTTGGTTCGAGATCGAGTTAGGTTAAGCCGCTAGATGAGCGAGCCTTAGGCAGGGGGGCTGAGGAGCTAATCTCGGGCACTAAGCGTTGTTCGGCGCAGCGGTTCCTGCATGCCGGATCCATCATTACCAGTGACTTGGTTTACCACAGATTACACGGCAGACAGACATCAGATGGGCTTGATGGGTCACAGCATACACAACGTACTACAGCCCATAGTGGAAGTATAGTCAAGTAAATTGGAGTCTAAATTCAATTGAACCTAAGCCTCGCGCAGTCCGCGCATTCTTTATCAGTAATCTCAAAGCACGCCTCGACTCAAATAAAGATCCAAAAAAGCAAGAGGAACAAAACTCCAACACGATCATTATTATATAATAGCCAGCTGAGCATTAAGACATAAAGTCCGCGCTGCCTGGGTATCCGCACAAGCCAGCTTTGATCATTCCGTGGTATCTTCCAAATTAATTATGCATGTTGTCATTTCACTCATCCGCCTTGCTCATTGCCAAAGGTTCATTGACCGTCCAAAAGCGAGCCCAGACTTACTGATTGAATAGGTGCCATACCAGATATATTTACTGCATATTCAATCCGTGGTTTCGTTTCATCGTGTTCTTGAGAAAGCAGCCGAGTTCAATCTCCTTCGCCAAGCTTTCACCGCACAGTAGATCTGTGACGCCGGCCAGCACAAAAGACACTAGTCAAGCGTATCTAGTAGTTGGCCGAATAAGCAGAGTTGCCATAACCGTAGCCCTGAGGAGCTGCAGCCTCAGGCGCCGTGTTCTTGTTGCGCGTGAACAAACCACCGGTGCCGTTGGTCTTCTCCGTCGGGGAGGCTCCTAGCTCAACGTCCCGGGGAGTCGGATGGTTGGGGAGCATGTCATCCGCACTCGCGGTCTCCGGGTTGGTCTTGTTGCGGCGCCAGAAGAAGCCGCGGCGTTGCGTGCCAGTACCATAAGTATAGCCGTTCGCGGGAGAGGGACCGAACCGTTTCTCCCGTTTGTGGTGGCGGGCGAGTAGGACTTGGAAGAGGATGGAGATCAGGAACAGGAAGCTAGATAGACTCGGAGTTAGAACACACCACATAGTAAAGCGGCCCTTTTGATGGACGGTACTCACATCCCAATAATGGCAACAGCAAATACAGCCTTCTCGAGCAAGCAAGCATAGCCAAGTCGCACGTGCGTTTGAGCGTCGTCGATGTTGCTAGAACCTGAACCCAGAGGAGTGGTGACGTTGCCGGAGCAGCTCTGGGTGCCTTTGCGGGTCATAACGGCGATAGCGATCATGGCTCCGACGAAGCAAATATCGAGGAGGACGGCCACGGCAGCAAAGAAAGTGACCCCGCCTAGGCAGCAGGTCAAAAGCATGCCCAGGATACCGTAAAGAGTTGCTGCACCCGATAGACCTTCGACGGCCTTCATCCACTGGGGAATCGTCTGATCATGCCGGGCCAGAACTGCTAGGAAATACGAGAAAATCCCAAGGATGACTGCGGCATCAAGAAATTGGAGGACTCGAACAGCTAGGTTCGTAAAGCGGAGGAGGACGCCGCCAAAACCCATCCTGAAAGTCGATGACACGTGCTTTGAGGGGGCTGGGGGAATTGGAGTATAGGATAGGCTTGTTGATTATATATAAAAGGGCCCAGCGAAATCAACGCCCTGTAGTGGTATCGTTCGCAGATAATGTTGCTCAAATGTAGCAGACAGGTCACAAAAAATTCTAGGCTGCAGCTAATCGAGCTTAAGGGCAAAGGCGATGATATAGTGCCGGAAGGAAGAAGAGTTTGCAATGGGCCTGCCCCGGAAGGCAGCAGAATTGCATTGTTATTAGGCCCAAGGAACGAGGGAGTATCGCAGCAGGATGATCAGTGGATAAGTGGAGGTCATTTCCCGTTGGACCGCGGCCGAAAGGCGCCGGAGGAGGCCCGTCCAGTCCACTCTGATGATATCACCACCGTCAGGGTCCGAATGTCGGGTCACCTTAGTGTGGCTGGTGACATCCTAAATCCCCGAATAATCCAATGAAACAAGCTGCCACTGCTGGACTTTCGTCCGTGGGATCGTCGCAATGCGTTCATTTCCCCTCTGCAGGTGGAGTCTGGCTATTGGCGGGTAAAGGCAGGTCTAAGCCCTGTATGAATTCCCCAGTGCACCGCCATCGTCCCTTTTCGGCGGAATTAGTCATGTCGCACTCTGGTCTTCTAAGTTAGCAAGCAAGACGGCTTTACCGGGAGTTCCATTAATAGTACGGAGTGGGTTGATCCCAATAGTCTTGATTGTCATCCTTTGTTTGTTTCCATGTACAGCCGTCATGCTTAAGTAGTATCCCACTGTATCATGAATATCTCCCATGGACTAGGCGGGCTCATCCAACGGAACCATATACTACAAAAAGAAACAAAAAAGCTAAAAAGAAGCTGGTCCCAGAGGGGCTCGAACCCTCGACTTTAACGTTATTAGCGTTACGCTCTAACCAACTGAGCTATGGGACCCAGTTGATGTGAATCACTTTCTACTTAAGCACTATGAGAAAAAATGAAGGTATCCGCGCGATCGTGGTCCTCTGGGTTGATACGTCAGGATGAAGCAGGCCGTGATCTCGCACAGAGTTGAGGGATGGGACCGGGTGCGACATCATCACAAACTGTTTGGTACGTCAATATATCATGGTCTTCAGTGGAAGCAATGCTCGTTGTTGGCCATATTCCATTATGAGCCTGTGACCGGTGCAAATGCAGAATTAAGTATAAAAATCGTCTGCCAGCGGACAGGAGTGCACCGTGCCAATGATCGCTCCACCAGAACCAAAACGCCCACCAATAAACAAAGCCCAATTTGCACAATCCATAAATCAGAAGTGACTCAATGACGCATCGCTGGCTGCCTTTCATCATCACCCATAGATGAGACAGAGGAAATATCGTCGAGACTGGCACGATGGACAAGGGATGGCCCCCTACTGTACCTCGAGATATCTGATACAGCATCATCCAGAGGGTGATTGAACGGGGATGTCGGTCGCTCGCGTCTCGATCCGTGTCGTGAAGGGGCGCCGGTGTCTATCACGGGCGATACGCTTGTCTCTGCACGCCCTGGTTGAGTTGTGTATGGAGGTGGTTGTTCAAGTGGTGTGTCAATCCCCGCCGGTGAGTTTTGATGACTGGCAGCTGTGTCAAGGCTGCGAGATTGGTTCGGAGCGAGAAGGTCACCCGAGAGGTTAGAGCTGCTGTATGGTATAGGTCCTGTGAAGGGAATGCTGTGGGTATCGTTGGCCGTAAATCCCCAGGGTGTGCCTTGTGGTGGCTGTGATCGTGGTGAGTTCCGTGGCTTAGGTAGGATTGGCTGTCGCGGAACGGTCACTACATCGACTTGCGAAGTAGATGGGATGGCATGGCCTCGACGGCGACGGCGACGGCGTCGCAGAAAGAAGAAGAGAAGCCCGAAGATGATTGCTGCGCCCACAACGGCAACGGGGATGGCGATAGCGAGAGTTTTGGTGGTATTGCTGTTGCTACTGTTGGCGGAGGAAGTCGAGGTGGAAGACGGGTTTGTCGATGCCGTGGACGATGGGAAAGTAGTCCGGGTAGCTGTGAGAAAGGAGTCGGCTGCTGTAGGTGTTGTCGCGCTGGCGATAGTGGACTCTGCAGGAGATGCATTTGACCAGGCCTGGGATGTACTGCCGCTGCTGCTACTGCTTTCTCCCTCCCACACATTTTGACTGCCCGTTTGATATTTGCCTGTGCTCTCCCCTGACCACTGACTTCCGCCTTCCATCCCAGACATAACTGTAATAGTTGGATAGTTCTATCATTCACGTGCGACAATATTGACAAGATAAAATCGCTTGATGAAACCTTCTCAACAACAACAAGGCCAAGCGCTGTACATCAGTAGTGCCGCCTGGGTTGTTCGGAATGTGTTCCCTGATGTATAGTGGACAGGCAGGGACTGAATCATAGGACAGTCACGAAAGTGAAACCCAACTGACAACCCGATTAGTCTCTCGAGACGCGTATGGAGCCCTAAGGATTTAACGTACCATATAAAACGAGGAGAATCGGAATTGAAAGAGTCTTCTAGTAGATGCTTATGTCAGTGTGCCTATTGAAAGAAGAACAAAGAACCAGCGTACCTGCAACGATCCACACTCAAGATTCCTTTTAGAAAGAGTTATAGATAGAAAACCGCTGCACAAGACCTAGATAGGCTAAGACAGGAATATGGGAGAGAAGAGAAAGAATTGAGAGTCGGCGACAACCGCATAGAAAAAGAGCTGACATGGCGCAGCATACTTAAGAGGAATAAGATACGGCCTAAGATGAGGGCTAGGTAAGGGCTAAGGAAGTACAGCCCGCGTCCCTCCTCCATCCTCCAGGCCCATTGTAGGATAGGCTACCAATCAGCTCCAGGTAGCACGGCGTAAAGCGCCGGATCTTGCTAATGACGACGCGCAATGCAATAAGAATAGTTGTTGCCCGCTCACGAGGGTGAAACGAACAGCATTGTAGCCTCCCCGCCAGCGGGATGCATGATTGGCGTCAAATGCTTGTTGGCGAGAAGTACCTAAACAGCTGGCACATGCTTAGGCTTGAAAGGGTGAAAAGATGACCGCCTTATGGAACAAAGGAAAAACTTCCACGTCATGATTCGATGAGCGTGTGGAAGCTCCACCGATAGCCTGATCGACGCACTAGCTTGGAGTGACGGGGGATTGGAGACGTCGGCGCATTGCGTGGCCCCGATATGGGGCCAACCGCGTCTGAAGTGCGCTGGACTGATGGGGTTTTCTCGAGAAGACACGGTCTGGACAGGCTGGGCCCTGTAATCAGGAATTGGAAGGCGAGAAGAATGTTACAAATGCTAGAATTGAAGTTGGATGCTTTGTATTTACTGCGAAGAAGTGACCAACAATCCGCGCGTGAGCAAGCCGAACCATCGGCGGGTTTTACCCCTCCGTGTTTCACGGCTGCACCACCAACACAGCCACCCAGACTGCATTATGAGCAGCACTTGACCTTGGGAATGTTAGTCCCTCAAGCTTAGTCCGGAGATCCTTTGCAAAAGGATCCGATGCCAACACAATGTGCGATGGGGCTGATAGTCTATGCTTTTCTGAGAACCAGAGAAATACGCAGTCGAGAAAGTGGTTGTCCATACCTAAGTGCATTCTGCATGCATCATATTCGGTAGGAATTGTGATTACCCATATCTTGATCATTAAGCGACCTCTCTATATGGCATTGCAACTGCAACTGGTATATACACTAACTTTTATATCTATACATGATCATCGTCCTTTTCCATAATCCGGTGTATAAGCCTTGACTTTTCCTCTCGTCAACTCCCTCAACGCCATGGTAGCATATTGGCTCGACCCAAGCTGGAACTTGAGCACTACGGCTAGCTTACGCTTCTCCGGCTCCTGAGCAGTAGGCGCCTCCTTCATCTCCTCGTCTTCAACACCAGCACCGTTCTTGTCCGAACCCCGGAGTCTTTCTAGATCGGTCGCCACGAACTGCTCGTCATCCTTCTCGTAGACCTTGACATCGACCGAATAGTCCGGCCCCATGCGGTTCAACAACTTGCGATACCCGCCCGTCAGACTCACATCCTTCCACTTGCGACGCATATCGAAGGGATCAAGCCCACCGCCCTGCTCGCTGCCCATAAACTCCTTGTAGAAATCCGTCATGGCGTTGGCCGGGTACAGCACATCGTAGCCGGGCAGCGTCAGGACGACATCGAAGATATTGTACTTGCCGCTGGCGGCTTCCTCCGCGGTAAGGGCGCGGGCGCGTGTGATGCCCTCGGCCACGTAGGCGCTATCGCCTGTCGCGTCGGGAGTGATGATGACTTCGCCATCGGCGTCAACAGTTTCGGCCGGTTCGGTAGTCGCGGCATCGGAAGCGCCGGTGGCGTTGGGGCCGCCGGAGGAGTCTTTGTTGATGTGCTCGTGGATCAGAACGAGGTCGCCCTCGACGACCTTGTCACCATACAGCCGCCAGCGTTCGGTCGCAGCGAAGTTCCAGACTAGAGATTGGTAGGCGTGAACGTACATCAGGCGCAGGTTGCGCGGGACGGCTTGTAGGGCGCCGAGGTAGTCAGCCTTCGAGCGGCCTAGTTGGCGCATGATGTTCGCCTCGGCGGAGAATTTACGAGGCAGTTTCTCGAGCGCCTTGCCGGCATTGGCGGTCGTCGTCCAGAGATGAATCGCTTCGGAGCGGGCGCGGTCGTCTGAGCTGATCAGAGCGGTGGCGGCGTCTCCCTCCTGTGCGGCGGCTAGCGTGTGTGGGCTGTAGTGGAGGATAGCATCACAGGCGCCCTTGAAATCGCCCTGGAGCATCATGACGCCGACGGTGTCTGTACGAGTGGCAAAGGTTCCGAAACGTTGCAGACCAAAGTAGTTGAAGTATCCCCTTTCGCGGAGGTTGTGTAAAGCAGTCTTGACAAGGCCAGTGGACTTGGCGATGGCGGCTTCGCGGTCCTGAAGGTCGACGACACCGGGGATCTCGCAGTCGCGGAGAGTGATGACGAACTCGTTGCCGTTAAGATCGCCCAGGTCGAGGCCGTACTTGCGATACTCGAAATCACCGAGGACTGCGTTGCGGAGAGTTGGGTTGAGCTTTGCAAGTCGCTCAGCCTGCACCCGGTATGCGCATGCTCTTTGGACTGTCACACCGCGTCGGTCCTTGGTTCCTGCGAATTGGAAAGTCTTCGAATTGACCTTAAGCTGCCGCCCGATGAAGTTGAGAATCTCCATAGTATCCTTATTCTCCTTGTAGATGGTGAAGTGCAGGTACGGTCCACCCAGCTCATCCCAATTGATCGGAACACGCGGGCCGTTGCCATTACCACGTCCACCCTGTGCCTTCTTGTTGTTTCGGTTTGGCGCAACCGAGATATTCATCATGCCTTCGCTGTCGGTCTGAGACTCGAGCTGGGAGTTGAAGATGCGACGGATCGCCTGGTGCATTTTGATGCGCAAATCGCGATCGGTGACCACGACGGTAGCGATCTTGCTAAAGTCACTTGGGCGCGACTTCGGATTTTCGAGAGCGCGTTTGTTCAGCGCCAAAATCATCTTGGTAGATTCTTCGCCAAAGAGGGACTCGAGAAGCGCGTTATCTTCGTCCGAAATCTGGAATTCAACGACAGGGGTCTCAGTGGTCGGTGCTGCATCTTTCTCGGTGGTAGTTTGAGTTTCCTCCTGTTGTGGCTTTTCGACCGGCTTCTCCGAGGACTGCTGGCCTGGGTTTTCCTTCTTCTGCTTATCTCTGGAAGTCTCTTGAGCGGGAACGTTCTGTAGATGCAACACTTCGCCGGACGGCACGATCTCGTTTACAAGGAAATCGGTATATCTAGACACGGGGGTTTGGTTAGAGTCATGTCCCGTGACAGTTTCGAGCGGCATAGAGCGCACCTCTTCTTCAAGATACCGGAAAACCCTTCGTTGTCCGCGCTGACATAGCCGGTAATTCCAACCTCGACTTCTCTGCGAGCCTGCGCATCATCGGCCGAAATTGGCGCGGCGACGGGTTCCGCAACTGGTTCACCGGACTGGGGGAGGACAGCCTCGTCCGTGGTGGGAGTGTTGTCAGTCTTGATCCGCTTGCGCGGCGACTCAATCACGTCAGCGCCCTCCATTGCAAATGACCGCGCAGAACCAACAAGTAGGTATGGCGGAGTTGGAGATGATTAAAGTCGTGATCACCGCGGAGCTCCAAAAAGTTCAGGTTACTGTCACGTTTTGCTTGGCTGGATTGAGTTAGAGCGGGGCTAGCCCTAAAGGGAAATCCCGATCTGGATCCATATATAATCATCATTGTATGAGCGGAACTGAATTTGAAGTACATTGTTGTAGTCGGTTTAACCAGACAATCGATATAATGAAATCTGTGGTAATGTGAAGCTGATCGCCATCGATGGTCGCAATTGAATACATTTTACTGAGTATGCAATCATCTCTGTATCCTATAACTTTCTGACCAGGATACGAGCTAAATTGTAGATCGCCCCTCGTGCTGCGCTGACGTTATGGTCAAACTGGCCAAGGTCTGCCCATAAGGGCACAAGACATGAGCAAGGGAAGTAGAGGGCCACTAATGAACCGAATCGATGGAATGCCCGTTCATCATGCTGCTTCGAGTGGTAATTGGGAAGTTTTCATTCGGGTCAGGGAATTGTCTGATAGTGTCAATAGTGTAAATGCTACAAGCGAGCTCAACAGACCTGACGGTTCAGGTTGGACGCCTCTTTCATGGGCTCTGCACAGTCAAAATGCAGACATCCGCATTGTGCAACGGATTGCACCGATGATAATAATGATGGCGATCGCGGTGATGGTGGGAGCTGTGCAGAGGGAGACGCTACTGCACGGGCATCTGGTGGGACTGAGGCTGGTGGGTTGCCTGGAGCAAAGGCCGATGATCATGGAAATAAGTCGGATGTTGATGTTGATACTGACGAGGAGGCTGACGACAACGAGACTGTGCAGGACAATGAGGAAGAAGATGACGATGATGAATGATCCCAGGGCCTCTTTGCTGTGTTGACTGAAAATGAGGAACCCGAACAACAATGGAGACTGACTACTCCGCTGTCTGGTCTACTCTAATGTGTTATGTAGTGATTGTATCCATGTCTCCTAGCTTGAAAACTTTTGATCGTTCTCTTTTCTTCGTTCTTTTTCTTTGTCCAGAGTCTGATAGAGGCCTTTGAGTTTGCAGGAAGCAACTTCAGAATTGAGTGAAGACGGATGTTCGATGCCACCTCACGAGCAACCGTCTCCATCTGATAATGATACAACTTACCAACAACCCTACATGCAGCATATCATCTGTTAGGCGTAAATGCGCATAAGATCCTGGAGAATGAAGAGAACAGGAACCTAGCGCATGTCTGTACGTAGATCAGATCATATACATGCTGACCACTCAACCATACCCGATGACTGATTCACGCAGAGGAAACCAACCAAGCCCTCCCTCCTATCCCTCCTAAACAATTATCTCTCCAGCCCCTTGGTACAGAAGAGCGAACTTACCAACTCACCCCGGTAAGTCAAGCTAGAAACAAAGACCTCCTTCACCACGCCCCATACAAACCCCGACCGAACAATAGCCGGAATCCTCCAGTAAAGTGCTCGAACAGCATATGCACCCAGCAACCTCGAAAGGAGTATATAAGCATCCTTCAACGCCCATCCCCTTCTATAATACCCCCATGCTCTCTTTCTCAGCGCAAACTGCTTCCCTCTCAATCTTCCCAAACAAGAGAAGCAAGCGAGCGAAGCCAATTCCGAAATGCCTCTCAACCCACTAGCAAACATATTCCAGCCCCCTCCGACCTTCGACCCCTCTCCTCCGCCGACAACGCCAGCAACGCTTGAAAGAATGTCGCCCCAACACTGGCGCGCCCAACGCTGTGAACGCCTCCGCCAGGCGGGAATACATTTGTCTCTTGTCCCGCGTGCCTCCACCTCTGGGAGCAACGGGGATGACGACAAGCCCGAGGAGGAGCACGACGGAGAGAAGGAGGAAGAAGAACACGTCATCGTGCCTGTAGAATTCAGCACGCTGCCCCTCGCCACTCGCACCCAGCATAGTTA
This sequence comes from Aspergillus homomorphus CBS 101889, assembly GCF_003184865.1. Classification (NCBI taxonomy): domain Eukaryota; kingdom Fungi; phylum Ascomycota; class Eurotiomycetes; order Eurotiales; family Aspergillaceae; genus Aspergillus; species Aspergillus homomorphus. The sequence goes on along the minus strand of NW_020291888.1, from coordinate 1,110,624 downwards.
CTTCCTCGCTGCGCGCGAGCAGCTTTCGCGCTATATCCGCGCACACATCTCATCTCCGTCCGAGACTGTTGCGGTGCCTCGACTGTCGTCTCGTATGGGGTGGTATATGGGGCTCGAGTCTGATTCTGGGTCTGTAGATGAGTCTGAGGATGAGGCTGAGGCTGAGTATGAGTATGAGTATGAGTATGAGTTTAAGTCTGAGCTTGAGTCTGATTTAGGGTGGAAGCAGTTGGCGTCGTCGTCTGAGGGGCCCGCCGTTGAGGGAAAATTGTCTAAGAGGGGATCGTCTGAGGGAGAGGACGACAAGGTAGAGTCCCTAGGCAACGGCCATGGTTCGGTAACTAGATCCCAGTCCATTGATGAAAGCGGGTATGATGCCGATATTAACTCCCTTAGTAGCAGTGACATCGATGAGAGTTTCTGGAGCTGCAGTGATAGCGACGACGACGAGCCCGGCGACAAGAAAGAACAGGGCTACGACGCCTTCGAGGACTTCACAGCGAGGATCGAGTTCGTGCTGAATCTGAGTGCCGACCCCGTGTATCTGGCCGAGGATGAGCTGGCACTCGAGCCGGTTGAGGTCCTGCGGAGGTTGCGTGCGTATGTCGATCGGATTATCGACGTGATTGAGACGTCGGGCTCAAAGGGCGTCCCGCTTCCGTATTCGGCTGCGCCGGCGTTGGTGGCGGCGCGGATTGTGAAGGGGGCACAGTTCTTAGAGGACGATGTGGATGGTGATGATGATGATGAGGATGCCGAGTGGACGGACGAGGACGACGAGCGATCGTACGGTGAGTCCGAGGAATACTACTCTTCTGCTCAAGTTATGCTTATGGACCTTGACCCTGATAGCGCGGATGAGAACAGCGGTGATGAGGACGCGGACAATGATCCCCAGATTTACAGGGAGGACGACGTCGTGCCGCTGGATGAGGAGTTTGCGGGCCCCGTGCAGGCGCACAGGGACGTTGAGTCCGACCCTGCGTTCAAGTTCTGGATGGGTTGGGCATAACGGAAGAGGTATGTGTATGCTCATGGACCTGACTCTTTCGCTTCACTTCTTCTCTTGTATTCGTTGGACCTGTTCTCCCCTCTTTTCGAGGTTGTTCTCTGTTACAGTTCTTGCTCTGGGAGCTTTGCGTTAGGTACGACAGTTTTTTAGACCCATTTTAAAGAATTGCTTGTACTATGTTGATTTGTGAGAACTGTGTTTGTCGATAGATTAGCTAAGAGTGACTGTAGTATGAGAGGATGGAACTTACCATAAGGCCTACTCCACAAGAGCATCTACTTAAACAGGTAGTACAGCAGCTTATAAGGCTGCACACCTAGTCATGCAATGCACATGGCCGTCAAAGAAGAAAGTATCATTAGCCTGAGCTTGTAGTAAATTCTAATCAAGTACACAGCGTACCCCTCATAAAGCGTTATCTGCAACCCGAACTCCACATCCCATAAATCACACAGAAACCAAATGCAACCAGAGGTATCATCTATGCGAGGTGTTGTGACCTCTCCCAAGTCTAATGCCGAATGCAAAGAGTTGATCCAGAAAGCAGACCCGCATCAAAAGACAAACCATGCGCCCGATAGCCGAATTGAAAGCGAATGACCACAGCACGTGAATCTCATATAGCTCGATTGCGCAAAGCAAGAGCCTTCTTCAGCGCCTCCTGATCCCCACCCTCCCATGTAGCCCGGATCGTTCGGACTAGCCCGAAGACCGCTTCTCGCGCTTCTTCCCGCGGCAGACCAGAGTGGAGAAGCGAGTCGTATGGTGTCTGCGTGTGGCGGATATGCGCTTCCGTGGCCAGGATGGCCTTGCGTTTGTCGGATACGGTGGTGGCGCGTCCAACGCGGCCGGCGCCTTTCAGGAAGGCATGGTTGACAATCGTCTCGAGCGCGGATTCCGGCATGAGAGGGAATTGGGTGCGGAGGAGCTGCCGGGCCTTGGTCAGGTCTCGCTCGTCCCGGTTGTGGACCGCTTGGGCTCGGGTCTCAGCTGTCTCCGCGGCCGAGTGGCGGACGGATTCGTGGATGTCGTATGGGACGCGCAGGCCGATGGTGGACTTGCCCTTGTCGTCCTGAGATGGGTTAGTATCGATGTGGCTGCCATGGATGCAGACCGAGCTCGGAAAAGCGGGCAGGAAGGGGCCAGCCTACATAAACTACATAGACTACTTGATGAGCCTCCTTTGTCTTACTCCGACAGTGACGGGTGATGTAGACATCGCCCTTGGGGACGAAAGTATAGTTCTTGGGACACGGATCTTGACGAAGGCAGTTCTGGATAGGGAAAAGGGGTTCGTTAGCAACAGATGTCTGTGCTCGTGTGTTTTGCGCCAGGAGCTGCAGGATCAAGACGCAAGGGCGAAGCTGCAGGTGTTATCGAGAACGCTCCTCTTCCCCGCAACCTCCTGCCCCGCCCTTTCACAATAGGGGGTTCCTCCGGTGACTTACCTTTTCCAGAGGATCAGAAGATGGTGGGAGAATGGCTATCCTCCCCCGCTTGGGAGACAGCCTGCCTGTCCGGAGCTGAGTCCTTGCAGGCTTGGGTTTGGCCGTGTTCGCAGCAGTTCCGGGATTTCCCCCGTCGCGCTTCCTCAATACACTTCTTCTCCGTGCTTGTGCTAGAATCACCCGGGGAGAGGCCGGGCGGACTGCCAGGCCGGGTGAGGCTTTCTTGCGCTTGTTAAGTCTCTTGACGGCCTTGGGCCGGCCTTTCTGACGACGGGCGTTGACTGGCATGCTGTTAAGGACGGGAGATCTGGCGGACGTGAAACGTATGTATAGAGTCACCGACCCAGAGTGAAGTGGCGGTGACGGCAGAAGAGCGTTTGGAGAGTCGCTAGTCGATATGCTGTATGGTAGGACGCAAGTGGTCGACCGGTTATGAAGAGCTCTATGTCATCGGCTGACGGAAGATCGACAGATAGCGAGCGCAGGATTCAGAGCGGCGTTTGACTATAAGCCCAGAGGCGACGTGAAAGAGTGGCATGTCCATTGTGACGAAGTAGAATGTTGTTTTATGAGTTCTTTGTTTCAAGGATCCATATTGAGGCGTTCTGGCGCAAGAGGCCGGCGTCCGACATAATGATGCCCAAGGGAAGCCGCCGCCAGCATTCAAGCCGCGGACAATCCTCGATGGGGCGGCCTCATTGGCGGGGTCGTGGCGGCGGCGCCGGGGAAGTGTGGCTGAGAACTAAGGTACTAGTTAGTGCCTGTGTATCTAGGCATCTAGATCCCCGGACAACTGGTGAATTCGACTCGAGCGCACATCTTGCTCGGCCACAGACACCAACAATGCCAGACCTTGCAGACTTGTCAGAAGTCCGACAATATCAATTTTGGGATTGATGTGGTACTCCACACATCGTCAAGAGTATGTCTGATACAATAGTTGTGCATACTGTAGTACATGTCTAAACCTAGGTCACTCATGCGAGGCCGGGGTGTTCATTGTCTCTCTTTCGGACAAGAATAGCCGAGCACAGTTTACAACCGTTGATAGGAGAGATGGATGCGATCTGGTGGAACCTGCCAGCTGAAAGGGAGCCAAACCAATAGTTAGCCACGAGTGCTGAATGTGCGGACGTTAAGCAGTAACCGAAAAGTGTAGCTAGCAATCGAGAGCGTTCTCTGCAATAGTTTTCCGACACTACTGTCGTCGAACTGCATCAATCGTATAGATCCACACAAGTGACAGATCACCCAGGGCAACTACTTCAGTTAGTAGCAAGAGCATATTAATCAGCTGAAAATGGCTGCATGCACCCAGAAGTGTTCCTCTTGCTACAAAGAGCGATTGACGCTGACTGTTTAGCTTTTGATAACTACCTGCATGAAAAGATCCGACCACGCCACGTTCTTGTCGCCAACGGAGAAGAGCCCATGAAGCCCTCTATGATCCGACTGCTTGGCCAGGCAAAGGGCCTGCCTGCTTGATTCTCCGGTCTCAGATCTCGCGGGGTCTGATTCAGCCCGCTCGTGTGTGCTAGAGGAGGATTGGGTCCCTGGAGCAGCCAACTTGGAAAGGCTCACCCTCCTTGCTGTTGTCTCCAACTCTAATATAGCCAAATCGATCATTGGGAGGGGCGGCTAAACGCACCGGCTGCATCGAGACCATGTCAGGGGCTCTGGATTTATTAAATAAGATGAGGAGTTTCTTGTGTCTGTCCAACCGCGTTACACCGCAGGGCGTCTTCACTACAGCTGCAGGTCCCATGGCTCGCGTGCAGGTCTAGCGGCTAAGCGATTGTCGATTGTCGGATGATGGCCGCTGTGGTAAAGCTGAAAGGACAGATAGAACGGACGGACAGAGTCACGATCTTCGCCCCTTAGAGCGACCATAGTACAGTAGTAGTAGTAGGAGGGGGTGACAATCAGAGCAGAGCAGGGATGTCGAACAAGACAAGTCCAAGGTCCAGCAAGCCCATCCGTATACTAACCGTCTCAGGGCCACTGTTCTGCCTGGGATAGGCTCCCCTTTCCCCCCGTCCTCAACCCGTTCCGACCAATGGCGGGTTCCCAGGATAGCAACTAAAGAGCCGAGAGCGAGAGAGCCCTGAGCCAGGTACGAACACAGCTTGTGTACAGTGTAGTCTAGTAGTCTACTCCGTATCTCCATCGCCGTGCCCGAGATTAGTCTAGACTTAGTTGGTGTTTGGGGCGTCTCACGTCCGGTCGCGGTCGCCCAATCCTTAGGCGGGTCCTATCCCAAAGAGGTAATATTACTCCCGGACTTTGACCCCGGAGGAAAAGAGGAGGATGTCTCAGCTTCTCCATTCATCATCGCTCAACTATGATGTTATTTCTTACTGCTTTCATCGCTGAATTGCGGAGAGTACTGCATCTGCTCTGGGCCATTGACCGGATTGGCTCTGGACAACCCCCTTTTGTTTGTGCTTGTGTCCGTTTGTGTGCGTGTGCGTGTGCGTGTGCGTCTGTGTGTGTGTATGTGTCTTTCGTTTTCTGTCACCACGCCTCACCCGAGACGGAGTGGATAGCTGCAGCGGAGAGGCCAAAGGCTAGCCTCAAGAATGGTCTAGCTGGCCAGGTTCAGGAGTTGGCATAATCAGGGCCACTTCTCTGACTTTAGTGACCACCATGGCGTCATCGCTTCTCCGATTCAGGGCCAATTCGACCGAGGAAAGGCAATTAAATTTCGGACAGCTCAAGCTCCGTCTCTCTGCTGGTCTACTCCCCAACATCTACATACAACCTAGATGTTCCCCCGAGTCGCCCAATGGGCGGCTACGGATCTAGCCTGGTGTTTCTCGTGGTCTGTTTGAGCTGAGTCAGATCTCATTCGAGTCAGCCAGAGAGCTGAAGAGACAGAACAACAGCTCAGGGCGTCCGAGGCTCGTTAGTTAGTCTAGTCCGGGAACGGGTTGCAGGGCTCCATCCATCTTCCCCTCTCCCCTTTCCCCCATCGCCTAATGTGGGCTGGATCGACGACTTAATAAGAGAGTCTTGATCAATTTGACCCTTGTCGAGCGATCTCAGACTCCGGGATGGAGTTGGGGATTGACCAGCTTGGGGGTCGATCGACGGCGGCTCAAGGCCAACAATCTAGCCACGACACTGGCCAAAAAGCTTCATTGAGCGGTAGGTATATCTACCTCCAGGTAGATAGAATAGGCAGAGACCCGATCACTCAGGTCAGTCGGGGTGATTTAGATCGGGGACCTCCACTCTCTGATTGAAGGATTAATGAAGGCGTCAGCAGCCCGCCAACAATGCCAGTAGCGATCGCGTGGGAGGAGATAAGACGATCCACGGAATTGGACCGCCGTTCCTTGTTCTGGGAAACCACCACGGGCGCTCTGAACTTCCTAAATAAAGTCTCTGCGGCCGTCTTCTTCCGTCAAATCCAGTTATGTCTGGAGTTGCTGCTGGTCTGGGGGTTGAATGAGGCAGTATATTGTTCTAGTTGCGGTGCATTGATCGTTCAGGGCCAGCCCCCCGGGGATCCATACATGATGAACCCGATGAACCCGCGGAACCTCGATCGCTAATGGAAACCGATTCATATCAGGACTGGTTCTTCTACTCCCTGCGCTGCAGATGGAGTCTATTCAGCAGTCTATGATGCTCTTCTTTGCACGCTGACTTGTTTCCTTCAATATATGGTTAACCACAAGCTTGTCCGACTCGAACCGGCCGCGATTATCGTTCCATCAAAGTGCCGAATCTCCACCACAACCGGATATAGTAGAAGGTGGATGATATGGATGAAGACACTCAATGATGAAAGCCCTATAGTATTGAGCCTTAAGACGGGGAGTGCAGGAAGGATAAATGGGCGATTGGCAGCTAAATGGCCCAGGTGTCACACGATGGAAGGCATGATTGAACCAGCATCAGAATGGTGGCAGAACCGGTTCTAGGGTTCTTCAACCTCTCGTAGCCTTTTTTTCCCCCCTTCATTGAAAATGGTTCCCTAGTGGATCTGCGGATGTATGTAAAAAGAAAAAAAAAGAGGGCAGAAAAAAAAAACTGTCAAAGTATTACCAAATTACAAACAGAGGAAAACGAAAACATGAAAATTCAATTTCCTATCTTTTCTCTAACAATTGCTTCCCTCCAATTACCACTTCCTATTTGAACAATTTCTCTCCTTGTCTGTCTCCTTGGGAACCAACGAAGGCAGGTAGAAGTTAGTTAGGTAGTGTCTGTGTACTTACAGACTGACTACTGACTGAGTGATTGTACAGTACTTCCTTCCGGTTGCGGTCCCAAGAAACTTCCCAAGAAATCACCACCCAAGGACGAGAAAGCCACTGAAAAGAAAAGAGAACAGAAGAGAAGAGAGAAAAGGTCATTCCGCCGTTGCAGTGCACCACCCTTTTGTTCAGGAGAACTGCATCATCATTCCTGGAACCTCTTCCCTGATCACATCACTTCTTACTTCCCTTCTCCCCCTCCTCTCTCTCTCCCTCCTTCCCTCCGCCTCCCTCTTTAAACGACTCTCCTTTGTCTTCTCTCCTCCTTCTCCTCCTCTTCTCCCCTAGGAAAGCTCCTGGGGTCCGTTGTCCTTCCTCTTACCCCCCCGGCCTATTCGACTAGTATGTGCTAGACCGGCAATTCTACCCTGTTCCCGTTCGTTCAGTCCTTCGAGGGGTTCCAACGCAAAGCTCGAGTTCAATGACCCTGCGGAAGCTCACATTCGTCGGCAACTTCGATCCCTACGGAACCCTTCTCCTTCAACATTCCTGACGGCTCGCAAAAATCTCGAGACTTAACGAGAGAGTTGCCTGGCAGCTTGCAATTGAATGGTTGCTGGGATCACACAGTTGCTGACATGAGTTGGGATCACCCTGTGCACAGGTATGTGGCTTCGTTCGTTCCATCCTCTCTCCTACACTACACATACGACACGGCTGGCACAAGCGGGGTTGCTTTGTCTTCTTTATTCCTCTTCACACCACGGCTGGGAAATCGCTTTTCGATTCTGGTGCTTGTGTGCTTCACTTTCTCCCCGGCTTCTTCCATGTGTATATAATTGCACCACATATACAATTTGTCCGCTCTGGCCCTAGGCTGGTCCCGCGGAGCTTCCTGTCAAGCTCCGAATTTCCACCCAGTAGCCGCCCCCCATGTGCACAATGATACTGACGGAGCCGTCCTTGTTTACGTGCAGCTTCAGCTATCCAAACGGTGAACCTCAGACCCCAACGAGGACCCCTCCGACGACCACAATCTTCGGTGATTCGGCCTTCCAGACCCCCAAACTCGAGTCCAGCTTCTTCGATCCCCGAGTCACTTGGGACACCTCCGATCCCTATGCCTCCAGCCCCGAGTTTCTTCGTACGCCTCAGAAGTTCGGTATAGCCACTCCTTCGATCAATCCTCTCCGTTTGCCAGACACTGGATCCGACCGACCGTTAGACGCAGAACCCAATCTGAGGAGTGCCAAACCGTCGGAGCAGGAAACAGATACAGCGAAACGGCGCCGTCCGTCCAAACCCAATGGCTTCATAGGGGAGGATTGTCCGCGGACGGGGGATTCCGCAAAATCTGCTGCCACAATCCAGACTCCTCCACCGAGCAGCGCTTCCAGGAGAAAAATGACGGAGCTTAGGGAGGGTAAAGGCACCGGTCGACGGACTTCCGACTCCAGTGCCTTGGGAGCTCATCTCGAGACCCCTAGCCGGATCATGGGGGCTTCTCCCCGGTTGTTTAATTTCACCTCTTCCCCGGACCCGTTTCAACTGGGCCCGATGCACCCTTCCGCATCCCCTCTATTCCCGCAACAGAGATTGTTCTGGGATCAGGATCTGGGTAACCATGAGATCGGGATGGGCCTCTCGACCAGCGGAGTTGATCTGTTCGCTCCGCAGACCAGCGGCCCCTTCCAGCTCAACCCTCCGCCCCTGCAGGATTCCCACATCCCTCAACTACCCACCATTGAGGGTCACATGGAACTTCCCGAATTTAACAGCAACGGCTTTAACTTATCTTCAACTACCACCACCGATGCGGCGCTGTTCCCCGCCCCGTTCTCGACCTCCCCTCGCCTACCGATAACAAAGGCTGAGGATCCAGCCATGTTTCTCAGCTCGCCGGCACGTCGGTTTGGGGGACCCCAGCCGACTCCGGAGAAGAGACTCTTTGGTCGGCCCACTCGCCAGCCTTATCATCACCAGACAGAGGAGTCGAAGCGGGAAGAGCTCCGTCGGGTACAGAGTGTTCACCAGCAGCTCTCCGCATTCGATAACGAGGACGATGACTACACTCCTCGACAGACTCGGCCGATGCTGACCCGTAGTCTCACCCACACCGCTGTCACGTCTTCCTCTTCTCGCTCAGGAATCGGGAGCACGATGTCCTCGACGAATGGCATCCGCAAGAGCCCGTCCAAAGGCCGATTATCTCCCGTCAAGTCGATGCGGCAGTCGATGCCCCGGTCAACGTCCGCCGCTAGCCTTCCCACCCGTTCTCAGTCCCTAGTCCTGAAAATTGGCCGAGATGGTCGAGCCAAGACCGAAATGCAGCCTGTGCAAGAGTCAGCAACTGGATTGACAGACCCCATCACCGCTATGGATTTGGAGGGCTCTACCACTGAAAGCGAGTATGACTCGGTTGATTATTCTGAATATCCCATCCTCCCCAGTCGAAACCCCTCTTTCGCCTTTTCAGATGCTGGGAGGTCGGTGACGGCTCGCAGTGACTCAGGTTCCCGGCCTCATTCTAAGGGTTCCTATACGTCGACGGCGGCCTCATCTCAGTCGGGACGGATGTCTCCTTGGAATGGATCTGCTCGGGGCCTGTCCCGCCGACCTCAATATAAGCCCACTCTGGATGACTGGAAACGGACTCCGAAAAGACAAACTGGCATGCTGCACTCGGATCTGTCTTATCTGAGTGCTGGATCGCTGGGAGAGCCATTTGACGATGTCGAGGAGGACAGCGGTGATGCCCAGCATGCCCTCCGGAAGGTGTTACAAGAGCGTGGCCGTCCGATTCGGCCTCATACTGTCAGTTACAGCTCGCGAATTGGCCGAGCTAACCGTTCGCTGGCTCACCTCCGGTCGTCACCGCCGCGATTCGGTGCCGAATTGGATATCGGCGCGCGAGCCATGAACACTTCCCCCACTACGATGACGGACCCCGACATTGCTACACCGATCACCGATCGGTTCAGCAATCCAAGCCGGGGGACCAGGTGTGTTTGCCATTCTATGGACAACGGTGGCCATTTGATGATCCAATGGTAAGTCATTCCAGACGATGGAGCAACTTCGTCCCTAGCCTGACTTAAGGACAGTGAATCATGCAGTCACTGGTTGCATACCAAGTGTGTTGGGCTTGAACGGGCCAATCTCCCGTCTGTCTATGTCTGCGTGTTCTGCGTTGCACAGACCCCCACTCGGAAGAACAATCGTGTTCGAGTTCCCCTTGGGGGAGTCGGTCCGGCTCCTACCTCACCTCTGGCCCATAAGTCCTATCGTTTCCGCTGAACCATCGTCAACTTGCGTACGCTGATACGACTTCATCCTTTTCTCCTCTGTGACCTAATTTTCTTCTTCAATACCCCTCCTCATACGCTACACAACCTCATACCCATACTCTCGCCGCTCCACTCGAGCCGGAGAGAATTTTTCTCGTTAACCTGGGTCTCCTTTGTTATTCTGTCCTGGATTTAGACATACCCCTTTTCCCTTTCTGAAACATAACATCTCTTTTCCGGGCGGCTCCGTGCTTGCATCACCGCAGTGATGGGAGCTATCTCCCTATTGTGTTTAATTGTCCGGCAAAGGGCCACGTGATACCTTGTATTTTGTATGTAACCACTGTTAATCAACAACAAATATAACCAATGATGATGAAACATATCTCAAGATTTTGCGGTGTGCGTCTGAGTAATCGTCCCGATTGTGATGCTCTCTACTCTGGAAGCCATAAACTTGATCTTGCACTCAATTTGAGGAACCCGTCCAACTCAAATGTCTCTTCTGGTAGAGCTGCCTACGATTTGCCTGCCCCGATGACTGACCCATAGACCAATTACGCAGTCTACGTCCTGCGACGCGGGTGTAAGTTAGAATCCACCTAGCTACGGTGCTCGACCTCTTTCCTTTGAGTCTCGTGATGCAATGGTATATGCGTAGCAGAGATAACAGGATTCTTTTTTCATGTTTCAACATCCAGGGTGTATACTACCTTACTTAGTTCTATAGTACACGTGACAAGAGTTATATATACATATACGATATGATCTATATAAAGTAAAATCGAAACTCCGAGATCCAGCTGATGATTCAAACACAGCCAGTCCCCCCATCGTGTCGTCTTCACGACTTGGGATCTCCAACTAGGTTTTCCGGACAAGTAGTAGATGAAAGCCTTTTCGGGTCTTAGTACTGAGTCAATTGCATGCTTCCTCGTGATATTCTCGCTAGAATTTCGATGTTTTCGAGTACGTTCATTGCAGCCCTCGCAGTTCAGTAACCGTTACCATATCAGCCTTGAATAATGCTCTGAAGTCGAGACCGGCAGAGGAATCTCAAATTTCCATCGTCTTGTCGTTGGTGGGTTCAAAAACGTACCTCGCAAGTCGAAAATTCGACCAGCCCCGAGGAACGCCAGCGGTTCAAGGCACTTTTGCTGCTCTCGTCCATTATCATCACCAGGGGAAAGCGCATGCACCCACACCGTTGGGTAGGTTGTCATTGAAGCTGATCTTGGGCGGTTGATGTGTTCTCTCGCATCTGGTGCTTCCGACTGTTGGGTTTTCTGTCGGGGGGATAGTGGTTTTGAAGATTGTATGTTTCTGGTGGGTCGGGAGTGAGTAGAGATGGTATAGAATGGTAGTTGAGCAATGTGTGGTTGATTGTGAGATTAGAAGACCTCACTTTTGGTTTATGTGAAGAGGGGTGTGTAAGAGAGATGTAGAGAAACGAAGTTGGAGAGAGAAAAAAACAGAGAAAGAAAGAGAGGGTGCGTTATTGGGAGAGAGAGAGAGAGAGAGAGAGAGAGAGAGGGAGAGGGAGGGAGGGAGGGAGGGGAAGATAAGGGATGAAGGAGGACGACTGGAAGGGGATATAGACCTGGCTTGGCCTACTGGCCAGCTTGAATGAGAGATTGGTGCATGGAGTGGAAGCCTGATAGATTTACTGAGGTATGCTAAATAGTTGTTGATAGGATAAGACAACAATGCCCTTCTATTGAGATTACTCCAGCCATGAGTGGTGAATACTAAACAAAAACACTGAAGTCACTAGTGTTGCTCTGCCCTTCAGGTCAATGGGAAAATCTCGGAGGATTTCTTCTGTCTTGCAGCATGCATGGGTTACACAGCTGCCATAGACAGTTCCTTCAAATACTGTCGGGTGCTGCCATAAGTTCTGGGGTCTATGAGTACCCACTCAACAGAACAGAGCAAGTATACCTCCGACACCCCAGGTCTAGCACATAAACAAACGCCTGTCAGCACTAACCCAACAAGCTCTATAAATTATCCAAGTAGCATTCATCTAACCTCCGAGCCTAAAGACCACAGTTCTACCTAACCATCATACAAATACTCAATCCCCACCCAAACGACAAAAGTAAGACATAACCAACCACCAATTACCCCAAACAGTCCTGTGGAAAAGTGACTCAAAACAGTCTAGGAAATTAATCTACGCAATGACTCACTTACCCGTCCGCAATACGAGAACACCAAAACACACAACCCACCCATACCACCCCGATAAATAAGATAGCTGATAGCTAGATAAGATAGACATCCCTCAATTCCTCAAGTCCAACCAGGCACATCCCCAACTCAAATCACAGCATATACACCCAAGCCCAACCCTCAATCCGCACCAGAACCCCCTTCTAAACGAACCCCCCCAAAGCGCACAAAAATGTACAAAGCACCCGCCTTCACAACCCCACGCCTGCTCTTCGAGCCCATGACCCTTTCAGATCTAGACGACATGCACGAGATCCGCAATAAACCCGAGGTGATGAAATGGAGGTAAGCGATGCCTATTCCCCCTGCCCCCAATCCCCATCCCCAACCCAAGAGGACCAAGTCCATACTAACCCAGACCAAAACAACCAGCATGCGCAAAACCCCGGACCAATCCCTCGCAGAAACCAAGACATGGCTCACAAACTTCGTCTCAGGCGAATCCCAACCGCCGCGGCTCTGCTACGTCATCCGCGAGCTCTCGTCGTCGGGGACAAAGGGCCGGGTGATCGGTAACATGGGCGTGCGGATGGAGCCGGCGCCTGCGGGGCGAGAGGATCCCGGGTTGGTTGCGTCGTCCGAGGCAGCCCCTGCTGCTGTCGCTGGCGGGATAGTCCTCACGCCGGGCAAAGATCGGTGGGAACTGGGGTATATCTTCCACCCGGAGGTGTGGGGGCGCGGGTACGCCAGCGAGGCCGTGCAGCATCTCAGCGCGCGGTTCTTCGAGTACCTGCGAGATGCGATGGTTGCGGTCTATGCGGACCAGGCGGCGAATGTCGAGCCGGGGTTGTTTGCGATCACGAATTTCGATAATGGGCCGAGTGCGCGCGTGCTGGTTAAGAATGGGTTTGTGGGGCCTGTGGAGGAGTTTGTTGAGGGGGATGGGACGAGGTGTGTGGTTTTTGTGAAGGTTGGGGTTTAGATATCCAAGTCAAGGGAAGGGGGGAGGGGGGCGTGTATAATTAAGGAATTGATTCTTGGAGTTTGGGCGGGGTATAGAGCATGGTTCTGTGTTATGTGGTTAGTGTTGTGATAGAGACTGGGCTGTACTTGCAAATCAATTCAAGGTGTTCATGCTTGGAGGGTGGTGGAGGGTGGGATCAACACCAATCTCCCACTTCAAGAACCTCTAAATGCATTGCTGGATATCAAAGAATGTGCTGGTGTATTTTTAACCAATGAATCGTCCGGCTTGGTCATGAATGTGTTAGTTCGGATCGCTTCAAGCTCAACCGTGCATCAATCACCTGAATCGGTGGTAACTTGGGGTATATACATCGTAGTATAGTATGAGTAAGGACAGGAATGCATGGGAAATGTGCATGCAAGAATGAGTATCGCACGCATCATAATAGATACTACCATAACCATCTCCAACTTATAACATAACCCACGCCCAGAACGCAATGCAGGCGTATCGAATATATCAGTAATAAATATAAGATAAAATGGCTGGAATCAAGCCGACAGAAATAGACTCAACGACAATATATCCGTTCGTTGCGGGCACAAAAGTATTTTCCCTTCATCAAGTCCTGCGAACGACGAGGGAATAATTCACCGTCCGATGATGGAGCTTTGGGACACAAACAGCAAACTCCAGACTCCATGATCCTCTCCCCAGCGCATATACCCAGTCGTCGTCAAGCGGGCATCCCGTACAGCCCTGATAAATATTATCCAAAATAAAATAACAGTCCATCTATCGTAACGGTAGCTATGCCCGGCATATGAGCCTGCAACCGCAGGGAACCAGCTCGGTTGATGCTATGCATTTGCTCATGCAGTAATCACTTGCACAGGCATTTGAGAATTTTCACTGGCGACGTTGGCCATTCCTTTGTAGTTGCTCACCGATCCGTAGGGCCTCGGTACCGTCATCTACCAACGACTCCTTGAACCATGGATGTTTCAAGGCTTCTTTGGCGGTGATCCGGTTTTTCGGGTCGTACACAAAGATGCGTTGCAACAGATCAAGGAACAGTCGATGAAACTTGGTAGTGCTCGGAATGAACTCCTGCGACGGGTTAATGCTGCTGCTGGCTGCTGGCTGCGAGAACCATCACTTACAATAAGCTGTTTCATCGCTCGCACGTACTTCCGTGAAGCCCGTGTGGTCTGGTCATTAGGATACTCGAGACGCAGGCGGCAGAAGTATCTGTTTGCGTTAGTACAACCCGATGTAGAAGTGGCGAGAAAACATACTTGGCAGCCTGGTTTTGACTTCCACTCCGGCCTCCCTGCATCACCTGCCGGACAAGCCGGGTGTCAATCCGCTCTCCAATGACGGCCTCCATCATGGCCAGGTGTTCCAGATTGTCATGGGTCTGGAATAGAGCATCACCTGTGAAGAATTCCACGAGAATACATCCGATACTCCAGATATCGCACGGGAAGCTCCAGCCCAGATTCAGAATAATCTCTGGCGCCCGGTAGTGTCGAGTCGACACCACCGACGAGTGGTACTCATCATCGAACGTGGCAGACCCAAAGTCAATCAGGCGAATTTCGCTATCCAGCAATACGCGTCGCTGCCGAGCGCTGCGGGAGATGGCGCAAGAGGATGAAGGGATGGTACGGTTATATGTGAAGGTCTGGTATGCACTACTGACGAGCAGGATATTTTCGGGTTTGAGATCGGTATGGATGAGGTTGAGGTCATGGAGGACTGCACAGTCAGCAGCTGCAGAGAATGGAAAACAAAGGAAACTCACAGGCAACGCTGGTGAACAGTTGCCGGGCAAAGTTTTGAATCTGACTGCTGGGGAACGGCACGAAGGCGTTCCCCTTGAGGAAATCGAAGACACTTTGCCCCAGGAGATCTGTCACAATGCAGATGTGATTGCGGAAATCAAAACAATCCCGCAGATGAATGCACTTGTTTCGATTCGCTTTGTCATTCGAGGCCAACGTGGACAAAACTCGCAGCTCAATCCGCGAGGCATCGCGATATTTCTGGATAGATCGGATGATCTTGACCGCACAGCGGGTCTTGCGGGTCTTGTCGTACGCTTCGACCACTTTCCCGAATGTCCCTTGTCCTAGTAATTTGACGATCGAGTCTGGAAATGTTAGGTTTGAAATCATCCCAGAAGCATGCATTACTTACACCGATCGGTCAATGGAACATTTGGCGTCACAATATAGTGGCCATCGTCATCATCATACTTCTCAGCCCGAGTACCATACTGTGGATATTGTTAGCGCTGCTGGATCGAGATTTGAGTCATGCTTCTTACATCGCGAATCACTGGGACCGGCACGTCCTTTGCCTTGATGATAGGCTTCGGAGGCGGGACGTAACTCAGGAACGCGTCACCAGCGGTTTCCAACTCCTTCCTCTTCTGCTCATCCCGAGCAGACTTCCGGGTGGTCACCCGCTTGCGTTTCTGGCCCGTGTTGGCATCTTCGTAGTAGATCCCGTTGCTGGCCCCCGAGCTACCCTGAGATAGGGAGGTGGGCGCGGTAGTATGTAGTGATGTCGTCCGGTCGGTGGACAGAGACTCGGCCGAAGACTCCTCGCCGTACTGTTGGGGGTTGATCGAGAAAGAGGGTCGATCATAGGATGCGAGGTCGTAAGTGGTGTCGGGACCAGTGCGCCGCTTCTTGCCGGCCGGTTGAGGTGCTGTACCATTGGGGGCGTTTAAGTATGCCGCACCCTGGTTGCGCGAGGCCGCCTGGGACTGCTCCGGGGGCGGCGTGTCATCGATCACGATGACCTCTTTGGGTATGCCATTCTTATAGAACTCGCCCCAGTTGGGTATCCTCCTACGGCCATTTGGCCCGGCTGAGGCTGCGCTCACCGGGTTCGGCGCGGGAGGCATAGTGGTTGTTGTGGAGGCGGTTGTGGGCGTGGGAGCTGTGGGTATGGTCTTGGGGGATTGGACGAAAGGAAGGGAGGTAGTCTGAGGATTGACGGTATAGGGATAGGCGGAGGTGACGAGGCGAGCAGTGCCTGCAGCGGACGTGGTCGGGTAGGATGGGTTTGGTTGGTAAGGTTGATGATGGGGGTATGCGTAGTGTTGCGGGTGGTGCGAAGGGTGTGTCGCGGTGGCTGTCGAAGGGGTAGACATGATGGAGAGGAGGGGACGCGAGACCCAGCCGGTCGAGGCGAACGGTGGATGGTCGTCGAGAGGATGAGAACGTAGACGACAGAGAGTGAGCGAAGTCGAAGGGGTAGGAGTGAGAGGGAGAGGAAGAGGAGGAGAGGGGAGGAGGAGGCGGTTCAGGGAGTGGTCGGATCGTAGTCGGCCGTCCGCAGCGTCACGGCGGTGCTTGGTAGTAAGTCGTCGGTCGTTTCGTCGAGGGCTGTAGGGGAAACTCGAGTGTCATACCCTAGGGTGATTGGGTTGTCGCGTAGGTTTCCCAGATGGTGTATCACCAGTAGGGGTAGGATTGGGGAGAATTGGGGGGTATCAAAAACAGAACGTGTAGACTAGGAAGAGAGCAAAAGCAACGAGAAAGCGAGACCGAAGGAAGAGGAAGAGGAAGAGGAAGAGGAAGAGGAAGAGAAAGAGGAGGCAGCGTGGGGATCGCAGAATGGAGAGAATGGTTGATGGATGGCGAGGCGGTCGGTCGGGGAAGATCAGAAGAACCGCGTTATGGCTGAACCCTCCCAAACACCCGAGAGTCACAGTAATGATTGAATTACATTACCTGGAGTCAAGAGGGAGGAGGCGAGAGTGTATGGACGGGACTGGAATCATGAGGGTAAGACTGAGGGGTCGTAATGGGAGTTATTCATCGATTGGATTCATTATTCAAGCGAAGCGAAAACAAACCCCGGGGGAGGCGATGAATGAGTATGCTATGCTCTGAACTCGAAGCACAGCGTGAGTGAGACTCCTTGTAGTCAAAGAAGTCAATTCCCTCATTCCATTCGATTCCAGTCCCTCATTCCATTCGATTACAGTCTACTAAACACTATCTGCCATGAGAGAGCAAGGCCAAAACTAAAGGTTGGGGGGCTGTTGAAGAGCAATTTGAACACCCTTCTCCAGAAAGCATCATCATCATTATCACCAGCATCATCATCACCAGCATCATCATCATCATCATAATCATATCGCCGCACGAGCACCAAGCCAAAAGGGTCAGTCGGTTCTGACACGCACAACCGCGCCCTCAATTTCCAGTCTCGCCCAACTGTGGTTTTTGATATTACTACTGAGATGACCACCAGCAGTGTCTACTTCAATGCCTCTCTCCCCCTTGCGAAAACTGCCAGTCTTATGATCTCCCCTTTCCCCCCCCAGAAGAATGAATGATAGCCGATCGAATAATTAATAGCAACTCCAGTCGTCATGTTCTGATCGGAGACTGGGTTCACCAGCGTCGATCCGCTGGGTTCCTCCCCAATCAGCCCCAGAGGCGAAAAAAATAATAGCCCACTAAGCAGTTTAGTGAAAGAGGAGCAAAGTAAGTTAACGAGGCGAAGTCTAGGCTTATTCCTCCCGATCCACTTGACGGTTGCATAGTCTACAGTTGGGAAAGAAATGACAGATGGATGCCAGAAGAAACCATTTGTAGAAGTCCAGACAATACTCTCACTCGAGTACAGTATCTAAAACAAACAGCATCAATCCACACTCATGCAGATAATCCAGACATCTGCGCCCCAGCCATCGTTCGATCCTCTTCTCTGCTTGCTGCAGCAGTGGCAAGAAGCAAGCCCGCCAGAAGAAACGGCCAGTCAGCATCTGCACTCCCGGCACGTTTGGCTGTCCGGAGTATAATATCCTTTAGTCCTTACAGTTGAGTGTGCAGCAAGCACACTTGATGCACAGACTGCAGCCTAGGTATTCAATTTTCCCTCCCTCCATTTCATTCCATTTTAGACTACTGTTTCAATTCCCCAGCAACCAAAACAACAAATCTAACTTCTTCCTCCCCGAGTCAGTAACTTACATCCATCTTGCCCATCTCGGTGCCAATCTCCGCTCACAGGGACGATCTACTACTGAGTATACATCGGAATCAATGGATGGAACCGGAGCCAATTTCCCCCTCCCTCCACTTTCTCCCCCTCCCCTCTCTCCGCTTCGGTTCGCTCTGGTCACTCTTTTTGCCCGTTGCCCATCATCGTTGATTTTCTGCTCCCCATCTCCGTCCGTCCCTGCGTCGTCTGACATCATTCGCCCGAAGTTTCTCCCTGCTCGTGGCTGGAGGCGGTGGAGAGAGTACGTGTAACTATACATGTACTGTACCTTTCGCTCTGCATCTGCAATCTTGCTACGTAAGTACTGTACACCGTATGTGGAGCCTCTTGCCCGCTTCACTCTGCCTCTTGTTCTCGTTATAAAGATGAAGGTGCATCGGGAAGTGAAAGTATCTGTAGTGCTGTAGGTGAGTTGCGCAGTTGGTTGGTTGGTCGGTTGGCGAATTCAACTGTCAGATTCAGCCTACCTACGGTATTATTGGTACTGTACCTATAGACGTCAAGTTACTATAGTAGACAGATTACGATGATTGGAAGGAATGCCCGGAGCAAGATGTATGGTATCGTATAGTCCAGTAGATGATGGGGTGAGCTGAAAAACGAACATCCTAAAAATGGTGAGGCGTTCCTGCGGCGGCGCATCATTACACTCGTAGATTTGCCCGCGGGAACCTCGGACTGAGTTAGTCGGCGGGCTATGAGCCCTAAACCGCCTCTGGAAATCCCCCGGAGAAGCCCGTAAGCTGAGGTTAAGTGTTGCGGGTGGGTGGATGCCTCAGGTACATTGTGAGGCCAGCGCACATCCATTATCTCCGGGGAATGTGAGGATACAATCGTGATAAGACTAAATGTAGTACGCTACGAAGTATGATCCAACACGGAAGCTTAATGTTTCCCATCCTTTTCATTCATTCGGGGCTTGCCCGCCCCTCTTCATTCCTTGACTCATTCCCCGAAAGCTAGCAGCCCATATTTAGCAAGCAAATCAGCATCATTAAGAAGAGACATGGGTAGTAAGAGTGTCACGAGAACGTCACATGTACGGTAAGAACAAGAAACGGGTCGTCGCCATGAGAAAGAAAGAACGAAAAGAAGCTCAAGACGCTCATGCATCAGACGGAAGGAAACATAATGGCAAAACGCCGCCGAGTCTACCTACTTTGCCAAATGACCACGATCCTGCGCAGTAACAAATGAACTTCTCAGTCTGCTCGGTCCTCCTTCACGTCCTTCGAGTAAGCCTTCTGCAAGTGACGAGGCCCACGCCCATCGAGCTCGAGCATTAGCACAAGATCCCGACGCTGGATGCCGGCGCCCTTCTCCTTGTCCTCCCGCCAGGTCCCCAGTCGTTTTGCAGGTACCGGTGCCGGTTCTCCCGAGCGACCAGCTTTCTCACTGCCCCCAGCAGTAGGAGTGGCCGTGTTGACGCGTGATGGTGTGGAAAACCCACTGCTCGCGGCGGGTCCACGATTCAACCAAGAATATGATTTCTTTGTGCCGAACATACGGCTGGAGAGCATGCTGTTGGTCGCCAATCGTGCCGTCTCCACAGATTGTTGATGTTGGTGGGCTTCGCTGGCTTTGGCGTCCATCAACTTCTTAGCCTCCTTCTTGGTAAGTCCCTTCTTGTCAAGGCTGGGTGCCTTCTCTGCAATTGGCGTCGAGGCTCCAGAGCCAGGAATGTCCACGCTCTCTGCTCGGCTGACCATACCGTCACCAAGGATGGCACTCGCGCTGCGCTTCGCTCGCTTCGCCGCCCGAGCCTCTTCACTGGCATTGTCCTTCTCCGTGATGATTCGGCATCTATCAGACAAAGATCTCGCGCTCTGTGGATCAGATGGGTTGGGACCTAGTACTGTTAGTGGTTTCGAGTCGACGAGAGTGGGTATATGAACTTACGTTTGGCTGGGGTGCTGGGAACCTCTGCACTGCCATTCATCGCACTTTTCGCGGAAGCTACATCCTTCCATTCAGTGGGCACCACTCCGTGGGAGTGTGCGCGGCGACTTCTCGCTAACGTAGAGGCATAATCCACAACAGAGCGCAAGCGCTCCTCACAGGCGATTGACATGAGACTGAGAATATCAAGCAGGGGAGCACCTGTTTGGTTCAAGATGGTCTGTCCAGAACGAATGATAGACGAGCCATCCGGTCCCGTCACCTCGATAGGCTGTTGACGACCTGGTACCGGGTGGTATAGACCCTCCGCCGGTATGCGCACACCTAACTCAAACCCTCGCTTCTGCAACTTTTGCTCCAAAACCTTGGTCAAAAGGAATGAATGCTGCAGATGATACTGCGCACGCCTGGCCGCTTCGCTATCCTCCCGCGTCGGTTCATTTGGATCTTTGAAAGGAGCCGGCGGTTGTGAGGCTGGTTCCGTGTAGTACGAATCTTGTGTAGTAGGTGGCTTGTATTGGGAATTGTCACCGAAGCTGGGGGTGGAAGGAATGGTGCCAGCTGTCGATGTTTGAGAAGTAAATGAGGTGTTGGCTGCGGCGGGGGGAGGAGGTGGTTGATGGTGAAGTTGTTGCGGAAGGGGAGGTTGCTGAGGTCGAGGGGGTTGTTGCGCTTGAACGCCCGGCCCAGAATAGCTGCTGGTCAGGAAGGCTTCTTCCTCACGCACATCAATTCCAGATGATGCCAACACGTCAGTCAACTCAGCAGCGTCCGTGGCTTTCTCTACCGGTCTCGACGGAGGACCCATCGTGCCTGAGGGCGGAGGAGCGGGAGTTGGTGGGGGCGCAACGCCGTTCATATTATTGGCATTGTATGGTGCGGATTGATTTGGTGGTAACTGCAGGGTGCCGAAGCTGGGAGAGGCGTAAGGCGACTGTGACTGTGGGAGAGGAGAGAGGCGTTGTTGTGGCTTCGGAGGAATACCACCATTCAGTCTCGGCGACGGAGCACCTGGGGACGGCGAGGTACCCGGAGGGGAGAAGGACGGGGCATAGTGTTGGGTCTGAGGTGGTGGTGGTGGTTGCGCCATGGCGAAAAGATTTGCGACAATTGATAAATCACTTCGAACTCAAACCGAACTCAGTCACGTCTAATGGCCGTTGATAGGATGCGTCGCGTTGTGTGTAGAGAACCTGAGCGGAGTGCTGAAAACCGCCACCGCCGCCAACTGTAACCATCTCACGACATCGAAAGTAACACGTAAAGCATACAAGGGATCCGATCAGAGTGCGATAGGAGGCGTGGAGGGAATGCGCAGTGGATGAGACGACGGGAAGCCAACGATGATGCTTCAAAAACGGGAAGGGGAGCTTTCTGCGGTCGAGGTTTGCTCCCCAAACCGGTGCGGCGGAAAGCTCATCACGTGGCGCTAAGACCGCGCTTAGTTGAGGTAATTACGGCCAGCCCGTTGCCGACCGCGTCTTTTTCCCTATCCTCCTGTCGCGCGCCATAGCACCATTTCTTATCGGGAAACGGGCCAGGGTTAGTATTGGACCTTGTGAAGATCACGATCAGGCGACACTATAACAGTGCTCATCCGGCCATTGCTGAACGTCTAGAGCATTTCTTTCAGCGCCTGTCATGGCCTGTGGTTCCCGCGCTGACTGACTCCATTGAGAACAAAGGCAGTGTGCCAACTGTCGGAGCTAGATCATCGCTCGACGTCAACAATCGAGCAATTGGATAGCGCATTGCGCACAATAACACTGACCTAACATCTGCTATATCTCATCGTCCTGAAGGCCGAACTGCGAATTATGGCGACCAAACGCAAGGCAGCGGCGTTGAACGCCGCTACCGATGACGAACCAGTTGACCCATCGGACGAATTGGCCTTCTACTGTCTAGGAGGCGGCAATGAAGTCGGACGGTCATGTCATATCATCCAATACAAGGGAAAGACTGTCATGGTGGGTGAAAGCTAACATCTTATGCCTGTTCTTGCGCCGTGCTGACTCGCCAATTATGATAGCTCGATGCTGGTATGCATCCTGCAAAGGAAGGCTTCTCGGCTCTTCCTTTCTTTGACGAGTTCGACCTCAGTACGGTAGATATTCTACTGATTAGCCAGTATGTGGGATAATCTCTCCTTTGCATTTGCCATTTCTGCCACCCATCCATCGTCATGCCTAGACGGGCCTGTGGGCAACACCATGTATAAACTTATGCGCCCCGGGCATTGAAGGCGATGCCCTCTGCTATCACTTTCATCCCCGCTCATGTACATGAGACTCAATAAATATGATGCTATCTTCCATGCCATGTGCTTGTATTTCGTGTCGCGAGCAGTATCCTTGCTGCAGTTGCGCTAGTTACTTCACCGGACTTTCGGCTGATACATTTATCTTCTTCTCTTAGTTTCCACGTTGACCACTCGTCGGCATTGCCATATGTACTGAGCAAGACCAACTTCAAGGGCCGCGTATTCATGACACACGCGACCAAAGCTATCTACAAATGGCTCATCCAGGATAATGTGCGTGTGAGCAACACGGCCTCGTCGTCGGACCAGCGCACGACTTTGTACACAGAACACGACCACTTGTCTACTCTTCCCTTGATTGAAACGATCGACTTCAACACAACTCACACCATCAACAGTATCCGCGTTACACCCTACCCGGCCGGTCATGTCCTGGGCGCTGCCATGTTCTTAATCTCAATCGCCGGCTTGAACATCCTATTCACAGGTGATTACTCCCGCGAGGAAGATCGCCATCTTATACCTGCAGAGGTACCCAAGGGCGTCAAGATTGATGTACTCATCACCGAATCGACATTCGGTATCTCATCCAACCCGCCGCGTCTGGAACGTGAAGCCGCCCTGATGAAGTCAATCACCGGGGTGCTGAATCGCGGAGGTAGGGTCTTGATGCCGGTGTTTGCTCTGGGCCGTGCGCAGGAGCTACTGCTCATCCTGGAAGAATACTGGGAAACACACCCCGAGCTGCAGAAGATCCCTATCTACTACATCGGTAATACAGCTCGAAGATGTATGGTCGTGTATCAGACATATATAGGTGCAATGAACGATAACATTAAGCGACTCTTCCGTCAGCGTATGGCGGAGGCGGAGGCAAGTGGGGATAAGAGCATCAGTGCCGGACCTTGGGATTTCAGATTCGTCCGGAGTCTGCGCAGCTTGGAGCGCTTCGACGATGTAGGAGGATGTGTCATGCTGGCCTCGCCAGGTATGCTGCAGACAGGAACCAGCCGAGAGCTGCTGGAGCGATGGGCTCCCAACGAACGCAACGGCGTTGTCATGACGGGTTACAGTGTGGAAGGCACGATGGCCAAACAGATCTTGAACGAGCCTGAACAGATTCCTGCGGTCATGTCCAGAGCAGCGACAGGCATGGTGAGACGGGGCAACGCGGGCGGCGACGAGGAGCAGAAGGTCATGATTCCTCGCCGGTGTACCGTAGACGAGATCAGTTTCGCAGCTCATGTGGATGGTGTTGAAAACCGGAACTTCATTGAGGAGGTTTCTGCGCCGGTTGTGGTATGTACACTTCGGGACCGAGATTTGATGCTGAGCTAACTGATTCTGCTAGATCCTTGTCCACGGCGAGAAGCATCAGATGATGCGTCTCAAGTCCAAGTTACTCAGTTTGAACGCCGAGAAGACAGTCAAAGTGAAAGTCTACACGCCGGCCAACTGCGATGAGGTCCGCATTCCTTTCAAGAAGGACAAGATCGCGAAGGTCGTGGGCAAGCTGGCCCAGGTCGCGCCCCCAACGGAGGAGGACGACGGCCACTTGATGGCTGGAGTACTTGTGCAGAACGGGTTCGACTTGTCATTGATGGCTCCTGACGATCTCAGGGAGTACGCTGGTTTAACGACGACCACCATCGCATGCAAGCAGCACCTTACATTAAGCTCCGCAAGCATCGACCTGATCAAGTGGGCCCTTGAGGGGACATTCGGTGCCATCGAAGAGGTGGGCGCCCCACAGAAAGAAATCAAGAAAGAGAGCGGAGACGATACACCAGACACAGAAGAGCGACAGGTCAAAGAAGAGGCTGCAGACGAGGAAATCCCTATGGAGGATGCGCAGACCTACCTGGTCATGGGCTGCGTGCTTCTGCGCTACCACCCTCGCACCCGCGAGCTCGAGCTCGAGTGGGAAGGAAACATGATGAACGACGGAGTCGCAGACGCCGTCATGGCCGTGCTTCTGACGGTGGAAAGCAGCCCTGCATCTGTGAAACGTAAGTTGAGATCCGAACCCGCAGCCGCGCTCGCAAGCTAACCCAACTCGCAGAATCCGCGAAGCAAAACCACCACCACCACCATCACCACCACCATCACGATGACGTTGACCGACTGCCCAACCCCCACTCTCACCTCGGACCCGAAGAGCGGTTCCGACGTCTCCTCATGATGCTCCAGGCACAGTTCGGATCGGAGATCGTTGCCATCGAGCGGCCGCGACTGCCGCTCAACCGGCTCACCAACGGTACGGCGAAGACTGAGACTAAGAGCGAGGCTGATGGCCAAACACCCATCAAGCAAGAAGACGAGGAGGAAGAGGATGAGGAAGAGCTGGAAGAGCTGGAGGAGGCGGAGCTGGCTCGTCTGGAGGCACTGGGTATTCCTTTCCCCGGCCTCGAGATCAAGGTCGACAAGCACGTTGCGCACGTATGGCTGGAGAACCTCGACGTGGAGTGTGCGAATGCGGTTCTGCGGGATCGCATCCGGGTGGTCATCGAGAGGGCTGTCGAAACGGTGGCGAACATGTGGACGGAGGGACCAGCCCCTGCCACCTTCGCCAACGGGGAGACCAAGGAGGATAGTGCGATGTCCAAGGCGGTCGCCATCGAGGCCAAGGCATAGATACTAGAATTTATGTGTACGTACATGTAATTCTTGGTCGGGCCTGAATGAAGCAGACCAGACGTATTTCTTAGCGAGAATCATGATGCCATTGAAACCCACTCTAGTTCACGATGCCTTAGCTCAGGCACATCGACGTAGTTGTGATAACAGCATTGCAGCATGTAGTATCCAGCACCCAAGCATAGCCAGCACTGAAAAGGCCGTCCAAATGAGCTCATACACTTATCTCTTCCCCTCGACCTTCAGCCTCTCAAAAACGGCCTCAATCACCTCCCCAGCTTTCCGAACTATCAAATCCACCTCCTCCTTCGTGACATTATACGGCGGCGCCAGCAACACATGATCCCCTCGGACCCCATCGACCGTCCCATTGCCCGCATACAACGAGATAGCAAACCGAGGATCCATCCCCGTTTCCTGGATTAACCCCGCCACCCCGGTTTCCAGGGGAAAGGGCTCCTTCGTCGTCCGATCCTTCACAAACTCGATCTGAATCAGTCAGCCGATACCCCAGGCCTCTGCATCCAACAACCTCTACCCATCCCCCAGCGTTTAGCTGCCATATAAGAGAGTAAATGAAAAACTCACCCCCCAGAACAACCCCCTCCCCCTCACCTCCCCAACATACGGACACCCGCCAATCCTCTTCCTAAGCGTCTCTCCAAGATACGCCCCCATTTCCCGCACATTCCCCAGCAGATTCTCCCGGTGGATGACCTTCTGGACCGCGAGCGCGGCCGCACAGCCAACAGGATGGCCCTGGTAGGTCTGGCCGTGGCGAAACACGCCGGAGCCGCGATCGAGGACGCCGACGACGCGCTCGTGGATGAGGAGGCCCGAGACAGCCGCGTAGCCGCCGCCCAGGCCCTTGCCGATGGCTTGTAGGTCCGGCACGACGTGCTCTGGCTCCCAGGCGTGCAGCGTGCCGGTGCGGCCCATGCCGCTCATGACTTCATCGAGGATGAGAAGGGCGCCGTGTTTGCGCACGACGGATTCGATGGCGCGTAGGTAGCCTGGGACTGGAGGGAGGGCGGCGAGGCTCTGTGTATGTGGCTCTTGTGGTTAGAGGGTTGCGGGGTAATGGGGGAGGGCGGATGGGGAGATAGGATTGCGTACAGCTCCCACTACGGTTTCCATGACGAAGGCGCACACGGTGTCCGGCCCCACACGCTGGAACTCTGCGTCTAGTTCTGCAGCTAGGCGCGAGACGTACTCTGCGTCTGACTCGTTGGGCTCCTTGCCGCGGTACGGGTAGCATGGGGAGACGTGCGAGGTGTTGTCTGAGAGGATGGGCTCGAAGGGCGCTCTGCGGCTGGTGTGTCCGCCTACGGAGAGGGCGCCGAGGGTTACGCCGTGGTAGGAGGGTTTGCGTGCGATGAAGCGAGTGCGTTGGGGCTCCGGGGTCGGGAGCTCCAGGAAGTATTGGCGGGATAGTTTGAGGGCTGCTTCGATTGCTTCGGAGCCTGGTGTGGTGGTGGTGGTGGTGTTGAGTTAGTGCTCGGGCGAGGGAATGTGATAGGATGTGGTATGCTTGTACCTGAGCTTACGACGAATAGTTTCGACAGTTTACCGCCGGTTGATTCGGTCAGAAACCGGCCTAGCTCCTCGGACACTTCTGTGCCGAAAAAGGCTGAGTGGCAGTAGGAGAGCTGGCTCATTTGATTGATGATGGCATGTTGGACTTCCTCGTGGCCATGGCCAAGACACGATACCGCTGCCCCGCCGGTCGAGTCGAGAAACTTGGTCCCATCTTCGAGGAATATATAGCAGCCTTTGCCGCCAATGGCCTTTCTGGGTATGAAGTGGGTGTCTCGGTGGAGAACGGCGCTTTGAGTAGCTGGCTCTGCTCTGGTATTAGTATTGAGTTGTACCTATAGTTGAACAAAGTATAGTTTCCGAAGGTATAGCGCACCCTTTTGGGTCATGATGAACGGATCTGAAATCACGAGATCACTGTAATAGTTGATTGGATGAAGGGTATGTGTAACGTCGACATGAGTTTATATTTGATCGCAGGAACAAGCCTCGTATTTAAGTGTGTCTTGCAGACAATAGAGACATACTCCAGGCGGGGAAAAGAGCGGGGGTGAACTCGGCAAGCCGATCGCATCTGGAGAAGCCGAGAAAGTGGTTGGCTGACCCCGCCGACGGGGCCGATCTCCGGGAATGAGATTATCGCACCACGTTTCGAGTCCGTGACTCAGTGATAAGGCAGAACATTCATCAGGTGCATACTTGGAGATAAGTTCAGAGCTGAAGTAGGTGTATTTGAGATAAGGGTATAAGGAATATCACTGGTAAGACTGAATCAAGTATGTTTTTTGAAGTATGATATTAGAAAACATTGCCATCCACTGAGATTTAGGTAACCGGTCGCTACAATTAGCAACCTACAACGTTTCTGAGTAGCTGGGAGCTCAGGCCAGTTGGTGGGAATTTAAGCTGCTCAATGAATGAATAAGCTCGGAGCATTGGAAAGGCTACCGAGGTAGAATTATGCTAACATCTAGAGGTGGATAATACTCGATACCTTTGCTCGTGTGATATGGAAAAAAAAAAGCCTTTTTTTTTTACTAACCTGATAGAGCTTCTGTTGAGTAGCTGTTGAAGAGCTTTAGGGGGTGGTAGGTATGGCTTTGAGGCCTTTGTGCAGCAGATAGCTCTGTGGCGGGCGGTGGATGAGCGACTCTCCGCTCCGCAGTGGTCAGCCACTAAAACTTCCCTTCCGCACAGAAAGGCCAGCCAGCCAGACAGACCATCTCCACCCAACACAGCTCCCTCGAAGCTTTTTTTCCTCCCCTCTTTCCCTGTCCTCATTTCCCCCGAAGAATACACATACATCCCTTATCATGTCACGAGCAGCCCGAGTCGAGGAGGTGTACGACTCTGACCCCGAGGAAGTGGCGCCCTCCGATGGCCCCTCCACGGGCTTCGCCAACGACTCCATCATTTCTCCTGCTGGTATTTCCACGTCTTCGATGCCCACAAGGCCTCCCCCGGAGCCTACGCGCGAGATTCCTAAACACTATCAATGTTTGTACCCTGTATACTTCGACAAGTCCCGGTCCCGCGCTGAGGGCCGCAAGGTCGGCGCTGAACTGGCTGTGGAGAACCCATTGGCGCGAGACATCGTCGACGCAGTGCAAATGATGGGCTTGACTGTGGGCTTCGAGCCGGAGAAGCTGCATCCCAAAGATTGGGCCAACCCGGGTCGCGTGCGCGTGATGCTGAAGGACGAGAGTGGGCAATTGGTCAACCCGCAAATCAAGAACAGTACGCTCAAACCTCCAGTGGCCTAATCAATCATAAGCATGACACCAGTTGACGAACATCGGCGCTAACAATCTGTATTCTAGAGCACCATCTATACATCCTTGTGGCTCAGTACCTTAAAGCTCACCCAACCACCGAAGAATCGCCCTACCGATTGAGAATCAGAGGGCTGCCGGTGCCTGAGAAACTACCCGCCGCTCCCCCCGCCCCTCGCGGTTGGAAAATCGGAAAGATCCTTCCGATCCACTCCCCCGCTTATAGCGGTGGTGGTGTCAGCGATAACCCGCTCCAGGACGCAATGGCGGAGATGCAGAACATGCAGGGCATGCCCGGTATGCCTGAGATACCCGGAATGGCGAATCTGGCGAACATGATGGGCGGCTTGGGTGGCTTGGGTGGCTTGGGTGGCGGCAGCCCTCCTACGCCGAGTGGTAGTGAAAAGAAGAAGAAGGACAAGAAGAAGGTCAAGGCCTAGGGTGACTGACCTACCCTACCTTTGGGTCTTTCATGTGGTACATATGCTTTGGGTTGCATGGGCATAGGCGAAAGGCGTTCTGTTGCTTTCAGATATGAAGAGCATCTTTGCTAATCTCATGATACCAAGTTGATATTGGAGTCGACGTTCCGGTTGGACCGTGTCGTAAGATAAGAGGCGGCGGGCTCGGCCATCATCTCGTTATAGATATGCTACATGCTTTACAAAGTATGCCAACCTTAGATGGTCCATGTGTTAGGAA
The DNA here is from genome assembly GCF_003184865.1 of Aspergillus homomorphus CBS 101889. NCBI lineage: Eukaryota > Fungi > Ascomycota > Eurotiomycetes > Eurotiales > Aspergillaceae > Aspergillus > Aspergillus homomorphus. The sequence goes on along the minus strand of NW_020291888.1, from coordinate 1,081,690 downwards.
ATTCTTCAACTATATTGAGATATAGAGGTAGGATGTGCAGTGAGAAGCAGTGATTGTGACCGATCAGCCAGAAATGGTGCTGTGTACCTGGCTTTGGTATGAGGCGGCTGTTATTGGCCGCGGTGACGGCGATTGCCGATAACGCTTTTTTACCCCGGACGCCATCAATCGTCCATCATTTCCATCCAGGCCCCGCCGTCTGACACTCTTCCATATTTCCGACCGAATCTTCTTGCTCCCTCGCTGCACAAATCAATTGTCTCGCATTATCATCTCACGTCACCCCTAATGGACTGAGAAATCCACTCAAGCGCAGCAGCGTCCCCCATGAATCATCCCTCCTTTCCTGTCAATGGATCACAGAACCCTGCCACTGCGACCGAGGGACCATGAACACCAGCCCACCTCCCAGCAATACGTCCAACCCAGGGCAGGCCAGTCCCGGCTCCAAGTCTTCGCTGCGCCATATTAGCTACGATAACACACCTGCATCCGCCTCCTCGTCCTCCACCGCTGCGCCGCGAGCTGGAAAGCTCGGGGCCCGTCAGATCACGCGCAATCGCGCCAGCTATAGCTGTCATACCTGTCGGAGGCGAAAGGTGAAATGCGACAAGGTATGCATTCCTCAATATCTCCTGCTTCACGCAGACACGAACCTAAACCATTTGTCTCCATCTTCAGGTCCATCCGATTTGCGGCAACTGCATCAAGAATGAAACCGAGTGTATCTACAATGTATCAGCGTCAAAGGACGCGGAGGCGCGCAATGAGCAAGAGAAGGACGGCCACGGCGTCAAGCGGAGGAGAGGCTCATCGCAACAGCTAAAGGAGGAAGACATTGATGATCTCCAATCGGTTTACGGCCATCTGAGTCAATCAGGCTCGTCGGAGCAGAGGCTCGGGTCGCAGGGGATTGAAGCGCGGCTGGACAAACTCACCTCGATGATTGAGCGGCTCAGCAAGACTAATAGCCAGGCACTGGATCCTTCGGAGAAGCTCTTGCTGTTGCAGAACGCGGGCTTGGAATCGTCAAATGGGGAACCCCGCTTGGCTAACGCGGCGGCGTCGAAGGCTTCGCACTCAGCGCGCTCGGATAGTCCGCGCCGCGTTGCGGATTCGAGTGGTGATGAGTTTCCAATTCCTGCAGGTCATGCGACGGACTTGGTAGATCCGGTAGGGAGCCTGAATCTGGGCCATCTGAGTTTGGAGGATGGGGGCCGGTCGAGGTATGTTTGTTCGCGCGGATGCGCTGGGCTGTGTTGTGGCTTACCGTGGTGCAGATATGTGGGAACAACGTACTGGGCTTATATCTCTCATGAGGTATGATTCATTCTCCTCACTGACCTCCGTGGCGTTTATTCCTAACCGGCGTGCAGATCAATGAGCTCAATCAGTTACTTAGGGTCCAGAATCGCTCGCACAACGAGCGGGCCTCCAACGACACTTCGGTCGAGGATACTACAACAGAAACCACTGAAGCTACACCTAACCACCATTGGAAGCCAGCGCCAGATGACTTAGGTGAGCTTGCAGCGGACAAGGCCTCTGGCGGGGAAAAGTTCCAAAAGTCTGTACTCTTCCCATCAGGCGAATCGCCCTCTGTCAAGGACAAGGTGGTTGAGCCGGAGATGCTTGAGAACATGCCGACGAAGCGACAGAGCCACATCTTGTACAAAGGTTTCATGTCCGGAATCCACGCTATCACTCCAGTGATTCATCCACCAACCATTCACAAGCTTTACTACTCATTCTGGGACTGGTATGACTCCAGCAGCTACTCCGGTGACCCTTGCCCGGATCCATCTTTCATCCCGTTGCTTTATGCCATCTGGTATGGCGGATCCGTCACAATATCCTTACGGACCATCAAGGCTGAATTCGGCGCATCCTCACGGTCAACGCTATCCAAGGCATACAACGATGAGGTGACCAGATGGTTGACTAAGATCTCTTTCCCTCGAAGTCCGTCCTTGCAAGGCCTGGCCGCTTACCTTCTGGTTCAGACGATACTTGCCAAAGAGGAAGAGCCCCTAACGAGTAGTTTGTTCGTTAGTCTCGCCATGAGAGTCGCTCAAACAATGGGTTTGCATCGCGACCCCGCAAATTTTGGTATTGGCCCTTGTGAAGCAGAATATCGTCGTCGCATATGGTGGCATATCGTCCACATGGATGGCGTGGTTGCCATGTCCAGTGGACTGCCTCCCTTAGTCAGTGACGAGAATTACTGGGATGTGCGCGACAGTAGCGAGGTGAAGGATACCTTACTCGGCACTCCGGAGGCTGAAAAATATGAACGACTAGTCATGACTGGTCTGAGACTTCCAGACACTCCAGACGATCCGACCATTTGTGGCGGTCCCTCGATGGTCAACGTATACTATCTGGCGGCTCGAGGAAAGTATACGATGGCGCGTAAGTGTTGTTCTATACCCATCAATGGCTCTAAAGTCTAACAAGTGTTTCCAGGTGCTGTTCGACGAATATTAAAAATTCAGTTAGGCACCAAGCCGCTAACACGGCGGGATATGGAAGAGCTGAGGTCGACCCTGGTTGAGCTGCAGCAAAACTTGAATTCCATTATCTCTCGTATCCCAGAGGCGGAAGCGACTGAAGTCTCTTCGGTTCCCTCAAATCGGTCTTGGTCAACCTCCTCACTTGCTGAAAACCGCAACAATGATGTTGAACTTCCCGGAGAAGGCCCGAACGGCTGTCCGGAGCAATATCATTCTCCAGTCCTTGTGTCTTTCCATAAATGGGCCAGAATCGTGCTCTCACTCTTCATCGACAAGGTTCGTCAATACGTTTACCGATCTTTGGGGAGAGATACTGACGAACCCTGTCCCAGGCATTCTGTGTTGCCTATCAGCCCTTCCTTAAGAACGCAAAGAGCCGGATATGGCCGGCTGCAAGACAAAGGTACGCTCAGACTCAACTCATGTTGCTTGCAATCATTAACCTGGAATAGTGCTCTCCGCCATTGTCACGGCTTCATGGAGAAATTCGTCTCTCTCGCAACGGACCCTGACTTCCAGCCATTCCAATGGAGCTGGCCCGGCAATCACCAGCCAATGCATGCCACTATGATCATGCTCATTGACCTCTACGAACGACCTTATAGTCTCGAGGCCCCTAAATCGCGGGCCTACATTGATCGAATCTTCTCTATGACCGGTCCCGATGGAGGCGTTGTCGGGGGTGAAGACGGCATTTCGACGCAACGACCCTTGAAAGATGGAGGTCGCGAGGCATGGGATATGATCCGCAGGCTGCGCCAGCAGGCCTGGCAGCGAGCAGGACTTGATCCCCATCGGCTGTGGTCCGAACAGGCCCAAATCCAGGCGGGTGTGACGCCCAATGTTGATGATCATACCTCTGCCCCTGACTCGACTTCAGCTGAAGCTGCCTCCCGACGACAGCCTTCCAAGCTATTCCATAATATGGCCGAATCTCCCCTTCGACCCAGCTCCCTCCGCTACCAACTTCCTTCCCCATTTAACCATTATGATCAAAGATCACCATCCCAACCAGACACCCATCAAACGTTACCCACCAGCCCTCACCCACACCCCCGCCCTTCCTTATCTTCCACCTCCCCCATTGACCAGCAACACCCAAGGGAGCATTCTTCCCCATCGCCAAACGCCCACCCGAGCCCCTCAACCCCCTCCCCTGCCAACATAAACCGCCTCCTCCCACCAGACCTCAACCCGACAACAACCTTCACCTTCAACCAATCATCGAAGCCCCCAGCACCCACGGGCGTACCTCCTCCCGCCGGACCTCCAGCTCTACCAGCCTTCCTAGTCGATACTGCCGCCGGCTCGCCCACCACGCAGACCATGACAGGTGTCCCCACCCCGCCGTCGATGGTGGATCCCAATCTAAACTTCGACTGGGACCAGTGGGACGCCGTCTTCGGACAGCATCTGCCTGTCGCCGACGAGCTGATGGAGCTCGACCCGGTCACGGGCCTGGATTTCGGGGATCTGGGCACCGACGGCGGTAATCGCAGTGACAGTGGCAGGGGCGGTTTAGCTGAATTTACTTCTGGTGCAGCGTCGGAGACGCATCATCGGTCTGAGTGGGCGGGGTATTGAAGAATAAGAGTTGTGGTTACTTAATAAGACCAGTCGATGTATGTATTTATCCCTTTGGATTTGAGCGGTTCTTATAGATCTTAAACTAGTGATGTAATTACTTGTACGAATGGCTCGAAATAATGCTGTGCTCTGCACTTACTCTCGAGTTGGTACTTTCATGTACCAGGAATACTACTTTCCAATGGTTTGGGTGGAGTAAGAGGGTGTGTAGAACAAGAAACGTAAGTTATGGGATTCATGAGGCGTGACTATAGTCAAAAGAACGAGAGGGAAGTCTAACAGAAGAACCAAGATCAATGCTGAGCCCCAACCCCGGCACTCGCGGGTATTGTAGGGGAAAAGTAAGAAGGTAGTATGAATGCGACCTTTCTATGCTTTGCAAGGCGGGGAAATTAGGGACATCGAGAGGCTCTTCTTGCTGTAAGCGCATAGTTCCCCTTCGTTCTTCTGTCCAGATTTTGAGGTTCATGACAACATTCTTCGCACAACGGGAGGGTGTAGAGGCGTTCAAGGGGTATATTATTCTTTTTTTGTTTAAAGTTTAAAGGTAGATTGCGATCGATTCCTTTAGACCTTGACCTCCTTGAGACCGTGCTTCCAGAGGGTGGCGTAGGGGGTGACACCGTCTTCACGGAAGTCGATGAGGACGTGCCTGGTGAGTATATTAGTATTTGTGGGCTGGCTGGGGTTGAATGGCGAGAGGACAACATACATAGCATCACCGTCCATGGACTGGCCCATGAGGACATCGTAGTTGTCGTAGTTGGCCAGGATCTTCTTGACGGCACCGGGGGCACCGGCCTTGAACTCGGCGATGGTCTCGGCGGAAGCACCGGTCTCGGTGAGCTTGGTGAGGACCTTCTTCATGTAGGCTGTTGTGGTGGTGATTGATGTTAGTTGAGGCACTGGTTGGGGCAAAAGCAGGTAGAAACGTACCCTTCAGGTGACCCTTGAAGGCATCCTTGGAGGGCTTAAGACCCTCCTCGGTCTTGAGCCAGACGAGACGGAACTGGTCCTCGATGTCGTGGACCATGACCTTCTCACCCTCACCTCCATCATCCTCATCACCACCCTCGGCGGAGGGGTTGGCACCCTCCAGCTGGAAGTCCTCGTTGGTGCTCTTCATGTACTTCTTGCAGTCGCACTCGAAGAGAACACCGTCGACGACCTTCAGGTTGAAGGTGTCGGAGACCATCTCGTCTCCGGAGATAAGATCCTATTTGCAGGGTTGATACATTAGTGAGACGTTCGATGAGGTTGTAAAAGAAGTTTGTTAAAACACAGAAAACAGGCCGACAGAGCCCTGCATGCAGCATGTACGCATTGAAGCGTTCTGCCGGCTGTCATCTGCATTGGGCTGAAAGGGCAGAAAGACGAAACGTGGTTTGTTTTTCTGTTGATGTCTTCGAAAAAAAGAGCAGAACGACAAGCAGCATACCTCGTAGATAATCATTTTGAGTGGTGAAGGGAGGGTGAAGATAGAAAGAGATGGGGGGGATGAGGGTATAAGGGAAAGAGACGGGGCTGGAAGGGGGAAAAGAAGGAGAGAAAAGAGAGGGGAAGGGAAGAAGAGGGGAAAAAGTGAAGATTAATATTCGGTTTAGTGGCGCCGATTTCCCTCCAGGTTTGGTGGGGTCTTTTTTTTCTTTCGTTTCTTTCCTCTTTCTCTTTTTTCTCATCCTTCGAGGGGCAAACGGATACGCTAACCTGTTTGGGTGCGGGTCGATTTGTCTGGCCTGAGGTTGGATGGCAAATTGAAGAATTGGTCTCGCCAGAGAAGAAGAAAAGTGCACGATCAGTGGTGATCAATGATTAATCTGAAGTCCAGATAGAATGCTGTCTGGAAGCATTCCTCAGATGCAGGCTGCAGCATCTGATAATTCCTGCCTCCCCTCCTTGTTGCCTCAGGCATCATTATTTCACTATCCTCCAGAGCTATCCGGTAATTTACAATGTCATATGTCCGTCTTCGGGTGCCTGACCGCCTCCCATTGTCAGTGATTGTCTCTCATTGTCTTCTGTTTGCAGCCACCCTCACTGGATCTTTTACCATACCTGACCGTAGTGGTGCCACTGCGGCTTCCGCTTCACTCACTCTTTCTCTCTCTCTCTCTCTTTCTCTTCTCCATTTCCCTCGCCTCTTCCCCCTCCCTCCGTTCCAATAATCTTCAATCAGTCAGTCTTTATCTTACCCTCCAAGAAAAAAAAAAGATCTATTTTTCAACTTATCACTTCCTAACTTATCCTTCCATTCTCCTCCTCGACTTTCCTTCTCCTCAAACTCCTCCTAACTCCAGCTACCCTTTCCTGTTCTGAGTGACTTGCTTTCAATTGTCTTCTACTACAATCTTCATCGCTCGGAGCCCTATCAGTTCTCCAGTAGTGGTTGTTGTCAGCCTCGTTCGTCCCCTGATTTTCTCTCTGAGGTGGGCCGCTCCCCTGGGCCAGGATTCCGAAGCACAGAGGATCTCACCACCACCACTACCACCACTACTCGTCACTGCTCGATCGCTTCCCCCCCCCGTCCCACTCTCCTCCGGACTACTATATCTTCCTGATATATCCCTGGTTTCACAGCCCCCTCTCTCCTCTTATCACTACTATCGCTAGTCGGCTCTTTCCAATACAACTTCCAACCTCCCTTCGATCCAAGCGCCGACTAGATCTACAAGCGGACTGAGCACCTTTAGCTTCGTCACCCATCTCTGCTCCTCCGAGCCACCGATGCGGTGGTGTGCTTGATTGCCTATTTGATTGTGTGGTACCTCTTCTATACTCACGCACACACCATCCTCAGTCCTCGACTGCATCGCCCATTCGCCATGGCTACCAATGCCTCGGTCGTCTTCGACCTTCCGCCTCTACCGGCATATACTCTGACTCCTCGTTCTCCGCTTCTCGCTCCCATCCCAGACAACCTTCTCGCCCTCATGCTTCCCATCATTGCCTACTGGGCTCTATCTATGGTCTATCACTACATCGATGTCAACGACTATTTCCCACAATACCGTCTCCACACGCCCGCTGAAGTTCTGAAGCGGAACCATGTCACGCGCTGGGAGGTGGTAAGGGACGTCATTCTTCAACAGATAATCCAGACAATGGCCGGGATGGCAGTCGCCTACTTCGATGACCCGGAGTATCTGGGCAAGGATGAATACAACGTTGCGGTCTGGGCTCGTCGACTCCGCCTTGTGCAGAGGGCTCTTCCTCAGTTGTTTGCTCTGGTTGGAATAGACGCCTTGGGTCTAGGCAAGAACCTGTCGCAGAATGGCTGGTCTATGCTTGGAGGAGTTATAGCTGGCGGGCGCTACCCTGGATCTACTCAGTCCCTGATCTTAGACAACGGAGCAGAAGCTGTGGTTCCTGCTTTTACCAACTGGGAGCTATCAATGGCTAGTGTCATTTACTGGTATCTCATCCCTACCATGCAATTTGTCTGGGCCGTGTGTTTTGTCGATACTTGGCAATACTTCCTGCATCGCGCGATGCACATGAACCGCTGGCTCTATGGTAAGTGAAACAGCAACTTCCCTTCCGCAAAGCCCTGAGAACTAACCGTGGATCAGTGACTTTTCACTCCCGTCATCATCGCTTGTATGTCCCGTATGCATTTGGTGCTCTCTACAACCACCCGGTCGAAGGCTTTCTTCTGGACACGGCCGGGACTGGAGTTGCCTTCCTGACGGCCTGCATGAGCAATCGCCAAGGCATGTGGTTTTTCACCTTCTCCACCATTAAGACGGTTGATGATCACTGCGGCTACGCTTTCCCCTGGGACCCATTGCAGCATTTTACTTCCAACAATGCGGCCTACCACGATATTCACCACCAGAGCTGGGGTATCAAAACCAACTTCTCGCAGCCTTTCTTTACCATCTGGGATCGTCTATTCAGCACCCAGTGGAAGGGTGATGTCAAGCTCCGCTATGAGCGATCCCGCGAAGCTGCGCAGAAGAAGGTCGACAACGAGGCTGCTGGTATTGCGAACGAAAGCAGTGATACGACCTCTTCTGGAACCACTACTCCTACGCTCGCCCGAACCCAAGACGAATCAACGTCACGTCCTCGACGCAGAAAGACTGTTACCCTCTCCCCCCACGTTGATGGGTTCAAGGGGGTGAGTCACGGGGTTGCCAGCAGCGTTCTTTGAACCAACCAAGGCGGTCCTCGCCCTTTTGCCTTCACCTACAATTCGTTTGTAACTATTTTCTTGCTAATATTCCACCACTCATCGGGGGTCTATGGAGTTGCAGGCCGTCTCCTGACCACCGCGGGTATTGCTGTTTACTCTTCGCTACCTTGACCTTTTCCTATGCTGTATTAATATCCTTTCCGGGCTCATGGGTACGACGCCAACGACAGTACCATGGTCTCACTACTTCTTTGTTCAGTACTATTTTGGACTGCCACCAATTCCTCGAGCGCAGCTGTGAGACTTGGAAATAATGATTGCTTTCTTTCCCCCTTACCGTACTCCACTTTACTTCTTCCTCTTTTCATTCTTTGATTAGCTTATTATTCGAAGCTTATATATACATATATATGTACTAATTGAGATGCTTTGTATATGGAAACCCACAAATCCACTCGAGACTATGAAATCCTACCCTTTCCACACAATATAATATATATATTTATAGTATCCCTCACACTGGAACTCTCCCTGTCTCTCAGAGCGGTTCAGAAACACCAAGAGAGACCCGGGGCTTCCGAAAGAAGGGAGCCGCAGATTGCCTGATAGTGTGGAGGCTCTGTTCCGAGTAGAAGGGCAGGTCTTCGTGATAGGGATCCCTTACTATATGGTCAACAAAGGTGGGCGACCAAAGAGGCTGCTCGCGCAGCTCTATCGTGTCGCAATGGCTGGACAATTTCATGTCTTCTAGACCTTCCGAACAAGGTGTCCTACCTTCCGGACACCTTGTTCGGTGTCGTGGCGTTATCTCCCTCGTTGAAGGGCTTGCAGGAGCAAGGAGAGGGTCAGTGTCAAACGTCTTGACCGACAAGTCTGCAAACTCCGGGGAAAGTCTCTCGTCTTTTGATCCCGAATCATACGGTGGCTTCTCCAGGGCAAGCTCTTTAAGCATAGAGACAACATGCTTCATAGGGTTTGATTCCTTGATCTTCGGGGCATGCGTTGGGGCCACATCTTCCTTTCTAGGAGCTGACTTTTTTACATTCAGGGGACGCACTATTGGCCCAATTTCTGCAGGCAAGCCTCCGAAACAAGCAGATACTTTGTCTATCCGGTCGAAGAGATGACGAACCTCGTCGTCAGTGTTGGTCCCCGCGGTTCTGAATCTTTTACCATAATTGCCAATGCGAGTCCGAGTGCGATGGCGCAAGTTCTCGCTCTTGGCACGCTCCCTCTCAAGTGCTCTCTCCTTTTGGCGAAGGTACCTTGTGGAAACATACCAAGCATCCTTGCGCATATCCTTGACTTTGAACGCCAACTTACTGCTTTTATAGCTCAGTTCGTGGGGGAAACCCTCCTCGTCATCCAAGGAGTCAATGGCCACGTCTATGAACGCGAGCAATTGCGGTACTCGATGACGGCCTCGTGTCTGGACCCGACTGACCAGGAGCGCGCGGAGGTCGCGCAAACACCACGGCTCATAAACGATTCTCGCCAACATACAAGCCTGGCACCTGTTCTCCTGGAAGCGGAGTGGTGCCTTGGGGGGGCAGTCGTGTTCCCTCTTCCTTTCCCACCACATTCCTATGAGCGCCTGTGCGGAATCAATCAAGTTTCTGATCTCTTTGCTCAGAAAAGAACCGTACCACTTCATATGTCTCACATTGTGGGTCACCTCTACCTTAACCAGCGCGAGGATGTTGCAAATGACAGCGGCATTGAGCCCCTCGTGGGCCTCACATAGCAAGGCTTCCGCCGTCGCCCTCTGCAGCTGAGACAACATTACTCGAACCAACTTGGAACGCCGGCGTAGCTGCGGCGGCAGTGCCTTAATGGCCTCCCTGATCTCTTCCACCGTCTCCGGGCTGCGTAGCTGTCCCAGATAATCGGATTTCTTGGCATCCTTTTCGCTGTCGATGATCAGGACGTCGATCAGCCCCCGCAACTCCCTCTTGCTAAGGTCGGCGACCTTGAGGGGGTAGTCCATCATGAATAGCATTTATTGAGCTTGCTGGGAGCAGACATGGAATTATTTCGCAGAACTGCTCTAGACTCGTTTACACACACCGCGGAGCTATAATAATCGCTTCAGTGGTGAATATACACATAGATAGAGAGACTCAAAATGAGTTGGCCGGCTTGCTATCACCAAGACAATGAGAGGCAAGGGTCAATTTATAGTAGGCTTCTCGAGTACCTATTTCTGTATTCAGCGTCTGCAATGTCTAGGAGGTCATCGCCACTCCAAAGTTCTATCAGTGGAAGCATATGCCTCTTGTTGGAAGGCTTTACCATATACTGACAAGGAAGGGAGGCATCAAGCTTTACAGCTTGTTTGATCATAAACCCTTCCATTGTTTAAATCCCTTTGAGTTGACTTGGCTTGATTGTATTGGGCTTTCTTGGAGGCTGCAATATGAGCTTTTATCAGTTGTGCTGTCATTCAGACATAACCCATCAGGTGGAGATTTCCTGTTATCATTCCTTGTGGTAGAAGCGCGACTGGAGTGAGCTGGATGATATATTCAATCGTTGCTTGGGGATCGTCTGCTTTTTATCATTGCTCTCTGTTCTATCATTAGTTTACCAGAGAATAAGAATCTTGCGTAATGACAATGGAAGCATTTTGATGTCGAAGGGACAGGACTAAGGACGATATGAGATATATGCCTAAGGCATCAATTGGGCATCTTCTCGCGCGACAAATCCAAGAAGCGTCATCCGCGCCTCTCATTGGCTTAAGGCTTATCAGATGCCGGCCACAGGCAACGAGGCCATCCACAACCGCATCCTTCCATGGTTCGGAGCCTGGGTTTTGGTTCGACAATCCCAATGGCAGGTTTGCCCTCTGGCAATTCAAAATTCCCCCACGCTATCGGCAACGTCCGTTATTTTCCTTCACCTGGCGATGACACCACTTTCTCCCCATTTTTCGTCACCTCCCAAAACCCCTGCTCCTCCGCGTCACATTCCTGCCCCGCAGCTAGTACCCTGCCTAGGCCATTGTCCGGCGATTTGTCTTGCACGCAATGGGCTGCGTTGGTGTCGAATAACAGTCGCCGACGAAAGAGACCGATGATAAGGCTAAAAGCTTGAATTCGGTTATGACGGGACTTCGGAGCAGCCCCTGAGTTGCTTGAGCCTCTTTCCAGTTGTGCTCTCCTCCTCCTCCCTTCATTGCATCCTCGTCTCACTATGGAGCACTTGTATGCGCCCTTCCAACATGCGATTGGGCCTGTGATCGCCCAGCTCCCTGGGGAGGCCAGTGGTCGGGTCCCGGATCATGGCCTTTCTCAAAGGTTAGTACCTCGTTCCCAATTGATTGGTTACTGGTACTGTGACTAAAATGCGCCGGGTTTTTCCAGAAGTATATGGCACTATCGCACGCGGAGGGCGTCGGCTTTCATCGCGACAGGGAACTTGCACCTGGCGGTTTTATTGGCATCATGGGCATTCATACTACTGTCGATCGGCCTGCGGCTACTTTATCGAGCCTGTCGACCCAAAGCGCGGGATAACCCCAAGCCGGCAGATGGTCAGTCCGAGATCCTGGTTCACCTTCCCTCCGCATTTGCGCACCTGGCTGCTACCCTGGCGGCTTGTTGTCTGAGCTGGCTCGACATGCAGGACGGCGCGAGCTGGAAACGTGCTCTGTTGATAACGTACATGGTGTCTCTGGGGATCGGCTATATTTGCTGCAAGAATAGTGGCTATCGAACGCAGCTCTACCAGTACATGAACGGTTTGGCGGTAGCCGCCTTGGTACTGGCCGTGGTGCAGGATCTGGTGCCTATGACAATTGTCGATGCGACGTATCGGCCGAGCTCCATTGGCGCATCGATAGTTGCTTGCTTGGCTGCTGTGGTGATCATTGTGCTTGCCACGCCCCGTCCTCGACGATCCATAACTCACGACACAGAGATGGACGAGCGGTTGTCAATGGAGGAGAAAGCGTCTCCGGAAGAGACATGTTCCCTGTTCTCTTACTACTGCTCTTACGAATGGATCACCTATGTGATCTTTCGGGGCTGTCGCCGGGATTTAACCATGGATGATCTTCCTCCTCTGCCTTCCTACGATGAGCCGTTGAAATGGCTGGCGAAGATCAAGAGACAGCGCCGCAAGGGCGGCAAAACCTTCCGCACACTGTGCCGCTTGCTCAAGACAGAGATCAAAACGATGATGACTTGGTCTGCCCTAACAGCGGTAATAGATTTCATGGCGCCATATTCGATGTTGCGCCTGCTGGCGTATTTGGAGGATCCGGAGAGCGCGATCTTTCACCCGGCGCTGTGGATCGCGCTTCTCTTTGTCGGTCCAATAACGCGTTCATTGTGTTACCAGCAGTACATCTTTACCTCTACTCGCCTTGTTGTTCGGGTGAATGTCTCCCTCGTTCAGGAGCTTTATCAGACTGCGATGCGCTCATACATTTACGATGGCTCTGTGGGTGATCATCGTCTCGCCAAGAAGCAGGAGAAAGCTCAGCACGGCGTGACCCAAGAACGTATACCCAAATCAAGTCAAGCAAATCTGACGAGCTTGATGTCTTACGATGTTGATGCCATCTATAATTCCCGTGATATTTTCTATCTGGCTACTGCAGGCCCCATCTCCATTACCTTGGCTGTCATCTTCCTGTATCAGATGCTTGGATGGCCGTCGCTGTTTGGTGTCTTGACGCTGCTATGCTTGTCGCCTCTCCCTGCTCTGGCGTCACGGAAGGTATCTCGCATCCAACGCTCCGTCATGCGCGCCACCGATGCTCGTTTATCTAAGATCACTGAATACTTGAACTCGATCCGGACCCTGAAGTACTTTGGCTGGGAGCATGCTGCCATCGATGCGATCAATGAGGTCCGGCGCGTGGAACAACGCCGTCTGTGGTGGAGGAGTGTGTATGCTGCACTAATCTCCATGGCTGGAGAGCTCTTGCCGCTGCTAAGCTTACTGGTCATGTTCTCGGTTTACATTCTATTTACAGGTCAACCTCTCCGAGCCCCTGTTGCCTTCACTTCTTTGTCCATCATGGAAACTCTGCGAGTTCTATTTGTCTGGCTTTCAAATGTCAGTAGGTACACCGCGCAGGGATCAGAATCACTGCGCCGCATTGACAACTTCCTCGACACGGCGGATGAAATCAAACGACATCCCGAGGGGCCATTGGAATTGATTAACGCAACCTTCAGACCGACACCCATTGCTGCTTTCCGGCTGGATGATTTGACTATCAAGTTCAAGCCCAATACACTCAACGTAGTTACCGGCCCAACTGGAAGCGGGAAGACGTCCCTGCTGCTCTCTTGTCTTGGTGAAACTGTCATGGAATCCGGTGCTGCGTATTGTCCACGGGATGTGGCATATGTCCCACAGGCTCCCTGGCTCCAGAACGATACCATTCGCCAGAACATCACTTTCTACAGTCCATTCGAGGAGAGTAGGTATGCCAATGTCATCGAAGCAAGTGGCCTTGCGCAGGATTTGAGACAGCTGTCCGCGGGCGACATGACCAGGGTGGGAGAAAAGGGAACGTCTCTGTCCGGTGGCCAAAAGCAACGTGTATCTCTTGCGCGAGCGTTGTACTCGACATCTTCGACTTTGTTGCTGGATGACGTTTTCTCCGCCCTCGACACTCACACTGCTAGTCTAGTGTATGAAAGGTGTTTCCGCAGTGGTCTGCTCAACGATCGAACTGTCGTATTGGTCAGTCACTACCCGGCTGCCTTGCAAGATGCTGAGTCCATTATCCGGCTCGAGCATGGCAAGCTGGTTCCAATTCAAGCTCTTCCGAGGACACTCACTCCGGTTCTTGCCTCCCCGCCCGGCTATAGCACGTCTGGGAGTGAGCCGGGCCAGCTACCTGTTGGTGATGAGCCGATTGTAGAGCGACCATCAAACTCCCGGTCAGATCTCCCTGTGTCCCCTGTTCCTCCTGTGACAGAGCAGCAGGCCGCGCAAGGACGCATCGTCGAAGAGACATCTTCTACCGGACGTGTCCCTCGAACATTGAGTAGGTCTTTCGTGTGTGTCCGCAAGCGAGCGTTGCTAACCGGTTCATGCAGTGTTCAGCTATATGCGTCTCTTTGGTGGCCTTGGGTACGCTCCCCTTGTTATATTCGCCACGATCTCGGTGCAGTTCGCCTACTTCTCCATCACATATTGGCTTTCAATTTGGACTGGGGCGTACGAGGAGAAGAAGAGCGTAAACACTCTGTTTTACTTGGGGATCTATGCGGCAGCTATCTTCACATTTCTCATCCTGCAAGTCTGCAACAACCTTATATATCAGTATGGAAGCTGGGTGGCCGCCAAGACCATGCACAAAAGGCTGGTGACCGCCGTGCTCTCGGCACCTATTGCTTGGTTTGATCAGAATCCGATTGGACGCGCCATCAATCGGTTTGGGAACGATACGCGGTCGATGGACACGATCCTGGTGGAGTGGCTGCGGATGTCTATCGAGAACGCGCTACGGTTCTTGCTCCGAATCGCAAGCGTCGCTTCCATCATGCCAATCTTTGCACTTCCCGCCGCCATAATCTGCTCTGCGGGCTTCGTCATGGGCGAGATGTACACTCGTGCCCAGGTCTCCATCAAACGGCTCCGCTCAATCAGCTACTCGCCTGTCTTCTCACACTTCACCGACTCCATATCTGGCCTGGGCGTCATCCGGGCCCGTAATGGCATGGACCACGTCTTTCAGACCCAGCTGGCTGAAAAGCTGGCCGTTCACTCACGTACCGCGGAGGCACAGTACAACTGCAATCGTTGGGTCTCTGTGCGATCCGATTTCTGCGCCGCCTCCGTGTCCGCAGCGGCAGGCTGTGTCGCTTACTTTTGGTCTGGCTCGGCCGGCCTCGTGGGCTTCTCACTAACCAACGCCATCGGACTCAGCCAGACGATTCTCACATTAGTCCGCACAATGAACGAATTGGAAGTCGAACTCAACTCATTCCAGCGCATGAAAGAATACGCGGAGATCGAGCCAGAGGAGAACCTCACCGCAGAAGAGCACCACAGGGCCCTGACCACCCTCCCGGCCAGCTGGCCCACGTCTGGCCGCGTGGAGTTCTCCAACGTCACGGCGCGCTACCAGCCCGACGGGCCCGACGTCCTCCGTGGCGTTTCCTTCGTAGCCCATCCAGGCGAACGCATCGGCATAGTCGGCCGCACCGGAAGTGGCAAGAGCACCCTAGGTCTCTCCCTGCTACGGTTCGTGGACATCGTCAGCGGCACCATCACCATCGACGGGGTTGACGTCAGCCGCATCCTTCTGAATCGCCTACGCACCAGCGTCACCCTTATCCCGCAAGAGCCCGTTCTCTTCTCAGGAACCGTCCAGTCAAACCTAGACCCCTTCGGTGAATCCAGCGAATCGGAACTCCAATCCGCCCTATCAGCCTGTGCCTCCTCCATCCACGTCCCTGTCACCGATTACCACCTCCCATCTCCACCCCCCGCAACAGCCACTACCACAGACACAGAAGCACCACCCAACAAACCGACCCGCCGCCCCCTCACCCTCGACACCCCAGTGGCCGCCAACGGCGAGAACTTCAGCCAAGGCCAGCGCCAGGTCCTGAGTCTCTCGCGCGCCCTCTGCCGTCGCTCGAAGGTCGTGCTCCTCGACGAAGCGACCGCCTCCGTCGACCACGAGACGGATCTGCATATGCAGCAGGTGCTGCGGGAGATGTTCTCTGATTGCACGATCATCGCAATCGCGCATCGGCTTCGCACGATCATGGATTACGATCGTGTGTTGGTGATGGCTGGGGGTGAGATTGTCGAGTATGTTTCCCTTCTGATTTTGCTTGGAGTTTGTTGTGCGAGTTTGTTGGGTTCGAGGCTTGGCTAACGCAGTTGGTAGGAATGATTCGCCTCGGAATTTGGTCGCCAGGCAGGGGGCCTTTTGGAATATGTTGCGGAATACGGGGGAGTATGAGGAGTTGGTTTCGATGATTGGGGGGGTTGAGGAGGGGAGGTCTTCTTGAAGTTGGTTGGCTGTTTGGTATGTATATGATGTGAGGAAGGATGTGCTTTATATTTTACACGAAGCTAGAGTTTGGGGGTATAGTATATAGATGGTCCATATTGAATAGCGTTGTATTAGTCATGTTTGAGACATACAAAGAGAGCTTGGAAGTACAGGTGGCTGGTAGAAGAAAATTGGAGGCTAACAAATCATATCTTAAGTCATGTATGATGTGAGAACCTCTGGCTTTAGTTGCATAAGCCTCAAGGTAGCTAGCTACCTTAATAATATTCGACCTCGAGCCGGTCTTGTCGAATAGGATTGCAATTAGCTAGGGTATATATAGACAGTGAGGTAATTCTGACAGATAAGACAGTATGGCCGAGCGGTCTAAGGCGATAGACTAGAAATCTATTCTCTTCGGAGGCGTCGGTTCAAATCCGACTGCTGTCGTTTTTTGCTTTTTCCGATTCCGTATCCGTAACTCCCGACTTTCTCATACGTTTTTGTTCAGCTACACCATCGAACCTTTCTGCACCTCCCCTTTATGCCCTCAGCCATAACTGGGCTTTGGCCAGCTCGTGGCTCTTCTTTTCATTGTTGATGATTATATACCAATACTCCTTCCTTCCTGGTCTAGCACTCTACCACGGCCCATGCGATTTACTATATAAGTAGTAGTGCTTCCGCGATCATAAGCGTTGTCTTTATTGATTATTACTGATAGCTCGATCAGATATCCTGCCTTCTCATTTCCGTAGAGTATTCCATCCGATAGACCAAATTCAGCTATATCATGACCAGTGGCCCCTGGTACCGCTACAGGGCAAAATTTGCCCACGACCGAGTTCGCTGCCCGTCGGAACATGTCTCATAGCCTGGAATTTAACGTGGACATTCGCTGCCCGATATGCCTCTGACCGGATACGGTGCTCGCAAGGTACGACTTGCCTCCTGGTATGAATTCTTCGTCCGATCTCCTTGTACGCGGCATTGGGACGCCCATTTGCCGTGCCTGTTGCCAGGTAGCTTCGGGACTCGGATCGCGATGTATATGACGAGAGCATATCAGAAGCGCAGTTTCGGGCTCGTTATGATGGACTGCAAATTTGGTTGAAATTGACAAGAACTGAAGTATCTCAAGCTCAATGACGCTTATCACAATTGAAGTTATTTTTTAGGGCATATCGGGCGATTGAACTATTCTGAACCACATTCATTAGCAATGAAACGGAAGAAATCGAATCGGACATTAGCCTATCTAGTTCCAAGCTCGTCGGTCCAGACAATTGTTGAAAACCGCTTTCGACAAGCAATTTTCTTGCGCAGTCAGGCTGCTGCTCTAACTGCCGAGTCACCGGTAGATGTATGTCCCGGAGCCTGCGTGGTGATGCAGGAGGCAATATTCTGAGCTAGCCCTGCCATGAAAGCTCCGGTCCATATGTACCGACCTCTGGCTGATATGGGTGAATTGACCAAGAAATCAACGAATTTCCTTCTCAAATGGCAACACATGGTAACGCATTGCACCACATCGGATCATGTCCGAAGAAGCGTATTTAACCGTCTGTGACGCAAGGCTTGCTTCTGTGTCCCCCCTGCAGCTTCTCCTCAACTCCTCCCCGGCTAAAAAAGAAACCAAGCAAACCCAAGCTAGGAAGCTATTCAGGCTAAAACGGGACTCCCCGCGCCCTGGGATGATCGACACGCCTTCTCCACGGCATCGCCGGCTTCTCCGCAGCCACCCCGCAACTATAAAAGCGAGCAGAAATGGCATGACAATTGCACCTCCAGCATGACGTTGTCGCCCTAGTCCCCTCAATTCCTCAATCATTCTCGCTGAGCACCACTACCATGGTTGCAGCGGCCCTTGCTCTGCTGGCTCTTCTGCCCCAGGCTTTCGGGCAACATAACAGCACTTACAAGGACTACAATGTCGAACCCAATCCTGACCTGGACCCGCTATGTCTAGGAAAAGTCCCACTGTCCTTCCCTGACTGCCAGAGGGGTCCTCTGAGCAAAACCTTAGTCTGCGATTCGAAGGCCACGCCTTATGACCGCGCCGCGGCTCTGATCTCGCTCTTCACCCTCGAGGAACTCATCGACAACTCTGGCAACACCAGCCCGGGTGTCCCCCGCTTGGGTCTGCCCCCTTACATGGTGTGGAGTGAGGCCTTGCACGGTCTGGACCGCGCCAATTTCACCGACGCAGGTGCTTACAGCTGGGCGACATCCTTTCCCTCGCCTATCCTCACGGCCGCCGCCTTCAATCGCACCCTGATCAATCAAATCGCCTCTATCATCTCCACTCAGGGTCGCGCCTTCAACAACGCCGGCCGCTTTGGCCTTGACGTCTACTCTCCGAACATCAATTCGTTCCGTCATCCAGTCTGGGGCCGTGGACAAGAAACTCCTGGAGAAGATGCGTTCACTCTTGCGGCCGTCTACGCATATGAATATATCACAGGTATCCAAGGTGGTGTGGACCCCGAGCATCTGAAGCTCGCGGCTACAGCGAAGCATTTTGCTGGTTACGATATCGAGAACTGGGACAATCACTCCCGTCTAGGGAACGACGTCAACATCACCCAGCAGGACCTCGCCGAATACTACACGCCGCAGTTCCTCGTGGCCTCACGCGATGCCCGCGTTCACAGCGTTATGTGCTCCTACAACGCCGTCAACGGCGTGCCCAGCTGCTCCAACTCCTTCTTCCTGCAGACCCTGCTGCGCGACACCTTCTCTTTCGTCGACCACGGCTACGTCTCCGGCGACTGCGGTGCCGTCTACGGAGTCTTCAACCCGCACGGCTACGCGGCCAACGAGTCCAGCGCCGCCGCGGATTCCATCCGCGCAGGCACCGACATCGACTGCGGAACATCGTACCAATTCCACTTCAACGAATCTATCACCACCGGGGCCGTCGCCCGCGACGACATCGAGCGCGGGCTCATCCGCCTGTACGCCAACCTCGTCCGTCTGGGCTACTTCGACGGCAACAGCAGCAGCCCTTACCGCAGCCTCAGCTGGTCCGACGTGCAAAAGACCGACGCCTGGAACATCTCGTACGAGGCCGCGGTCGAAGGCATCGTCCTGCTCAAGAACGATGGCACCCTGCCTCTCAGCTCGTCGTCCGGCAGCAACAGCAGCAGCAGCAGCAAGTCCGTCGCCCTGATCGGGCCCTGGGCCAACGCCACCACACAAATGCAAGGAAACTACTACGGCGCGGCGCCGTACCTAATCAGCCCGATCGACGCCTTCACGGCAGCGGGTTACAAGGTACACCACGCGATAGGCACAGAGATCTCCTCCAACTCGACAGCGAACTTCAGCGCAGCGCTCTCAGCGGCCCGCGCCGCCGACACGATCATCTTCCTCGGCGGCATCGACAACACCATCGAAGCAGAAGCGCAGGACCGGTCCTCGATCGCCTGGCCCGGGAACCAGCTGGAGCTGATCCACCAGCTCGCCGCACAGGAACCGTCCAAGCCATTCATCGTCTACCAAATGGGCGGCGGACAGGTCGACTCGTCGTCCCTGAAATCCGACCCCAACGTCAACGCCCTCCTCTGGGGCGGCTACCCAGGCCAATCCGGCGGCTTCGCCCTGCGCGACATCCTCACCGGCGCCCGCAACCCCGCCGGCCGCCTCACCACCACCCAGTATCCCGCCGCCTACGCGCAGTCCTTCTCCGCTCTGGACATGAACCTCCGCCCCGACAACAAGACAAATAACCCCGGCCAGACTTACATGTGGTACACCGGTGAACCCGTCTACGAGTTCGGCCACGGCCTCTTCTACACTACTTTCCACGCCGCCGCCTCCTCCTCCCCATCGGGGAACCATACAAAGAGTGGCGCAGCAGCAGATTATACCTTCAACATCACCACCCTCACCTCCCGCCCCCACCCGCACACAACAACTGTCGAGCAACAACCCCTCCTCAACTTCACCGCCGCCATCAAGAACACCGGCCCCCGCGACTCCGATTACTCCGCCCTCGTCTACGCGAATACCTCGTCCGCCGGGCCAGCGCCGTACCCGAATAAGTGGCTCGTCGGCTTCGATCGTCTGGGGCACATCAAGAAGGGGGAGACGCGCGTGCTCACTGTGCCGGTGGCTGTCGATCGGTTGGCGAGGGTCGATGAGCGGGGCGACTCGGTGCTTTTCCCGGGGAGGTATGAGCTTGCGTTGAACAATGAGAGGGAGGTTGTCGTCTCGGTGGAGTTGGTGGGCTCCCCCGCTGTGTTGAAGAAGTGGCCATTGGAGAATCAGGAGATTCTCTCGGATTCGTGAGCAGGGTGGGCTTTGTTGTTGGTACGGGGTGTTTGTATATATGACGATGGGTGGAGGGGGAGGTGGGACGCGTATGGACGAGGGCTGAAGGATGATGGGGGAGGAAGGGTTTAGCGCTGGCTAGACTGCCGAAGTCATGCCGGATATAGTATCTAACGGGACTGAAGGCCATGCTGCATAATGAGAATTTAATGATGTCGACCATTAGCAAGAAAAGAATAACACGCTGTATACATACACCCCTCCCTCCCAACTGCCTAATCACAAAGAAGAAAAATAAACGCCTTGCCGTGCAAGTTTTGTGATGTCTAAGATATTCGATTATGCTCCGCTGCAACAAGCAACAACCTTTTTCTTGGAAACGATTTAAAAAAAAACCACCCAGTAGAGATAAGCATGCAAAATTACTATAGATCCGAAGCCGAGATTCAGACCTTCTGCGCCTGCTTCTTCTCTACCCCACCCGGTGTCCTCGCGCTCCCGCTCCGCACCTCCGTCTCCAACGCGTCCAACGCCTCCGCATAGCGCTTGCGCATCTCCTTCATGCCCTCCAGACTGACCGACACGCGATCCACCTTCTTATTAGCGGTGCTGTCGCCGACGCGCACGATCTTGTCGGAGGTCGCGAGCCCGATCTGCTGCGCGAACCACTTGCCCTCGCGGTGCGCGACCAGCGTCCACGCCGACCCGGTCTGCCCCGCGCGCGCCGTCCGGCCCACCCGGTGCACGTACGTCGTCACGCTGGTCGGCACGTCGTAGTTGACCACGTGGCTCAGCCGCGGCAGGTCCAGGCCGCGCGACGCGCGGTCCGTCGCGATGATGATCGAGAGCTTGCCGCGGCGGTAGGCGCTTAGTGTCTTGCGCGACGCGGACGACTTGTTGGATTTGATGATCGTGCCGATCCGTGGTGTCAGGGTTGGGTCGAGTAGCGCGAGGAGACGCGCGAGACGCGATGCCGATTCGGAGGATTTGGTGAAGATTAGCACTGTTGAGGTGGTTGAGGGTATCGAGGTTTGGGGTTTGGTGCGTTTGGTTGCGGGGGTGGAGGTGGAGATGTCGGAGTCGCTGTCGGAGTCGCTGTCGGAATCGCTGTCGCTGTCGGAGGAATCGGAGTCGCTGTCGGAGTCCGAGCCCGAACTAGACGTATCGGAGTCGCTGTCGCTGTCCGAGTCCGAGTCCGAGTCCGAATCGGAATCGGAATCGTCTGAGCTGGACTCGTCGGAGGAAGTCTCGTCGTCTGAAGATGTCTCGTCGGAGGAGGTCTCGTCAGAAATATCGGATTCGGAAGTGGTCTTGGCGGCTGGCTTGGCCCCGTTGATGCGGATATGGGAGAGCAGCAGGCGCAAGAGGTAGAGCGGCTTCAGCGACCCATCGCCCACCGACACCGAGTGCTCCTTCAGGGTAGGGGGCAGGGTGAACTGCTCGTCGGCACCGGCAATCACGCCACTCTCGTCCTCGCCGGCAGCGGCCGCCGCCTCGGCGGAGCCGACGATGACCAGCTTCGGGTTTGCGAGTCGGAGGGAGTTCAACTTTGTCACGTCCCGCGTCATCGTCGCACTCAGAACCACCTTTCTGGGCTCTTTGCTTCGGATGGGCAGGCCCAGCTCCGACAGGAAGGTTCCGCTGAAGCCGAACGCTTCGGGGCTTTTGCGCGCATCCAGCGAGTTCATCACCACATCAACCCATTCCTGAAAGCTCTCGTTGAGCAGTCGATCGGCCTCGTCGATCACGAGCCATTCGAGGTGTTTCAACGTGAAGCCTTTGGTGTAGCGAATATGGTCCACGAGTCGACCGGGGGTACAAATTAGGATGTCGACATTCGGTTCCGAACGATGAACGTACCCCGGCAGAGCCTCGCTCGAATCCACCGCATCGGAGATGTAGTCCTGCAGGTTGAAGTTGGTCCAGTCGTCCCCGCTCATTTCGACATTCTGGCGCCGTTGGAAGGTTGCGGGCCCGTACACCTGATCGATGCGCATTAGCGAGCGCTGCTCGTCCTTGATGGCTACATTACCAACGGCCGAGCCCACGCGGAGGCCAGACCCGGCAACGCAAAGCTCACACGCCTCGCGGGCCTGCTTGACGAGTTCTCTTGTCGGAACGACAATGAGACCACGCAGCCGAGGCGCAGGGATCTGCTCGAGCGCGGTGACCAGGGGTAGAACGTAGGATAGAGTCTTTCCGGAACCGGTGGCTGCAGAGACACAGACATCGCCGGGGTGGTGCTTAGGTCCTTGTAGTAGCAAAGGAATGACCGTCGACTGTACGGCAAATGCCTCCTTGTAGCCATTATCCTCCAGCACTTGAAGGAGATTTGAGTCGATGCCCAGTTCCGAGAACTTCTTCTTCTCAGTGGCTGACGTCCGCAAGGGGTTGGCCAGCCATGCGGGAAGAGATGAGTATGTGGGCTTCTCGAACACCTCAGGAACCTGCTCAGGCTGTGGCAGGGGCTCCAAGCCGTGCGCGACAACTGGTTCCGCCGTCAATAATTCTGAAGCTTCGGCATCGTCGGTGTCCTTTTTGCGTGTCTTCTCCAGCTCTCTTGCCTTCATCGACTTTTCGAACTTTGACCTGATACCGGCAAACTTGTCCTTCGATTTCGCGTCGCCATCATCATCCTGACTAGCTTCGGAGGCCCGAGCAGATTTCTTCGAGTCCTTAGCGCTCTTCTTCTTTTTCTTCTCCACATCCTCCTCAGCGCGTTCTCCTAGATCCGTAGCCTTTTCAGGCGTGTCGATATCATCTCCTGGTGTCCGTCTCTTCGAGCTCTTCGATTTCTTCTTGTCCTTAGCGAGCTGGCGGTCCTTGCTTGGAGTAGTCGCTTCGCTGCGGACCGGCGAGACAGCACTCTCTTTCGGGGTCGCGGTTTCCGGAACAATACTGTCGTCTGCCGCGAGGGATCGCTTTCTTTTCTTGCGGGCTTCTTGGGACGGGGTGGACTCGGCTGCAGTATTCGAATCCTTCTTGGATTTCTTGGTCGGCGTGGGTGTCGAGGTAGCGACGGTGGAGCCATCGCGGTCTCTCTTCCTCTTGTGGGAATTCTTCGTGCTCGACGGAGTTCCTGAGCTCATATGGGACGTATCCTGACGCGCAGAGCGGTCGCCGGCCATGATCGCAGTGTCAAAAGGGTCCAGTGCGGGCTTTCGAGGCAAGATGAGTCGAAGATGGCGGCGATCTTGCCTTTGTTGCGAGTCTTCTTTTTTTCCAGCGGGGAACCTTACAGATGGCAGAATAATCTACCGCCCCTCACACCGCCCCGTATCTGGCCCATTCGGGATGGCTTCACTCGACCTCCTTTCTCCTTCTGTCGGTCACACAGCCTCCTTTTTGGCTTGGACGTGTTGGTCGAGTGTAAAATGGACGGCGGTTGAGCGCGTCTGACTCGAGATCGCGCAGAAACTCCCAAGAAATAACCCAGAAATAGTCGAAATTATGCCTTACAACATTGCGTGAGTCCCGTCGCATGTGCTTCTCGGAGCAAGTCTAATGGTTCGCGCAGTATGGTCAGTGACTTCTTCTTCCCCCAACCAGGTATGCAGCTCGACAACCCAGTTGAACGGAAGAGGACTAACGTGGTAATCTGTATAGGCGGAGTTGAAAGTCACATCTACCAGCTCTCGACTGTAAGCGACTCTACCGGACTACTACCTCCCATGTTTGTATACTCATTAGACAATAGAAGCTCATCGACCGCGGTCACAAAGTCATCATCATCACACACGCCTACAAGGGCCGGACCGGGGTGCGATACTTGACCAACGGGCTCAAAGTATACCATGTCCCGTTCTTCGTGATTCACCGGGAATCGACCATGCCGACGGTCTTCTCCTTCTTTCCCATCTTCAGAAACATTGTGATACGCGAGCAGATCCAGATTGTGCATGGTCATGCGAGCTTGAGCAGCTTCTGCCATGAAGCCATTCTTCATGCGCGCACTATGGGTCTGCGGACGGTGTTCACAGATCATTCACTGTTTGGCTTTGCGGACGCAGCGTCCATCTTGACCAACAAGCTGCTGAAGTTCATTCTGAGTGATGTTGACCATGTCATCTGTGTCAGCCATACATGGTAAGCGGAACTGGCCGCTGTACATCTGGGAATAGAATAGCTCAACTGACCTCTGAACAGCAAAGAAAACACGGTCCTTCGAGCCTCCCTGGACCCGCTGATGGTGTCCGTGATTCCCAACGCCGTGGTGGCCGAGAACTTCCGGCCAGCAGAACCGCGATCGGTAAAGCCCATCGGCCCCAATGACACCATCACGATCGTTGTCATCTCCCGCCTCTTCTATAACAAGGGCACGGATCTACTCATCGCGGCTATCCCGAGGATCCTCGCGTCGCACCCGAATGTACGGTTCATCATTGCAGGGTCCGGCCCCAAGGCGATCGACTTGGAGCAAATGCTGGAGCGCAATGTGTTGCAAGATAAAGTTGAAATGCTGGGGCCGGTTCGGCATGAGGAGGTTCGAGACGTCATGGTGCGTGGTCACATCTACCTCCACCCTAGCTTGACCGAAGCGTTCGGCACCGTCATCGTCGAGGCAGCCAGCTGTGGGCTCTATGTGGTGTGCACACGGGTTGGTGGTATTCCCGAGGTGCTACCTCAGCATATGACGACGTTTGCCAAGCCCGAGGAGGACGACATCGTCCTGGCGACCGGGAAGGCCATTGCTGCCTTGCGGTCGAATAAGGTGCGGACAGATCGCTTCCATGACCAAGTGAAGATGATGTATTCCTGGACCGATGTTGCGGAGCGCACAGAGCGAGTTTACCAGGGGATCTCTGGGGATATCAGCCCGGAGGAGTTCTACGGATACTACCCTGGGGAAGGCCTGGAGGCCAGCGGTGACCGGGTACGCAGCTTTGCGCTGATTGATCGACTGAAACGATACTACGGGTGTGGGGTGTGGGCAGGCAAGCTGTTCTGTTTGTGCGTGGTGATTGATTTCCTACTCTACGCGTTCCTGGAGATGTGGTTCCCGCGGGCGAACATCGACATTGCACGCAGCTGGCCCAAAAAGGTGCACCAGCGCAACGAGAACCACTCCCTTGGGAACGAACAGAAGAACGATCGCGACCGGTTACATGCAAATTGATCGACTCCTCAACCCTTTTCTCATGATACCCTTTTAGTTCTAATATGGTGCACCTATCTACGAGTTATCACAGCGGGCAAGAAGATACCCTTCATCAGAAGCATCGTCGAATTCTTTTCATCAATCACATTAATAATACATGAACATTCGTCCGCTAAACATTTGCATCTACCAAAGGGCTCAGTTCCAATGAAAGCCAGGGTCCCGCCCTAGCACGCATGAACCCAGTGCCTCGAGGCGAAAACTTATGCGGACGCGGGCTGGCGGTCCTCAGCGGCGAGGGCACCCTTGTCTCCGCGCTGGCCGGGGCGGGCGTCCTCGCGGTCGAGGGCGCGCTGGCTGGGCATATCGCGCTCGAACTTATCGGAGGCGTTGGCGCCGACCTGCTCCAGACCGGCAGTCTGGCCCTTGCGACCGGACTGGCCGTCATGACGCAGCTCGGTGCTGGACTGGCCGGAGCCGGGGTGGCCCAGGCCGGTGTGCACGTCCTGCGAGGTGGCGCCCATCAGGGTGTCGGCGGCGGAGGTCTTGACGGACTCCTTGCCGTGGGAGCGCTCGACGTTGGGGTTGAGGGCCTGGCCGCCGACCTCGCTGACGGTGTTGGCGCTGTAGGAGTTGCTGGCGGGCGCCGTGCCGGCGGGGTGTGTCTCGGCGCGGAACTCGGGGGCGAAGTCGGCGGGGGCGACCTTACGGCCGGGCTGGTGCTGTTCACCTGTCAGCATTCATGACCCTTTCAACCACTAGGGAAACAAGAAAGACATACACCTCCCTCCTGGAGAGGGGCGGAGGGTATGATGGAGGGCTTGAATTCGCCCTGCTGGGGGTTGGCAACGGAGTCGGGGTTGTTGATGTGGCTCATTGTGAAAGTTGTTGATAATATGATCCTTAGCGAAGAATAGAGGTAAAGTGTCGCGTGAGCTTTCTTCCGTGATCGTTTGGTAGCAGTAGATAGATAATTTGAATGATTCTGGTAGGAATCCCAGTCCAGACGAACCCTTGGACCTTATAAGTAGTCAAAGCTAGGGCTTTCCGAATCGGGCGGCGGCGGGAGTTACGTCAGGGTGACTTCGACTGACTTCATCTCTCTCGAACACTTAAACGTAACGTCATGCAATGCTTCCATTGGCATGCATGCTGACGGTCTAGACAGCAAAGTCTGAGGTTTCTGGTCCTTGGCGGGTCGGTTTGGGGGTCGGTTTGGGGGTTGGGTTTGACGCTGCGCTGTGAGCTTGCTTGGCGGTGGGGACGGTGATGATGATTATGATGGTGCTGGTTTCTTTTCTCCCACTTGGGCATGATTTTGCGATCGGCTAGCTAGTATGCTTGCTTGCTGGATGGCACGATGAGGCGATTGGAATGCTCTGATTGAGATTTCGAGATGCCGATTAGATCATAGTACATAGAGGGAGGGGTGGATGCCTGATGATTCGAGGCCGTACAACACCCATCGATCTATCTCTATTATTCTTGCAAGGGAGCTAGCTATGTGCACATAGAAGCTCGAGATCGCCAACAGACAGGACAGACCGACAGACTCAGAAAAGAAAAGAAGGAGAAAAGTGCGATGGTTTCGATCAGGTATCTTCCATAAACAGAATGCCCCGTACGCCAGCCTAGAAACACAAAAACAGAGGTAGAGACACTGAGCTCCAGCGTAAGTGAGGATTAATGCAGCGAGCTAGCTGACTTCGTAAGCAGTCATCGTCAACAGACGAGCGACGACAATCACCGCATCACCGGCGGCCGACCCTCCTTGTTCCATTTCACCCGACTCTGCACCCACTCGACAGCCTCCTGCACGCCGGAGCCCATCAAGGCACTCACGGGCAGCACGCGACTATCACGCACGCCCGCGCCGGACTCGCCCTCGAACACCTTGCGTACGAACCCCTCCTTGATGCGAACGACCTCGACGGAATCCTCGCGATCCTGCTTGTTGGCCAGCACCAGGATCGGCACGCCGGCCACATCCGCGTGCTTCAGCACCGACTCCAGCACCTGGCGACACTCGTCCAGCCGGCCGAAGTCGCTGCCAGGGGCGTTGATCCCGACGTTCTCGGCCGTGAAGGCCACCGTCGGCGACCCGAGGTCGTTGTCACTGGCGTCGCCATCGTCGACATCCCCCGCGGCGGCCTTGTCGTTGTCGGCGGCGGCGGTGGCGCTCGACCGTCGGCGCTGCGGCAGCCGCGTGATGTCCGAGTCCTGGCCGACGTCGGTGCTGTCGACGACAAAGATGATCGCATGACAGCTGGTGTAGTAGCTCTGCCAGAGGTTGCGCATGGAGATCTGCCCGCCGACGTCCCAGATCTTGAGGTACATGTCCGGCAGCGAGATGGTGGCGACGTTCTGCCCGACGGTCGGCACGGTCTTGCCGATACTGCCGGGAAGGAGCGAGGCCGGTAAGCTGCCATCGGAGCGGGGAGGTTGGTAGAGCGCTTTGATCTGCGAGAGGAGGGTGGTCTTGCCCGCGTTGTCGAGCCCGAGAAGCAGGACGGAGTACTCTGGAGGTCGCAGGGTTAGTTGATGGGGTGTCGCAAAGGAGGAGATCGTCAGGCCTACGTACCTTCTTTACTCGTAGCGTACATATACAGCGACTTGGCGAGATGATACATGGTGATGGCGGTGGTGGATGGTTGGTTGCGAGACGCAACAACCCCTCAGTATGGTTCCGGTCAGGATGGGCGGGATAGGTGTCGCGGGGTGTCAATCATGTCATGGCAGCGTGTGAGATGCGCTCCTCCTTTTCTTCTGTCCTTCTCAACAATCGCTCCAGCTTATCGAGAGGGCGATTGCGAATGGAGACTTGAGTCGATTGATTGCGATGCGGCGGAAAGCCCATGCGGGAAGCTCCGCGTCAGCAATGGCCGCAAAGGGTAAGAAGGGCACGGGGTGTTGCCCTAAGCCCTGATTGCCTGATTCGTGGAAGCATGTGAACTCCGTCATGCAGCAGCGTCGATCGAAGTCCGAGGTCTGGAAGTGGCCGAGACTGATTGTGACTGACAGTGACTGACACTGACTTCACTTCAACACTAACCATGCAACCTGCACGTTGAATATCTTATCAGGAGAATGTCATCCCTTCCCATCCCATGCATTCATCCATCCATGGCATGACAGCTTGAAATCAGGCTTCAGACCTGGAATATATCTGCTTGATTAATGGAACAACCATCCTCCTCTTAGGATGTTTCCTTGTTTCCTGACCCCAGATTCACCCAAACGTTCCTTGGCTAGGCGGGAAGGAGAGCGGAACCGCGGCCGAATCACAATTACATATTCCCCGAATACGGCCAATTGCCGACCTTCTCCTCAAAAAAAGGTTTTGTCAGCAAAAACCGTCGGTCGGTTCTTGTCCGGCCGCGGAATTGCTAATTGCTAATCGCCCTCCCTCCCTCCTCTTTCTCCTCTTTTTCTCACATCTTCTCGATCTCAATTCCTCCTTCATTTCTCTTCTCTCGGCTCTCCATGTAACGGCCACTCGATGGCCTTCCGCCTGGCAACAGTCTGCTTTTCCGCTGGGATTCACTGATCGATTCCCCGCGCATGTCTCAGCCAGCATGCCCCGCGCTGGATGGGCGACCGGAGGTCTCCCAGCGGCCTTCGATGGATACAACTGACACCATCATTGTCGGTATGTCGCCATTTGCCGACTTCTCTTTTTGCAATTGGGGTCTTGCGGAGGCTAATGTTGGTAACTTGAATTTTTCCAGGAAACGGCCCGTCAGCCCTGATCCTCTCCTATATCTTCCATGGTCATATTCCTTATTACCAAGCAACTCCGCCGCATCCGGATCCCCTGCTGCATGCCAAGCTGCGGCAGACCCCGGCGCTGCTCCAGGCCGATGTGAACACGCTGACTGAGCATTTCGCCGCCTCGCGCTTGTCCTACTCGACCCAGGCTCTGCCGGTAAACGTGCTCCTTGACACACTTGTACGACCCAGTGTGGACGTAGAGGAGTTGGAATGCGTCACCAACGTCGAATGGCGGTATGAGCCCGAAAAGGCCGTGCCCCATCTAGTCTTCGGCGATGCGGCGTGCGCCGGCGGTCAATGGACCGACAACCCCATGCCTGCTAGCTGGGATATCCAAACCTTGAGCTATGCATCGATGCTATCGTTGCCGGGGTACTCATTCGCCGAGCATCACCGAGCGGTGACCGGGAAAGATCTGCCGGCGTTTACACGGCCCAGCCGGCAAGAAACGGCAGATTACTTCCGTCGGTATCCCGGGGCCGTGCAGATCGGCGATGTCTTCCGCTTCAACGAGACCCTGTCGGGGATCTCGCGCACGGACCAGGGCTTCTATATCCGCTCCCACAATCTCCACTGTAAGCATTTAGTGCTGGCGACTGGTATCTTCACCGAGGTGCTACAGCCTAGTCCGATGCTGCAGCCTTTGCAGTCTCTCGAGCCTGAACCTTCGATCCCTTTGTTGGTCATTGGCTCGGGGTTCTCGGCGGCTGATGTTATCATCTCTGCCCCCAAAGATCAAAAGATCCTCCATTCCTTCAAGTGGGATTCAGAAGGCCGGCCTTCCCCGTTGCGTGGGTGTCACCACCAGGCCTATCCTGAATACGCCGGGGTGTACCGGTTGATGAAACGGGCCGCCCTGGCAGCGGACCCAGGCCCGCCCAAACGCGGCAAGATGCGACGGATAACGTCGACGCCGTTTCTCGAATCGCGTAAATGGGACGATGTGTACGAAGGCCTGCCCAACCTGGAGATCGCTGGCGTCGAGATGCAGGGCGATCAAGCCCTCGTCACATTCCGCCAGCCAGACGGGCAAACCCTTGTCCGTGCTGTTCGTGGGCTGGTCTATGCGACCGGGCGTCGAGGCACCCTCAAGTACCTTGACCCCTCTCTGCTCGCGGAAGTTCTGGGTCGGGAGACCACCACGACGGAAGCGGACTCGATCGTCACCAACCAGACGCTGCGCGACAAAGCGCTGACCGACATGGAGGTGGCGCGAGATGTCTTTGTCATCGGGAGTCTGACTGGGGACTCCCTTATCCGGTTATCGTACGGGAGTTGCGTCCAGGCAGCGGGCAAAGTGATTGGGGCGTCAACGGGACAGAACCGGGTCTGGAATAGCTCGGCTCATAGCTCCCGTCCACCGTCGTTATCCGTGGGTGTTCTGCGCGGTATCGATGGACATGATGTCTATCCGGCTGGGATCAGTCAGTCCCAGGGAGACGAGGAGCGGTCATTGCGGTATACCATTCCGGAGCGGATTCTGCCTAGTGGACTGTGGAAATGGCTCCGGAGATGGTGGAATGTGAATTGAGTATATGAGTAGTTACGATACGAGCGGGCTATATGATAGAGATCCTGCTGTGGATAGGCTATAGACATCTGGCCACAGGAATTAGCCGGTGGAGATAGAGATGACTTATTGTCTAGATTGTATATAAAATGTCCATCAAGTGCTAATATAGTACGACTTTTATCGAACCACAAGATAAACAATTCCAATGGCCATGTCAAAGCAACACTGTAAAAGGCACCCGAGAACTAGACCGTCTGATCGGGCTTTATGTCTGTGCACGACGAGTAATGCCATGCTTCTGGCTATGCTGTAGTGCAGGTGGTAAAAACTCGAACTTGAATAGCCAGAGGCATATAGAAAGCAATTGACTGGCTTGGCAAAAATGGCACTAGGATATCATTTATCTACATCAATTCATCGGCCCCAACTAACCCATGATCTGCAGCTGGTCGTCGGGCGGCCAACGTGTCTGCGCAAAGCTGAGACACCGCTTGATGCTCTGCAGATACTTGCGGGTGCTCTCGTCACTGAGGATGTGAGCTTGCTGGTCACCCTGGTGCAGCTTCTCGCGGGCCGAACGCTCGTGGATACCGACCATGGTGACACCGATGGGCCAAGCACTAAAGAGTCAATCAGTCAGTGAGTCAATGTCCGGGAATCCGGCCGAAGGAGAGGGGTCAAACGTACGCTTTCCCAATACTCAGCCGCAAGTACGCATCATTAGCATCGACATAGCGCCGCAGCTGAGCCTTGTGCACGATCTCAACGATATGCTCCAGCACGCCGGCATCGATATCGCCCTTCTTCTCGAACTTGCGAAACAGCGGCTTCATATTCTCCCGGGACTGCACCATGGCATTGTACGCCTGCCGACCCTGCAAGCTCTGCTTAACAGAGACATCGCGGTTCGCGAGCGCAGCCTCCCACTCCGAGAGCACCATATTGAAATACGACGCCAGCTGGCGAAACAGGAACATGCGGCCAGCCTCATCCTTGGGTACTGTAGCGGGGATCTTCATATCGACCTCAGGCACGAGCTCGAGCGTCGTGGGGATCGGGCCCTCCGACCACTTCTCTTTCTGCGTTGTTGCTACCGCCTGCTGCTGTCCCAATTGCAGCCGTCGATACCGCCGCACGCGCGCCTTATGCGTCTCGCCAAAGAGGAGGATAGGCTCGCCCAGCGCGCGCAGCTTGGTCGTCAGCTCTTCCGCCGTCAAACCCTCCTCTCCTTCCACTCCCTCAGTCTCATCATTATCATCCCCGCTCCCAGGAGTAGAAACAGAGGCAGGATCAGGATCCGGCAACCCCAACCGCCTCCTGCGCTCGCGCTCCCGCGCCGCGTCCTCCTCCTCCCGCCGCCGCCGCGACTCCTCCGCCAGCCGGCGCTTCTTGTCTTCTCGCTCGCGCCGCCGCGTCGCTTCCTCGTCCTCCAGCTTGCGCTTTTGGGCCTGGCGTGCCTCGCGCTCGGCGGCTAGGCGGGCTTGTTCGTCGTTGTAGGCGGCGATGCGGGCGGCTTCGAGGTCGGCGCGGCGGGTGTATTTTTTTGTGTCTGAGGTGACAGTGGGAGGGGTCGAGCCTTTGGCTTTGGAGATTTCTTTAGACATTAAGGAGGCGAAGTCCATTTTTGCGGTGCTTGCGGTGGTTTAGGGCATGTGGATTTGTTGTTGTTGTGTTAGTTAGTTGGTGGATGGGATGAGGATCGATAAGATTAGGTGGGTGGATGTTGCCGCTGGGAGTTAGTAGTAGTAGGGCGGAGTGGAATTGAAGGACGGAGTTTCTACCGCATCCACCATCCGTTGAGCTTTCTCCAACTTACTTACACACCTTACTACCACCACAATCAACAACACAACCTATTTCCCCAAACAAACACCATCACCGGACCTTCCACTCGACCAGATACCTACAGCAATGAAAACCAACTAAACACATCCACCAAACACAAACACAAACACCAGCAATAAACACAACCCGAAGAATCAAAATGACAAACCGCCAAACCACCACGCCCTTCCACCTCAAACTCTTTTACCGCCAAAACACCTACCACCCACTCTCCGACTTCTCCTCCACTCCGACTCCAAATCTCCCATCGCACCACCTCCAAATCTACACCTGGCAAACCTGCACCCTCCGCGAACTCGCCCACCTCCTCACCTCAACCCTCCCCACCATCCTGCCGGACCCCGCAATCGGCACCCGCCTAAGCTTCCGGCTCATCTACCCGGACACAAAAGGCGCAGCCATGAATCTGTCGAGCGGGAGATACCTTTCCAAGGAGATGGGGAGTGTGGTTATTGCGCCGAGGGGGTATGATGAGTCGTCTGACGATAATGCCAATCATAATGGTGGTCAAGAGGGGGAGGGCGCACCGAAGAGTGCTGCTGGCGCAGGCCCGTTCCGGATGAGCGGCGCGGACGCCGACAAGACGTTGCAGGATTTCCGGTTCGTCATTGGTGATTATGTTGATTGTGCGGTTTGTGTGCCTTTGGAGGATGGGAGTGTTGCTCCTGTTCCGGCTGTTTCTGGGGGTGCGAGGGATGGTGGTGGGGGTGGTGGGATGAGGGCGTTTCCTTCGGGGTTTGGGAGGGAGGAGCAGCAGCGGTTTGGGGGGCGGAGGGGGAGGGGATTTGGTGGTGGGGGTGGGTTTGCGGATAGGGATCGGGATAGGGAGGGACAGAGGATTCCGCCGGGGGATTGGAGACGTGGGGAGAGAGTTCCTGATGGGCATGGGCATGGGCATGGACATGGGAGACGGGAGAATGGTGGGAGGGAGAGGGAGAGGGAGAGGGATCGTGATGGTAGGAGGGGGTGGATGCCTTATTGATTTTCCTTCTTTCGTTTTTCTTTATACTAGGAGTGTATGATACGTCGATGTGTGGGTACTTATCCCGGGTTTGATTATTGAAATACTGATATCATGGTGGATGGATGGATGGATGGATGGATGGATGGAGCTACAAGCTGTGTCTAAGGACACCCCCAATTGAATGAAATACTCAATGAACCTAGCGAGCAGTACAGATACACAACCCCCCTTTCTCTTCTTATCACCACAACAATCTACCACTCAACAATGGTATCTTCCCTCCGCTTCCCGCGCAACTCATATTTGCCCTGTCATCACAATTAGCCCCACCCCTGATCCCATTTCCCGGGGGAAAAGAGAGAAACATACATCAGTATTGTAGGCAACGTAACCCAAAGCACCAGGGATCAGAGCCATATACAGGAACGAGAACCAGGCATGGCGCGGCGTCCACCGGAAGTACTTGTATCGGTTTGCGTGGAGATCTGCGATTGATCAGTTCAATCCTTTTCCTCTGTGTGCAATTACAGCGAGAGTGTGGGCGCGAGGCGAGTGCGTGTGAGTCCCAGTCCAGGACACAAGACCAGGACTGACTGCACGCTGGGCAGGGTTCACGGACCGTAGTATTTCTGGAGGGCCGGGTCGAGGATCAAAGCTAGAGGGTGGCGGTTAGCTCGCTTGATTTGTATTGGGGGGGACGGTAATCAACGGATAGCGTACACTTGCTGGGGCCGGCCATTGTGACGGTGTGGATGGTAGGCTGGGTTATTCGTTGTTATCGGCGTCTATAGGCTGTGGTGGTGATGTTGCGGTAGAGAACGACGCTGGTCATGTGATCTGTGTACTGATGTGCTTACTAAGTGATACATATGATGTGCATAGGAGCTGAGTCAGCGAGCTTGATGCAGTTGATTTAGTTAGTCTAGTTCACGACAGGACCATTAGTTAGGTTAACTCAATCCCCAGACAATGCAGATGCATGTGAGAGTAGCGTTTCACAAATGCGCATCCAGGCGAAAGGGGTGCTGATCTGCTGCCCCGAAATATGGGACTCCCCTAATCTGGACTCTTGGAGCAACAAAGGGAACGAACGAGCTGAGCCCCACCGCCATGACGCAGTATCACAGGCTGGCTGCATCCGAGGTTCCTTTAATTTACGAGTGACCAGAACTTGAGCTAACTTACTCATATAACAACCCCATCCTTTCTCAGTATCACACCAGAAACCCCCTCTACTAAGCAGTACGCAAGTAATCAAAATGAGCGACCCCAACAAAGGCGCCAAGCTCACCCTCTACTGGTTCGAACCTCCAAGCTACCCCTCATACCAACCACATAACTAACAACACCACAAAAAGGCTCGCGCAATCGCGCGCTCACCGCATCCTCTGGCTCCTCGAAGCCCTCCACCTAACCTACGACCTGAAAATCTTCCACCGCGGCCCGGACAAGCTCGCGCCCGCGGAACTGAAAGAGGTTCACCCGCTGGGCAAATCGCCCGTGCTGACCGTGCAGCCTGCCACTGCCAGCGCCTCGGAGGCCGCAAAGCCCATCGTGCTGGCCGAATCAGGGCTGATTATCGAGTACCTGCTCGATCATTTCGGGGCTAATGCCGATGCGCCGCTGGTGCCGGAGCGGTATGCCGCCGGCACGGGCAGCGAAGGCCAGGTGGGCGGCGAGAGCGAGGCGTGGCTTCGGTATCGGTACTACATGCATTATGCTGAAGGATCGTTGATGCCGTTCTTGGTTATGCAGTTGGTTATGGATTGTATGTTTCCCGTCATTCTTTATTTGTCCCTTGAGAAGAGGGGGGAGGTGTGTGGGGGTAGCGTTGAGAGCACCACACACATCACTTAGAAAAAGAACTGCGCTAACGATGATGGCAACGACAGCGGTCAAAAACCCCCCCATCCCATTCTTCCTCAAACCCCTCCCCCGTGCCGTGGCAGGCCAGATCGAAAAGGCCTTCCTGAGCCGCAACATCGCCGCCCACCTGGATTTCCTGGAGGAGCAGCTGGCCTCTGCCCCCGGCGGCGGGCCGTACCTGTGTGGCGCGACGCTGACAGCAGCCGATATCATGATGAGTTTCCCTGTGATCGCCATGGCGGGCCGGTTGTCGATGGACGGGTACCCCAAGCTGAGCGCGTATGCGGAGCTGTTGCAGCGGGAGGCCGGGTATGTGGCTGCTTGTCGGAAGGTCGAGGAGGTGGATGGGAAGTTTGAGGCTTCGTTGTAGTTCTTTTCCCTGGGGTCAGTATATTTTATGCTTGTTGCTGGGTTTTATGGTTATGGGTTATGTAGGTATGTAGGTATGTATGTAGGCTTAATGTAATGTCTTCTCTCTTCCTTCCCCTTGTTAAGAAGCTACTATAGGAGTACAGATAAAGTATATACCCACCAAGCAACCCCCTCCTTCCCTCTACTCAAACACGGGTATCTCCACCATAGTATATATACAGTTATACACCCAATCAGAAAAATTTACAGCTTAAACTTCTTCGTGATCTCCCCCTCACTAAACCGCCGCGTCTTCCGACGGAGCATCTCCGCCTTCTCCTGCAGCGTCATCCCGACCTGCTCGCCCATGGGCACCAGACACTTGGCCAGATGCAGGTAATCCTTGCGCAGCAGCCGGATAGTGATCATGATATAGTCGATGTTGCGGAAGACGAGGGCGCCCTCGGCGGCGTAGCGGCGGTGCTGGCGCAGGAAGGCGACGGGGTGGTCGCGCCAGTGGCGGCGCGGGTTGAGGTGGTGCGAGGTGTGGTAGCCGTCGTTGTAGCAGAAGCGGTTGCTCTGCGTTCATCCCGTGTTAGCATGACCTCAACCCCAACACATTCTCCTGAGGGGGACGGAAGCTCCAGCTCCCAAGCTAGGCAAAGGGAATGAAGAAGAAGAAGAAGAAGAAGAACAGAGACAAACCGCAACATCAATAAGCGTAATACTCGACCGAAAATCGGAGTCAGGATCAACCTCATCGACAAACGCATGCTGACCCCAATTGCCGACCATCAAGCCAACCCGTAACTGCAACAACGGCAACAGAAACACAAACAGCGTGGCACGCCAGCTCACGTGGCTCCAAAGCAGATACACAGCCGCGTAGCTGGCAAGCTCCCACAATCCGGCCTTCGCGGCTGTGAGGCGCTGCCCGCGGCGCAGGAAGTACGCGGGCAGCTCGCACCACACCAGAAAGTAGAAGCGGGCGACGTAGCAGGCGAAATCGCGGGGCGAGTCGCGCTGGTACCGGATGGTGGAGGACAGGTCGCGCGGCCCGTTGCCTTCGACGTGGTGGTGCTTGACGTGGTGGTAGAAGTACGAGTTCCAGGTGTGGCCCATCAGCGGGTCGAGGATGTACGGGAAGACGGTGTCGAGGAGCGCGGTGAGGCGCGACTGTTTGGTGAGAATCCCGCCCATGTGGATGTGTTGGTGCATCATTAGTGTGTACGTGCCCACGTAGTAGGATTGCATCACCCAGTGCAGTACCCCGTGCCACCAGTGGAAGGTGCCCAGGAAGAGGTACAGTGCGCTTGGGATCGAGGTGCAAAGGTACAGTAGCAGGTGCGTAAGCATTACCACGTCTGTGTCCACGCGCACGATCTTTCGTGCCATGCGGATGTATGGCTGCAGGAACCATTTGTCTAGGACTGGTGGCAAAGTCGGAGTTAGCTGCGGCAGGTCCCAGGTTACAAACACCGTCGGCGTGAATGAGCTGTGCGCTGGGTCATTCTGCGCAGCTAGGTGCTGTACCGTTGCCTGCGTTTGCGCGTCGACCTCCTCATCTTCATCTGCGTGGTTGATTTGCGCTGGGAGGTTGGTTAGCTGGGATGATGATCTGGGGTTTATTGGGGGAGAGGTACGGTTGGGCTTCGGGACGGCGGCGGCGGCGGTGGCGGCGGCCGGGTTTTCCGCTTCCTTCAGAAGATGCTCCAGCACCAGCCGGTCCGGCACCGTAAGGTTGGGGTCGATGAAGGTGGCCGGGTCCATGGAGGCAAGGGGACTGGGAATCAAGACTATTCAGGCGCGAGGAGAGGATAAACTTTGCGATGGGATTCGGAACTCTGGCGGATAAAAAGGGGGAAGATCGAAGAGTGGAGCGACCGATGCTTGGCATGTCAGATCGGTGGATCTGTCGCCTTATCGTATGGTCTGATCGGCATGGAGTAAATAGAGGAATCGAGAGAGTCACGATGGAGGAAAGTAGGAATGGACTATGAACTGCTCTGAGTCATGTCACTCCTGGGATTTGTGTCATTGTGTCATCGTGTGGTGGTGTTTTCGGAGGTTTAGCAGCGCCATCCGATCAACCGACAGCCCTAATTCTGCCATCCTCAGTAGATGATAGAGTGGGTGATCAGCGATGAAACTATATCGCATTGACAGATAAGCTTCAGTATATCCCGTATCAAAGCTAATTTCCAGCTCAGACAAGGGATCCTGGGTTAGGGCATGGCTGTGTTCCCTAGGGACGACGTCATTACTATTGTGTCCCACGTTTCGTAAAACTGGAGATGCATAACATGCTGCATAACATGCAGCACAACTGCAGTATCGATTGAACGAAGTAAGCACTAAATAGACTAAGAGAATATCAACAGGCAACAAGCAACACAAGACAGAATTAACACTTTACACTCTACCTGTGATGTTATCCATTACTCAATACAAGTAAATTGGTGGCCCCGAGGCGGATTTCTTTATTCATAGTTGATCACGAAGAGCATTGTCTGCTAAGTGCAAAAGGTACACAGCGGTTCATGAGAAGTCATTTGAAAGTATCAACTGAAGCAAGGGAATCCACGCACAGTACGGTTACTACACTTCTGCGGCGATACGGGGGACTAAACACAGCTAATCGATATCATGAAGTAGTATGTTGAACACCAAACACAGATCGGCATCATCCCATCAAAGTACACTGTGACCTATAGACCAGGGGGGTGGGACATACTTCTTTTGAATATGCCTTGCCGCGCCTGTCACTTACCACGGGTGGTTACGGTTCGCACATTGATCTCTAAGTCCGTAGAATTAGATCATCGCTCATATGACTACATCAGCGATGCGATTTAACGATGCCCAAAGCACCTACAACCTCATCTATCTATGATAAGTACAGACCGAAAGCGACTTGTGACCGCCACAGGTGTACCCATATTTTAACACCCTAATTGCGAGCCCTCCAAACCCAAACACTACCTAGCCCCAACAAGAAAACCATCGACCCGGCTCGAGCGCAGACTATAAGTATCCCCAAAAGTCTCATCTTCTCCAAAAAGCATACGATACGTGATTCGAGCATACTCCACCGCTAAACGAACAAGCTCAGGAGCTACAACGCGATACGCCTTCGCAAGAACCATCCAATAGCCAACCAAACCACCCTGCAGTAGCCCCCATTGCTTAACACTCAGCGACATACCTTCAGTACAGGCTGTTCATCCGCCCTCGATGACATAGCCGAGGGATTCAAATGCACTAAGTGCATGCCCGATCGCCTGATGCGCCAAGCCACGAGACATGCACATCACAGATAGATCCCGATATGCGGTCCAGATTGCCAGACGGGGAACGTTGGTCGCGGGCTGGCTATAAGTCTTTTCCAACGCCGTTAGGATGGGCAAGATCTTGCCGGTATCGGGATGCTGCGCCTTGAACTCGTGGTTCAATTGCTCTAGTAGTGTTTCGCGGAGGGCCAGGTCACTCTTGGGTGTGTGTAGGGCGTCTAGACAGATGACGCAGCTGCAGTTGAAGCCCCAGTGTTCGAAATCCGGGCGTCCGTTCTCGTTCTCCTTGGGGTCGTTGCCGTCGGTCAGAGGCTGGACGTAGGTGAACCGGATTTCCGTGTTGGCGGGGAGATCCTGCGTCGCGCGGACGATTATCATATCGCCGATGAATGCGCGGTGGCTGTTGCTGTAGCAGGAGTGGTTGATGTAGGAGGCGAGACACCAGATGCCTGTGGAGTAGAATTCGCTTCTCGGTGGTACCTCCTGTCGCCCCGTGGGTTATGGTGCGGAGGTGATTGTCGCGGCTGGAGCGGGGGTACTCGAGGTAGTTTAGTGAGACGATGCGCTCGACGAGGAACCTAGTGTTGTTAGTCTGGCTGGCTGACATTCCTGATGATTAGACTACCTACGTATCAACGATCGGTACTCCGTCCACCTCGCTGACAGCGATCGGCTCGTAGGAGCCATGATAAAGATCGTTGAAGACGGACATCAAGGAAGGGTTGTCGTAGAGCTTCTGAATGGTGCTGGAGATAAGCTCTACCTGAGTGCCCAGCATGGTCGTGTTGGTCTCTGTGTTGAGGAGCAGTGAAGGACGCTTTGCAGAAGTCTTTCTCTCGTCATGAAAGACATGCATGAAGGCCTTCTCGCAGAATAGAAGATCGCCAGCTTTGACTGCGCTCGTCGTGAAGAGACCGCGTCCGCAGGACTCCGTTGGCTTCACAGCCACCGAACCAATGTATGTCGCATGGTCGAGAGCCGGATCCTTGTGCTTCTTCGCCTCCAGCTGCATGGTCTTGAAATTGTACCTGCCGCTACGCTGTTCAGCGAGCCGTGCAATGGCGCGGTTGAACTGATATCTGGCGGTTTTGTTCCCCGGATATCCCTTGCCAAGCACCTTGTGTACCTCGCAGGCCTCCTCGAAGCGCTGAAGATGATAAAGAGCCAGCGCCTTGCGAAGAAGCACTTTCTCGGTGTCCGGCTCCGCAGTGACTAGCTCGAGATCGCGGAGAGCAGCTTCAAATTGGCGAGCCTTGAGATAGGAACGACCACGACTGGCTCTAATTCTCGAAGCCTCGACCGCTGTCGGATTAGATCCCAAAGCCAAAGCGTAGCTGGTTTGAAAGCGATTAGCCATCAACTTCTGAATCAACATACAGGCCACGCAACACAAGAGCATCATACTAAGCATTTGCACGGTGATACCTCTTCTTAGCGAGGTAGCTATCCCCCCTCGTCTTCCAGTCATCGGCAGACACATTCAACTCCATGATCCTCGGCCTCCAGACCAAGGGCATCTCAGGGTCACGCGATACAAGAAAGCGCACATCGGAGAGATGATCAACTCGGATCTCGTGGCCTCCGTAGATCTGGACCTGCACGTACGGCTCCTTCACAAGCACAACCCTTCCCTCGTTGAGACGGCCGTCCATCGCGACTTGTGGTCCTTGGTTGTACAGTGTCAACGAGATAACGTTCTCCTCTTCGTCTTCGGCGATCAGCTTGATCGAGGTGTCCAACTGCAACGGGGTAACCGCTCGGAGCAGGATATAGGAGCCTCTGTGGTGGGTTTTCAGGGTTAGGTTTCGGATCATCACCTTTTTCAGACCGGTTAAGGCTGTCACACAGGGAGCGTACGCCTGAGGCATGACGGTGATCTGAAAATGCTCAGATTCGAAGGCTTCACTGAATGAGGTCATGCGTCCAAACAGGAATCGGTGGATGATGTCCTCCCGGTATGCGGTTGTCTGGCAGCGCTGACCCTCCCTGGATCGGGCAGCCTGCAGTGCTTTCTTCTGGTCTTTGAGCAGAGTGGTAGAGGCATCCACTGCTGAGACATCGTGCGTGTCCATCTTTGCGCTGTGTCGATGGACCAGATAAGAATGATGGTTGTGGCTTGTGGGATGAAAAAGGCCAGTGGGGATGTGAGGAATAGAAAGAGAAGAAAGAGGATTATGTTGTGGGAAGCGAGGAGAAGCGAGTCTCTCTAGGCTACTATCTTCTACTATTTATGTCCGAGGTGGCAGCTACAATGTGTGAGTGTAGTGAATATCCTGAGACCTCCCATTCACTTCGCACCTCTGGATGGCCCTGCTCCGGATCCATCTATCCGGCCTCTGTGGCCAATATTTTTGGCACCTCGGTCTTTGAGTCACCGATATGACATCAGGAGTGAATAGGCTTTTGATTGCAGATTGATATACCGAATGCTTTTGGTTTCATGCAACACTTGACACTGTAATGTAATAGAGAACAACCCGAAAAGGAATGAAGAACAGCTAGGTTAATCCAACCACCTTCGAGCCATTCATGCCTCAGAGCTTGCCGATTAATGCGGTTTTTGATAAGTCTAGCCCTAGACTTATGTAGCGGAGATCTTGACGAGGACTCTTTCAAGAACCAAGAAAATGTCTAGCAACAGGTTCTCGGACGCCGTGGTGGGGTTCTGCAGACTTAATGACCGTGATGGTTGCAGTACATACTTTTAGCAATGATCAATCGTGTTTATTCTTGGTCTTGACATAGATATGAGAGTGTTTATAGCTGGCCTGTCACCATATGCATAGTTGCTCCGCCACAGATACTGTTCTCTCAGTATACGGATGCCATTAAGAAACACTGCCATCAAATACTACGAGACCAGAAAGATAAACACTGGAAGCAATAATATCCTTCATAATTGAACTCGTACATAACCTTGCCCGACTACCAAGGATTATCGTATTTCGGCCCCCCTTCCACGTTGAAGATGGCAACACGGGTCACTGTAAAAGCTGTTCTGCGCTCTTGCTGATCCCCATCCACGGTGTCAGCCCCATCACCATGCTTCCTAGCCACCTCTTCATACGCGCCTGGCATCCGATTGGCGGCGGTAGCTGTGCCTCGCAGAAATGTAGCCTGCCTTGTGACGGGATCCAATTCCAATCCCACCTTTGACCGGTTGGGCTCTCCTATGCATGTCAGGTGATCGATAGAATGCTCCGTGGCACTGTCGTCTGCTTGAGACGAAGAATAACTGCTGCTCTCTTTGTTCAAGCGAAAGAGACTGAAGCTGGGCTTAAGCTGGAAGAGAAGCTGTGGAAGGGGGATTCTTCTTGCTGTGTTTATCGTTGCCAACTTTTTTGCCTCTTTTGCAACAGCAGGGGTCAGCGTACCGCTCGGGAAGAATGCTCCAACCACTACCTCTTTCAAGTCCGGAGCTTGATTTCCCAAGAAGAGAACAAGGTGCGACTGATCTTGGTCAGAGTCTTTGTGCACAATTGGCTGGAATATATGGTCCAGATCAAGGCTGTCTGTCAAGCTCTGGGATATCGAGTCATAGAATTTGTGGAAGGTGATTAACTGGACTTTTCGAGCCAATTCAGTTCGCTTATGGGTCTGGAAAGAAGGTATAAACAGCGACACTGCACGCAGGATCCCGTCCATCATGGTGTCTGGTGATGAATCGGTTTCCACGTTTGGTATCTCCGTGGGCGTGCCAGGCTGAAAAAGGGTGGACCACAGCTGATGAAACAATTGCTCTAGATTTGGCTGATGCGCAGCAATAGTTGTTAGATAAACAGCAACGACGGCGTTGGAAGACCACCAACGGGTTCATTTCAGCCTGACTTACCAGAAAATCTAAAGCACGCAGCACTGACTCGGGGGCCAAGTCCTCGTCCTGACCAAGACAAAACGATCGGGCCAGGATATTCGCCAACTCCTCCTTCTCGGAACTGGATTCCTCGAAGGAGCCGTAATGAAAGTCCCGGCTCCAGGTCGATTTATGAACCCTAAGCCTCAGTAAGAGGCAGAGCAAAGCAGCCAAGTCGTTGGCCTTGATCGGAAGTTGGTCTGTTCTTCTCTCCTCGCGCAAACGTTCCGCCAGCGGCTTCAGCTGCTCAAGCGAAGGGTGCAGTTTAGGATGGGCAGGGAATGTCGGGAGGATCGCATCAATCACATCGTCGGTAATGGAAGGGTCAAACCCCGCAACTGGTGAATCTGAAGTTGACTGACGATCGACAACCAGACTGATGCTGCGGAAGATCCGATTCAGCCGCAACTTGCAGTTGCAGGGCTCCTCGTTCCGCCACCAGCAATGACCGAATCCATCGTCGACGAGGCCGAGGAGTTTCGTGCCTTGGAGAGCCAGCAGGATCAACCCACGCTCAAAGGCTGACAGGTCCAGTTTCTTGTCCCCTGCATCAGGGAGTGGG
Organism: Aspergillus homomorphus CBS 101889; assembly: GCF_003184865.1. Lineage (NCBI taxonomy): Eukaryota > Fungi > Ascomycota > Eurotiomycetes > Eurotiales > Aspergillaceae > Aspergillus > Aspergillus homomorphus. The sequence continues at coordinate 1,038,092 of NW_020291888.1, read as the reverse complement.
AATGGATGATAGGCGTAGAAGCAAAAGCAAGACCATAGGACATCAATAGCGATATCTGGGAAGGTCGTGTCGGGATGAGTTCTGGCGAGATGGTTTTGGAAACTCTTTTTCGTCCAGTCTGGAACCGTTTCAGTATTTCGTCAGTTTTCGCTGGTATGAGCTAGCCAGCTAGCTATCTTGCTCATTGGATCTGGAGCTCTGATGTGGGAAATCATCACTTACAAGGCTGCCCTTGGGGCGAGTCCCGGATGCTAGACGCGTCGAAGACGGCTTGTGGTGTGATGGAGGAGACTCCTTCTCGAACGAGGCAAGCATGTAGGTCTGAGAGAACGGATTCTAGATATCGTTTCTGGTCAGACTTATTGCTTGTCTGCTTGTTAATTGTTTCTTCGATGCCACAAGCTATTTATTGACTGACCAGGTGTGGTGGTGCGAAGAAACTGGGCGATTTTCTTCTTTCGATCTCCGTAAAGTATGTTGAAGGCGACCTTGCCCAAGATAGCCGTCATGATTGATGGTTTGCGTCTTTTGAAGAGACGTGGCTGGTAAAGAGGTGGTTTGAGTAACTTCGAGCAGATCCAGTTTATGTGCAGCGATGGATTTAAGAAGTGCCTTGCTGGTGTCAGTTGTTGGGGCCAACAATGAATGCAACATGGGGGCCACGTCGAGGCAAGGCTGAAATGCCAAGGCGGGGAGGAGCTTTACTAGTAGTTACAAGCATAGTTCAGCACCACACCCAATCACATCGCATATCTCCTGTTGGCCTACTGATGAGAATAGTACTGATAAAATGTCCCTCTGGTCAATCGCGTGAAAGTACAACTTGCTCTATAGATAAGTATGTGTATACATCTAATTCGCACGGCACAATATACTAACAACTACCCTCTAGACAAAGAGGAACATCCCACCCACATCAAGCCTTAATCTTCTTATACATCTTCAGCACAAAATCCCGACAGTTTTTGGTAAGAAGGCTATAGCCCTTCTTATTCATCTCGGCCGCAATGGCCTTTCCATCGCGTTCGATCGTCTCGTAGGTCAAGCCGGACTTGATCTTGCCGAGCACCTCGAACTTGGCCTTCTCATAATCATACCAAGCCTGACCACTCCGGTCCGTGAACACAATCTGTTTGCCCTGGAGTCGAATATCGTAGCATCCGGAGTCGAACTTCAGAATGACGGTGTTGCCCTCCGTTCGCTGCGTGACGTAACCGACGACAATCAGGTAGTGATCGGGATACGACTTGCCCGAGACCTCGTTTCGTTCGCTTCCTGCAATCATCCCTGGTTAGTTGTCACCGCATTGAATTCTAATGGGCATGCATTTAAGGATAGACGGGTGACGATCTTCCGTACGTACTTATCTTAATAGCATAGCCCTGGCCGACTTCGGGTGTTTTGCCTAGGGCTTCCTTCAGCTTCTTGTATCGGTCGTCCGACTTGGTGGCTGCTGGAGCCCGTTTCGCCTGCGTGGCCGGCTGGCGTGTAGTCTTGGATGGAGCATCGCTTAGATCACTCCCGCTGGACGGGATGGTAATGACAGGGATTGATTCCAGGGACTCAGGGTCGGTTTCGAAGTCACGGACACCGAGGGCCCATTCTCCAGGAGTCTGCTCATCTTCATCGTCGTCACGGCAGGACTGGTGTTAATCTGTTAGAGCTCAACCTAGAACTATACAAAAGAGCGCTGAAGAAGAAGGCTGCATCAGCACTCACCGGACAGTTAGAGACATCGGCAATAGGGACGGAGGTGGGCTTGCCATCCGCTCCGAATGTAGAGATCTGCGTGTTCGTCGGGATATCGTCCGCAAACGACGGCACCACAGAGACGGAGTCCGGGCTTGAGGGAATAGCGGCTGCTGAGACCCCGGAAGTCAGGAGTAAAGAGGCCAAGGCGAAGGCCTTTTGTGCGGTAATATGTCTGAACCACATCTTGGCAAAGGGAAAGTCAAAAGCGCCAGTATATGGGAACAACGAGTGACGATGATTGGTGAAAGAACAAAAAGAAAGAATTGTTCAAACTGTACAGCAATGAGTATAAACGAGAGAAATGAGTGGATAGCAGTAAGATGAGTGAATGGGAAGAGCAACGAAGAGCAGCAGACCGAGCATTTATAGATATGTTTCCCTCAGTCTATATTGAGGTTTGCAAGGTCTTGCTCCTGGACTTAGACCAAATCAATCAAGTGCTTGAACTAGGGCTGGGGGCCGCTTCTGAGATGGGGGCCAACAGGATCAATTTGAATTGACAAGGCGTTCAAAGCGTCCGGGATGAAGAGTCCCACTAAGTTTGGGGGCGGGCTGCATCATGAAGAATGACCATGGAACACTTCTTTCACAGGTGTAAGTGCAGGCAATCGTCATGCTTCTGAGTGCAATTTCGTTCAGCTTAAGTGTTGTGTTCGAGAGGTAATACTATTGGCCCAATGCACCATGTTGGAAGAGAGCCGACAGGCAGGATCTATCGCCATATAGTGGAAGCCGCGCAAGAAAACAGGATTCGCGCGTTGGTATGAATTGCGCAAGAATACCCTGTCGACAGCCGGTAATTTGGCCCCTATTGTAAGCATCCTGCACCTGCTGCGTTATTCCATCAGAGAAGGATTCCCGAACCGTTATTTTGCAGGCACGCACAGCCCCCGGCCAGGTTTCAGAGTACCCAAGGCCCAGGAACAGAGGGGTTTCGGTGATCCTTGGTGATGTGAATGCCATCATCCACTAAGCCTCATGACGATCCTGCAACAATGGAGGCTGGTAGGTACAAGGCTCTGTAGGAGTTACCTATACTCGTAGTCAGTAGAACATCTCTAATCACGATCACTGTGAAGAACATACATCGAGATACCCGGGTAGGTCTATCCCACTCTCCCTTTGCGGTCAGTACTCAGCTAATCCGCTGAGCTGATTGCTTTCTAATGAATTAAAGTGGTGATGACAAGGCTGAGCCTTTCAGCCGACAGCTAGAAGTCAAATAAATCTCTGACCCTTACTCTGACAGGGTCCACACCCTGGACCCTAGACTAAATGCCAGACTACGAATCCTGCAAGATGATACAGAATACCACGTGATCATCAGCTATTACACCCCGAGGTACTCTCTAGACTTACTATGGAAGGCTCGCCACTATAGAATGTGATTACTTCTCGACACCACATGAATCATGGCGCTAACGACATCCAGTGATCGTTAGCAACGCTGGCTTCGCTTGTCATTGACATCGGTCTCTAAGCAAAAAGTCTTGGTCTGGCCATCGCCAACGGGACGAATGGTAGTAATGAGGATGCACAAGCTGGCGATGATACATCGCGCCGGCTGAAAGAGTTGAGGCGAATGGAAACCAGAGACAGTCAGTCTGAAAGTTCTGGATTATACTCGGATACTATCGACGCGATGCAGAAGATCACGGGGACTGTTACTTGCAACGGGCACAAAAGGCCTAGGGGAGGACAAAAAGCCAATGGTCACCGAATATATCACTTCAGCTGCTGGAGCAGAACATCCTCCTTACACGAAGACACTGTGGGCGAATGGCCACTTGAATCCCCACCGATGTCCGCCACCAACCTCGAGGAAACCCGACCAAAGTACAATCATGTTTCGAAATCCATTCGATGACGACAATATATGCCGGTTGAAGGATCGGAGGCTCAAAGGATTTCATTGAGTCAGTCTGGACTTCTCCCTTTCAACATCTGTGGAAGGCACTAGAGGAGACTAATATACCATTCATGAATACAACAGTGTTGCAATTATGAAACAATAAAACAAAGTAGGCACATAAGAATAAGACAGGGCACAGCCCCCGCACACACGCTAATTTAGACCAAGCAGGCTAGAAACACACTGTTGCCTTTTACAACCCATTCACAACCGAGCCATTGGATGCGCCTCACGACTGTCTCCCAACGATTTGGCAATGTTCCGACTAGCCCAGTCAGCGATTGCCATGTTGGTAATCATAGGATTCACTCCGCTGGCACTAGGAAACACCGATGCATCCACCACATACAAGCCCCGAGTATCCCACACCTGACAGTCTGGATCGACCACACTGGTCTTGGGACTGGTGCCCATCCGGCAGGTCCCCATCTGGTGGGCACTAGCGAAGGTGGTCCGCTCGGGGTTGAGAGGAACCCTGTGAGCGCGCATATCCGCAAGCCAGGCTTGGAAGGACGCGTTGTTGGTGCCTTCTGCGGCTTCAGAGGGCGTCATCTCAGGCCGGATGTATGGGGGCAGTTCTCGCCAGGTCGTATGGAACTCCTTGGCGCCAGCAACGAACGCAAGTTTGGCAGTGCCAGCAAGCGCCTCCAGTATGTGCTTGCGATCATACGGAGACACCGTGTAGTCAACTCGACATCGCCCATCGACTGGATCTGGGTACACTCGTCCAGAGTCACGGTCTCGGGTGAGCGTGATAAATCCAGCCGTTCGCGGAAGGTTGAGCACCCACAACTTATAGTCGAGCCCGCCACGCCAGGGAAAGAGGGGAAGGTAGGCAGAAGGCAGCATGCATACAGCCTCAATCTTGACGCCGTGGCCTTTTTGATCGAGATTCTCAAACTCATTGACGACAGTGGTCAACGCGGATCCTTCCCAAGGTCGAATCTCTTCGTTGAGTACGGCGCCAGCAACGATGACTGTGGAAGGGCGTTAGTCAGACACTGGAAAAGGGTCCAAGAAGTTACAACAAACCTGGGTGAAGGTGGAGATTTCGTCCTATCTGTGAATTCCTCACTCCACTCCGCATGAGCAGCAGAGGGCTTTGCAAGGAGCCGCAGGACACCACCACGCGTTTGGCCTGAATAACTACTTTACGCTTCACAGCACCGAGACCTGACACTCCGAGGTACGAATCCCTTGAAGTCCACGTTCCCTCTACTCCACAGGCCACAGTTCCGTACGGCTTTTGTTCGAAGAGGATCTTGTCTGCACGGAACCCTTCCACGAATGTGGCCCCTCCCTTAGAGGCATCGGCCAAAAATGTTTCCGTCGGACCCTTTTTGCCGCATGTGTGACAGCCCAGAGTACAGTAGCCGCAGTAATGCGGACCATTACCTGTATTTTGAGGCACCGACTTGGCGGCGTAGCCCAGTCGGCGAGCTCCTTCCAAGATAAGGCGATTGGCTTTGTTGTGCTCGATATGCTCAATATTCACTCCCATTCGCTCGCAGACACGGTCCAAGCACTTTTGGTACTCCTGGCTAGTGAAGAATGATAACCCATTATTTGACCATTCCTCACGCACGTATCCCTGTGTCTGCAAAGCAGCGGACCAGTTGACTGTACCACCGCCACCCCAGGTTGAGCCCGCCAGGATAGCCAAAGACCCATCGTCGGTAACCACGCCGCCTCCCCCTTCGTACATGCTGATAAAGCCTTCATTGGCGGCCATGGGAAAGTGCTTAGACGAGTAATGATATGACTTGTCCACGACCATCACTCTGTAGCCAGCCTCGGTGAGGTTCTTGGCCGCGACGCTGCCACCGCAACCACTTCCGACAATCACCACGTCGGTCTCGACTATTTCTAGGTCGTCGCTTGGAGGGAACTGTAAGAATTCGTACTTGAAGCTGTCCGCAGGCTTGCCGTAGACCGGAACACGAGGGAAACCAAGGACTAGGCCAATAGTCGGGCTGAAGGTAATCCAGGTTTTCTTGAAAATCGTAGTTAGAGCCCGATAGGTAGCTCGAAGGGGTTTCAACCGGGAGGTTTCCCATCCTCGGAATATCTCCTCGCGAACGTCAATAGACTGATCTCGAATTGGAACCACTGATCCTGTCAGGAGCAGGGAGCCGGGGCGTGTACTGTTAAGCATGTTAGACCAAGAGCGTGGGTGCGAAGTGCAGGTACATACTTGAGGGCATTCAGAATGAGTTTTATTCCGTTCAGCCCCTCGTCGTGAACGTAGACCGAGAAAAGACGTTGAAGCCCGTCACGAAACTGGGTATTCGAGGATGCGGATTCCCGAAGATACTGACCGGCGATGGTAGCCGCATCGGGGCCCGGGATTCTGGAGATCAAGGTTGCAACAGCCCGGTCCATCTCTTGAGATGTGACTATCTTGGTTGCTTTGTTCTTGTACGCGACAGGAGAGCGGATGGACGGGACCACGGTGTCGGCCAGGGCTAGGAGGGTCCTCCATTGTGACGTTGTGAAGACAGCTCGGGTGGGTACTGGAGGGAGAGGCACATCCAGAGGGACGTGTTGAGCAGTGTTCTCATCCATGGTAGTGGTCTATCTCTGAGAGATGCGCGTGTTATGGATAAGAGTCGAGGAATAATGATGGGCTGTACAGATAGATAGACAAGTGTGACGAGTGAGAAGTGTTGTATGATGCTGGTAGAAGTCAGGGTCTCTCGACAGCGAAGTTGGAACTCTGATGCTGGCTTCTAGCTTTCAGCGTGGTTTCCTTTGCGCCCAGTTCCAGAAAGAGCAGGAACGAGTCGCACGGGCGAGAGAGAGCAGGAAAAGGGAGGCAGGAACGGAGAAAGGAAGGAAAGCACCCACGCCAAGTTCCTACCTCCTAATAATAAAGGCTTCGGTTAGGAGCAATCGCGGGGCTCCATAATTGTGTCGGGTTTGGTGGAGAGAGCTGGAAAACGGGCAACCTCAAGTGGGAGGGAGAGAGAGCGAGTAGTGGGTCGGCTCCGTAGATCGACATCTAGACCTAACATTCAACCGACGTGAAGTTGAACTTCAGGCCTAGCATTATCGGGTGCGGGGAAAGAGGGATAGTCGAGTCCAACGGTGGTTCCACGTGAGTTGAGCTCTTTGTGACCGTTAGAAGATGACCCATCAGAACGTTGCGCTATAGACTGCTTGAGGTTAAATGCAGATCCATCCCCGCGGGGAAATGCATGGGAACCTCGGTAGGATCGGGAGGCTGAGGTTATCGTCCTGGCAAAAGGCGGAGGTCGTATCCGTGCCATAATCGTTTTGAAGCTTATCGGCTCACGATAAAGCGTTCATCTGAGCGCTGTCGCGAGTGGATTTGAGCAATGAATGATATTTCGATGTGTAGAAGAGACGTTGATTCTCCGAACGAAGCGCCGGGGTTCCGAGCCCGTGACTGGCAGACACCCTACGACTCAGGCAATCATCGACCTCGACCTGAATGCCAAGTTCAGTCTGCCATGCTATGCTATACTAGGGGCGGGGAGGGCTGACGAGGGGCTGAGGAGCGGAAAATAGGTAGTTTCGACTCACAAACCTGTGGAGAGTAAGACATTGAGGCTGAGTGAGATGAGACTGTTGACTATGAACTGCCGGATTCTAGAGTGATATCAGCCATTTGTTGTAATAACACTCCTGCATTACTAAGGTACTGACTGCATTTCTTCCCCAGACTGGAATAACCATGGATACTACCTACGGGCGTGGACATGCGAGTGCGGTTAGACTGACTTAGACTTAACCTAATCGGGTAAGGCAAGCACCACCGACCGAGCTGAAAGTCAGTTTGCACCGTTTGTCTGTCATCGCAATCCGAACCGAATGCGATGCGATTAGCATCTCACCTGCGCCTGCTGCACTTGCCTATGATGTGAGATCGCAATAGCGACACGTGGTTTCTCTCCTCAATGAACTACTGCTTGCAATCAATCTTACGCATCGTGTCAAACCCACTCAATTCCTCCGCCTCGACCGTCCCGACTCGTGTCGTTGAGTTCACCCGATGACCACGACCCTTATCGCGTTTAACGAAGCTCAATTCCTCGCAAATTGCATTGCTGTTCCTACAAATCTTATACAGCCTAGACACCTGTGATATTAACAGGAGGCAATGGCGAGTGATTCTGGACCGGCGACAATCAGCCCGTCAATGCGACGGAGTCCCAAGACCGTTCTCCCGCCGGAGAGGGTCTTCTCCATACAGATCGGGACAGAGCTATTTCGTCTTTCTGGAGCGTCCATTGCATCCGATGGTCAGTCTGCCCAGGCGCCTTCCATTCTTGAGTACTTTCTAAGCCTTCGCAGCTCCGTCCTACTTCTCTCAATTCTTCGAAGAACAGATTCGTCAGAACGGTGACAATCCCAATATCCGAACCCTATACATCGATCGCGACCCAACCACGTTCAAAGAGATCGCCAAACATCTACAGGGTAGGGGTGTCAACCCGACATGATTCTGACCGTGTCAAGGGTTAATTGATTCGAGGAGGATAGGGTATCACATCCAGCCGACCAACGGCTCGCAGTTCGTCAAATTCTTTGCCGATGCTCAGTTTTACAGCTGTTCGTCACACCTCGGTCGCTTCGGAGTCCAGACATGCTGACGGTCGCAGTACCACGCTTGATATCGCAGCTGTTTGAGTCACAGATCTTCATCCAGATTGGCGATCGCAACTTCCAGATCCCGCGCGACATCTTCTCCGGGCCGGGCGACTCGCCGAACTTCTTCTCGTTGGGCTTCGCGGCTTTCTTCGCCTCGCCCGCCGAGGTGTTTCCAGGCCTGGTGCGACAGGGTCTTCTCCGGCCGCCAGCCATCACGCCACCCAGCGTGCCCAATCGCTCCGGGGAAGTGTTTGCGCAACTCCTTCACCTGTTACGGGGGTACCCGTTACGCATCCGGAACGAGGAGCATCGCGCGGAGCTCCTTCGGGACTGTCGCTACTTCCACTTGCGGGGGCTCGAGCAGAAGATCATCCCCCATCATATCAGTTACAATCCCATCTTGGCGCGAGACGAGATCATCATCCGTCTGGAAGACGTGCGCCGGTCGGGCGTCCATCTCGAGCAGGGTGACAACGCGGGTGGTAGCAGCTGGGTGCGGTACTCGCGTCCGTTCGTCGACGAAAAGAAATACGACCTAATCGTCGAGATCGGCGACGAAAGCACTATCCTCGATCTATCCACCAAGCATCCTTCCTTCCTGAACCTCACCAAATCCCGCGTCACAAGTCTCCTTCAGATCGTGGCTAGCAAGAAGCTGGCGGAGCTGGGGGATCTCTCTATCAGCGACGAGCAAGTATGGTTCGTGACGGGGCCGGATACGTGCCTGATCGTGGACGGGGAGCAGACGAGTTTCCGTGACGTGGTCGGATACTCCACACCAGATGCAGGCCAGACGCCGCAGGAGTTCCAGAATAAACGGAGACGGATTGAGGAGTCCGCCAACAGCCGCGTCTGGGTCGTGCGGACGGGACAATGGCGGATCTGTGTGCGGCCGAACGTGAACCAAGGAAGTCTGGACTTCCTGTTGCGGGCAGTCAAGTTAGATGTCTATACCCAGGAGACGGTTCGCAATCGCGGGCGACCATTCTTAGGATCGTGATTTTCTAGCCAGCGCCTGCATGAGGTATTATGATTATATACAGTGTACATACATATTTGGCGGAGGTAGTCATAGCTCTAATGTCTCTCTAATCCGAGAATCCACCCCATTCATCCTCGTCGTCGTTCTCATCGTTCTCATCGTCGTCGTCGTCGTTTTGGGCCGCATCACTTTGGTCCTTGTCGCCTTGGTCCTCATCATCTTGGTCCACCTCGTCGTGAACCTCAGCATGGCCGCTAGTTTCCTCCGCTACTGGCTCATCATCCCCATCTCGCACAAATCCAGCGATGAAGAACCCCCCGGTGCCTTCATCATCGCCCGGCCAACAGCGCAGACAGCCCTCCAGAACCTCATCCGAGAGACCTAGATCACCCACTGGCTGTACCTCGACACCAGCAACAGCACCACCAGCCTTCTCACTCCTCACACCGCGATGCCTCCACTTCTTCATGCCCTCGGGCTGCTCATCGCGACGCATGATCCTCCACCCGCGCCTCTTCGCCACATCCGACGCGAGAATCCTCGCGACGACGGCCTCATTCTCCACCATATGCACAGAGCACGTACTATACGAGACTCTCGTAGCAGCAGGGAAGTGCAGCGCATGCTCGACGATCCGCGTCTGCAGGTTAGAGAGCTTCTGCAAGCGCTCGGGGCCCATATGCCCATTCGCCGGCAGATCATTCTCATCGGTAGCCAAGGCTTCCTCGTCATCAGAAGCAGCCTTCTTCCCTTCAGTCCCTTCACGACCCGGATCGTCATCCTGCCTCCGCTTCCTCTTCTTACCCTGCGTCTTCTCAGCCCTGGCCCCGCTGGCAGGAGCCTCAGGCAACACAAGCGTGGGCACATCGTCACGACCAAGGATACCACTTCCCGAGCAGCTCGGATCAAGCAACAAGCCAGTCACATTCTCGAAACGCTCATCCTCGGGATCCAGCGCCAGAAAGTCCTGACCGGGTAGCACGGTAACCAGAGAATCGGCCCCAGCGGTAGTCACCATCTTCTGCAGGGTCTTCGCGCGCACCTGGGACTGATCCATCGACCAGACCCTTTTTTTCCTTTCAGCCCCCCTCCCCCCCGCTCCCGCCTCCGAGAGACCCCTACAAAGCAAAGAAGCCATATGCGTAGTCTTATTCCCCGGCGCAGCGCACCCATCCAACAAATCCCCACCACCCCAATTCCCATCCCCAATAAGCAGATACGCCGGAAAACACGACGCCTTATCCTGCAAAATGATCTCGCCACGCTTGTACGCGGGAGTGGACGTCAAATCCACCCCCTGCGCCACGGCCACCAGATCCGGTACATGCGCATCCAGATAAATCTTCCTCCCCTCGCCTTCCTGCCTTTGCGACTGTTGTAGCCTCCGCCCCTTAGGAACCGAAGTCCCAAGCTCCTTTAGAGAGTGCACAACCTCGTACCCCTTAAACGTCGTCTCAAGCTGCTGCTTCAGCGTCGTACGCACATTATTAATCCGTACCCAGCGCGGATACACCGCTCCCACATTACCGCTACCCCCACCAGATTTCTCACAAAGCACGGCCTCGCGCAGCGCATCAACAGAGACACAACCGCGCCGGACGCGCGCCTTGGTGAACTCAGCGCGTAACCGGGTCTTGTGGCGCTCGATGGCTTGGCGGAGTGGGTGGGTGGCTTTTGCGGCGATGCCGGATTTGGCGAGGAGGTGGTCGTGGACGAGGAGGAGGGCGAGGATGGGGGTTAGCTTTTCTTTTGTTAGTCTCAAACCTTCAGGAAATGAATAACAGGGGGGGCTGAGGGAGAGGTAAGCTACCTTCGGTTCAAGTTTCAGAATTCCGGCATTCTCGATGACTTCCTTCAGCAGGATGTCCCATTTGGAGGCTTCGATGATCAGAGCGTAGACTTGCGCGGGGGAGGCTTTCAGCGTGCGCGCGTTGTAGATGCGGGATTTGAAGGAGCCGCCTGTTGTTGGGGCGGTTAGGATGCCCACGGCGTCGTAGTAGAGGGACATCTTGGGTGTTCTTTTTTTCTTTTTTGATTGCAGTACGAGATGGGTTGGAGATGGGAGGGGATGCTGGATAAATTTTGGTGTTTGCATTGTTTGTTTTGATTTTTTGATAAGTGTATATATTGTATACTGGCGCATCGATAGGGTATCAACATGACAAGTCTAGATGTTTAGCTATCGTGGTATTCGCTCTGGTCATCTGAAATGACTGAACTCCTAGCATACATCTACAATTTACATCCATTCCTCTTGTACAAGACAATCCCCCAAATCGTAACTTCAGAAACAACAATCTTATCTCCGCATCTCCGCCCCAACTCCGTTATCATATCAGCCCGCATAAGTAAGAATATCGATTGACTCACCCACTCACGCCCTAAACTCTCACCCCTGTCCGCCTTTATACCAAAGCGCCCTCCTCCACAAACAGCGTGAAAACCAACCCAACCACCAACCCGCAGGACCTCAATCAACCGGCAAGACCTCAATCAACCGGCAAGACCTCAATCAACCGGCAAGACCTCAATCAAACGGCAAGACCTCAGAAAAAATGCTCCCCAAAAACTTCACGAGCACCCTTCTCCCCCCACCATCCCGAGGTTTATCCCCAACCCACGAGACCCAAAAATACACCCTCCCAACCCCAACAACACCAAACCCACCAACCAACCCGGCAATCCTAACCGACGCGCTCCACATCCGCCAAAAAGTCTTCATCGACGAGCAACACTGTTCCGCGGAGGAGGAGGTGGACGCCGACGAAGGGCGGAGTTGGCATTGGGTTGTGTATTATTCGCCTGCTGGTTGCGCGTGTTCTTTGACGGAGGGAGGGGTGGATGGTGGTGTGAGCACCAACGGGACAACTACCAGAGTTCCCGTTGCGACGGTTAGGCTTGTTCCGCCGCCGAATGTGCATCATAATTTCTTACCACATGGGGAGGGGGAGGGTGGGGACGGGGGGCATGGAGGGGAGGACGAAGGGCAAGAGCCGTATATCAAGTTGACGCGCGTGGCGGTCTTGCCTGAGTTTCGCGGATATGGGCTTGGGAGGGCGGTTGTTGAGATGGCGCTGGAGTGGGCGGCGAGGAATGCGGCTGAGATTGATGCTGTTGCTGCGGATTTTCAATCCCGGGGAGGGGAGGGTGGGACCCGGGGACAGGAGAAGCCGACCAGGTGGCAAGGGTTGGTGCTGGTGCATGCGCAGACGCAGGTTGAGAAGATGTACATGCGGTGTGGGTTTGTGACCGACGAGACAATGGGAAGGTGGCATGAGAATGAGATTGAGCATTTGGGGATGTGGAGGCGGTTGGAGACCGAGTAGCATCCATCTACAGCGGGGAGTGGAATACTGAGTGAGATAGACTACAGCCTGCTACATAAACTCTAGACAGCACATAAGTATCTCATATATCAAGGTCATTCTGTTTATTGAAATCTAACTCGTGTATTGAAGGAGGCCGGGTTAATAAACACCAGTCCGAAAAAAGATCGCCGCTCAAGGCAACATGACGGGGTATCCTAAGCATAAGGAGACAAGCAGATTGAAGACAAACACCTCCACCGCTCCGGCGATCATTAGAAGAAAAACCACAGCAAAATCCCGAAAACTCCGCACAGGAACACCGAAAATGAACCGAAAAGACGTGAAAGGTATGTTCTAAAACAAGTATGTACGAAGTAAAGTGAAGTGAAGTGAAGTGAAGTATGGCGTGAGTCAATGCTGGACGTGGGCGCATATTGACCGCGCAGGTGTATGGGCATGTTCATTAATGCGTGAAGTCGTCGTCGTTCAGAAAGTGCTCCAGTTCCAGCCGCGGGGGACGCTGGCAGCGATCTCCGTGGTCTGTCCCGGCACCCCGTTCAGTGCAGCGGCCTTGAGGCTCTCGACCGGCGAGGGCTTGGCGTTCGTAGAGACAGCACGGTCGGCTTGGCCGGCAGTGACACCGGTCTGTGCATCGAGCTGCGTCTGGATATTGTTGAGACGCTCGGTGCGGGATTCCTCCCAGCGCGAATAGGCGCTCCAGCAAAGATCGCAGGCACGCGACGGAACACCTTCGGGGTGGAAGCGGGCATTCTGATCGAGAGGGACGACATAAGGGGTGTGGGAAGAGCAGAAGACATGGCCGCAATGGCGACAGTGGTGGCGACGCAAGAAGATACCAAAGGACGAGCGGCAGGTAGGAGAGTCGCAGTTGGGAGAAGCAGAATCCGCCTGAAGGAGGATGCTTGTTAGCTTTAAGTTCGATGCATGTGAGATAAGGGAGCGATGGCGTCATGCGGATCACGCGATCATTCGCAATGACTGGCTTGCGCGACGGGGAGCCGCAGGCACGCCACAACACATGTATATAACACACCATCGCCACCCGAAAAGGAAAAACAAAGGTATACTCACTTTCCAGTGTTCGCGAGTAGGCTGCCCGGTCACCTCGCCCAGGTCTTCCTTCTTCATCCACTCATCCTCCGCCAGCTTGCTGACAGTCGAGCCACTGCTGTAGCTTTCCATGGTGGAGCGACGAGAAGCGGGAACACCGATCTCGCCCTCAGTGAGACTGTCCAAGGAGCCGTGGACACTGCGGGGAGGAGTAGGTGGCGAGGATTTCTGAGCGTGTTCGTTGGGGCGCAAAGCAGCGGGAACGTAAAGAGGGCCCTTCAGGGGACGAAGCTGCTTGCTGTGAAGGGGAAGGAACTGCTGCTGGGGCGACGCGGGCGAGTTGTTGGCGGTGGTCTCGGCGGAATTGATGGGGGTAGGTTGACCGTAGATGGAGATTTGGTTGCCCGTGAACACGGGGGTGGTAGTGGCGGTAACAACGTGGGTGGCCATTTGGGGAACTTTATGACTTATGATATCACCAAGGTCGGAAATAAGGTTGAGGATGTTGTTATGACAGAAGGCGGTGGAGAGGAGAGAATATGCACGAGAGAGATGGATAGATGGTTTCTTGAGATATGGGGAAAGAGAAATGTCGCTCAGGAGAAATTCGACAATCAGGAAGGATGGAAGGGAATTAAGTAAGGGAGGATCTTGACGGTTTCGTAGGAACAGACAAGATCAACAAGACGATGATGTTAGGGGATGATGTTGAGTTTAGATCAAGCACACAGTTATCGACAGAGAAGCTGGCTGGAACCAAAAAAGCATCGCAGTGGCAAGTAGAGAAGAGGCGGGTTGATAAGGTTCGCTATGACGAAGGCAATCTGAGGATAAGCGCTGATAGACAGATGCTAAGACGAGACTGGTTCAAGTAGTCGGGGGGATCGCAAAACCAGGCGGAGGGTTGAGTTGGTAGGTTGGTAAGTTGGTAGGTTGGTAGATTGAAGGTGGTATGAGAAAGTAGTAACCAAAGGTCAAATAAACTTGGAAAAGGTATAGTTATGATATGGTTGGGATGGTATCCAGCACTATCACCAGTGCAGTTGAGAAGTAACACTTGAAGAGCGAGGGGGATGTCCCGACTACTAATATAGTTACGGATGTTTCTGTTCTGCGGGATGGATTGGGGGGGGGGGGGGGAGGAATTGGAAAATGGGAGATTAATTATTAACTGGCTCTTTCTGGACGGATGGACTGCCACACACACATACATCTCTCTGTCTTCTCTGTGTCTGGCTGTGTCTCTCTCTAGTCTATTTTGCCATGCCTACTTGCCTTGTGGAGATTCGCGCTAGCGGATAGAGTCCCAAAATAATAAATTAATTTCCAATTAAAATAAAAACGGGAAATAAGCGGGCGGGTGAGCTAGACGAAGTCGGCGGCGAGATTACCATTGGGGGAGACGGGAGAGGGGAGAAAAGCCGGAGAGAGGGAGAGAGCGAGAGAGACGGAGGGATCATCATCTTCCACCCATCCTGGTCGCATTCACTCGATAAAGGTTGAGGCTAGAAAGTCCCGAAGAAACAGCAGCCGGTGGAGCCGTTGGAGGCGACACTTCCACACTTCCACACTTCCAAACTTCCAACCAAACTTCCCTCTCCCGTTAGAATTACCCTATTCATCATCCACTTCTATCTTCTACGAGTACTGTACATACTTACATACCGATCAATGGCATCAAGCGCGCACCCCCCCTACCCCCAAGTCGGATAATATACAGATGCCTGCAGCAGCACAGAATATCTGCAAGTCTGACTGTGACCACCCCCTCCCGGGGAAGATGGGAAATAAGGGGGGAACGCCATCCCTACAACCTGCAGCTGATACATCCGCGTCGTTGTTGTAACATACCAAAAAACCCTCCCTCCCGATCGGAAGCATGCCAACCACACTAAACCCAAACCAGCACGGCATTTTACCGAGGGATGAACCCGAGGTGAAGGGATGATAGTCCAAAGTTATCGGATGTGACTGTTACTCGTTTCTACCTACTGTACCTACGGAGTACTGCCAGCCCATATACAACTCGAATCTTTCCGGCTTCAGCTTAACGACTGACGACAACCACCATCAGCCCGTCTGGGTCAGATGAACCAGTTGATGATGCATGGATATAGACCAGGGACTGTGAACATGTAGAAGTTCCCAAGCAAGGTAGGAGTAGCATCCGACAAAGTCCAGGATGACTGGCTGGTTCCTGTCCCTAGCAAGTCTCATCATTCCTTCACGATCCGTCGGATATCTGGAATCAATCAGGGATGGATGTATCGCCAGCCAGTCTTCTATTTCCGAAGTCATGAAGATAATCGAATGAGTCCTTCTTCCTCCCCTCCTTTTCGAGTCCTCCCTCCGGTCACTCACACACACACACACAACCTCTCTTGCTCTCTCTCTATATGTATCCCTCCTTGACCGCCTCTTGCAGTCACCTTTAACACATTGCTCATGATGAATCATCGATCAAGCCAGTGGTATGGGAATCAAGTATGCATCCCGGTTTTGTGGCAACCAGTTAATCAACACTGAACGACAAGCATGATAACTTTCCCCTTCAGGTAATCTCCATGTTCTCAGTGCTCTTGTCTTTCCCCACTCGTGCTGGGGAGGTGAAGGGCTCCATCTTTTCTTCCCATCTCCAAACCCACATCCACACCCACTGCCACTCCAACCCCCTTTAGAGCGGTTCTCTACCGCGCTCCTACCAAGTGAGATGCGACATTCGGCGGCTACCGGTGAAATCAGAATAGGTGGGCTGCTTATTGGTTGTAGGTGAACCGGGAAGATGCCCCTCTGTAGACTCGGGCCCACCGACCGACCCGCCTTAGCAACAAGCAGTGCGCAGTGCGCAGTGCAGTCAGTGAGTGCAGCGATCGCGGTGAGTTACTCTCTTAGGAAGAGTTCACGAGACCATCACCATCACTAGTTACTGTTATACTACTTCCAACACCAACTCAACTTCGGGTTGTTCCCGCGATTGCTACCTAGAGATGTACTGTACAGTACTTTGGACAAAATTGCATCGTTTCTGTCACCGACCTGCTCTAACTATCACTCTCCCCTTGCAAGTGGCTCACAATATTACTGCTTCCACTAGGCAAGGACACGGGCAATCTGGCGGTGACAGACCGACTTGTGCTACCCTTCCCGTGCCAATCAATCTGATCGGATAAGGATTAGAGGATGGGTGAAATGAAGTCTCCGGAAGCCGTGGAAGTCCCAAGGTCAATCTACATCACACTAGCCGGAGGGCCGGACTGGGTCCACGGTCTCTTCATCTGCGAGCCTGGAGACTGCGACCGGGTCTTTGCACGGTGAATGAAGGTGGTAGGGAACCAATAAGTGCTGCGGACGGCCATTCCCAATGCAGCGGATCATCCTCTGAGTTCCAAACCTCGCCTGCGGATTGGCGACTTTGACCATCAGCTTATCGCGGCACGATCATTGGTCCTGATCGCCTGGCCACGTTGTCATTGGTCAGTGCTCCGACCAGCACGGACAGACCCCGAAGAACGGGGTCTCTCACTACGGAGTACCTAGTACGGTACCTACTGACCGTCGCCTCTCCAGGGCGCTCGCTGTCTTCGCCTTCGCCGCCTCAGCTTCGGGCAAACCGCCCTGACCGATTATGTAACGGTTACGACTGTCGTCCGCGGGCGGCGGTGGCTTCATTACTCCTTTGGGCTAGGTCTTCCGTTGTACCTCGGCCGTTGGGACTTTGACTTGTCCGCGCTCCAGCTTAACTGACTGGTTCTGACTCGCAGCAGGCGGATGTTTGGCTGACCGACCGTTGAACCTGGAGTCCTTGACTCTTCTGCACGGGATCCCAGCCCTGTCAGTGTATATAGCCTACGACGCACAGAGTATAGGTCAGCCGGGCTGAGTCGCGTACCTGACAGCTCCGGAGAGATATTGACCCGTCTGCAACTCCTCCTGGTCTTGCGGTCTGAAACCACATCCGAAATTGAGAGTCGTTCGGGAAGCCGCTACGGCGAGTCTAAATTGTTCAGGATTTCGCTAGTCCGCGCAGCCTGTTCGCTGGTTGGTGCAACCTGCAGCCATGGCTGTAAGACATCCGTCGCCGTACAGGTGCAGCCCTGGCACTGTCGGCCATTGACCAATTATTCATTCATTGTAGCTTGGACAGTAAACAGTTAGACTGTCAGACTGTCTCTCGTTAGACCAAACACAATCCCATTAACCCTGTCAGGGGAGTCTAGACTACTCCTCTTACTAAGGCAGCAAGCAGACTGGGATGTCAATGTCCTGCTGCTGCAGGATCCAACTAGTCCGTCCTGTCCATCGGCTCATTTGCAGGGACGAGGGAATCATGACAACAATGGCGTCTATACATAGACAGGGATGCCACAGGAACTATAGTTCAGTCTACTATATGGAAGGAGCTGGAAAGGGCTCTTGCGCGCATGTCTCAAATTCAGGTCAACCTGGAACGACAGCCGGCATGAACGACGTTACAATCTCTGCCACTAGATCAGCAGCTAGAGCGCATCAAGACCAAAACGGGCGTGTAACGAAGGCGACAAACACAGGGCTTACCCCTTGTCGTGCCCGACTCTCAACCTTAGGCTGCTAAGGCTGCTGCTAGTCGAGTCGCGCAAGTCGCTAGTGCCAAGGCCAAGCATTATGGCAGTTGATACATCAATCGCTCTTCCCTATGAAAGCACAGGCATTTTCTATTATCAATTCCCCCCTAATCTCGAATGGGACGAGAACTGATTACCGTCGGTGAATTGGAATGGATCTCCACGACTTTCCAGAGTACCGCACACCACCAATGATCGGGAATGCGATCCTATCAACCCGGTCGGAGTTGCTAAGTTGGGAAAAAAAAAAAAAAAAAAAAAAAAAAAAAACCTAAAAAGCCCTCATGTTCTCGCTAGGTCTTGGCAGGACGAGAATGAGATGGCTGGAGAAAGCTCCGGTGTAAGGGAAGAGAAAAGTCTCCGGGCTCTCTCCGAATTACTTCCCCCAGCAACCCGTTCCTTCGCCTCCCGACGACACCGCAGCAGTTCCGAAACCACGGTACGAGCTGGATGCTAAGGAGATCTCCGTCGATCCATCCTAAATCAGCAATCTCGTCGAACACTCGTCGAAGGCTCGAAGCCCTCCGGTGGTCCAAGAACAGTCCATGTTTCGTCAAACTGTGAATACGGGGGGTTGATCAACGTGGGCGAAAGGGGTCCAAGCTGGATCTTGGGGAGAGTCGGTTGGGAGTTGGAACATGTTTCTAGTTTCTAGTGTCTAGTATGCAATCTGTCTCATGTTCCCCCCTCCTCACAATCGAGTCTAGCGCCTGCTATTTGCTTCCTATGTAGTATGTAGTATGTACTGAAAGCACTGCACACCGCACAGTGCTTGCACCAAAGGACAATGCCGAAGAGATTGCAGGGTGGGCGCGGCAGGCACCAACAGCCAAACAAGCTACTAACTATTGGCCGCGCTAGCACGAAGTAAACAACAGCAGTGAAGCAGCCGAGCCGAGCAGAACCCAAGCGACCACTCAGCCAAGGCTTAAGGAGAGACTAGCTCGTGGCCGGCACCATTCTTCTTTCCTTTTCGATGGGCCCTTTCTTATCCACTTGTCATTATCGTTAGCAACCACCCGCGGAAGAAGCGCAGCATTTGGGATCTCTACGAATAGAAACGGTGTACGTATACCTCGGCTTTTACATACGCGTTTACTCGAGATGTCTCATAGCATCGCCACAAAAAAAACACAATTGTGGCTTTGCTCTCTGCAGTCTTCCCGAACACGCACTCTTTCTCTGAGTTGAATTGCCAAATATACATCTTCATCACCACCAGCATCAGCAATGGCAAGTCTGTAGTCTAGACCTTAACTTAACCCTCACTAATCCCCAATCGAATCTCCAAAGCCATGTAAAGTTCACACCAGAAAAATCTTAACTCTCTCCCCTGCCTTCCGTCTCTCACCCGATAGTCTAGTCTAGTTCTAGCCCTGCGCATCAACAACCGGGCCGGTTCACTCCCCAATCCCATCTCATCTCATCTCATCTTGGTCGAGAAACAAACCATAAATGAAAAATTGAGTGAGAGTCTACCTAATGCATGAGAAATCCGATTCGGACTAGTGGACCACAGTATTCAGATTGAAGTAAATCCGCTAGCATGCATTGGGATTAACCTGCGCTTCTAAAGTTCTGAGGTGTAGTCGCGGGCGATTTGTTGCAGATTCCCGGCGGGGCTTTTTTTGTTTTGGTTGCTTTTTTTGGTGTGTGTTTGGCTTTGTCGGGGTTTGGGGTTGGGGATTGTTTTGCTAATGCGATTGTTGTAGGGTGTAGACTGTCTACCTAGGGTGTGTGTATGTGTGTCTACGTACACCGACTGGCTTTTGGGGCGAGGAATGGGGAGTGGGAGTGTAGATGTGTACGTGGTCTGTTTGAGGTGTTGGGGATTTGTCTAATCTGATTCGGGATCATCGCTTCGGATGGGTCGAGGGGTCTGGGTTGATCGATCGAGTGGGTTATGCGATGTACTCGGGGTCGAGGGGCGTTAGGGTGGTGCTGTTGTCTTGTTTACATTCTTTGGTGGTTGTTATCTTCAGTTAGGTAGTTTTGTTCTATTCCTTAACAGAAATGGGTGCCTGGTGAGGACTCCTCTTTGCTCTAAGAGGTAGAGTTTCGTTGTAGTCAACAGGAAGCTGCATACTTCTAGGAGTATCTAGTTTGTGTTCAAAAGTACGCATACTGTATATGTTTGCTATCGGCTCCGTGCAGATCTATACTTATCATGCCGAACTCTGATATCGCGGACAACATATACTTGTGGTGCGAACATTCCTCCCTTAGACTCATCGCAGACGGGGAAGTTTCCGATGCTTCACAATATCGATGATCACACAGCACCGCAAGTTTCACATGAAAGCTTACTTGGGAAATGTACATGCACTCGAGGCTCAGCCCTTACTGCAGTGATGCGGACATATAATGCTCTTGATTCGTATACGACTTGACATATCAAATTCTCTCCCTACCTAAGGCACGGCCCCTCGATAGCAGCCAGAAGACAGTACGGCATGCAGTGGCAAGCAGGTTGACGAGTCATCAGGCATTTGTCACTGAGTAGTCAGTAGGAATCAACGAGAACATCAGCTGACCTCTGTTGTGAGGCGATAGTATGAGTAACTGACTAGTCAAGTTCACCGCCACCTATAGCAGTGTGGCGACGATGCTCACCTGACCTCTCCGGGGCCGCCACGATAAGGACGGAAGCAAGCGGCGGGGAGGTTTCTCTTATCGCCCAGTGGCGGCGGGGTTTCTCCATCCCTCGCCTGTTCCGATCGAGTGGACTGACTCAACTGGTACCAGTGTTACCTAACCTCAGCTCTCACCGGGACTATCATCCAAATACAATGCTTGCCACCTTACTCTCCGGTGGCTGAATTCTATGGCTTATGGGATACTCTTATGCGATGCAAGTGGGCTTGGTGGGGGATAAGTTCATCCATTCCATTTCAAGTCACCGACCGAGGCTGGGGACTTGGGGTACCGAGTACATTCTCACTCCATCAAAGCAATTACCCCTCATTGCATGATCAGCCAGTTGGTATGTATCATTGACTTGGTTTCAAAGGATGAGTGGTCTCGGGCTTGTTCCAGCTCAGACGGACTTGCAACCGAATGGACAGGTTGATCTGCAGTGCACGGAGTGCAAGCGGGGAGGGGCTGCAAGTACATTGACATCTAAGTATGTGTTGTCGGGATGAGGGGGTCAAAGAGAGTGAATAGCCTAAGTTCACGCCGGTCTCTATCGTCGACTTTGGGTGGTTTTGCCGAAGAACTTCCCATGCTGACGGTTGTGAATCAATTAGACAGACTATCTGGACCCGTTCTGATGCCGATGACGCCAGGGTCCGTCCATTCCTGTGATCTATGGCGTCAGTCAAGATAAGATCGCATACCACCCCCACCAAAGTCACATATCAGCTCTACGCTGTGTGCCCATGCTTCAGAGCCTCTTCGACCAGCCACATCATCGGTCCAAGTTGCAAGGCTAATTAGGGGGCCTCTTATTCCCGTGTACCTAGTACTTGGGTACCTGGATTTCCGATCACAGCGACAACGGGGACGCTTGCGTCACATGGCACCTTTCTCCGAGCCGATCAGATACAATGCAACCTGACTGAACACGGCCGGACCACTTTGAGGTCTGGCCCTTTCGCCCTTTCAGGTTTTCAATAGCCTGGACCGACCGTATCCAAGATTTACTGGCTCTGACACGTGTGTATCTGCGACCCAGCATGCAGTCAGTGCGTCATATGAGGGGTTCCCAAGTTGTTCCAAATCAGGATAGGACACGCATGGCCGATTCCAGACCAGGATTATGGCCAGATGGGGAGTTGGTGGTTTTCGAGCCCAGAGCGGACTGGGCAGAGTCGAGGCTCTATGTCCATATCCAGAGTCATGGACAGGAATCATGCCGACTCGACTTCCGTGTCTCTGAGGACGATCGCTTAGGGCGCTTCCGTGACAGCTGACAGTCAATGCACCATCTGGTGTACCCCGCACCCTGCATCTCCATGTTACTCACATGCGCGCGTTGCTGGAGGGGTACAACATGTCGCCCGCCGCGTACACTGGACAGGAATTGAATATGCACCTCATAGTCCCGCCTGCTTCCTAGCGCTATGACACGTGTGAACCTGGAGTGAATCGCCCTTGTATCTCCGTTGATTTCCTGGAAACGACAACATGTCGGAGCCGTATGCTATTGATCTCGAAGCGCCGCATGCGCGTGTCCCGTCGCGACCGAGGCCAGCATGGATCGTAAACAGTGTCTGTCGGGTTCCCAGGATGTTCCTGTTTGAAACCCGACGTATCCCGCACATCGGAGCTTTCGGGCTATTGCATCCTCTCGTTTAAATGATCTATTGCTCGTATTGAAGTCGCATGGCTGTCAGTCATCGGATGCCTGTGATATGACTCGACGAGCCTCCTACAGACCGCTACTCTCGGAGTTCGAGGCTGCGATGCCTGCTCAACTAATCAGCCTTTCCCATTCGTCCGACCTTGTGCATCCATATGACAGATGCTTCATGAGCATGTGCTTCTCTAGTTGGGTGTTACGACCATCCGCGCAGTCCATGTCCCAACATTTCCCCTAAGGTCTACTTACTGCTCATGTCACAGATTGGTCTCGGTCAAAGCAGTGGATTTTTGACGAGACAATGTGGCTTGATACAAGCGCAGATGCAGATACACGCAACATGCTGCATTTGAGGAGTAAAACGAGGAGTCCAAGCTCATTCGCCTCATTGTGCCGCGCCGTCGCATCGCCTGACAACCTTCGTCTGCACTGACTACGAGTACAATCACATGTCATGATACTCGACGAGCTGTTGCAGTTTCAATCGGGTGCGGCACCGGCACCATGCAATGTTCTTAAATACGGTCATGCTTACATTGTTCGGTCGAGTGTTCTATCAAAGGGCTTCGACTGAGTGATGTATTACAAACGGACCGTAGGAAGTGACAACCATGATGTCCAATTAAGGATGTTTGCTTCGTCGGGCATGCGATGCGGCCGTGCTACGATGCGCTCATCATACGAGGAACATGCAGCAGGAAGCAAACTACATAGTGACTCATGGTAAAGACAACGTCAACGGCCCGTCTTCGTTGTTCCGAGTTGGTGCAATATGGCTCATGTTGGACTTGATTCATTACAGAGATCTCTTTCCCAGGACTAAATCATCGATCTCTGTGGTCGCGACCCATTGTCAAGACAACGTCTGCCTCTGTCTTTGTTCTCGGAGCTTGAGCGATTGCTGCTCTCGTTGGACGAACTGACAGATTCTGTCTGCCTGCATCTCTGCCTGCAATGGTTGAGCACCGTATCTCGCTGTTGTCGATTCAAGGTAAACATAAAGCCAGTACCTGTAGTCATGGTTCCCTCTCTATCGCAATCGGAGCGCCTGGTGCTTTACATCGAAGCCGAGCTCCTAAATCTCTTTATCGGTGCAAGGTCAAGGCACCACTACCGGCATTACGCCATGGGAGAATATACCTTTGAATGTTGACTCATAGATCGCAGCTGCTGGCTTCCCCAAGCACGATTGCACTCCAAGTATGACTGGCCTTTCTCTTCGGTAAAGGATTCAGGGTATCTACATGATGCGCTTATCGTTTTGGAAACTTTCAGTGTAGTTGTTCCTAATCTCAAGCTCATGTTGCTCGACAAGTGAACTTAATTGCAGTCGCAGCAGCCTCTATGAGAAGTGTATCGGTGAGACACTGCTACCCCCTAGTACAAAATGTGTGGTATGAAGGAGCAAGTCCCTCAGAAGCAAGAGATCTCATGATTTCGAGCAGTCATTGCCTCGAATCATTCGCTGTAAGGGATACATGGTATTCAAGCCTTGCATTTGTCGCTCCAGAACGCATCGCATTCGATAGAAAGCAACAATTCTGTCGTATCCAGGAAGCTTGCTCTAGTTTCACCTAACCTAGCCTATGTTCGAGATGAGATCCTTCGCGCAAGAGATAAAAATATCATCGACGGACGACGAGAGCAGCAACCCTCTCGTATACAGGAAATCTGGACGAGTTTCACGTAATCCAATCCCTCTTCGGGATGAAATCCGTCACGCAAAAAGACATAAATGTCATCCGATAGTCGACGAGAGCTCCTCGCCACGGATCTACAAACGGTCTTCAAGGCTGCATCTTCGGGACGGTCGCATCAGGACAGTCCACGGCCGTATCAATCTAAATACCTCATCAGCCTTACCGAATTAAATTTATCAACAAAGACGTCCAGGGCGACTTCTGTTCTGTCCTGCATGCTGCAGGGTGGTCGGGGAGGACACATCCTCGGCAGGTTGAGAATAGTACCCAAGACAGAAATCTGCACGAGAGGTAAAACGCCGCGCGACAGACCGAAGATTCCTTCGAGCAAATGACGGCCGAATGGCCCATCTAGTCCAGTGACTAGCAAACAGTAGTCTAATTGCAACGGGCCGGGCATAATCTTCAAAAGGGGAGGAAATCTCCGCCTCCGGCTTTAAAATACTCTCACATCCCTGCTGCTTAAGCGGTGGCTAATCTGATCTAGCACCGCACCGTTCATGATAGCGCCCGGCCCTGCATCAGGCGTGCGCAATCCTCGTCGATTCGACTTTTCTGGCTCGATGGTTCAGCTCGCGGTATATGTGCAACATATTTGCTGCCGCTGAAACAAGCCTTGCTTTATGACTGCTCACCTGCACATCCTTCGGTCGGCTGCAGGCACCGACAGGCACGAGGATGATCTGTTCAGCGGCGATGGAAGCGGTGGCATGAAAATTAACTTTGCAGCTTGTCTCAAATGCTTAGGGTGGTTTAAGTGTTAGTGTGGCATCATCTCCACCGGGGAATTGATTCCACCTGGCTAGTGTTTGAATTGTCTTACTTGGTACGCAGCGAGCGGACTGGAAAGCTCTTGTCCTCTTGGACGAGTTCCCTGCGGATGGAGATTTGTTGACCGCGGGTGGTGGAGCTGAGAAGAACAGAGACATGATCTTGGTTGCTGTGCGCCGCGGCACGCTCCGTCCGGATTTCCGAAGGTTCCGTTGACCAATTTGTATGTCTAACCAGAGGGTTGGAGGGGCCCCAGACTGATCTGTGCTTCGGATTGGTATGGGGGTCGATGGCTGGCCAGATGGTCCCCGGATATTGTTTCGACATTGTTATTTGACATGTTTGTGTAGTGCAACTGTAGCTGGAGGGGTTTAATATCGGCTGACGCTTGGCGTGAGCACCTGGTCCTTAGTGCAGGCTACAGTGAAAGTGTGTCGCCCATGTGTCAGGTTGATTATCCTACACGCTTTCGATAAGTGTCAGGAGTGTCATCGTGGTGAGTCAATCCAGTGCCTGCATATATGGATTTCGAGCTGGGTGTCGCGTGCCTCTTTCTGTTGCATGTTCGTCTGTCTGAGCATGCTTTGAATGTCAACTCTTGTGGTAGGCACGGCAATGCATAACGATTCATTCAGCCTTGTCATCCAGCATGAGGGGGATGATCGCTGTGGTCCGACTGAATTCGTCGAGGTTCGTCCATGGCTCGCGCCTGGCTGCAATCCTCCCGCTGGCTAGACTAATTGCTCTGCACTGACTGAATAGCTTACTAGACCGCAACATCAGCCAGGCATTCGATCTAAATCGCTGTGAACTGACTGTCCGGACCTTTGTTCTGTCCTGGCACATCGACGATTGTTGTCCGATGTTGCCACATGTATGGGCAGTTCATTGCACCAGCTTACACCATAAAACCCCCGCCAGCTGAAAGGTGGAACCACGGCCGATATCAGGATCGGAGACATGTACTAAGTCACCCTAGCAAGTGTCGACCAGCAATGAATGATATGATTGTGCGTCCGAGTGGTCCGAAGCAGGCGAGAAACAATTGTCGATCCCTGCCTACTGGTGTTATGCGGTTAATTATTATTCTATGTATCGGGGCAAAGTTAATATCCTTTAACTTTGACCCAAGGATGAACTAACCCAGCACCGAATGGAGAATTTCATGTCTCTGGCTGCTCTCGTTGGCTGTCTCTTGCTCTCTTGCATCTTTTTCCCTGCCCCTTGCCGCTCACTCCCCGGTCGTCGTACGATCGAGATCTGCAGCTCTCTCTTTTCTGTCTTTCTCGTGCTGCTGAAGTTCGGCGGGAGGCGAAAGCAAGAGTAATAAACCCTGCATGCATTAGTGGGAGTTCAAAACACAAGGATTGCAGGCAAGCCAGCAGGCAAGCAATAGCAAAATTTAAACCATCTTTTTACCCCTGGTCAATCAACTTTCCTGTCTTTTCTTTTCTTTTCTTTTTTTTTTCTAGTTTCTGGTTTGCTTCTTTCTTCCTTCCCTTCGATCTTCTCTTCTTTCTGCAGGAGAGATTACCTCCCATGCTTTTGTTACACATCGACCTGTCGACCTGAGCACGATGGAGAAACAGCCCCAGCCTCAGCACGAGGCCAAGCAATATGCCGCCGATCCGGCGGCGATTGAGTTGCATTCGCCCTCCGAGGGTCGTCGCTCCTCCGTCTCTGCCCCTATCAACGCTTCCGGTCACAAGCAGGAGCTGGATCGGAATTTCGGGTTCATCAATATCTGTGGTTTGGCCTTGACCAGTGGGAATACTTGGATTGCGTTGGGCGGAAGTCTAGTAGGTTGACACGGCTGTTGATATACGAGTGACGATTGATGACTGACAGCTCTGTCATGCAGACCACAGCTATCTATGATGGCGGTCCGCCCGGTGTCATCTATGAAATGTAAGTGGGATATGTGGCCCGTGTATAGATACACCACACTGACCCCTGCAGGATTGCTGCCTCCTTCTTCTATTGGTTCATCGCCGCGTCGCTGGCCGAGCTGGCCTCGTCCATGCCATCGTCCGGTGGAGGTGAGTCTATTGTATCCTACAAGCGAAGCCAGAACTGCGAGACTGATGTATCTCCCCACAGTCTACCACTGGGCAACCATCACTGCGGGCAAATACGGCCGGCCCGTCGGCTTCTTCGCGGGATGGTGGAACTTCCTGGCATGGATCTTCGGGGCTGCATCGACGACGCAGATCCTCGGCACGCAGGTGGTGTCGGCGTACGCGCTCTTCCACCCGGAGTACACGATCGAACGCTGGCATGTGTTCCTGGCGTACCTGATCTGCTCGATCGGCTGCTGTCTGACGGTGGCGTTCGCCAACCGGGCGCTGCCGATGATTGAATCCGTCGGCGGGTTTCTGACGGTGGCGGGCTTCCTGATCACGGTGATCGTATGCGCGGTGATGCCGCACGTGAACGGGCAACCGTACGCCAGCGATGACTTCGTGTGGCGCGACTGGCTCAACGAATCCGGGTACAGCAGCAACGGGTTCGTGTTCTGTCTGGGGATGCTGAACGGGGCGTTCGCCGTGGGCACGCCAGACGTGATTTCGCATCTGGCGGAGGAGGTGCCGCAGCCGGGCAAGAACATCCCGATCGGCATGCTGGCGCAGTACGTGATGGGGATCATCACGGCGTTTGTGTATCTGATCGTGATCTTCTACGGGATCACAGACCTCAGCGCCGTGCTCGAGGCCCCCTACCTGTACCCGCTCACAGAGATCTACCTGCAGATCACGGGCTCGCGCGGCGGCTCGCTGGGCTTGATTATTGTCTCGCTGCTGCCGCTGCTCGTCGCCATCATCGGCTGCTACCTGACCTCCAGCCGCGTGCTGTGGACGCTGGCCCGCGACGGCGCCACTCCCTTCAGCGCCCTCCTGCGCCGCGTCAGCCCCACGCACAAGAACCCCCTCGCCGCCGTCCTCACCTGCGGCCTCATTGCCGTCATCCTCGGCTGCATCTACGTCGGCAACTCCACGGCTTTCAGCGCCTTTGTCAGCTCGTTTATTGTTCTGACCACCATCTCCTACCTCGCCGCCATCCTGCCCCATCTCCTCCGCGGCCGAAAGGGTATCCCCCGCGGCTGGTTCTGGATGCCCGGCCCCGTGGGCTTCGTTGTGAATGCTGTCACCTGTCTGTTTATTATTGTGTTCATTGTCATCTTCTGCTTCCCCTTCTCTATGCCGTTTGACGCTGAGACTATGAATTATACGTGTTTGATCACCGGTGGCTTCACCATCATGATTGCTGGCGTGTGGGTGGCGAAGAAGCGCGATTATCGCGGACCCATGGCTGTGGCGAGTGAAAGTGCTGTTTTGGCCAAGGATGCTATTTAATTCCGTGAATGGGGGAAGATGGGTTGTATATAGATTTTAATATGTCTGGGTGAGAACCGGTGTATAGAGATAGAGAAATTCAAAAGTCATGGCTTCTACTTATATTTACTGGGGGGGGATTGATGTTGAAGTGTCCACTGCTTATTCTTTTCTTTGTGGTGTTATCAACCTGGAACTCACTGCTTTCACACCTCTGCTCCAACAACTCGATACTCTGACTTGTCTAGCTACTAATATGCTAGACCGTCTTCCTGCTCTTCTAACAGAGCGTCATCATCACCTTCACCGGTATCTCAAGGTCGTACAGCTGTTGGCTCATCTGAAGACAACAAAGAAAGAGCAGCTAACTTACACGATTGAAAACGACCAGGATCGCAGCTCAACCTGTCTCCCCGGGCTGTTCTGCTCCCCATATTTGAGTTCGTCTCAACTCATCTCCGGCCACTTTCTGAACCTCTCTCAAATCAACAGGGTATCTGGAACTCAACTCGCGTCGACACGCTCTCCCGCACGAGTTCAGTCATGTTTCGTCTGCCTATACTGCTGGCAGCGATATGGCTGCTGCTTCAGCAATTTACTACGTCTGTCGTAGAATTCAAGGGGTATCGTGAGTAGTGCCTTCTCTTGTATGACGTCTATAACGCCTCAAACTAACCCCCGGGCTATCACAATTGCAGCTCTCGGAGTTCACCTGGGCCCGACCTACATGTAAGCCACGAGCACATTGACTTCCCATTCCTCCTTAACACTCCCATAACAAAACAGCACCAGCCCACATCAACAAACACGACGAAGCCGTTCCGCTCGTCCAAACTCCTCGGTCCACCCCACTACCAACAACACATGCAGAAGCTATCCGAAGGCTCCAAACACAGGAGTGTAAGCAATCCCGATCCATAGCCCCCAAACCCATCAACCCTCAACCTCCATCCAGCTGACCCCAGCTCCAGGAAAGTGCTAGGAGAATGGTACCTCCTATCCGACTCCTCAACCCGCATCCCCATCACATCACCTACCCCGCCGCTAACGCCGCGATGCTCAGCACCCTGATCCAGCAAGTCCGCGACGAGGCCCGACAGCGTCTGGGCCACGCAATTGACATCACAATGTTGACCATCCCCCGGGAGATCGATAGCCTCGCTAGTAATCATCTCATGCAGATGGTCATCGCGTCCAACGCCACGTTCATCGACTACCGGTGGGTTATCCGGGACATCCCGCGTGATACGTGGTTAGCGTACCAGCAAGATACCTGTGCCGCGCTGAGAACCAGTCAGGCTCTAGACTGCGATCTGATGAACGAGGTCGCGGTGATGCTATTTGTGGATCACGGGCTTGGAGGCGTGTTGAATCTGTGGGCTGCAGAAGTCGGGGAGTATAATATCTGGACGGATGCGGAAGGGCAGCATCGCGAGGTTATTCTCCAGGATCACAGTGAACGTCTGAGATGAGTATGGCTCTTTCTCACGTAGCCAGTACTATAGTGCGGGGCGGGCTTCGGGACTGACTACGAGGTAATCGGTAGGATACAGCTGAGGATATCCGACGGGCTCTCGATGAGTTCATCAACGAGGGGATTATTGTTCCGGGCGAGGCGCAGGGTGTTCGTGCGATTATTGTTAGTGGGGATGAGTCGGATCCAGAGATTGAGATGCTCAAGCAGGCTTTATGTCGGGTCCTTCCTGAGGACTGGAGGCCTCTTGTTCAGGACCAGGTTGATCCGTTGTGCGTCGGTGCTGTGGGGGCTGCGCGACGCGCTAAGATGTAGATGCATGTTGTTGATGAGAGGTACAATCTTACGAATATGTGGAATGGGTTAGTGGGATGGGGACTGCGTATGGGGGCCTTGCTTTGGTGGTTGATAGACCCTTGTCTATCTTGTCAGGTGCTGGTTTCTGTTGAGAGGAATCGGGACTAGGTGTTTGTCTATTGTTTCTCAATGGGTGGGTGCAAGAGGCGAGTCTATGGAGAGGGTTCTTGGAGGATTCAATAGAGCTTCAGTCCTAGAAATGAATGACGGACTAACTCACAGGCTAGGTACATACTGTGTGTGACATCCCACGAACTCACAAAAACCCCTCCATCTCCCCCGTAACCTCAATCAACCCCTTCGTCCCGTCCTCCTCCCGCATAATATCCACATACAAACTCACATACTCGACCCCCTTCTCAATGGAGCTCACGATAAGACCACCCCGCTCATCCCCAAGTGCGCCCGGCCCCGCCGTCCACGCCCGCGCAATCGCCACCGCCAGCTCATCCTCATCCTCCGTGCCCAACTCAGACAAATACTCAATGCCATAGGAGACGAGCAACCCAACCCCATCCCAGAACCCGAGCGCCAGCGCCTCGCCTGACGTCATCTGTGCATCCTGACCCGGTGGCAGAAGACGGAAGACGACCCGGTTGTTGTTGCGATACCACGTCACATGGATATCCTCCTTGCCAGTAGTTGATCCGGCAAAGTCCAAGTCCTGGATCACGAACTCCTCGAGCTTGTCCTCTGCGCCTGCGCCGAGAGCCCCGATGCTGTTGTCTGTGGTGGACACGGCTACGGGCCGTATATGGGAAAAAGCTAGATCGCGATCCAGTAACGCATGCGCCAGGATGTCTTGGTACGTCGTCGCGGCACGCGGGTCTGTCGGAAGCTGGGTGTAGTCTGCTGCGATTGCAAAGGTGATGGCTACCAGGGAGCCGATGAGTCCTGCTATATCCCAGCTTTTAGTTAGGTGCAGCAGCGAGCTTGTTGATTTCGCGAGGATGGCGGTGGCGATGGTGTATGTTATTCTGGAGTGAGCGGGATGTGGTGTGAGTATGTGAAATTACTGTCAGGATGGAGGATGTAACTCACTTGTTCTTGCTCCGTCCCAGGGTCCGTAAGATAGCGTCCATTCGCACGCATACCTGGCACGTCGCGTCAAGTCGTACAGACAACCCATCGGAATTCTTCAGGATGCGCGCAAGGTCGACGCCGGATTCTTCGCAGACGGTGACTCTACCGGTTAGGAAATCCCCTTTGCCTGCTTGCGAGGCTGAATGGAGAAGATACAGAGGCGTGAGAAGTCGCGTGGTGGTCTTGCTGTCTAGGACGGTCTGTGGATGTGAGTGTTTGCTTTGGTGATGCATTAGCTATATCCCTGGTTGACCTGACAACAGGCTTACCAGTCCTGAGGGATGAAGTTGCCCTTCCGGAAAAGTAAACAGAGTAGAGACGTCGCGATTTTCACGATCCATTTCGTCAAACTCCAGAGACATCCTGTCCAGGTGGGGGGGGAAGGGGTGAGTGCTGGTACGCGTAGCTCCGCGAGTATGCTTGTGTGACGACGATCGAGAGGTGGAATCTGACTCGTAGGCTGAGTCAAAGGGCAAGAAATCGTTTGTCTCGGTGATGCTGGACCAATTGTCTCCTGGGTAGGAAGCGGGGAGTTTCCTGTGTGGCATTGTTGTGTTTGTAAAAGCAGAACAGGGGAGGGTGAGGCGAGAGGAGAAAGATGACGGAGGGGTATGAAAAGGTGATGGTTAAGAACGAAAAGAAGAAGAAGGGAAGAAATGTAGTTGGGGGCATATTCAATGTAAACTCTTCACTGCATCTATCAAGGTCGAGTCACCAGTTTGGCATCAGGAGTGGAGGGGTTTGCAATCCCTTGATATATCATATATCGAATCTTTCACTCGGTAGGCCCGAACTTCAGCTGCTCGTCCGCCAGATTCTTACATTTATTACTATTACTAGACATGATTCCTGTAGGAAAGCGGCTTTCTGTCTCTATCACAGAATAAGTCGTTGAAGGAATAGAACTGTTCGTGTGTTCATTACAAAGCTATGAAGAGCATGCTTTATAGTCAAGTGCAGGGGCGAGCTCCACTGATAAAGCTCTCTTTCTCATCCCATAGAATCTTGCGATTAACGTGATCGGGTATCTTTGCAGTGGTCATGGACCCTGCTCTTTGTTCGAGTCTTCGCTACATGGCTCCCTGAGTTTGCTGATCAGCATCTCACACAAGCCAACGGGATCAGCGTGAAACATCATCCTCAGCCGTGTATCAGCGATACAATACTGAACTATGCGCAGGCGTCTCGGAGATGAGAAGGAAGGGATTTTGATTACCTCATAGTCGGAATATATCTACCCACCGAGCTTGAACCCCCGAAACCGCAGCGCGCTATTGTCAAGGGACATGCAATTGATTGCATTGGATGACAGCGATAACCACCGACAGCTGACCTCTGAGCCCATCTCACGTGGGTTGACCAAGAGATATTTGTAAGAACACTACTTATGATCTCGCTCCTAATTACCCCCGCCCATCCTTTCCTTATCTTACTTGGTCGCTGTCATACTAACTATACCTACCTACTAATCACACATGGCAGCCGGGAGGTGGCTCCTGTGTGGGCGTACGTACCTCTGTCGTGACGAACCAGTTTGTCCGATCCAGGTTCCGGCGTTCCTATTCGCTGCAATCCATCCTTTGATAGCGGGCATACTTCTCGGGCGAGGCGGACGGATCCGGCGGGAGAGCCAGGAACATGTTAACGTGGAAGGCGCGCACGGCGTGTGGGTGATTGAGCGCCATATACCGGACGATGGAGGAGCCCCAATGCCCTCACTGACAGACATACCTGGTATATCCGACCTTGTGCATAAGATTCGCCAGACACTCGGCGTGCTGTTCCAGCCCGAATCCAGCCCGGCGCACCACCGAACTAAATCCGTATCCTGCGAGGGACGGAGCGACGACATGAAAGGCCGGTTTGGGAGAACCATCCTCATTGGGCGGTGGCTCGGTGAGGAGCGGGATGATCTTCAGTGCCTTCAGGAATATCCGGGCCTTAAGTCACCACCACCAGCATCAGTTTGAAGATCCCTCAGGAGAGGGGTAAGTGCAAGCACCTAACTTACCACCTATGCACAAAAAGCAGCGGCACCGCATCCGCTCTCGTGGACCGCGCATGTAGAAAGTGTAGATCCACATCCTCGAATCCGGCCACAGGCACCGAGGTTCGGAATTGCGCGAAGGTGTTCAGGTAGGCTTCGAATTTCCGCCAGTCGTACTCGTCGCGCCGAAGTACTCGACCACTTGTTGAATTGATAATCCGTCGAAAACATGATGTTGTCTCTTACTTCCTGGCCCTACCCCGTTCGTTGTCCGGTCTAGATAGATAAATAGGTAGATTCGTTCATCGCGTGCTCTGATAAGTACGCAAGCGCGAATTTCCATTCCACACCCAGCGACCAATCTCAATCCCAACGAACATAGAAAGAAAACCATCAGCACTACAAGCCCTGCTCCCCAAGATGGCATCAAGCATACCACACAGCGTGTTCCGCCCCGGCGCGACAGCACTGATCACCGGAGCAGCATCAGGTATCGGGCTGGCGACGGCTCGACGATGCCACTAGCGAGGGACGAACCTGATCCCGTTGGACAACAACCCAAGCGCAGCTCTCGCAGGCAACAGCGGAGCTAACCCCAAGCAAGGGATCCTCCACCTCCACACAAGTGATAAGTGCGCACAATCTCGACGTAGCCTCGCCGACAGCCTGGCGCGCCCTAATGCCGACGATCCAGTCGCAGCACCCGAACGGCATCGACCTGCTCATGCTCAACGCAGGCGCGGGCTTCCCGCCGCGCCAGCCCGACAACTGGTGGACCACACCGAATACTTCGAGCGCAGCTTAGCCGTCAACGTCCAGGGCTGCACCAACGGCCTGGTCGGTTCTATATCCTTTGTTCGGATAATGAGGTCACTGAGGAGTTGGATCGGAAGAGCATTTTGTGGGCTGCGCGGGATTTGGTTGAGGGAAGGCCGCCGTTGTCGCGGTGGAGGGAGGATTGGAAGGATCGCGCGGCGAGGGAGATTGAGGAATTGGAGGTGTAGATGGGTCTTTGGGGGCAATGTCCATGAGACTGATGCCTTGGATGTTTTGGTTGCAGACACTGTTGTTTGTGACAGTGAGCTGGACTGTCTATAGTGAGTTCTTGGAGGAAGTTCCTGGATAGGGGCTCTTATTGAAATTGCCTGTGAGCTTTTACACTACTGTCTTACATGTATAACATTGCCAGGAATTCATCACATCTGAGATGGATTCCTTCACCTGATCGCAGATTGTAGGCACGATAACCGGGGAGATTCCAATCCCCGGTTTGCCAATGTCTAGACCCGTCCAGAGTCATGACATAAGGAACCTTGAAGTAAGGTAACACCCAATTTTCTATGATATCAGCCCATACTTTCTTACCACATCAACCCCTCTTCCTACTATAATTATAACCTCCCCCACACTCCCACTTCCCCCCCACAATCCCCAACACCTGAACAACTAAACCACCCCTCAATCATACCACACCTAATATACCCTCACCCTCACACCCATCCACCCACAACAATCCCTATCAATTCCCCCAAAATGAACCTAACGCTCTTCTCCACAAAATCTTACGACGCGCACTACTTCACCACAACCCTCAAAGCCCTCCAATCCTCCCCCACGCACGACCACCTCAACCCCCTCAAAATAACCACCCACCCCTTCCCGCTCACCCTCGCAACCGTTCCCCTCGCAACCTCCAGCGACGCAATCTGCGTCTTCGTCAACGACACCCTCGACGCACCAGTCCTCCGCGCACTATGGGAGATCGGCGTGCGCGCGATCCTGCTCCGCTGCGCAGGCTTCAACAACATCGACTTACCGGTGGCCGAAGAACTAGGGTTCTTCGTCGCGAACGTGCCCTCGTACAGCCCCGAAGCGGTAGCCGAGTTCGCCGTCGCGCTGCTCCAAACGCTGAACCGGAAGACGCATCGCGCGTATAACCGGGTGCGCGAGGGGAATTTCAACCTCGAGGGGTTTCTGGGGATGACGCTCCACCGGAAACATGTTGGGGTCGTGGGGTTGGGCAGGATTGGGATTGCGTTTGCGAGGATTATGGCGGGGTTTGGGTGTGTGTTGGTGGGGTTTGATCCTATTAGGGAACAATCGTATAAAAAGGGTGGGGGGGAGGAAGATGAATTTACGGCAACGCTCGGCGGGAGATATGTGGGGACCGTCGAGGAGCTGCTCGCGCAGGCGGATATCGTCAGTCTGCATTGTCCGCTTACCGAGGCCACCAAGCATATCATCTCGCAGCAGAGCTTGCGTTCCCTGAAGCGCGGGGCGATTCTCGTGAATACCTCGCGTGGCGGGCTGATTCACACGCGCGACGCCATCGGCGCCCTCAAGGACGGCACCCTCGGCGGGTTGGCGCTGGATGTCTACGAGCAAGAAGGCGATTTGTTCTATAATGATCACTCCGCGGAGATCATCCATGATGATACGCTGATGCGCCTGATGACCTTCCCCAATGTGCTGGTCGCCGGCCACCAGGCCTTCTTCACGCAGGAGGCGCTGGGTGAGATCGCTCAGGTGACGCTGACCAATCTGGAGGATTTCGTCGCCAAGAGGCCGTGTCGGAATTCCTTGGTCAGGGAGGGGCATCTATTTGTCGAGGAGGATAAACAGCCTGTTCGGTTGTGATTTTTGCGGTATTTGTGTTGGTTGCTATGTGACAAGGGATGTGGCGGATGCTGGTTGTGCAATTTTCATTCTTAAATTGTTCTCGAGGCTATGAATTCCAAGATGATCAAGTATGTCAGTAATGTAGACGTGCGTCTATCTTCAGCCAAGTTAAAGCTCATCGTGCCCACTCCCAATCCAGTCCTCATTTACCGGGAAATTGAAGTTCGGGTGCACGAGCTGCATCTTCGCTCGCCGCGCAGCCCCCATAGCCGCCACGAACAACGGACCGAACTGGTCCCGAATAAGGTGCTCCCAGCCCTCAGGAATGGCAAGACGTGAAGATGTGAAGAGTTCTGCGAACAGGGCCCCGCTCTGGGTCACGAACTTTTTGTGGAAATTCTGGAGGTGTTGTTGGTATTCGAGTAGTCCGAGGAGTTTGACGAGCTGAACGGCTTCGTCGTGCTTGTTGATATAGGCTGCTGTTCTTTGGAAGTGAGTGTTAAGGAGGAGTAGAATAGTCTATGTGATTATGGCTTACATATAAATTGGGCCCAGGTGTACTCCGAGAGCTGCAATTCGGCATTTGCCAGGTTAGTTGAGATATTTATAGGCGCTAACGAGAGAAGATTGATACTCGCGGTAGCCCTTGAATCCTGTGGCAGAGGTTGTCAATTGCAGAAGTAGAAGCCAGGTGGCTAGTAGCAGTGCGGTTGATTGAAGCATGATGAAAGACTTGGAAGCAATCAATTGGAGAGAGAGACATATAGAGAGAGAGGTGGGGGAGAGAGACAGGTGTCAAAGTTTAGGAGGTGAGAAGGTGAGAAGGTGAGAAGGTGAGAAGGTGAGAAGGTGAGAAGGTCAGAGGGTAGGAGGTGTAGCTGACGCAGTCGCGCTGAAGAATAAAGAGAGAAAACATGGTACTTTTTACACTGGCGATTCTTTGTATGCGGATGCTTGTACCACGCCAGCTAAATTAGGAACACAAACAGGCTTCACCGACTAAAATAAACACGCATGTAGCATAGACGGAAATTCACAATATGAATTTCCAATTCAATCAAAGATATATGAACTGACAGGGACAATTGTCGCAGTTGGTTTGACAATTACATTATCAACTCAAGTGACTGTGTTATTGGAAATTATCCTACTCTTCTCCCAAAAGAGTATAAGAGTATATAACACAGAGATGGATGGCAAGCTGTGTAGGTGACTGCATGAGTTCCTATGGCTATAGTACAAATAGTGAATGGATTTCTACGTTCATAGTACAACACCATAGATCCATCGAGCTCTCAGAGTCATGATACAACATGGAGGGGTTTCTGTGAGACGACAAATCACACACTTGAATCGCATTTTCAAATAGGGTATCGTAAAAACATCAGGCACAACTGATCACCTGGCAATCTTACAGCCATACTGGAATCAATCAATCAACCAACCCCCCAGCTCCCACTCAACCCGCCCCAGACAAACACCCTTCACACCCCAAGTCCCTCCCCATCCTCCTCCCCACATTCTCCTGCAAATCCACCTTCTTCCGCTCCCTCAACCCCATAGCCCTCCCCACAGCAACCACCCTCCTCAAGCCCTTACACCCCCCGCAAAAAACCCACCAAACCCCCTGCACGCGCACCAAATCCCCAAACCCATACCGCGCCTCCCCAACCGTGCACCCCAACCTTCCACTCCCCTCATCCCCCTCCCCCTTTCCATCTGCGCAAGTAACCGATTGTCTGGGAGCAACCCCACACCCCAAACAAAACCGCTTCGCGCGCTCCCGCTCCGCGCCAAACCTGCCCCGCCCCCGCCGCAGCATCCGGTCCGCGAACCGCGCTGCTCCCCGCAGCCGCACGCAGTACCGGCACGTGTACAGGTCCTCGGCGATCGCGGCGGGTTCCAGTTCGGCGGCGAGGAGGTCTGCGTGGCTGGGTGGCGGGAGGAGGGACCGGAAGTAGTGGTTTGTTTGGGATAGATGTGCGCGCGAGCGGTCTGGGGGTGGGGGGAGGTGGGTTGTTATTTGGAGGTGCAGTTCGGGGGGCAGGGTTAGGATGTTTGTCTTAGGTGCTTTTGGGGGAGGATTCATTTCATTTTGTTGTGTGTAGCCTGTTGTGATGGGGTGAAGATACTTTGGTAATTGTATGTTGGATGGAAGGTTCAGGTGTTGGTGTTGATGTTTGGAGTGGGGGAGTGGGTGGGTGTGATGTAATTGTCGGCCTGGCTGGCCACGTGCTGTCTCTCAGGTTTGTGCTACGCTGCATACTTTGTCTTGCCCTGTGAGACTGATTCTGTGGAGGGTGAATGTCATTAATGGCATTGGTTGTTCCAAGTATACTCCGTATCATCTGGCAACTAATCCTGTCGAGCAGGATCCGTCTCAGGCTTGTTCTTCAAGTACTCGTCGATCTCCGCCATCACCTCCGGCGTCAACCGCGGCAGCAGCTTGAGACTCTCCACGTTCTCCACGATCTGCTCCGGTCGCGACGCCCCCGTGATTACCGACGAGACGTTCTCATTCTTCAGACACCATGCCAGTGCCAGCTGCGGCAGCTTGATTCCCAGCTTGTCCGCCAGCGTCTTCAGCCCCACCACCGTCTTGATGTTGCTCGCCCACCCGGTCTCCCACTCGCCGCGCACGAAGTTCGCAAACTTGTCGTTGCTCTCGGCGAACCGCGAGCCCGGCGGCGGCTGCGTCGTCGCGTCGTTGTACTTGCCGCTGAGCAGGCCCATCTTCAACGGCGAGAAGACCGTCAACCCGATCCCGCACCGCGAGTACAGCCGCTGGAACTCGCCCTCGACCTTCTGCCGCGTCAGCATGTTGTACTGCGGCTGCTCGACGACCGGCGCGATCAGCCCCAGCGCCCGTGCAATCCCGCACGCCTCGCTGATCTCGTCCGCCGACCACTCCGACGTGCCCCAGTAGAACGCCCACCCTTTCTCGATGACATGGTTGAACGCCCGCACCGTCTCCTCCATCGGCGTGAGGCGGTCCGGCCGGTGCGCGTAGATGATGTCCACGTACTCCAGCTGCAGCCGCTCCAGTGACGCCCGCGTACCTTCCACGATGTGCTTGCGCGACAGGCCGTGGTTGTTGATGAGGATTTCGCCGTTTGCGAGACCCCAGTTGACCTGGTGGGGGCGTGATGTTAGCTTTGTTCGATTGTTTTAGATGATGGTCAAGAACAAACCTTCGTGCTGATGACGAGATCGCTTCGCTTCCAGCCGAACTTCTTGATCGCTTGCCCCATGATGATCTCGGATTGTCCTCCCGCATAGCTAAAGAGTAAGCTTGAGTGTCGAAACGGGGGACGGGGTCTTCTTTACCTCTCGGCTGTGTCGAAGAAGTTGATGCCACAATCGTAGGCTTGCTTCATGCATTGGTAGGTGATTTCTAAAGCGAAAGACTCAGTTTCTGTGTCTGGTTTCCAGGTCTAGATTTTGGGAGCGTACCATTGTCTACATGTCCACCAAACCTATCGACAGCGGAGCATCAGTGGTGAGTAGGCGTGCTAAAGGGCAGTCAAATATTGCAGAAACTCACGTCAACCAGCCCCCAAGTCCCAGCACGGAGACATGAAGGCCGGAATTGCCAAGCCGGCGGTAGAGCATGTCTTTGTTCTTGTTTGGCCAGGCCATGGTGAAGATTTGGGTTTCAAAAGTTTGAGAGGTAGAATTGAGGAAGCAGCTCCTCGTGAGGGGGTGTCGCCGTACCTATTTATCTATTGCGCAGAGAGAGAACTCAGTGGAGCCAATGTGCCCACCCACGCCAATAGATGGGAGGACAGCATGAGGCATAAATGGGGTCGGAACTTTGCTCGGAGGGTCTGAGGGTTTAGTTGGGGGGTCTAGTCCCGGTGTGGTTTAGGGGGGTCGCGGGGACTGGAAGGGGCTTAGTTTCCTTCCCCGGTGAGTTTCGTGGCATATATACTTGTTGGATTCAGGGTTCCGGCCTGCCGTCTCCCTATACTACTAACGTTGCTTTGCGATGTCCAGCTATACTTCTGTTATCCCGTTATCGCAATTTGTAAATTATCGTTGTTTATGCCTTGATTGGTGTCTCATTGGCAATGGGCGATGTGATTAACGGAAATAGGGATTAGCGGAGTCCCTGATAAGGGCCTCATGCCCGAGCTATGACAGGTACTTGACGGGCGTTCTCTATGACTGGCCGGAATAAACGGGTGGAGTAACGCAGCTTGCTCCAAGATGGTAAGTTCAAGATTCTTCCGCCTACCTAAGTTTTGGCAACTGACTGTGCCTTATTCTTCTTGCTTTAAGCGTACGCGAGAGTCGAAGGTCAAATCTATCGATCTAAACCAGATCCTCAGCGATTCGTGCATTAGCCATGTCGAGAACTCATCCAGATCGCAGACGTTCTTTGGTGGGATAGCCACCATTTCCATGTCCTCTGTCCACTATGTGAGGATACTCATCGGCACGGCATGGACTGGGATGGGCCTCAGATGCGGATGCCTGACTGCGAAGCGAGGAGGACTACATTTGCTGTTTCCCCTTCACGGATCAGGGGCAGGTCACCTATGATATCGACAAGAAGAGAGCGTGGTTTGTAAACATCTGTGCAGTCGCGAATGGAGAGAAGGACACTATAGAATCACTGGCTGAGAAGTTTGATGCTAAAGTCAATCTCAAGGTGGACCACGAAGCGAACCGTGCATCCAACTACCCAAAGATCGACGAAGTCTCCAAAGAACTCCTTACGTTCAAACTCGACCTAGGAGATGGCGCAGAATCATTCCAGACCAAACGAATTGTATTGGCTGTCAGTCAATGCGTCGATGGGCTAACTGAGGCAGTCGAAACGTACCTCAACTCCTGTACAGAAGCCCAGATTCTCCTACACGGGCGGGATCGTGAAGCCAATACTACCCTTATACTTGCGATAATGGAGCAGAGCTCGGCCATGGTCTCGCCTCTTTTAAGACACGGTGCCAAGATAGATGCTACCAACGTATATGGGCGGAGCGCGCTTATGGAGGCAGCACTATGGGGAAGACTGGATAATGTGAAGCAGCTTCTGGAACACGGCTCGCACATCGGCCTCCGTGATGCTGGAAATCAATTTGCCAAAGACTTAGCCTAGGACACTGAGAAGAACAGACGTGAGAGATATGTGCGAGCCGGCGGTGTCCTTTCCGCTACCACTGAGCAGAAGCCTGTCTATCGCGAAGATACGTTCAACAGAGACAAGGATCGCCAAGCCATCGTACGGCTTATAGGAGAAGATAGGAAGTCAAATATCACTTATGAGAGTCTGCCAACAGCATCAGAGTACGTAAAATATACTTTTCAGCGGACACTGCTCAGAGACTCAATCGAATTTAAAGGACCAAGCGCAAAATATCCTATCACCAATCCCAAAAAGACTGTGGCACGATTAGAGAGAGGAGGTCGGTGTCCATCTGTTGCAGCTATTAGTGGATGGTCTCATGCTTCGGAGCGGAACCCGAATGTCAGGGTCAAGGGTAAGCGATGGACAGCCGATGTGCTCTATATCGCTAGCCTTGTCGGACACAAGCTTCCACCCCACGAGTATGATCAAGATATATCAGGAGCGTTCTCTGCCTGTCATGCAGAAAAGCAACTAATCGCCCACCTTATTGATCGTCATGTTTCCCTTGCCTGTGACACGATTTCGGTCCCGGAGCTCGAAGAAAAACTTGACTCGGTAAAGATCGCTGTGGGATGGTCTCCCTAATGTCTGTTGGAGGGCGAGAGCTATCATCTCTCAGAAACCAGCACCGAAAGATCAAGACGGACTTGTTTCACCCCGAGGACACATACCTCGGGCACAAG
This sequence comes from Aspergillus homomorphus CBS 101889, assembly GCF_003184865.1. Lineage (NCBI taxonomy): Eukaryota > Fungi > Ascomycota > Eurotiomycetes > Eurotiales > Aspergillaceae > Aspergillus > Aspergillus homomorphus. The sequence goes on along the minus strand of NW_020291888.1, from coordinate 996,409 downwards.
AAAGATGAAGCCAGAATATCTAGATCGAAGTCGGAACTTGCATCTGTAAACAACAAGCTGGAGAAGCTTGAATCAAATCATGAAGTCGGACAGATCATCAGCCTAGAGAATCGATTGGGCGGTTTGAATCAGAACAGAGCCAAACACCAAGCACTGATAGATTTATCCAATGCACGACCACCACACTCGCTAAAGATTGCGGCCGTATTGGTCAGCTTCCCAATTTGCCGGGACTGCGAGGAATTTGCAATAAAGGTGAATCAATACTTTGGCTTGTCCATGCAAGTTGCAGCAGTGTGATCAGGCATTCGTATCGGAGGTAGTTTATGGCATCTCATCAGCCTAGTGAAAGAAGCAGTTCTCTGTTTGGATCAGCATGAACGCGCTTGAGCGGCCCTTATCTTGTAGTTGGCCCAGCGAGTTGCTCTATCGTAAATTGCGAATAATTAAGTATGAATTCAAGGGCCTCTAGGGCCAGCAAGAATAGCAGATCAGGTGACCTAAATTATTCCACCAGTTCTGCGGCGGGCCGCGGCGGCTTCTTTCCCGCTCCCTCTCAGCTTCGCTCCACAAGCTATACAGTCCGGTGGGTCGAGACAATGACGTGCCCCGTGGAGTCGAAGGCGCAATCACCTGCCTGCCTGCAGCCGGCCCCTTATCGATTGCCATCGGTTGGAACCATACAACTTTTTGTCAACATGCGATCGACTAAAACACTGGACACAATAGCATTGCCAGACTCATCGCTCCCCAAACGGGCGGCCCACGATCATCGGAAACTACCGCGATCGCAAAGGGCCTCGCCTCACCCCGAGCTGCATCTGCCAAGCAACCTCTCATGGCTTGCCCAGCAAATCCGTCGACATGATCACTTTGCCTTCAACATTTCGACACTTCGACGTCCCTGTCAGCATTTGCGACCGCAAACTTTCTGCTCTGGCCATGCGTCCAACTCCTGCCTGCCCTGATGCATGCAACTGCCACCGCTGCCACCGCTGCCACAGCCAAGATGTCTTCAAGAGCTGGGATAACCAAGAAGGCCTGTGATGGATGCAAGATCCGGAAGATCAGGTGCGGCGGAGGCCAGCCATGCCAGTCCTGCTCCAATGCGCGCATCAAGTGCACCTATATCCGCGTGCAGCAGCCTCGCGGTCCTCAGAAACTGCGCGCGACCACCAAATATCTCATCGATCAAGCTCAGCGAGGTTTTGAAGTGCAGAATGCGTTACCCTCGGCTTCAGGGAGAGGGGAAGTGCGCGAGGCCGACGACGCGATTCCCAACCCCGCTATATTCGAACCCCACCACAGTTTGAGGTATGTTGCTTTTCCACGATTATCTGCGACCGCGGCTTCGATAATATTGTATCTCGAATCATGACACTAGCTAGGAAGCTAAATGCTAACAGCACCGAGATCCAGATCTCGAATTCCGATCAATATCCTCGCCTCCCCGCTCTACATATACCATGTTCGCATGTACCAGGTCTGGCCCATCGTCGATGTCGAGAACGTCTTGTCCATCTTACAGCAAGACACGGAAGAAAAGGAGCATGAAATGTACGCCCTCGCAACAGCCGTAGCCGCTGCCACCATCGCTCAGTTACGGCTGGGGCAGAACTCGCCGCCGGAAAAGTCTCTCAGTGCTGAGAATTTTGCACTGGAGAGCATGAGGGCTAGACGGCTGTGTGACTATCGGTCAAGACTCAATCTGAATAATGTGCGCACTGCTTTCTTTCTGCACGTCTACTACGAAAACCAGCAGTCCGGAGCGAGCGAGTCGCTGCTATATTTGCGAGAAGCAATCACCTTAGCACAAATGATGTCCTTACATCGCGAGGCTTCGTATGTGGGACTGCCTGCGGAGGAGCAACAACTGCGTCGTCGCGTCCTATGGTTGCTGTTTGTCACAGAACGGTGAGTTCATTCAGCGCCACCGAAAGCATCGTGTCTGACTTTGGCCTAGGGGAGTTTGCATCCTTCACAAATTACCCGTTATTCTGAAGACGAATGTCTCCACCCCAGCACTAGATACGAGTGATGAACCACAAGTTCTGCCCGCATTTCTGAAATTGCTCAACCTGTTTCGCCTGTTTGAGCAATCCCGCATGTTCGAGCTTATTGAAGAGGATCACGGCGGAAGGGACGGGGTCTCAGATGAGGTTCAGGGCGTGGATGCAAGGTTTCTACGATTGCTTCAGGAGAATCTTCAGGATGGATCAGTTTTGTTAGACCACATATCGGATGTACAAAAAGCCGATCTGTGCGTGACACGACATTGGATGCGTATGATTCTCTGGAAATTCTCTTTCAAACAGGGGCTTCAAGGCTCCCATTCGTCTCAATGGTCGAATTCCCCATCATTCCCGGTGCTAGTGGCGAAGGAGCTCCTGAATATAGTCTCCCAGCTCCCCAGAACGGCGATTGAAGCTCACGGTCTCGGCATGGTATGTACTCACCTCACTTTTTATTGGTAAGGTCCCTAATACCTCTACAGGAACTCAAGCTGTATGAGATTGCCAGCTCACTAGCAGACGCCGTAATCAACCTAGCAATGCTTCCCCAAGCCCCGGTCTGGGACGGGGAAAGCCGGCCCAGCAGCATCTTAGCCCGCCTCCACTCAATCCTCTCCACCTTCCGCGGCGGCGGAAACAAGGAACTAGTGGATCTACTGTATAGGAAAATGGCGGATGCACAGTTTCGCACTGGCCCTGCATTGCCGCCGCCAATTCACGAGGTCCATTCGTTAGTTAGAGTTAAAGACAAACCGCCCACAGCCACCAGTGGTGGGGAAACCCCAGTCCCACAACTGCCTGCGTCGACGCTAGAAGACGTCTTCACGACCACAGATCCCACATCTACCGATTCAGTCGCTGATTGGTCCGCTGCGGACGACGACCCTTACCACCAAGCAGCATTTCTAACTTCCGACCATCACCGCACCTCAACGCGAGGAGACGGCTTGGTGCCGGACCAGAGTGGCATTAGCGCACAGCCTCCTCTCCACTCATTGGGAGACCTCGCGCCGTCTAGCCTGTTCGGTGCATCCTTCTCGGCAGGCCTGGGCTATGCTGCCGCTGCTGCCGCTGCGTGCGCTTACGACCCATACCTGGGCATCACAGGCACTCACTCTCCGTTGCTGCAGGAAGCGAGAGAGTCACGGCTGGACATCTCCTCGTTGTCTCCATCCCTGCCGTCCGAGTCTGTGGAGATGTGGATTGGCGATTTCATCTCCCAATCTCCCAGGACCCAGGTGTCGCCGGAGAACTACTTCTGCATGGCTAATGAGTTAGCCGACCCATCTCTTTCCAGTCCGAGCTTTCTAGCCTGATCTGACCTTCTTCTCATTTCTCTAATATGTTCTCTCGAGATCCTGCGACGAATGACATGTATATTATGAATTACTAGCAAGAATGCTGCCTTCCACAGTCCCATTCCATCGGTCAGTAAACATGAGACTATACAACCATACCCTTATCCACCCACTTTGAGACCTTCAAATAATATGAAAAGCACAAGGCATTGAACGGACCGCTAATACTTGAAGCGGAAGTCAAGCCGCTTGTTCCCTTCTCTCTCTCTCGTCTCCTTATCAGCCTGGTAGAGGATGCGCTCCTCCTGCGACATGAGAGCCCACTTCTTCTCCTTCTGCCGGTTCAGGTACCGGAGATACTCGCGCTGGGCGACGAAGACAGCCATGGAGAAGACGCACAGCGCGACGAGGACCTTGTTACCGGTGTAGTAGTAGGGGGAATCACTTGAGCGGTAGATCTCTTTTTCCAAAGCGAGGCAGAGTCAGTAAATGGGCATTCAATCCTCCCCTGAAACCGTATAAACTGGATTTGGACCATGGACTCACGCGACGAGATAATCGACCCCACCTGCACGATAACGTTATAGGTGGCCGCCGTGATAGCGCGCTTCTTAACGTCGAAGGTATTCTCCGAGATCCACGCCGAGACGATCGGATGGAAGTACGGATACCCGGAGATCAGGGTGGTGATGGCGAAGCGGGCCCAATTGTCGCCGCCGGCGGGGAGACACAGCAGCGCGACCAGCAGCGGCAGCGACCAGAATTCGCCGAGTAGGCTGTGCCACGTGCGGTCGCCGAAGTAGTCGCTGCTCTTGCACAGGAGCAGCATCAGGATGATCTGCAGCGCCGCCGACGGGATCGAGAGCATGTTCGACTGGAACGTCGTGAAGCCCAGTCTCTTCAGCGTTAGCGACAGGTATGATGATACCGGCCCTTGTGGGATGTAGGCGACCAGTCCGATCAGGTAGAGGCCCCACATTGATGGGTCTTTCCATGCTGAGAGGATGTCGTGCACTGTTGCTGACTCGTTTATGTGTGTGAGGCCTTTCGAGGGGTCGTCGCGGAGGAGGCGCTGTTTGTTGTGCAGGGGGCTTGGTTAGTGGGTTGTGGGATTGCGGGAGGTGATGGCCGGGGGAGGAAGGAAGCGGACGTACGTTGATCATGATCACTTCTTCGCGTTCCGTGTACCAGGTCTTAGGGCAGAGGAGGCTCGTGGTGTTGGTCGGTGAGCTGGGGAGGTAGAAGAGGCTCTGGTTGTGCCGGAGCTTATGTTAGTATTTGGGAAGCTGCGCTGGGATTGGTGGATGCTTACGACGACGCCGATAACGAAGGTGATGAGTCCATCGATCAGGAACAGCCAGAACCATCCGGGCTTGCCCTGCATGCCGCGCATCTCGAGAATCCCCGCTGCGAGCAGAGATGAAATAATGCGCGCAACCTGGTAGTCCGGTTCCCCGGTCAGCTGAGTTTCATGCTCAGTGCGAATTGATGCCACATACGTTTAGCGTCGACCAGAAGAAACCCAGGCGCACGGAGAGCTCCTTCGTCTTGTAGAAGTAGGTCGCAAACAAAATAGTTCCGGGGATGAAGCCGCCCTCAAACGCCCCAATCAATGCGCGGGTCACGTAGAACCCCGCCCGGCTGGTCATCCAGGCCTGCGCCCAGGATACGGTACTCCAGCAGATCATCATCACAGGCAGAACCCGCTTGAAGCCGTATCTCTTGATGAGAAGCTGCACGGGGAATTCCGCGGACAAGAAGCATACGAGCTGGATGGTGGTTCCCTGCTAGCGTTAGAATGGCATGTTTGTGTACCGGATAAGCAGTTTCTCACGTTGTTGTAATCGTTACTCGACATATTCAAGTCTTTGAGGAAGTTGTCCGTCAATGCATTTGACAGATTGCCACGGTCGAGCTGGAGACCGAAGAACTGTGGTCGTCTCGGTTAAGGTCATCTCGCGAGGTGCGGTGCATATGGCAGGGCCCCATACCATGGTACAGAGCGCCGTCAACAGATACAGATCGGTCTTCCAGATGACTCGTCGCTCCTCTTTCTCGGTCCAGGTGGCGGTCGGATCGAAGCGGTGGAAGCCCTCATACGACGCATGAGGCGGCACGACGCCAGCAAGATGTTCCTGTCCGACCTCGATCGACACCTTCGAGGACTGCGTGTCTTCGACATCGTGGGCACGGATGGCGCCCTTGAACCCCGTCTCGATATCGCTCATGATTGCTTGCTCTCGCGCAGTCCTAGCCGTTGCCGATGCCGTTTGGGACACGGAATATCGCGAAGTCGGAATAGTGGGCTGGAGGGCCTTTCCATCGTTATGTACTGTACAGTACTTATATACTGGCCCAGTCGTGGCGTTGATAAATACATGCCTCGATGTCGTGATTCGCGATGGCGGGCATCGATAACACCCGTCTGCTTGAGCCAACCACCGAGATGGGGTTATTATTACAATTTACAGCCGTGTACTATAGGTGAGTATGCATGCCATGACTCCAGAATTGGGCTAGGAGGATTGCATAAGACGGATCGCCGAGCACATCATCGCGGAGGAGCCCCAGGCTGTGCGCTAACCGGTTTTCAGCCCGAAAAAAGGAATGCTTTTCGCTAATGGTCGGTTTTTGGGCAGTTCATGAAGAAATCTGGGAGGTTTATGGTACACGCACTTCTATATGTATAAAAAGATACTATATATAGGCACAATCAAGGAGAGTTGAAGAGTTTCTGAAGTATTTTAAAGCATTTCATCATATATCTAAGATATCTTTATTGTCATGAGAAGTAGCTAATTAGAAGCTAAATTACATTATTTAATAATAGGATTGGATAATTGTAATCGTAAAATATTGTGCAGGGACTGGTAGATTTCCCCAGCTGTTAAAAAGCGGTGCCAACGCAATAACTTCCATCATTGTCGCAAGTACTCCGCTCCCCAGGTTTCGGGGCATTGCACTTGCACACCATTTGGCTTGGTCTCGAAACCGCAATCAACGGAAGTGGCCGTTGGCAGCGCCTATTCGCTAGCAGCAATGGCGTTAGCTAGCCCGCCAGACTAAAGACAACAGTACACAGACCAAAAAGCCCTCCGAGAATTTCGCCGACGCCCCGCCGATGGTCTGGCCGTCTGCTTCTGATTGGCATCACCCAGAGGCAAACCAATCGGGCATGATTAATGCGGGGGAATGAAGGCCATGGGCCCCCGAGCGACTTGACTCGTATGGCCCTGGAACCGTGCGGAACCATGCAACAGGGAAACCCATGGGTAAAATGTTCTCCTTGGAAGAAGGGTTTGTGTTGCAGGGGAAAGAATCGTTTCTATTCGTAATGTCTGACCCACGTACCCTCTACCGGGGTGGAGACTATTTGTTGACACCATCGCATCGTGATCACTGATGCAGAGTAAAGATAAACGTGTTCGTTGGGCGCCACAGCTCCTATAAAGAGTCGAGGAGCTAACCAATGCCCTCCATGCGATATTAAGCACTATAATCCCACATTGTGTCAATTCTCATATCATTAACCTCCGTATCGATCGACCACCATCATGTCGGCTGTCGTTGAAAACACCTCGGCTTCGACAATCCGGGGCGGTCATGAGCAGTCTCGACCACGCATCTCAGAGCCGCTCCAGTATTCAGGGTCTCTGGACTCGTATGCCCGTCAGGACCTGACGCCCGTCATTGGTCGCGAATATACAGGGCTCCAGGTGGCGGAGATCCTGAAGTCGGAGCAATGCGATCGAATTATCAAGGATCTTGCAGTAACGAGTATGAATCAGTTGCAGATAGTACTGAAAGCGATTTTTCTGATATGAATAGTCTCAAGCAGGGGTGTTGTTTTCTTGCGTGACCAGGACGTCACGCCGCAGCAGATGCGCGACTTCGGCGAGAAGTTGACATATCTAGCAGGCTGCGTAAGTAAACAGATTGAGCATCATTTGCAATAGCTTACAGGCTGAAGTGAAAACAACTGGCTGACCGACCTTCTGCAGCCAGAATCTTCCGGACTGCACATCCACCCCCTGACAGAGGAAGGCAGTGAACTGGGCGACCAGATCAGCGTGATCAGCAGCGAGAAGCAGAAGAAGGGAGGCGGCCTCACTCACCAGCTTAGCGACACAAGTCGATTCGCCTCTGTGGGTTGGCATAGCGACATCAGCTTCGAGCCTGTGCCCTCAGACTATGCCATGCTGAAGATCCATACGCTCCCGGAGACCGGGGGCGACACTCTCTGGGCGTCCGGATACGAGATCTATGATCGCTTGTCGCCCGCCATGGCGGCGATGCTGGAATCATTGACGGCGACGCACGACGCGACATTCTTCCACGATGAGGCGCGGAGGTTGGGCAATCCGCTGCGCAAGGGAATTCGAGGGTCGCCCCTCAACCAGGGAGAAGGACTGACCGCCGTCCATCCCGTGATCCGGACTAACCGTACGCTTTCTCCCCTTCGTCTGGCAGATGAGCTGAGCTGATTTCTTCTGGCGACAGCGGTTACGGGGTGGAAGTCTGTGTATGTGAACAAGGGTTTCACGAAGCGCATCAACGGTGTCACCAAGGATGAGTCCGACGTATTGCTCAGCTACCTTTTCAATGTGAGTTACCCACTGTATTTGGGAGAGTGGCAGATGTACTGATACACCTACTTCTAGCTTGTTACTCAAAACCACGATGCGCAGGTTCGCTTCCGGTGGAATAAGAACGATTTGGCTGTTTGGGATAATCGGTCGACCTGGCACTGTGCCACGTACGACTACGCAGAAGCTCGGGCTGGCGACCGCGTCTGCAGTCTGGGTGAGGCACCTTACTTCGATACTCGCTCGAAGTCGAGAAAACAGGCTTTGGGTGAAGCTTGATGCAGCGGGTTGTGTCGTCTATTGGTAATGCTATAATGAACTACTCAAGATAAATCTGAAAAAACATGTTGAACACAATAAAGGTTTGACAGCCAGGCAACTAACAAATCTACTGCGCAGCACGAAAGCCATCCGTGAGAATAGGTTGCAGAGTATAAACTAAGGACAATGAGAAGCTTCCAGAGCCTCCCTTGCAGACCAGGTTGCTATGAGGGCAGGGGTACCAAGACTTGGCTACTTCATCTATGCTCAAATGCTCAACAGTGCCCCACGATAATCTGAAGCTAGGAGGCCCATAACTCTCTTGGAAATATGATCTAAATAGATAACTTGTAGTTCGGTCAAGCGCCTGACAAATACCAGCTTTGTCAAACATAGATACAGTCTAAAAATAGTCTAAGCCTCGCATGGCTCAGACAGCTTCATGTAGTCCCAACAAACTATATCGAGTCAGCATGAGCTTCTAGAAATCTTAACTAGCATTGTCCAAGAGCACTTACTACTGAAGCCCATGTCGTTGCCGAACATGGTAGCATAGGTCTTCTCACCGTCCTGCAGCCCACCGTCCGAGTCATATGCCACTGCGGTCTTACCCAGAGCAATGGCCATGACGGGTGGGTGCGGCTTCAGGGTCACAAACTCAGGCTTAGCATTCAAAGCCTGTGCCAGCATGAGCTGATGAACGTTGGTCGCTGCGAGGTGACCCTTGTGAAGGGCAGCGCCGCAGCGCTTGATTCCCGACCATGAAACAATGTCACCCACAGCGAAGTGCTCATCTGCGTTGGGAGCGTTACTCGGGAATTGCAGACTAGCCGACCGTCAGTTGAAAGCTCTTTTGATGCCGTGGACAAGAGAAGGAATACATACGTTGGTCGGATCTTCACCAGTCCGTCTTCGTCTAATGCAGCTTTGGGGAGATAAGTGGAAGTGGGAACACTCTTCGAAACAGCATTCATAACATGGCCGGCCTTGACTTGAGTACCGTCTGACAGAGTAAGCTGCCAGATCCGGCGGCCTTCATTCGTGTCAACGGCGGTGATGTCGACAACTCGCTGCCCGTGGGTTACAGTAACGCCCTGTTCGCGGAGGATAGCGCAGATGCGGTCTTTGAAGGAATCGGGAAGAGGCTCAGCATTGAGCAGTCGATCGCGGGAATGAATCAGAGTGACCTTCTGGCTGGGATAGAGGTCTTTCAACTCGGCAGCCATCTCAGCACCAACAGCACCTATACGTCGTTAGAAAGTGAACCGTAGGCAGATATAAAATGTGCGGAGACACTCACCCCCGCCAATCACCACAACGCCCTCCTGTGCGTTTTGGATAGCTTTGACGTTCTGCCTTGTCTCCTCCAAGAATTCATCGCGCTCCAAAGACTGCGGTACAGTGGGAAAGACCCGACGTAACCCTGACGCAGCGATCAAAAAGTCGTATTTCTCCTCCCTCGATCGCCGCGTCTGGCTATCAAGGATCTGAGCCACCTTCCGCTGACAATCCACGGAGTGGACGCTTCCCCGAATGAACTTGATATCTGGAGTCTTTAGAGCAGGGATGTCGACGAATCTGTTCCAGGTTTTCGAGGCATATTTCTCAGATGCGAGTGCCTTAGGGGAGCCGATTAGATGGTCTAATAATTCTTGGGGTTATTCCCTGGACAGCATAAAGAATAGTCGGGACAGTGGCAACACTTACAGTAGCCGTCCCTTTCGTCTACCAATGTGATCTGAATGGGTATGCGATGCTGAGGGGGTTGCGCATTGGGCGTGAAGTTGAAGCGAGCAAGTCGGCCACGACAAAGATCTATCAGCGTCATGGCTGCGCCTAGCCCACCATAGGAGCCACCGACAATTAAGACGCGGAACTCGCGCGCGAGCGAGACAAGGCCCTCGTTGGACGGCATGTTGGGAGTGGAATGTTCGTGACTTTGAAAGACAACTAATTATACTAGAAGGAGGGGAGAGGAGAGAGAGGAGAGGGTAAGAGCAAAAGGGGCTGGCTGGTAGGGGCAGGATTATTAGACGCGAAACTCGAGAAAAAGGATCGCGGAGGAAAGGGGGCATGGCCCATACTTAAGAGCAACGCCATGATAAGAACAGCGTACCCAGAGGCGCATCACCCGAAACCGGGGAGCAGATGCCCAGAGACTGTGGACCCGATGGGGACATCTGTCACAAACAGAATGTCCCTCTGTCGTATCGGCAGTGCCTAGGCCAGCTTGCGGATGAATTGTCTCAGAAACTTCGGCAGACACCAGTAGAGCCCAGTATCAGATATGACCATGGCAAAATTCCAAGCAGAGATGTCAAGGTCTGCGGGGCATTGCGAACACAGATCCTGCTTCAATGGCACAGGCTCGGATTGAAATCGTGTGACTACGGATACCAAGTTACGACAAGCCGGATGGTTGCCTTCCGTATCTTTGATCCATCTTATCAGATTGGCGCCAAGTGGCGCGATCGGGTACTGGCGGAGACTCGTCGCCCAATCAACGTTTGCCCGAGCGCCCAGAATGCCACACTCTCGAATGGAAATGTGACAAAGGTGGAAGGAATGAGAGGTTTTAATGAGCCGATAGGAAGTCCAGCCAATCAATCCGTGAAACAGAATTGCAAGTGGATTTCGAAATTACCTAAGTTCAGAACTGAAGAGTCCGGTTCCATTTATCTGATCCGCTGCTCGCCGGTCGGGCTCCAGGGGGGTTTACGTTTCCCACCTCGCATCGACTGCGCGATTGTTCAGGTTTCTAATTTGGAGTGCTGAGATGAGATTGGTATCATACAGTCATTGATATACTGGCAGCTGATTTATCTCTTGCAGATCCTTGATGTAAAGGCTTACTAGCCCTCAGCGTGATTGTTGTCTTCAAGCTTCAAAGAAACGCGGCGCAAATACATAATGACCTGCATTATCGTGCTACTCACTCATACGTCAAGCGCGAAAGGGTCACTTAGCCAACAGCCCATTCGGTATCATGTATACCCATCAGTAGATAGGCGGAATAAAAATATTTCTATCATGTTCGAATTCCAGCTCACATTGATTGGAATAGGACTCAGAATGGCGGTCTGAGAACATGTACGGTATATAGTAATGCAGTACTATTGATGATTGGACTCATTTGCTATAGAAATCTCCGTCCGGCAGTTGTTCTCAATGTGCTTCAGTGAAGGAAGGGTTCGACGGGTTTTTAACACCAGTCGGTGAACTGAAGAAAAGAGCCACGGAGACTGTGAGAATGGTAAAGACTAGAGCAATATCAATCTAGGGACAAAAAGGATGCGCTATGTGATATCGAGAAGTTACGAAACCCATCCATATGTCGAGACTGGTGATTCAATGGTAGAGAATTATCTTTTGTCAAGATCGCAGCAGGATAGACCTGGCCAGCGGTCGCAGAATCTAATCTGATGATCTAATCAGATAAGTCTTGTGCCGAGGATCGGAGATATTTCAGACCGGGCCGACAGGTTGGCCGGGGGATGGTTTGCCTGAACAGCGTGTGGCCTGAGGCCAAGTCCCGTGGCGCGATGCGCGCGTCTGCCACGGACCACAGCCAGGATCAAGGAAGAGAGAGAAAAAAAATGCTCACCCCCTCCAGCACTGTCTGCCAATCTGATTAATTCTAATTCAAACACCATCGAATTCGGTTGCAACAGATTGGATGATTCACAAATCTTGTCCCCCCACATCAACCTCACAGACCTTTCTAAAAATGTGATCAATGCCCAATGGATTCGCGTGGTATCCGTGGGATCCACTGCAAAGTGATGCTAACCAGCCAGTCTTTATGCATATCCTTGGAAGTTCCTGCGTGAGCAAAGTACCTTTTGCGCGACAGTCGCAGATCATATCTTCTTCATTCCTGTCCCTCCTGTGATCGAGCAGTCTCTTTTCTTTTACACTCATGGGTTTCGTATCCTTCTGCTGTCGAGCAAGACGCCGTCGCGGTCGTCCTCTGCGTGTGCGTGACTCGTACCCCGCTTCGGACATCGGACATTTCAAATCAAAGTCAACCGACCTTCCGCCAAATGAGGGGCACAGCGCCTCGACAACAATCTCTGCTACAGACGATGCTCTTTTTCCAGCGATGAATTTGACTTCCATCCCCACTACCAAGCTTCCCGCTCTTGATACAGTCGACCAGTATGCGGTTGATGCGGTTCCGAGGAGCTCAGCAGCTCAGAGCTCCCGCATCGAGCTTGTTTGCAGCACAAACCTCCAAAATATCGCAAGTGGCCTGGTTCGAGGTTACGCCTGCTTTGTCTCGAGCTTCACAGGTCTAGACGATATCGCATTCTTTGTCGTACGCCATCCCACCACCTTCGCTGGTGCGGAGAGAGTTCGCAGGTTGGTCCGTGCTTCTGTGATTCGGGAAGACAATAGCCAGCAATCCCAGCCGTCGACGAGCTGCACTATCGAAGAAGTGGACCAGCAGCATCTTGGTGTTGATGAAGTGCAATTCTCTCTGGTGCTAGGACTTTGCCCTGATCCTGAAAATGGCGAGCAACAGTCCAGTTTCAAGGCGCAAGAACATGTAGGTGCCCTGTCACTTGCCCCTGGCTATCTCTGCAGCATTTGGTCTAATCGCTCGGCCGGTAGAATTTCACGCTCTACGTGGAGCCTTCCGACAGCACTGCTACCATTCAGATCTGGTTTACCTGTCCCGATCAATTGATTCCAGCCCATGCAGTGGACCAGCTGCTCAAGAGCGTTGCCATTCATTTGGCAGATTCGTCACCATTCTTGGCCTTCGAGGCCTCTCCGCCCCAGCTTTCTGTTATGAATTTCCCTCCATCTATGATACCCCCTTCACGACGCCATGACTCGAATGAACTTTCTGATTCTACGATACCCCAACAATATCTTCTTCATTCTGCATTTGAGGGCTGGGCTCGGACGAAGCCTGATGCCATAGCCCTCGATTTTGTCCATTCTTTGCCTACTACCACTTCTTTTGCAAAGCACAGCATCTTTACTTATTCTGACCTCGACCGAGCATCCACTAACTTAGCTGTACATATCAGGGATCTGCTGGCAGCCCGTGATTCGGCTGACTGCGGGCGGATTATCCCTGTGTACATGTCAACATCGCCCGAATTGTACATTTCATACCTTGGTATACTGAAAGCCGGGTTTGCATTTTCTCCTATTCCCCAGGATGCTCCAGCGGATAGGATACGCGAAATTCTGCAGGACATAAACTGTCCTATCATTCTGGGTAGCACACGCGAGCCATCTTTCGACCTTGGGTCTGCTGAAGAGCATGGCGGTGTCGCAAGCCTACCCGTATGGGTTGATGTGAAGGCCATTTCCAAGTGGGAGGAACTAATAAATAATACTGCCTCACCCTCAGACCCCGCGAATGCCCTGGAGAAAGTGGATATTCGACATGACCAAATTGCTTACCTTCTGTTTACCAGTGGATCTACTGGGAAACCGAAAGGTGTCCAAGTCAGCCATCTGGCAGTCACATGCTCCATACAGTCCCATGCTACGGCCATCCCGCTTCCAGGCGACACTGAAGGCGATTTTCGTTGGTTTCAATTTGCCTCCCCGACATTCGATCCGTCACTCATGGAGATCTTTGTCACTTTGAGCACTGGAGCCACTCTTTGCTCCGCGGATCGAAGCCTGACATTGACTGATCTAGAAGCCACCATAAATGAGACAAGGGCGACCGTTATGATGGCGACGCCAAGTTTGGCTGCACTCCTGCGGCCATCCCGGCTGATTACACTTCGGTCGCTCTGGACGATGGGAGAGAAGCTGAATAGGACAGTCATTGAGAACTTTTCCCCAAACACATCGCATGATGGAGCCCAAACGATGTTGGTGAATGCGTATGGACCTACTGAAGGTGCCATTAATTGCACCTTCCTCGCACCTGTTGGTCACTCGACTAGGGGCTCAATCATTGGCAAAGCACTTCCGACTTGCGCGATGTTTGTTCTGGATTCGCACAGTCGTACGCCGAGACCAGTCCCCGCGGGTCTCGCTGGTGAGCTGGCAATAGGAGGCCCGCAAGTTAGCAAAGGATATCTGAACCGTCCGAAGGAAACCGCGAAGGCTTTTGTGCACAGCGCAGAGTTCGGCTACTTGTATCGTACTGGGGATATGGCGCGCATTGTCTGGGATGAATCAGGCTCTCAAGTCATTGAATTTCTCGGCCGTATAACATCAGATCAGGTCAAGCTTAGCGGCCGGCGCGTCGAACTGGGTGAGATTGAGTCAGCCCTGTCTACAGTGCATGGTGTGACAGAAGTTGTGGCTGTAGTATCCAAGCGCGACGTCCAAGTACAGGGCAGTGAGCAGATTGTGGCATGCCTAGTTGTCGGCAACGGCGACGCAAGTGCTGCAGAAAACCAAGAGATAACAAATGAGGCACACCGCAAAGCCCGGCAATACCTTTCCTCCTATATGTGTCCTTCCGCCTATGCGTTTTTCTCCAGTCTCCCCCGCTCGAGTTCCGGCAAGGTCGACCGTAAAACTATTTCGGCTCGACTGCAACAAGAGGACGAGACCATATGTCAGCTGTACACTCCACAGGACTCAGCTGGATCTTGTGAAAATGGTGTACAAGACCATTGGGAAGCTCCAAAGGACAAGAATCTCTCGTCTGTGCAACAGCTTGTGATTGAGCTCATTGCGCAAACAGCAGACGAGAATGTTGCTGCCATCAAGCCAGAAGCTAGTCTCTTCTCTTTGGGTATCGACAGTCTCGGCGCTATGCGCCTTTTGCAGAAGCTACGAGACCATGGTATGGACGGGTTGTCTGTCGGCGATGTATTGCAATCGTCTACTCCGAAAGCATTGGTAGCACTCGTCTTCCAGCACCGCCAGAAGAACGGAACGGCAGATATGAACGGGCATCGCGACCTACTCCAGGAGAAACTTGCGGCATTCAGTGAGAGAAACAAGACCCTCTGCTTGGAAAGACTTGACTTGAAGCCGAGCCAAGTTGCGAAGATTCTCCCGACAACGGCAACACAATCTGGAATGCTCACCAGTTTCCTGCGTAGCTCATCCGACAA
Organism: Aspergillus homomorphus CBS 101889; assembly: GCF_003184865.1. NCBI lineage: Eukaryota > Fungi > Ascomycota > Eurotiomycetes > Eurotiales > Aspergillaceae > Aspergillus > Aspergillus homomorphus. The sequence continues at coordinate 981,206 of NW_020291888.1, read as the reverse complement.
GTCTTTTGCAACTCGCTCCTACATTTATCACACCGTCCTACGTCTTGAACCCGACGTTGACCTGGAAAGAATTCGAGAAGCTTGGGACGCCGTTGTTTCCAGTTACGACTCCTTCCACACAATCTTTTGCTGGGTTGACGATGACATGGCACCATTCGCCCAATGCATCATCGCCCCCGAAGCAGTGTCTCCCACTGAATGGGCTGTTTATCAAACCACTGAGACTGTCTCAAAAGAGGAAGCTCTTCAAAATGCTCTTCGAGACGCCGAAAAGTGTATTGATCTGAGCAAACCCCCTTTTAGGCTGTCTCTAGTTAAGAGTAGCATAGGGAACGAGATTGTTTTGAGCATGTTTCACGGCATATTTGACGGTGGTTCTTTGCAACTCATGCTCGATGACGTATCTGCTCTCTATCATGGAGAGATTGCTAAGCAACGAACGTCTCTTGAGCATGTTGTGAAGCATCACTTCCAAGCTGATCAAGTTGCGACGACTGACTTCTGGAATAAACAATTGGAAAATCATTCTCCTGTCGCGTTCCCATCTGTGACCTCATACAGGCCGTCTCCTATCAAAACAACCGGCTGCGCGGAGATCACGGCTAGTATTCGCCATGACACCCTCAAGAAGAGATCTAAACTCATTGGTTCAAGTCCTCTTTCTGTACTTCAGGCAGCTTGGGGCTCGATCTTGTTAGCTTACAGTGGCACAACTGACCAGGACGTGGTAATGGGCAGCGTAATCTCGGGGCGACTTGATGTCGTCTCTGAAACCTGTATTGGCCCAACATTCACCACAATTCCCATCAGACTCGCCGTACAGGACTCGCAGGCAAACCCTCCTGATTTGCGCACAAACCGTTCCATAACTCAAAGCCTGACCAGGCTGAATGCAAGCACTCTATCTCACCTGCAACCTAGCCTGGGATCTCTTGTCACGGCAGAAGGACGACTTCCATACGAAACGCTGATAGCTTATCAAGATTTCAGTGCAGGCTCTGGTGGGAGTGGGATCTGGAGCTCGATCTATCATCCGCCAATGGCGAACGATTTCGCGGTCATGATCGAGGTGTGGCCGTGTCATGACTCCTCCTTGACATTCCGGGCCAGTTTCGATGAGGCCAGACTTGATTCACAATCGGCCCAGGTGATGCTTCGGCAGATGTCGGAAATCGTCGAGTTCATCCTCAACGAGCCTGAAGGACGCTTTCTTGATGGCCCTATGAAGACTAGCCGTGACTTGAAGTCATGCTTTAACTCGCAACCTAGACTTAGCGAAGCGCAAGAAGGAACTCTCATACAAGCACAGTTTGAGGAGCATGCGCTGGTAAATCCTCAGCACCCTGCCCTGATTTTCAAGTATAATTTGGATGATGAAAACGACCCGCGCAATATAACTTGGTCCTACGGCGAACTTAACGATATAGCAGAACGTCTTGCAGCGCATCTAGCCCAAATTAGCGGGGAGCTCAACAATCGCCCAATCCCTATCTGTATCGAGAAAAGCCCTGCCATGTATGCTGCGATACTAGGTATTCTCAAGGCTGGAGGCGCCTGGTGTCCGATCGATACCATGTCTCCTGCACAGCGTCGTCATGACTTGATTGCACGGACCGCATCGAGCATTTTACTCGTTTCCGATCTCGATGGGACCCAGCCTGACGGTTCAGTACCCGCTGGGGTTCGAGTCATAGATGTGAACCGGTTCATTAATGAGACATCAAATGGCATGAATGGAGAAGCCCACAAAATGGTCAAGCCTCAAACCAAGGCCAACGATATGGCCTACCTGATCTGGACTAGTGGAACAACAGGCGCACCCAAAGGTGTACCGATTAAGCACTCCTCCGCTGTTTCGAGTATGAGGACGCTCCAAAAAGATATTCCTGCAGATGTGCCCGGTGGCGTACGCTGCTTGCAATTTTCACAATACACATTCGACGTCTCGATCCAGGATATCTTTTACACTTGGGGCATTGGTGGCGTCCTCATCTCTGCTACGAGAGATATCATGCTGGGCTCGTTTGCAAAACTAGCCAACATCACCAAAGCAACACATGCACATCTGACACCTGCTTTCTCAGCTGGGATACCCAGGAAGAGCTGCGAAACATTGCAGGTCATCACCATGATTGGCGAGAAGTTAACGCAGCCTGTGGCTGACGACTGGGGTACAAATATGAGAGCTTTCAACACATATGGACCAGCGGAAGTTACGGTAGTCTCGACGATCAGAGAATTTGGAAACGAACATAAAAAGGTCAAAAGTGCGAACATAGGCTGGCCTATGGAGACTGTCTCTGTCTTCGTGACCAAAGGTCAGCAGTTGGTCATGAAGAATGCCATCGGAGAGCTGGCACTCGGTGGTCCACAACTTTCACCCGGTTATTTGAATCAAGATGATGTTACCGAAGCCAAGTATGTCTGGAACGAGGAGGCGCAGCAGATAGTGTACTATACCGGTGACCTCGTTCGAATGCTCGCCGATGGCTCTCTAGAATACGTCAACCGCGTCGATGATCTGGTTAAGCTGGGCGGTATCCGAGTGGAGCTGAGCGAGATAAGCTTTTCCCTGCGCGAATGCCATTCACTCGTTGAAAGTGTTGAGACCCTTTTCCTCAATCGTCCCGACAGGCCCAACAATGTGGTAGTTGCCTTCCTCTCTGCGCCAAAAGCTGCAACCACAGAAGGCCAGGAACAGTCATTACTGTCAGGTGAAACCGCCGTTGAAATAGCACGAGCTGCCAGCGAGCAAGCCCAGCGTGTCCTACCTGATCATATGATACCTTCTGTCTTTCTGGTGGTGTCGCAAATTCCCAAAACATCATCAGCCAAGACAGATCGCAGGGCACTACAGGCATCCTATTCGTCCGTCGACCTCGACGATTGGGAATCCAAGGTAGGCCTGGCCCGTGGCTTCGATGGATCTGAAGATAGTCAATATGACACTTCCATTGCAGCCCACATAGTCGAGATGATATCTTCACTCGCCGGCATTTCGGCCTCCGTTATCTCCAAGTCTAGCCGATTAAGTAGCCTCGGCATTGATTCCATCCGTGCGATCCGGGTGGCCTCTAGGTTGAAAGATGCCGGTCATCAAATCTCAGTTGTCGACGTTCTCAACTGTGTGACTGTTAAGGATCTGGTGATTTTAGTCTCTTCTGTAAATCGAGGCACTTCAGCCGAATCCTCAGAGTCGTTCGACGTGGGCGCGTTCAACGAAAAATGGCATAGTGCTGCAGCGAACATAATCAAGGAGGATATCAAAATCCTTAGGGCAACTCCATTACAGGAAAGTTTGCTCAGTGAGACGATGGGCACTTACACCATGTACTGGAGCAACCACTTCTTCGCTCTAGATGATTCGGTGGATCTCGCAAGGTTGAAGCAAGCTTGGCTCGCGACATGCCAACGAACTGAAGGCCTCAGGACTAGCTTCATCCCTGTCGCTGAACTTGAAAATCCAGGATCCGACCCACTTGGAAGCTATGACTTCTCCATACTGCAGATAATTTATCAGCTTCCGCACCTCGATTGGGACTTGCTAAATTGTTCCGAATCGGATATCGCGACTCTTCGTGCTAATAGGCTGGATGAAATCATGTCGATGCATCAGAAAACGTACTTTAGACATCCACCTTGGGCTGTCACTGTGTTCAATACAGGCGCTAAACGTGTTATGATGTTCACCATACACCACTCTATACATGACGAACCCTCACTCAATATGATCCTGGATGATGTGCGATGCGCTTACACATACAAGCCACCCTTGCGATTCCAGCTTACCGATGCGCTTTCGCTTACCCTTCCTACTGAAAAGAGGAGCAAGGCAACTAGCCAATTCTGGGAATCTCAGCTCAAGGACTTTTCAGACCAGGATGCTCCCGTTTGGCCAGACCTAACCGGCAAGAAGCTACAACCGGGCGAAGTGCCAAAGTACGAGTGGATTTCAGAAGGGCTTCCATTGACAGAGTCGGTTTCGAAGTTGCAGGCCACTGCAGCCGAGTTGGGATTATCCTCTATTGCATCCATCATTCGAGCGGCGTGGTGTTATGTCTCGACAAGCTATCTTGGAGTGCCGGCCGCTGTATTCGCTGAGACACTCTCCGATCGTGTCCTGCACCCCGACCTTGAGAACGGCATTGGGCCTCTGATATCCGTTGTACCTATTCCGTTCAACTCTAGCGGAAGCATTCGAGAGATCTTGGTTGATCAGCAACGGGTCTCTGCTCAGGCTTGGAAATGCCGCCATATACACGCTCGCGAAGTACGAAAGTTGTTGAATCGTCAAAGAGGCGAGGCGCTCTACCCGGCGGTGTTCAATTTCCATGTTGCGACGGATGACTCGGTCGAGCTCATAGAACCAAGCATCTGGCGCGAGATAGACGATCAAGTGGGCCTACACGTTGAACACCCCATGGCGTTCAATGTCTTTCAGCGCCCCAACGGTACGCTGTATGTGGAGGCCTCTTCGGATAGCAGGATAATGTCACGTGTTCAGCTGTCTCTCTTTGTCCGCCAGGTGGACGGCATAGTCAGTACAATGCTTTCCTCGATTGACGAGTCTTTTGGAAGTCTAGTCAACCACATCCCGAAAGCTCTGCGGTCAATCTCTGATCAGCCGGTCAGCGAGGAAGTGGCAAACTCGGTGCGACTGAGCCCGACGCACTGGCTTGAACTATATGCTGCGAAACATCCCGATTTGATAGCCGTTGAAGTCGCCAGTAGCATAGCTGAGTCTGGAATTGAGAAGGAGACTATGACTTATGGCGGCTTGAACGCCCAAGCCAATCGCGTTGCTGCCTATATAGCCTCTCTGGGCTACAAGAACAGAATGATCGCGGTCTGCTCCGAGCGAGATTTGATCTCGTATCCCATTATCATCGGCATCTTCAAATCGGGAAACACTTATCTCCCGGTTGACGATGGTCTCCCATCCGAGAGGAAAGTGTTCCTGATTGAGGATGGCGATTGCCCGATCGTGTTCACCGAGAAGCAATTCGCTGCATCCTTTGAACATGTGCCAGGAACATGTCAAGTTACATGTTTTGACGATCCGGCTTTCTCCGAATCATTGGCCGTGATGCCAGCCGAAGATAAGAACTATATGTCTGACCCTGACGATCTAGCCTACCTTTTATACACTTCTGGCTCTACGGGCAAGCCTAAAGGCGTCATGGTGACTAGAGGCAACCTTTCATCATTCATCGAGTCCTTTTCGGAATTCACCTGTCGCCGGGCCCCGGTCACTTTAGAGCTTGCAGGAGCTGGCAGATATCTCGCTCAAGCTAGCCGCGCCTTTGACCCGCATCTTCTGGAAATGTTCTTTCCCTGGAGACATGGTATGGCGACTGTGACGGCCCCGCGAGCTATGATCCTGAACGATCTAGGACTGACGATCTCTAAATGGGATATCACACACGCAAGCCTTGTTCCATCTTTAGTGGATCAATCCAACATCGTCCCTGCTCAATGCCCCAGTCTAAAATACATGACCGTTGGCGGGGAAAAGATAACGCAGAAAGTGCTGGATACTTGGGCTTCGGCACCGGGCTTTGCGCTTGTAAACGCATACGGTCCCACTGAGGCGACAATAGGCTGCACGTTCGCCCCTGTAGGCAAAGAGACGAACCTACGTAACATCGGGCCTCCGCTCAGTGCCTGTGTTGGTCACGTCCTTATGCCCGGCACACTCACTTACGCCCTCAGAGGGCAGACAGGAGAACTTTGTTTCACGGGTGACCTGGTTGCGAAAGGCTACCTCAATAGGCCTGATGCAACCGGGTTCGTCACAGGGCCTAACGGGGAGAAGATGTATCGTACTGGTGACATCGGGCGGTTGATGCCAGATGACTCGGTCGAGTACCTTGGCCGTGGCGACGACCAGACAAAAATCCGTGGCCAACGGCTGGAGCTTGGAGAGGTCTCCGAGGTTATTCGCTCATCTTGCAATTTTGACATTAGCGTTGTCACCACTGTCGCGAAACACCCTGGCCTCTCTCGACAACAGCTCATCTCCTTTGTCGCACGATCAAATGCTCGCAAGCGTGAGCAAGGCATAGATGTTGCTTTCCTGTTCTCGGAATTCGCGACGCTTGGCCGAGAGCTACAGGATGCTTGCAAGAAAAAGCTGCCAAGCTATATGGTGCCTGAGCTTATCCTTCCCATCACTTACATTCCGCTGGCGCCTCTGTCCGGAAAAGCGAACATTAAGGAATTGGCTGGGCTCTTCTCCGATCTTCCCCTTTCGACTATCCTGCAAGGGAACAATGCCCCAAGCAAAGACAGCACTGTGACTAACCGACCTTTATCTGCGGACGAGCAGGCCGTGGCGAAGGAGCTCTGCGGTGTCGTCTCGTCGGATCCATCGACTATTGGACCGATGACCAACATTTTCGAGATCGGCGTTGATAGTCTCAGCGCAATCGGCCTTTCCATCAAGCTCAGAGCGATTGGCTATCAAGCTACAGTGGCCCTTGTCATGAGTAACCCGTTTGTTGAGCAACTTGCACGTTTACCTAGGCGTTCCTCTTCAGCGACGGAATCTGCTATGTCTGAGGTACGTCGAAAGTTCGCCCAGGTAGAGTCAGAATACAGGGAGGACCCCGTTGCAGACATCGATTCTGCTCGCGTGGCTGCAGTTCGACCCTGCTTGCCGCTGCAGGAAGGCTTGGTTGCCCGCTCCATCAACAGTGAAGGCAACCATCTTTACGTCAATCACATCATTCTCAAGCTTGAGCATGATGTCGATCTTAATATGTTGAGGTCGGCATGGCAATCAGTTGCTGATGAAAATGAGATCTTGAGAACTGCTTTCGCTCCTTTCCACAAGCAGATGGTGCAGGTAATACTTGCAGTCGGTGCCCATCAGATCCGCTGGGAGGAGGCAGAGTACGACAACTTGGACGATGCGATCAAGAAACATGAACAAGAGCATGAGCGGATTTCTCAAGACATTGTCTCGGGTATCTCTAAATCTCCTCCTGTACGGTTTCTGGTCGCCAAGTCCTCGGGCACGAATCAACCTCTTGCCTTGTTCATCGATATTCACCATGCACTCTATGATGGCGAATCCTTCCTAATGTTGATGGAGGATGTTGCAGCCCGGTACGCAGGCGATGAGGTTCCTCAGAGAGGATCACCGTCAGAGTTCATCGAGCATGTCTACGCCCAAGATGTGGAGAAGGCAAAGGAACACTGGGTTCAATATTTGGATGGCTATCATTCCACAACTTTCCGAAGAGACTCCAATTCAAGGGAGGTTTCTGCTTCCATGAGCAGAGAACTCAAGAACAGTCTCAGTGAGTTGGAACGTTGTTCTGCAGCGCTTCATACCACCGCGCCATCCCTGGTTCAGGCAGTGTTTGCACTTCTGCTGGCCGATACTGTTGGAGCTCCCGACGTGACGTACGGCTTGGTTTTGTCGGGCAGGGCCGTTTCTGTGCCGGGCGCATCGTCTGTTCTGCTGCCGTGTATCACCACGGTCCCTGGTCGCCTCAACACCAACGCACTTGAAACGGTTGATGAAGTGATTGAGCATGTGCAAAAGTCCACGATCAGATCCCTCGAATTTCAGCACACTCCCTTGAGACACATTCAGAGATGGGCTGAAGCAACTACACCTCTGTTTGACTGCCTCTTCTCATACATTCGCTCCACACCTCCCCCAAAACACCGTTTGTGGCATGAGTTGGACAGTTTTATGCCTGCAGAATACCCCCTTGCTGTTGAAGTTGAAGCAGACCATGCAAGTGATACGATGCATCTGCACTGTAACTTCTCGCCTTCATTTGGCACTACCTACAATGCGGAGGAGTTTCTTGAAAAGATGGAGGCTGTGATCTCGAGCGTCGTGTCTGGCGAGAGTCTTTCCTTGGCCAACTTCAATTTATCGCGGTCCTCCACGCCGGGTACGCAGTCCCCTGTTGCCTCATGGGACAATTCTATTTGGTCTCCCATAGAGACCCAGATCCGAGAGCACACCGTGGCTTTCTGTGGATTGACTGCAGAGAATGTTACGAAAGGTGCATCATTCTTGAGCCTGGGTATTGACTCTGTCACGGCGATTCAGTTCTCCCGCAAACTACGCGAAGCAGGCTTGAATGTTGCTTCGTCTGATGTTATGCGTTTCTCATGTACTGGCGCTTTGGCCAAGCACATTGATGAGACTATCAGCAATGGCGTCTCGGACCAGAGATCAGAAGCCGACGAGAGTGAGACTATCGATGTTGAGGTCTACGGAAAACATATCAGCCTTCTGACTGACGAGGACTCCATTCCTGCGATGTTCCAGACTACGCCTTTGCAGTCAGGAATGATCACGCAAACCCTGGCTACTGACGGACAGGTCTATGTTTACCCGCATCCCATCAGACTTGCAGCTTCTGTTGATATTTCTCGCCTCAAATCTGCCTTGGTACAAGTCATCGAAAAGAATGATATTCTGCGCACCTCGTTCCATCTGATAGAGGAGCTTGGTTCCTCCTGGGTTGGTGCTGTTCATACCAAACCACCACTCCACTGGGAAGAAATTGCTTTGCCCTCCGGCATCAACGTTCTGACCGAGCTTGAGACTATGTACTCATTCCGCGATGAGTCTAGCTTCGAAACCCCGCCTATCAGAACATTCTTAGTTAATCAGCCGGAGGGGAGAGTTCTCGTGATTGCCTTGCACCATGCACTCTACGATGGCGCTTCTATCCCGTTCTTCTTTGAAGATTTAGCCGTGCTCTACAATGGCGACTCGCCCACTGAGAGACCGAATTTCTCTGAAACAGCTAAGCATATCCTGAAGGGGCAAGACGAATCCGCCCGGTTCTGGACTGAGAAGCTACAGGGATATGAGATCTCCGAGATCCCTGTGCTTCCCGCCTCTGAAACTAGCGAACGCGTTTTCACGTCCGAGCGGCCGCTGGATGTCGACATTTCTCGCGTGATTGAGGCTTGTAAAGCAATTGAGGTCACCGTGCAAAGTGTCTCCCTCTTGGCGTACGCTAAGTTGCTGGCTCGTTTTGTAGGAAAGCGTGACGTTGTATTTGGGCAAGTCCTTGCGGGTCGATCGCTGTCAGTGGCTGGCGCTGAGAAAACACTGGGGCCATTGTTCAACACTGTCGCTCAGAGAATCAGTTTTGAGCCGAAGTTCTTGAGCAACAAGGCTATGGCTCTCCGTCTGCAACAGTTGACGACCGATGCGCAGTTGCACCAAAACGCGCCTTTGCGGACTGTGCAAAACTCGTTGAGACGGTCCAATGCTCTTACCTCCTCGGCTCTCTTTGATACACTTTTCGTGTTCCAGAAGAGTGCGGACTTTGCGGGCAGCATCATCAATGAGCAGAAGATTTGGACGCCATATGAGGTTAACAACTACACCGCGCAGGCTGAATACAAATTAAACATTGAAGTTGATCATGGGAGCCAGGGGATCGTGGTCAATGCCTCTTGCAATGGCAGGTATATCACCCAGGACACACTTGTCAAACTCTTGGATGAGTATGCGGCCATTTTCGAGGATATCGTCGAACATCCCACTAGGTGTGCCACGATCGTACCTGAGGGGCTTGGTGACCTGCCGATGAAATTGGCTCGCCAAGAGCTGCACGATCATGAGGTCGAAGATTCTGACAAGCCAATCCATGAGGATATTGTTCGAGCTATACTTGCAGAAGTGGCTGGTGTCTCCGTGGACAACATCAAACCAAGCACAAGCATCTTCAGTGTTGGCTTGGATTCATTGTCCGCTATTCGTATTGCTTCCCTCTGCCGCGCGAAAGGACTGAAGACTGGTGTTGCCGACATACTGCAAGGCAATACTCTTCGTGGTATCAGCAAACGCATTACATCCATCTCCGAGAACGAGACGCGGTCTCAGGGGTTCCTCATAGAGAATCACGAGCAAGTAGAGAGTGTGGTTTTCCAACAACTCGGCTTTGAGAAGGACTCGGTTGAGGCAATTCTCCCATGCCTTGGTGGGCAGTTTTATCACCTTGCTAGCTGGCTCAAGTCCGGAAGAAGACTGTTTGAAGCAGCCTGGCCGTACTTCTGCTCCGAACGCATTGATGCTGCAAGGCTAGAGGAGGCTTGGTTTCAACTGCAGCAGAGACATCCCATACTGCGGACATGCTTCGCAGCGACCTCTTCGACAGACGTTGTACAGGTTGTCATGAAGCAGGCAATGCGTGACACGAACAAGTTCAAGGTTATCGAGTGTTCCAACTCCATCACGGAAGCTGCCAAGACCCAAGCTAAAGAAGAGGCGCTACATCCGTCTTCACTATCCACGCCTCCTGTTCGTCTGCGACTCTTGAAAGCAAATGATCGTGATGGCATCCTTGTACTCATCAACCACGCAGCGTACGATGCATGGACAATGCCGATGTTTGTGACTGAGCTCGCACATCTTTACAGGGGTCAAAAGTTTGAGAGCAATCCGGCATTCCCTGCCTTCGTGGACTTCTCCCTTCGCTCCCTTCGCGAACTTGATGAAAAGCAGTATTGGTCGTCTCATCTTGGTTCGGCTGCCCCCACTCTGATCAAGAAAACCCAAGAAAGACATGAGGTGCCCGACCAGCTGTTCGTCAGTGCCTGGGAGAAGGTTAAAAACCTGTCACACTTGGAAAGAACATGTCGCGCTGCAGGCATCAGTCTTCAAGCTGTGGTTCTGCTTGCCATCTCTCGCACCCTTTCTCGACTGACAGGAGTTCCAAGCCCCACGTTGGGTCTCTATCAGACGGGCCGTTCCGCGGCCTTCGATAACATCGACAAGCTATCCGGGCCATGTCTCAACGTCAACCCATTTGTCGTTCCCGAGGTCAACCTGGCCGACGATGCCTCTCCGACTGCTCTCGTGGATCAGGCACGTGCTATACAAACCTCCCTTGCAGAACGTGTCTCCTACGAGCAGAGCTCTCTCCGCGATGTTCTCGGGTGGTCCAGCAAGCAACAGACCGGCGGTCACCTGTTCAATACCTGGATCAATCTTCTTTGGATGCAGAATGCTGTCCCCTCGACCAACGACATCACGCCGGAATCGGAAGTGGGCGAAAACAGCGACCTATTCCTGCCTTTACAGATCGGTGTCCCGACTGATTTCATCCCATCCGAGCCACTTGATGAGACAGCAACGTCGGTGGCGGCCTTGGACACCTCATTCCTGCCGGACGAGAATGTCTTCATCGATGTCGGTCCTGATCCCAAGACCGACTCTATTGGTTTTGGAGTGCGGGTGGAAGGTGGGGTGTTAAGCGAGGAAGAAGTGAACAGTCTCTTGACAGAGATTGCGAGCGCAATTGAGATGCTTGTATCGTCTCTCAATGCAGCTTGAAATAGGGGATGGTTTAGCGATGGAGATGTAATTTGGAGGGATGTGGTGACTGTTGGCGAAACTGGCTCATTCATGCATATACCGGGGCTTGACATATTGCGACACTTGCCTGCTTTCTGATTTTCTGTCATAGATTGCTTTAGAGTTAGATCTTCTGATCTTACGAATGGTTTTGCATTCAGTCATAGGTTGGCAACAGTAGGCTCGCATATGCAGCAGGATCTATAGCCCGATGAAGTTCCCTCCACGTAGAGAATAGCCTGGCATCCCACCCTTCAGTCTTCTCCTCTCTTGAGAACAATCCCACGCCTTTCCCTCTCGTCTCCTTCCCTAAACTGCTCCGCAGTATACTTAACAGCCTCACCCTCTTCCTCTTCAATCCCCTTCCCCAATTTTCGCGATGGTGCGAACAATCGCCGATAATCCGACGAGGTTAGATCTCAAAAAGCAGAGATTGTCCTCCATGGAGGAGGCTCCTCCCTCTTGCTTTTGTGGCGCGGTTTATAGAAGATCGGGTCCAGCACGTTTGTCTGATAGTGTACAATTTCAAAGAAAGACAGATCGTATTAAGCAGATTAGATACATTAGACATTGTTAGAAAGAAATTGGAAACAAGAGAAACAAATCCGTACTCATACAGGGTGTAGATTACACATGACAGTTCAAGTCGCCTTCTCCGTTCCACACACACATTTCTCAACAGATACAAACTACTCTCCACCTCCATATTAGATCCCCAAGCTTCTCCCCCACTCCGCCTCCAGACTAGATCACACCATGCTTCCTCCACATTCCGTCACAAATGCGGCTATGTCAACCGAAGAACAGAGCTACTCATCCTCATCAAGCTCCTCGGCGAACAAAATCTCATAACCAGCAATACTCGTATACGGCGGCACCACCGAAACCAGCTCAGAGAGATCAAACCCGTCAGGAGTCAGAGGACACGACGAGTCCGACGAAGCCGTCGAGACGGACGAGCGCGAGGAGCCAGGACAGACATCCCTGCGGCCTCTCACCGGCGACGACAGGGTATCACTGAAATCCCACTCCCAGTCATTATCGGCTTGGCGCTCACGGCGACGGCGGCGCAGGTACTCGGGGTTCCGGCCGGGGAAGACCGGGGCATCGGGGATGAAGGGCAGAGCCAGCAGGGCGAACTGCTCGAGGTGGGCGGCGACGTGGTCGTACAGGCGGTGCGCGGCGGCGTGGGCGTCGAGGTTCCGGATGTAGGCTTCGTCGTTGGCGGGCGGGTCGCCGGCGCGCGGGCCGCAGAAGGGGCACGAGCGGAGCACGGCGGGCGACGGACGGCGCGAGTACCGGCATACGTAGCTCATCTGCGAGGTGGTGTAGTCGTGGGCGTTGATGCCGTGCTGCTCGAACGAGATCTGCGTGTGGAATGTGCGGTTGCGGCATTTCGCCTCCAGGCACTTCCAGGTCGACCCGTGATGCACTTCCATGTGGTACAGCCATTCGTGCTTGTTGCGGAAGGTCTTGGTTGCGGCGCGGCATTCGATGAATACGCAGACGTACGGCTCTAGGTCGTTGAGGACGTGGTTTCTGTTTGTTTATCTCTCTGGGTTAGTGTGGTGCTGTTGTTATCAGGGGAAGGAGATTGGGGGGGGGGGGGGGGATGGTGGACTCGCCTCCATTCGGTGGGCTCGGCGTATTTGGCCGGCAATGTGAACCGACAGTAGGGACACTCGAACCTCTCCTGGCCCGGCGCGAGGGTAGGCGGAGCTGGATGCTGTCCGCTTTCTGCGGCTCGCATCGTCACCCAGAAGGTCGGCGGGTTGAGGTTGTCTCTCAGGATGTTCATCGGGGAGTGGTCGTGGTAGCGCCAGTGATAGTTCAGCGCCCGGCGACGACGGCAGATCATCTCCGCCAGACGGCGATGGAGCAGCTCGTTGCGCACCTGGCATTTCACGCTAATGGCGTGCTTCATCAGCATCTCGAACACCTGGCTGACGTCGGCTTCCCACTCGTCACGCACGACAAACTCGGGGTGTCGGGTCATCAACTCGCTGTGCACGTATGTGCTGGCCCGCGCGAGAACCTCAGTGACGCTGCCGAGCAGCTGAACGACGCAGTACATGTCATTCTGGCACACGGCCAAGACAGCTTTCAACGCATCCTGATTAGGTCCAGCGGCGTCCTTCTTGACTACCTCCTTGGACGTAGTTCCAGACGAAGTAGCCTCGGAAGACAAGCCGGCAGCCTCGACATCGCGTATCTGTTTCTTCGCTATGCAGGACTTAGCACTCATTGTATCCATACATGACACCAGGAGAATCAGAAACTTACCGGAATAAATCTCAAGCAGCAAAGACTCCAGCCCGATGTAGATCGTACAGCGCGCCTCAAGCTTGTTCCGAACAAGATAATCCAGCGACCACTCCACGTTCTCCTTCTCGAAAACGTGATACGCTGCGAGCCACTCCCGGAACTCGATCTGATGGATCCGAAACGAGGTCGTGGTTCTGGCGTACTTGCCGGCGAGCGAGTTGAGCTCCTTACGGCATTTCATCGCCATCTCGGCGAGAGGTGCCAGGCCTGGAGGATCCATGGCTCTTTTCGCCGGGGCTGATCTGCTAGGCAGGGGGATAGTGGAGGGCGAGGGCCCCGGAGAATCTGAAGCACAAGCTGCAGTTAGGGATAGGATGTAGTGAAGAAGATGTGGTTCTCTGGTGAGATGAAGACAGGGATAGATTCAGATGAACAGTGTGTAGGTGAGTAGGTGACTGTGCAATCGAGAGACTGTCTGCTCGGTCTTGTCGGTTATCCTCTTTTGAAGACAGTGCTATCGGCAGGAGACACCGACGAGATCAGAGTCTGAAAGAGTAAAGAGAGAGTGAATGTGAAGAGAGTAGGACGTGAGAATCAAAATCCCACGCAAAGAGCGTGTTAAGAGACTGATTGCGTGTGACCATGCGCTCAATCCATCACATATGTATGTTCGCTTAGCAATCGATTGCGCATGAACGGGGCTGACTCGGACTTGGGAGACAGATTCACCCTCGGCCCTGTCGGCTCAAGTTGTTTTGTACCGATTCTCACAAAATGCATATCGGCATGCCGACGCTGGCAGTGGGTAGTGTGCTGTGAAAGCCGAGCCGTAGTTCAGCCCGATGCATAAACGCACTTTATCTCTCCTTGACCGACTGTGACATTTAGTTGTCTGAGAGAACACGAACATGAATATTTGTCTGTAAGTCGAATTAAGACATTATGCCTGGGAAACAATATGAACATGATTATTCTTCATGTCTAACTGAGTGAGAGATTCACAGACCAAAACCTCCGCTGTCCATACTCCGATGACAAACACAATACGCCAATCCTGTGCAGAAGTAAACATTATGTACAATGCATATGAAGCAAAACCCGGATGCCAGCCAAGCGCTTGTTGTGTCCCTCTCTATAAAAGCTCGTTTTTTTCATCATAGCAGACCCTACCGATGCTCTTCCCGAACCTGGAATTCCTTCTGTACCGTGATAGATAACAGATCCATGGGGCCGGCTTCCTCATCGCTATGCCGGCCTTTCCCTATGCTGTCGAGCTCGAAACGTGCGGACGTTGTCGTTAACATAGCCTCCTCGTCCCGCCGTGCGATCCTTTCGTCTCCCCCTTGTATCTTGCTGAGGATGTTGGGCGCATAACGGACGGCTTTCGGTGGACCGGTGCTTCGTTGCTTTGACTTGACGGGAGTCGGGGTGCCTAGCATGCGATTCATAATGGTTCGGAAAAGCGGTTGTAGGACGGGCAGGCAGGCGCAGAAAATTCCAATGGAGGGCTCGATGCTCGACCAAATGAACACGTCGCCTAAGACCCAGGTAACGTCGACGCCGCTGACAAAGGTAAAGTAGTAGATCCGGATAGCGCTTGCCACGCAGACACTGGAGAGTGGGTGTGTCGTTAGTCGCTATCTCTCGATTCGGAAGGTACCCGGAGACAAAACTTACAATCCGCCTAGAAGGAAAATGCTCAAAATCTGGATCTTCTGCGACAGTCGCAGTTGAAGGCTCCAAATCAGAGGAATGGGCACCAGGAGGATAACGATGTCACCGACCATGTTCGCAACCGCATGGCCAATGTAAAACGCGTATAGATCGTATCTCTCTCTGCCGCCCTTGGGATTCAGGTATTGGGTCCAGTAGTAGGATACGGGTTGGCAGGCCGTCAGAAAGGCAATGGTGCAGCCGACCCAATAGCTCAAAGCCAAGAATATACAAGCCCACATGGTCCATCTCATGCCGAAGATGCGCCGGTAAGACAAGATGATCGACAGTTTGATCAGGGTGACAGTGGTAACGTAGAGGAGGACATTGGCGAATAGGATCTACAATAAGCTCATATTGTCAGTGGTTTGATCCATGCGTATTGTAGAAGGCAGTCCTGACCTTCGCCATTGCTATGATATCGTTCATATTTACCACCCAGATGTGTTTGCCGACGCCATACTTGCCACCTAAGTACAGTTAGTATTTTCGACCGATGAGATTGCCTGAGAGCCACCTACCAACTATAGCACTCGCCATATTTGCCGTGCCTGATAACTGTTCCGGGATATTAGTCGAGGTTTGGGTAGGTACAAGACGTTGGATATGTACCAGTGCTGTGACGATCAACCAATCATCCAAGCCTATGCGAGCCTGCTGTACCTTCGTCCGCGAGAATAACCGAACACTGATGGCGAGAACAGCTAAGGCGTACATCGTCGCGACGATAGCGGTGTTCTTCGATTCATTGTTTGCTGTGAGGTCGATGCCCTGCGGCGGCAGACCGACTGATTCCGACATATCCAGCGCCTTTATTGATCGAACGTGCCCAGAAGCATCGTGGGACGAGAAAATCTGAAATTTATCACGGCGGCGGGACAATCCGGGGGGCCCATCTAGCTTTTGTCTTCGATCCTTCCATCAGGGGCCAGCATAGTGGCTGTTAATATAGAGACCGAACCACATGGCTTGAGGGCATAGTGGGTGAGCCTAGCCCTAACCCATGATGCAATCCTTCAGTAACCCTGGGGCTGATTTGCTCTTTGGTCCATCTGTAAGCCCAGTATTCTAGAATTTACACACGCGATCCAGCCTGTGAGCTTCAATTATGTGTAATGCGTATCCAGCACAGGGGGCCAAAGGCAGTTCTCTGGTTCTTAACATGATCGTAGGCCAGTGGGGGCGCTTTGACAGAACGATCTCCACTCGGTCGGTCATTTTGAGTGTGTCGCGGGAAACTGGCCGAAGTCCGTGTTCCGGTGCGGAACGGCGCACTAACTGCCAGAGATTGATTGTTTTCAGTCAGTTGACTGGTTCTCTAGTTTGAGCCAGTCTGAGAGGAGGGGGAAAAAAGGAGTATTCCAACGGCTGATTCAAGTGCATCCAGAATTTGAGATCAGTGCAGCAGCTCGGTTTGTCCGAGCGAGAATCCCAGTATAGCCATCCGGCCCCCAGCTTAGTTCTTACATGCACCTCACCTCCCACCGTTGAGGCAAAAGGCCCTCTAGATGCATGCATCCTTGCAAGGTTGGAATTGGAATTGTGCGTTCCTCACGCCCCCAAAATCCAAAAATCCCACGTTTTTGACTCAATGCATCCCTCTCGACACGTGGGAAACCCGGTGGCCTGATGACAGCTAGTCAGGCAGTGCGGTTACCCGTGCGCCATGCTTTCAAGCATGATCCTGTCCATATGAAACAGGTTCGCAAGAGACCCACTAGCCACGGAATGTCTCCTAAATAGAGCTTCTGTAGTGCATAGTACAAGCTGATATGTATCCAGCGATGTGAGCGAATGCCGAATCCACGAATGGAACCTCGAGACGTTTATCTTTAAAGCCGGCGATAAAATAGTTGACGTATGCGCTATGCCGAACTTGGCCGACCATTTGCGACAAGCTCTCCATGGTGGCAGGGGGTGTCAACATCCCACTTAGAAGCCAGTGTCGGAGCTTTAGGGTCAATTCACCGGGCACAGCGCGAGAGACCGAGTCAACATGTGACTGATAGATTGCACACTAAGTACTAAGCCGTAGTACTCCGATGGATGCTTGTTCCTTCGGCCGTCACCGGGGAGTTGGTTCTAGAGAGATCGCCATTGGACGAAGGTGACCCTGAAGCTGTGTGTGTCTGTCATATGACTAGTTACCTTCCAGAAATTAACCCCAAACTGGATAGTAGAGAAATTTTGGCTGCAATTGACCAGGATGAAGGTTCGCCGAGTGATCAAAGTACGTCAAGGGAAACTCGGAGAATGGACTTCAAGATGGCGATGGAAATGCTTCCAGAAGCCGAACGGAACGGAAGCACCCACTGTGGACTCATCACTCACTCCCTCCCACACCGCCCGACCCGGTCCGACCAACCCACTCTTTCTTTCTCTCAGTGACAGCTCCGGGTAAATTAAACGGATCTTCTCTCATCCGCAATGAAGGCAACACAGTTCTTCTTTCTTCGCAATCTCGACTCAGTCTAGTTTATTCGAACTGCTTCTCTTTTTACCCCTCCACTCTCTGTGCGAATCATGACCGACCGGTTTCTGGGTCGTCCCAAGCATTCTGCTGCTTGAACTAGCCATCAACCATAAACTTTGTGAGGTTGAGGACGGCCTACCTATGTGACCATCCTAAGATTCCACCGGTCTTCATCCCTTGCAATCTCCGCGCTGTGCTACTTGTGTGCCCGGTCGGTAGTTCCAAGTTTCACTTATGAACGTTTACTGTCGCTTGATTATGTGGATCTTAGTCTAGGTGATCTCCCATGAACGGCCAGGTACAAGACTTGGCTCTACGCGCGTTTTCAAGATGTGCCGGCAATGACTCTCCGGCATTTCATTATCGGGTTCACCCCGGATAGAACTTATTCGGTACCACTCCATATCTGTGCTCGCCTTCTAGGTCATCCAGTATTGACAGGTGGACACGAGCCCTGAATCCTTATGCGAGGCCAGTGCGAGCAAGTAGAAGTCAAGAAGCCCCGGCACTCTTACGCTCAGGCGGCATTGGACGAGCGGAGTGAAGACAAACAAGCTTTCGTTTCAAGAGATGATCTCCACCCTCGCTCACTACTTGGCAGGTTCATCTTCACACGGGTTCTTGATGAATGTATCAGGACCCATTGGCGCAGCGGCACGAATCCCTCAGTGCAAGCGCCAAGTAGCCCTTGAGTTTGAGCTCGAGTCGAGGCTCGCTGGACAGGATAGACCTCACACAGAGCCTTGGGTGTCCTGCAAAACATCTTCGAAGGTCGGTTTGATGGAAGTCTCCCAGTCGTGCTCAGTCTTCAAAGGTTTCAATCCAATCACGAAAGCTTTGTCGGGCGTAGTGCTAGAACTTTTCGCTCGGTTAGATCTTGCTCGTGTTGCAGATGAGGTCTGAGTCTCACTTGGAACCAAAGCACGCCTCCGCATAACTAGCGTCGCCATCGGCGAGTTTTGCCGCGGCCTCCTAAAGACTGATCGATCTCGGCACAGCTGACTTCAAGACGCTCAACTCATACCCTGCCTTGCCTATCCGGTTCGTCACAGCGATCCACTTGTGGGACCCGGTATTGGCGAAGTAGTAGCCATCCCGGCCACTAGAGATCTCTTTGCCTGACAGGATTCTCGCGACCAATGCTACGTAGAGACGGGCGAGATCTTCCACATGGACGTGATCCAGCTGTGCTTCACCGGTATCGAGATGATCGCGTAACCAGTTGCGATTGCATTCCTGATGAGCGTAGGAATCTGGTGTGACTGTTTCTTGAACCATCCGCTACCCCGGCCGTAGACAAGAGGCGGCACGATGATATAAGCCTTAACTCCTAAGCGTTCACCTGTCTGTGTGGCTGTGAGCTCGGCCGTTCTCTGCGCATAGGCTTCATGGGCCTCGCGCATTTGCTCGTATTCGAAGAGATCATTGCCTTGATTGGGAAAATGACCGTAACCCGAAGGGAGACGGCGTAGTAGAGGGGACAGAGATGCAGGTTGTACCGGACAGCTGAAGGGTTCCAATATTATATGTCAGGATGCTCTCCAGTGGGCACAGCGACATGCACGGTCACTCACATGCAAATAATGAACATCCTGCCCAGTGTGCTCTCGCCTCTTGCCAAGACCCTGTATGAAGACCTTGGGCGCAGCAACATGAAAGCCTAACCCGACGTTCACCACGATATCGTGGCTGCTTGCCGCTTGTTCCAGTGCGTCCGCATCATCTCGACCGGTGACAAGGATTGTATGAACGCCTTTACTGGCCAAGACGTCCGCTTGCACTAGATGGCGTACAATGGTCGTGATGGCTTGGTCTGCAGATTGCGATTTGGCGAAGTCTAGTAGCTGATGCAACACGATTCCTCCACTGCCAATATTAACTCGTGTTAGATATCTGTGCGTGGCTCTTCAGGGCTTGAACATACATGAAGCCAGTGGCTCCTGTTAGGAGTATTCTGGTCTGTGCCATTGTAAATTGATCCGCTAGTTACAGCGACACGCGATGAACACCTAGATATTTGGGGATCGCGTGTAAGCTTATACCCTGCTTCGTGGCTGATCACGAGATTACAAATAGAATCTTGATGCATGCGGGCCTTGAAGCAGGGAGTTCCAGCTTGCTCTACAATTATGACATGGTCTTTCACGACACAGTACGATTATTGGCACTACGAGAAGCGGTAGAGAGTGCTTCTAGGCAAAACCATACATACTGTTGCTGGCAATATGAATCCGTCTCTGTATAGCTCTTTCAAGCTTGATGCTGGCCATTGACACTACTTAGTATACACATCAAGTATAGTAGCACGTGACAGGCTGGCTTTCCAGACAATGAACCTGGAAACTGAACCGAAGGTTTGTGACTAGCCGAATGCGGACAGGCGTGGGGGAGCAGTTCCGCTCCGCCCCCGACCGCGCCTGTCTCTTATCAACCACCGATGCCGTTTGATCGGCGTGTCTTGTGCCTATATCCTCATCAATAATATCAGCTCGTTATTTTCTAGTCAACATGAGTGGCTTCAGAGGGGTCATGAAAGAGGGCTGGCACCCTAAAGGCCGGGAAGGAAAGAAGGAAGGTTGGAGGAATGATTTCAAAGGCATCAACCAAGTGGTCCGTCTCAGCTCCCGATGACGCAGGCAGCTGATCTTAGTGCTGACCGATTCTTCTCCGTCCAGGCAGGATGGATGGGTAAAGGAAAGGACAAAGATGAGCGCGAAGAACATGTCGCCGTACCGCTCTCCTCCCTGAAGGATCCAGCCTCCTTTGGCCCGCCCCCCAAACACATCAAATACCACGGCGCCGCAGCGCTTCCCAACGAGCTCACGCCGGATCGCAGAGGACTGGGGGCGCCCTTGTCGCAGGATCAAATCAGCCAACAAAACGTACGACAGCAGGAGGAGGAGCAGGCTCAGAACGAGGAGGCTCAGAAACCAGCGCCCCCTCCTCTACCATATCGAGTGAATCGGACCGGACTAGATACGGCCAACCTACCGCCGCCCCCAGTCAGACGCGTGGGATCCCCTGCGGACTCGGTGACATCTACAAGCTCCAAGCCGAAGCCTAGCGTTCCACCTCGACTCCCTTCTCGAGCCAGCTCGACGTTGTCATCGCAGCCGCCTACTCCGCCTCCCGCCTATTCCACACAACCTCAAACCACCAAACCTCTGGAGGGATTACTGAACCAGAATGCCACTTCTAATCTTTCCCGGGCTGGTGTCTCGGTGCCTGCTCTCGGGATCGGGAGCAACCGCAGCCCTCCAAGTGCTGATTCACCGACGACTACGGCCCCAGTCGGTCAAGCTCCGGTAAACGAGCTGCAGTCCCGCTTCTCCCAGATGAGGACAACATCCTCCTCCCCAGCACCACCCCCGCCGGTACGGGGAAGTACCTACGGTAACGAGTCATCGTCTCTTTCTACTACTCACACACGGAGTGGTTCTGGGTCGGTCCAAGACTTCCGCGAGCGTCATAACGACAAAATTGAGGCCGGCAAACAGAAGCTCAACGGGCTGAATGAGAAATACGGGATATCGCAGCGGGTCAACAAATTCTTCGATGACCAGAAGTCTCCAAAGTCTCAGGTACCCCCGGTGTCGTCTCCTCACCTTGTTGCGCATCGTTCATCATCAAGCGTGGACTCGTTGGGCCAGAGAAAGGCTCCCCCACCACCGCCGCCTCCGAAGAAGGCGGAGATGCGCTCGACGCCTGTTAACAGCGCGGGCTCAGCGCCGCCGCCTGTTCCATTCAACACTAAGCCCCGCTGAGCGGAGGGTGACCCAATCACGTTTATATGTAACATTAGCGGGTTGTTACTGTGCGACGGTGTGCTATGTTGCTGCAAGTATATTTAGCGAATCATGCTGTATGCTGGATAGCGGCGCTTGTCCTTATATTTATCTGTACATAGGTTACTCTAGAAAGCACATCAACAACAGATCCAGTAGCGTCCTAGCTTACTAATCCAATCGAGCATAGTCGATGCAGAGCGGCGATGACGTCTCGGTCGGGTTAACCTCCTTGTATACTGCCATTTTCACCGCCTTCAGCCGTTCGGCGGAACTCAATCAGGAAAGTTTGGATGGTGCAGTGACGGATGAGGTCTCATTGATGTCATTCATTCACGGTTGCCTGGTATTGTTGTTCACGTCAATCGCTGAACTGACATGCGGGGGGAAAGAGCATGATCTTCACTTCCATGGATATTGACCCCCGTCGGCGTCAGTCATGTAAACTACTGACCGTGCTCTTGCGCAATGATCAGCGAATGATCCAATTGAGCCGGACAACCGAGGTGTGAAGTAGAGAAGGAGACCCCGGAGAGTCCTTTTACCCTGATTCTACGTAGTACAGGTGCAGGAAATGCAGGAACGAGAGGGAGGGGGGTGGTGAGGAAGGGTGCCTTAGGCTCTACATTCCTATACTAGCTACAATAGCTTTCATTCTCAGCCCCTTCTCGAACCACGAACACAGTATGGTTGCAGAGCAGAACAAATAAGGTGTGAATCACTGAATATCGGGCTTGGATCACAATCACAAGCATGCCAGGCATCTCCAGAAAAATTATTGTTCAGTTGAAACCGCTGCCTTTGTTGGGCCGAGGCTCTGAAGGGCGACCGATTTCCCAACAAAACGCATCATGGCTCCACTTTAATGCTCTGATCGATGCTCCCATTTGTCGTTATTTGGTTTCCTGCTTGGCTCTGTCCGGCGACAGACCGGAGATGCGATGAATCAAGACTGAATTGATTAAGTTGACTGGCGTTTGACCTTTGCACTGTCTCTCCTCCAAGTTCCACCCGTTGAAAAATAATTGCCTCTTAATGCCCTTCAGGCGCCAACGGCGATCTTCTTCTCTTCTCCTCTCCCTACTTTTGTCTTGGTCTTCATCTCAAAAAACCTTCACCTTTCACGCTGTGAGGATTGACAAGGTTGATCCAACAGTCAAAATAACTGATCCTTTATCGGGACTCTTATCGCGTTGATTGGCGCTTGTCTGTGTGCTATTGCGGGTGTGGTTTTCCACTTAGTACTAGACCTTTTTTCTATCCACTGCTGGAGACCCGGCTTCCTTCCCTTTTTCGGGATCAAGGGCGCGGACCGTTGAGAAAGCTTCCCCGTTTTCCCCATTTTCAGAGCAATTGTATTTGGCTGGAACATAATTACCTGGTCAATCCCTCTCTGTCAAATTCTGCGATACCTCACTTGGTGATTGATCACCCATCATCTGTCTGTCTACTCCGTTGTCGCACCCGATCCCTTCACAATGGTCGACATCACCGTCGACGGCCAGTCGAACCCGGCTGTCATCCGCTTCGGACTCCCTCCTGCTTCTCTCCTACAGTTTCCTCCCAGTGAACTTCCGACGACGCTGCCTGCGCCTCTGACCTCCGAGCCAACCTGGTACCAGCCCTTCAACATCCCTCCCGAGCTATACAACCAGCTTCTGGACGTGCGCGTTCCCATCACTATCGCCAGTGTCTATGCCGTCACTGTCGTCCTGTTGAACCGGGTCAACAAGAGTCGCGGCTACAAGCCCTGGGGTTTCAGTCAAACAAAGCTCTTCAAGCTCTTCGTTATCCTTCACAATGTCTTCCTGGCCATCTATTCCGCATGGACCTTCGCTGGCATGATCCGCGCCTTCCGCAACTCCTGGCCGAGCCAAAATGACCCCAACTATGTCGCCGCCGTCGCAGATACTTTGTGTAAGATCAACGGCCCGCGCGGCTACGGCAACGCCGCCGTCTATGATCCTTCCGTCGAGCGGTGGACCATTCGGAACCCGGAATACAAGTTGTCGGAGACCGGCGTGCCTGACTTCACGGATGTTGGCCGCCTGTGGAACGAAGGCCTGGCCTTCCTTGGATGGATCTTCTACCTGTCCAAGTTCTATGAGGTCTTGGATACCGTGATCATCCTCGCCAAGGGCAAGAAGAGCTCCACGCTGCAGACATACCACCATGCCGGTGCCATGATGTGCATGTGGGCTGGCATTCGCTATGTTGCGCCTCCTATCTGGATCTTCACCCTGGTCAACTCTGGTATTCACGCTCTGATGGTACGTACATCGACGCTCATTTCGTGGTTTGTTCCCATTCGCGCTGACGGATTGTTTCACAGTACACCTACTATACCATCACTGCCCTGCGTATCCGTGTCCCCACCGTGATCAAGAGGTCTTTGACCACCATGCAGATCACTCAGTTCGTCATTGGTTCTGCCATGGCTGCTTCTTATCTTTTCATCAGCTACACGCTTCCTCGCAGCCAGGCTGTTGCTGAAGCTCCCCTTGCGACTGCTCAGGTGGTGGCTGCCGAAGTTGCGGAAGAGGGCTTGGTGCCTTGGATCAAGAAGCTCGCGTTCCGGGCTGCTGGTGCTGAGGGCCTTGCCGAAAACGTGGGTGTTCCTGACAGCCCTGCTGCTCCCGCCGTGCAACCCCATCACGTCGGTCCTATGGTCACCTGCATGGACACCACCGGACAGGCTTTCGCGATCTGGCTCAATGTCGTCTATCTTCTCCCCTTGACGTACCTCTTCGCTCGCTTCTTCGTTCGGTCCTACCTGTACCGTAAAGAGCCAGGTGCTCGCCAGCCCACCAACATCCAGGCTGCGGAGAAGGCTGGTTTGGATGCTCTCAAGGGTCTCAGTCGCGAGATCCGCAAGGCAGTCGAGGTGAACGGCGAGACCAGCGAGAGCACCGAGGATGAGGCTTTGAACCGTGTTCAGGCGCTCCGGTCGCACAACAAGTCTCAGCAGAAGCCGGCGGTCGAGAACTCCCCCATTCGCACCCGCGCCACCACTGCTAAGCAGAAGGCCCGCGCTGTCTCCAGCGACGCGGACTCTGATCAGGGCTTTTCTACTGTCCCATCCAAGAAGGGTGCCAAGAAGACCACCAAGGAGGATCTGCAGGGCCCCCCTGTTGTTGTAGACGCGAAGGACTCCAACCCGTTTGAGGTTCTCGATCGCTCCGCATAGTTCCTGGTCTTCTAGGCCTTTGTGTCTTTTTGAAAAGCTCGTTGATTCCCAGTCTCGCTACTCGCTCAGCGAGCTGGTGCACACCTTCCGAGTTCACCTTCGCATAGGTATCCGCTCATTATAGCTCGTTATCTATGTTGCGGTGTCTCGATGATCAGAATCTATTCCGGTTGGACTTTCCGTTCTGGCCACCCCCGGCCGTCAGGAATGAATCAGGGATCGCGCCCCGATCGACTCGGGCGGCGGACGATTCTCTCCAAGCCTAGCATAGGTCGTCTTGCGGCCCCTTGCCTTGTGGCTGCTTTCGCCCCTTCCTCACACTCAGCTGTATAGTATTTGTGACCGGTGTATTGTTGCAATGGTTGGTTGGGTTGCAGTTCATGGCCATTCGTGTTCATGATACCTTTGTCACATTGCCCTTTGTGATGCTTGTGTTTTTATTGGTGTACATATTGAAGGCGTCATTTGCAGGTGGATTTGGGGCTTTGTCGTTAACAGGAGTCTTAGGATTGGGTGCAGAAAAGTGAAAAGCTATCGTTGAGAAATAAGTAGGATGAAAGCAGATCTATGGAACAATTGAATTATGGTCTGAAGATGAAAGACTCCCTTCTCGCCCTAACTCGACTCATCCAATACTATTTTTGCCCTTCCCTGATTTGGGAGGTGGTCATGTGAACTTGGAAGCTCCCGCTCACTGTTTGCCGAAATCAACTTCTCTTCTTCAGGTTATCGGACTACTCATTCGTCTCATTCAAGGGAGACTTACCAGACGGTTCTGATTCTTAGAGCCCTAATCTCATCGATATCATTCATCTAACATCGTTTGCTTCCTCGTTTCAATCCCACTTTTTGTTTGACCTGCTTCGATTGCAATGATGCGATATCCCGGGCTAAGGGGTGACCATGCTGGGACCGAGGCCCCTTAGTGAAGGGCAGGTCCACACGTCGTAAGACACACTTTACACACTCTGCCCATGCCTGACAAGATATCATCCAGCAATTGAACCGACCGAGCCCGTCTGATTCCGAAAGTCGGCCTACGGTGAAATTGCTAACCGGTGAGGACGATGAATGGAGGAAAAACCCCAGGCTAAACTTCCCCACAGCCGTCTTCCCCCTTCCCCCACACCTTTCATCTCGCTATCCCTCTAGACCCTAGAGCATGCCGCAGAGAAAAAGCTCCTCCGCCTCTTCATTTACCAAGCAGCCGACGAGACAACGCCCTTAGTGCATTGCGTGATCGACTTAATCAACTGCCCATATTAAAAAGCGCTCGCTTGGGCCCAATCGCTTACCGTCTCTTGCCTACGTCAGTGGAGATAAAGTGGACAAATGACAACGTCGGTCCTTGGCTTCTGTTCCTTCTTTTCCAACCTGAGCTTTTTACCAAGTTGAGCTCGGCTGGATTTTTTTATTTTTTCTGCTTGTCAAGGTCTACGCGCCAAAAGTCAATTCTGATGCCTAGCTTCAGACCTGTGGATGATGCCGAAATTTCTCGGACGTGGGGTAGCGGCTTCGCTAGGAACTGGGGTATAAATTGAGGGCCCGTGGTCGCAATCGTTCGAGGGAATCGTCTCTTCTTTCAGAACACCCTTATTCAAAAAACCTGTATTGTCCGCACGGCCAAGTGCATGGTTTGACCATGGCGCGACTATTCTTGCCATTTCTTCTTTTGTTGGCGAACCTAGGTCTGCTCACGGCCGCTCAGAACCAAACTGCAGCGGGGTGGGAGATTTACGACGATGGACTGACCACCGATGTGCAGTGGGATCACTACAGTTTCCATGTTCAGGGTCAACGTATCTTTGTCTTCTCCGGCGAGTTCCATTACTGGCGTATCCCTGTTCCCGGCTTGTGGAGGGATATCCTTGAGAAGATCAAGGCTGCCGGATTCACTGGGTTTTCCATCTACACTAGCTGGGGCTACCACGCCCCGAACAATCAGACAGTCGACTTCTCCACCGGTGCCCACAACATCACCTCGATCTTCGATCTTGCTGATGAGCTCGGTCTGTACATCATCGTCCGGCCCGGACCGTACGTCAACGCGGAGTCCAATGCTGGTGGCCTCCCCTTGTGGTTGACCTCCGGTGAATACGGAACCCTACGAAACAATGATTCTCGCTATACTGAGGCCTGGAAGCCGTATTTCGACGAGGTGTCCGAGATCACCAGTCGCTATCAGGTCACCGATGGTCATAAGACGTTGTGTTACCAGATTGAGAACGAGTATGGCAATCAATGGCTTACCGACCCCAGCGAACGGGTCCCCAATGAGACTGCTATTGGCTACATGGAACTTCTGGAGGCAAGCGCCCGCGACAATGGTATCAAGGTTCCTTTGACTTTCAACGACCCGAACATGAACGCGAAGTCTTGGTCTAGTGACTGGTCCAATGCTGGAGGCAATGTTGACGTTACTGGTGTGGACTCTTATCCTTCGGTGAGTGATTCTTACTGTTGTGAGTGGTCTTATCCAACTGACTTCTTTAGTGCTGGTCTTGTGATGTTAGCGAGTGCACCTCCACCAACGGCGAGTATGTCGCGTACAAGCTGGTCGAATACTACACATATTTCCAAGAGTTCCAACCCAACATGCCTTCATTCATTCCCGAGTTCCAGGGCGGCTCCTACAACCCATGGGCTGGTCCCGAGGGTGGATGCGGCGAGGACACTGGTGCGGACTTTGTCAACCTCTTCTACAGGTGGAACATCGCGCAGCGGGTTACCGCCATGAGCTTGTATATGCTTTATGGAGGCACCAACTGGGGTTCGATTGCTACACCCGTGACCGCGTCTAGCTATGACTACTCGGCGCCGATCTCCGAGGATCGCTCGATCGGCTCCAAGTATTACGAGACCAAGCTGCTGTCGCTGTTCACCAGGAGTGCAGCGGACTTGACCATGACTGACCTCGTCGGAAACGGAACCCAGTACACCGACAACAGCGCTATCGCTGCGTATGAACTGCGGAATCCCGAAAGCAAAGCTGCATTTTACGTGACGCGCCACGCGGATTCCACGTTGGACACGAACGAAGCCTTCAAGCTGCACGTCAACACGTCGGCTGGAAACTTGATCATCCCTCGCACCGGAGGTAAGATCAGACTCAATGGACATCAGTCCAAGATCATCGTCACGGACTTCATCGTTGGCTCGGAGACCCTGCTGTACTCCACCGCTGAGGTGCTCACCTACTCGGTCATTGACAACGAGCCGACTCTTGTACTTTGGGTGCCGACCGGCGAGTCTGGAGAGTTTGCTGTGAAGGGTGCCAAGTCCGGCTCCGTCATCTCCAAGTGTTCGGGCTGCTCTGAGCCGGCCTTCCACCGGCAGGGAGGAAGCCTTGTTGTGAGCTTCACCCAGTCCGCCGGAATGAGTGTACTCAAGATCGATAACAAGCTGCGTGTTGTCCTTCTGGACCGGGCTGCAGCCTATCTGTTCTGGGCTCCTACCTTGACGCAGAACCCTCTCGCCCCTGCCAACGAGACTGGTAAGCAGATTCATCTTGACTGGTATTTATGGTCATACTGACTTGTTTTAGTGCTCATTCATGGTTCTTACCTTGTCCGTTCCGTCAAGGAAGATGGCCACACCCTTGAGATCAAGGGTGATGCGGTCAACACCACGGAGATCGAGGTCTTCGCCTCCAAGAAGATCAAGAATCTGAAATGGAACGGCAAGCAGGTCAAGTCGACCAAGACCGCACACGGCAGTCTGCGAGCTTCTCTGGCTGCACCCAAGGCAGTTAGTCTGCCAGCTTTCACCTCCTGGAAGTCGAACGACAGCTTGCCGGAGCGCAGTGTGTCTTACGATGACACTGGCGCGGCTTGGGTTGGTAAGTGTGCACCATGACGAGAACGTTAGGCAACAGGCTAACGCAGTCCAAGCGGCCGACCACATGGTGACCTACAACCCTCACCCACCTGCTACACTTCCGGTCCTCTACGGTGATGACTACGGTAAGCTCTCTGGCCCTCTGCATGAGAGATAGCCAAGCTCACACAATCACCAGGCTTCCACAACGGCATTCGCCTGTTCCGCGGATACTTCAACAGCTCCGCCTCTGGAGTATTCCTCAACATCCAAGGTGGAAATGCTTTGTAAGTCTAGTCCAGACTCCCTGGAAATATTCTGCTAACCACTGGACCAGCGGCTTCTCCGCCTGGTTGAACGGCCACTTCGTTGGCTCCTACCTCGGCAACGCCACAGTTGAACAAGCCAACAAGACCATCACCTTCCCCGCCGAGTTGCTCTCCACCAACCCCAGCACCAACCCCAACGTGCTCCTCGTTGTCCACGACGACACCGGCCACGACCAGACCACCGGTGTTCTCAACCCCCGCGGTATCCTCGAGGCACGCCTTTTGTCGAACACGTCGACTACCCCGGAATTTACCCACTGGCGCCTGGCTGGTACTGCAGGCGGGGAATCCAACCTCGACCCCGTCCGCGGCGTCTACAATGAAGACGGCCTCTTCGCCGAGCGCGTCGGCTGGCACCTACCCGGCTTCAACGACAGCGCATGGACTGTCTCTGCATCGTCGTCCTCTTCCTCGTCGCTGTCCTTCGCGGGTGCAACGATCAAGTTCTTCCGCACCACCGTGCCCTTGCACATCCCCACGGGTCTGGACGTCTCCATCTCCTTCGTGCTTGGCACCCCCAACGACGCGCCCAGCAATGCCTATCGCGCTCAGCTGTTCGTCAACGGCTACCAGTACGGCCGGTACTACCCGTACATCGGCAACCAGGTCGTCTACCCGGTGCCCGCGGGCGTGCTGAACTACAACGGCGAGAACACGATCGCGGTGGCGGTGTGGGCGCAGACGGAGGCCGGCGCGGGGATCACCGTGGACTGGCGGGTGAATTACGTCGCGGACAGTTCATTGAGTGTGGCGGATCTGGAGACGGAGGAGTTGCGGCCGGGATGGACGGCTGTGCGGGAGAAATACGCTTGATGCGAGTACTTTACTTTTAGCTGTGTGGTTGGTTTGATTTCATGAGCGAGATGATGTATAGAAGTAGAGCTAGCTAGCTAGCTTGATGATGATGAATTTGAATGTATGAAGCCAGGTTTGATCATGGACTATGTATACCAGGCACAGTCCTCTACCCAAGTGTGAACAGCTACAAATTACCCTGCGCTACACCCACACAATCAACTTAGTGAGCATCAAACATACACTCCCTTCATCTGACTGATTCTTTCCACTATATGATCTAGCACATCCCCTGAGGAAACAATCAAGCCAACCAAAATCAAAGCAAAGTTAATGCCCAAGGCAACCCAGTGGAAAAGACAGAAAAAGTGGATCAATCCATCACCCCCTCCATCTCCCCAATCTACAACAACAACAACAACAACAACAGCTGCAGTGATATATCCAGTGGTAGACTAATAAAACATTGCAGAGAGATCCCCCGGGCTCTTTCTTGTACATACCTAGCGGAGAGAAATGCAGATTCTAGTTCGAGTTCCAGTCGCGGCCATCTCTTTTTTTCTTTTTGTGAAGACGTGATGTGGGAGCGTCATTTGGACGTCATATTCTTTTACTATTACTCTTACTCTTACTTGTATTTATCTGGGGTTGGACCTGGTCTGGGGTAATGGACTTGGGTAGGGGGGTAGGAGTGGGGAGGGGGGGGGGGGGGGGGCGCGGAAAGATGGATTTTATTTTTAGGTGGGTGAAAGATGGAGTCTGGTTCTTTTCTTCTTTTATTCTTATTTGGGGTTGTTGGGGGTGGGTTATGGGTTTTAGCTTGAGGGAGGAATGTGAATGGGTTTTGATATTTACTTGTATCCCACTTTTGGGAGGAGCCAGGTCTGCACACCTAATCAAGTGTGTGTGTGACATGCAAGGACGGCGGCCTACCGACCTATCTACTTGCTGGCTAGTATCAGCTAGTTTCCCTATAATGTCTCGACCAATCTATAAGGAACAGACATATCTACAGTCACAGGTCCTCCGGGTTCACTACTCCAGCACAATGCCGAACTACTACCCACAAATTTACAACGACAATAACGAAGTGAACCGAGCAGACAATAAACCGAGAAATCATCAATAAAGTAGTATAAGTCATAGAAGTCATCATCAAGCAGCACAGCCAGCCCCCCCCCCAAAAAAAATCCCTTTTCATAATCAAACAGCAAAAAAAAACAAATACACGTCTGCACCAGCAGCAGCAGCACCCGCAGCACCTAAACCAAGAACCGGAATCCCCTGGAACTCGCCTGGCCAGGCACCTCGCCTCCGCTGATGCCCTCTCCGCGGTCGAGCTTCTTGTTCAGTCGCACGAGGACGAAGCGGAGGGCGGTGGCGGCGAGGATGGCTAGGAAGGCTGTGACGCAGTTGACTGTCATTGCTGTGACTGTGTGGATTGTTAGATATGTGCAAGGCACGAGAAAAGCAGACGGATGACTTACTGTATCGGGGAGCGTCGCTGTCGGGGTACATGTAGCTCGCGTAGATACTGCTGATGTTACTGATACAGTTGATCCCTGCCAGGGCGGCGGCACGCTTGGAGGCCGGTCGAGGCAGCGTGCTCGAGATCCAGCCGAGGGCTACCACGTAGCTGGCGTAGAATGACGGGACCATGAGCATCATGGCGACGTAGCGCGGAGCGACGCTCGTGGTGGCGGCCGCGAGGATGAAGGCCGCCACGGAGATATAGAGCGGGAGGGTGATGTGGAAGTAGCGTTCTCCCGTCCGGTCGGCGTGCCAGGCGTTGGTGAAGGCCGACACGACGGCCAGACAGTAGGGAGGGGCGGTCAGACAGAGCGTCTCGATGTTGCCGTAGTTCAGGGTCTTGACGACCGTGGGGAAGAAGTTGGTGACCGAGGCAGAGGAGACAATGCCAAGAATGAGAAGCATCTGAGAGTTTCTGAATCAGTCTCTGATAAGAGGTAGTTTGAGAGCGGATTGTCTTACCAGCAAGTAGGTCTTGATGTCAGTGAACGCCAGTTTGACACCATGCAGGAAGGTCTGCTGCTCGCTATCGACCCAATCATCCTCGCCGATATCTTCCTCCAGACGCCAAGCAGCCAGCTGCTTCTCCTCCTCAGTGAGCCATCCGGTGGTACGGGGGAAGTTAGGCAGAATGAAGACGGAGGCGAAAGCGACGACGATGGTAATGGCTCCCTCAATAATGAAGAGCCAGCGCCTATTCAGAATCAGTGACGGTACCATCGAGATGACCAAGGATTCTAGCATACCATGACCGAAGACCCATTTTGTGGTCCATGCCATTCGTGATTCCCGCAGCGATGAGACCAGAGAAGGCACCCGAAAGCAGAGAACCAGAGTACAGCGCGGCGGTACGGAAACCCAGTTCCTTGCGGGTATACCAGGCACTCAAGAAGTAAAGACATCCAGGCTGGGAGGGAGTTAGCAGGATCTCCCCAGTTTTTCGAGTGGGAAGCATACAAAATAAGCCGCCTCCACGAAACCCAAAAAGAAGCGAACAACAACCAGGCCCGCATAACTCTGGGCTCCAGCCGTGCACGTCGAGATAATACCCCAAAGCAGCATGGAGCCCGGGAGGTAGAGGGCGGGTTTACCGATCTTGTTGAGCAGCAGATTGGACGGAACTAAACAGTCAGAACCAACTGAATCCCAGCGACATCAACAGCATGAGACACCTACTCTGCATCAACAAGTAACCCACAAACAAAATACTGACACAGGTCTGGTATTGGACTCCGACCAGGTTCAGATCTTCCACGAGACCGGCCAATTTGGCAGCCGCCTAGCAGAGTTATCAGCAAGAGAGCATGGGGACAGCGCGGGAAACCACCCACAATATTGTTCCGGTCCAAGTAGTTGAGGATGTACATGATGATGAGCATGGGCAGTAAACGCAGGTCGATCTTGCGGACGAGAGCCCGTTCGGCCTTCTCCCGCTCCTCGGGCGACAGACTGGCGACATAGGCGGGGGCCTCTTTCTGGGGATTGGGCTTGTCGGCGTTGGCCACGGCGTCGGGAACGATCTCGACGTTGTCAACATGGCTCTTGTCGAGGTCCCGCTCGGGATCGTAGGAGGTCCGAGGAGACATGTTGTCTCTCTAGTGGAGGAAGAGGGCCTGTTGAAGGGCGAGGATGGGATGAGTGGATGTATATGAATTGGCCGCGGGGGTGTATAGAAGGACCAGAATCCCAGAAAGTATGGTCACTTAGTGAGAGAGGAATGAGAGAGAAACTTCAATTCAAGAGAAAAAAAAGAAAGCAAGGGGAGAAGTAGAAAAGCCGGGGGGAAACCAGAGTAGAGCCAAGTCGGGATGCAGAAAAGACTTAAGTATAAGCGAACGGGCCAGCAAAAACCGGGATGAATTTTTGGGGTGACCCCAGACTGAAGAAAATGGAGGAGAAAAAGAGGGTCCCGTCTGGGGGACGGAATTGCCCGTGGAGAACACGCCACCCCGATTCGGCATCACTGCATACATTCCATGGAGAGACGGGCGTGGGGGTTACCGAAGAGATTCCGAAGGGGAAAAAAGGAAAAGAATGGAGAGAGAGAGAGAGAGAGAGAGAGAGAGAGAGAGAGAGCGTGGGTGGAAAAGGGAAAAGGGAAAAAGAAGAGGACGCAGAGAGCGTGGGGGTTTTGGGCTCTCGTCCCCACATCTCCAACTTACCAGTCGATGTATGTACTGACTGGATGCTGTCATATACTCTCTCGACTTGGTCTTGTTTTTTCTTTTTCTTTTCATACTTCTTTTTTCTTTCTGATTTTATTACTGGTCATCGTCCCTACCGGGGGAAATGCATTACAGAGAGAGATATCCCTTCAATCCCCCTGTTTCTCCGGACTCAAGACCTCCATCTGTTCTCGATCCTCCGGAGTCAGGAGCTGGAGTCGGCTATCAAGATCTCCATCCCCAAAGAATCGCCTGTCAATCTTGACCCAGTAGATCATATCGAACGCCCAACTCTTCCTGGCCGCGTAGTTCAACCAAAAGTCCCCGCTATGCCAACTATCCAGCATGTGGCCGGACAGTCGGTCGGCCTCTGTGAGCGTGCCGCGGTCAATGGCCGCTTGCTCCCGTTCCTGCAGCACTTGGATAAACGTCGGTAGAACCGTCTCATTCATGTTGAAGGTCAGCGAACGGTGCTTGACCACCCAGCGATCATCGAATTTGTCGCCCTCATTGGCCTTGCCGATGCAGCCGATCTCGGTGAACGATTGCTTGGAGAGCTGAAGCATGATGTCTGCCATCTGGCTGTAAACCAATTCGAGTCTCTCTTGCGAGACATTGGGGTCCAAGATCGCGCGCTCGTCGCGCGACCGACCGGGGATATTGATCGCATCGATGAAGTCGCCCTCGTTGCTGGTGTGTTCCATGATGATGAAGGGCCCCAGGCCCCTGGGGCTCTCTTCGGTCATCCCGTAATGCAGAACGTGAGGGACGCGCAGGTTGGTAAAATATTCTAGGTACTCTATCACCGCGACCTCGCGCTTCACCTTCTCCTCTGGGAACATGGAAGCACCAGGGCAAGGAAACCGTATTACGGCTGAGCCTTCATCGCTGAATTGCATCTGAAACCAAAAATGGAACGATCCTCGCTCTGGGCCGAAAAGCTGCTCTGGAACCCCTCCTCTATGCTTGTCAACAAAACGACCTATGTCTCGGAGAACGTCATGTTCGAAGATTTTGTTTTTCCAGAGTTCAAAAATCTCATCGCACTTGGCCCATGCGTCGTCATGTTAGTCCATGCATCGTGCTGTGATGATTGGAGCCGCTGGAGTCGGAAACATCCTGCAGGTTAGTACTTCAGATGTTTAGAGACTCCGTCCTCAATATGAGCGACGATCATATTGCAGAAAGTAGATAGAGATCTAGCTCGCAAGAGGAAGAAGGGGGGAGGGGTCCCCCTGATATAATGGGTAGGCTGTTCAGATACCCTGGACGCCAAGCCACCTGTTGTTCACTTGAGCGCTGACCTGTTTCATCAGAATGTCCACATCCAGTCATTCTGCACCGAACATACATAAATAGTACCTGATATGTAGTCCTTGTTGGAAGCCACAGCAGCGTCTCAGATTCTTCGATCAGTCGTCTTGGGAGAAGTCCATTCTGGCCGTCAGCCGTGGCACAGCCTCATCCGAAGTGAGAGGAATCACAGCCCAGTTCTCATCCCCAAGACTTTGTTTCACCGGGCCCATACCGCAGCAACCTATCCGGAAGAAAGTCGTGTGCCTTGCAGTGTAACACAGCAGTGAACGAAAGAGACAGTACTAAAATCAGTGGCAAGAGCTTGGCATCTTGCTACCTAGTGCTTATTCAATGAAACCCTTGTGCGAGGATATGCGACGCAAGTCATGGAACTTGTTGACCCACATGTAAGTCCCTGGTGGGATAACTGCTGATTGTTAACCCTCCCAATTGTATACCAGGATATAATCATCTGAACTACATGCTCATTAGCTATTGACCCTCCAATTATCCATGAGCCTATACAAGAGAGCGAACCGATCGGCATTGGAGTACGACCGGTAAGCCCGAAGTGTGGGGGACAAAGTAAAAAGCGGGAATGAATCTCGGCTTCCATCCATCCAGGACTGACACAAAGCGACGCCGATCAGGCCATGAACCTGACCGTGACTGTGGCGGCGGCGGGCTGGACCGACCATCATGATGCGGGCGGGCGGGTGCCTTCGGAGGTAAACCTCTTCTTTTCGCCCAGTAGGCATTGGATGAGCTGCCCTGACCAGGGAGGGATAATGGCATCAAGTCAGACCGACTGACTGACTGACTGGCTGGCTGGCTGGCTGGCTGGCTGGCCACGGGACCGATCCCGATCCACCACGGCGACATCCACATTCATCACCACCACCACCACCACCACCACCACCACGCTCGGCAAATATCGAGCCAATTTAAGCGAGCTGGGGATTCCCGAAAAGCGTGGGTGTGTGTGACTGTGTGGTAATATCCACTATTCGTAGCATGGCACTCGTCATGGATCCTCAGATAGATAGAGAAAGAGATGCAGAAGCAAGAAAGAATGGAGTGGGCGGGCGGAATGGGGCAAGTGGAAGTGGACGATGCCGATTTTCGGGTTTTCCCCAGAAGAAGGAAGGGGGGGAAATCCAGCAAGCGTGGGGGTTGCCTTTGCCTTTCCCCAAACCCCCAAGCAAGTTCACCACTCTCCATTCTTTCTCCCTTACCTAATAACTCCTCTCCTCTTTCGTCCTCCTCTTCTTCCTTCAAGTCTCTCGCTCAAATCCTTTTCCGGCTGAGCATTGATCGAGAAATCTGCGCAACGGCAAGGATAAACGCTGTCCCCGCCCCCAAGCCTACAGTATACACGTAACATCCGGATCTACACTTAACACTTGAAGACTTCAGACTCATGCGAACTATTGCATTGCTTCACCAGTACCAGTCAACACTAGGAGAAGAGCGGAATCACAACATCCACGATGTGTACCACTTCTAGGAAAGAAAAATCGCTGTACATACACACACACACTCACACATAACAAACACCACTGCAGACGCAGGAAGGAAAAAAGAGAGAAAAATGAAGACACGACGACACTATGAGACAATGTGTGCAAAGGAGATGCTGCCTAATTTCCACGCTTCCAGAACAAAAGCAACAACATGATTAAAGAGATGATTGAAATAATGACTGACGGACTGGCTCGGATGCAAAGGTCGATCGATCGCCTCCCTGAATCGTCGGCGGAGAGGGTTGCGAATTAATGAACAAAAAACGTCGAGGAGACCATCGTGGTCACTGTGCTCGCAGGCACAAAATGACGCCGGCGGAGTAGATAGGGTCAGAGCCCCACACCCCCGGGGGTGACATAGGTCGAATCCGAATGAACCGAAACGATCAGGGGCAGTAATGCCTTTCTTGTAACCATCAATCCCAGGCGACTCCTCGTTGGCGCTGGAAGGATTTTCCACAAATCTCCCATGCGTAGAAAGTTGGAACACAAGACACGATACGACACGGAATGAAGTCCAAAGGCCTGGAAGTTGCTTTCGCCGTAACACCGAGAACGCAGAGCAAACACATGAACAGATGACCGGTTGAATCATCGAGCACAGGCCGGGCATGGAGTCTCGGGGCAGAGACCGAGATCGAGGCTCGACCCGGGCTCGGAAACCAAAACATCTTCTAGTGAAAAGGAAACAGGTCTACAAGATACCAAGGGGTACCATGCCGTCATAGATCGATCCAACACTCCTCAGGAGATTAAATAAGACAAGACACGCAGGTAAAACGCCATTCAAAATGCAGCGATCAGAGGAAGTGGGTATAAATTTTCGACGTCTCATGGACTTCCATTTCCTAATAACCAGTCAGTAACCCATGTCTCCACCGGTGAAAAAGCCAAATACGCACCATCTTGAAGTTATTGAGCTCCTCCTTGATCTGCTGGGCGAGCAAAGGTGTCAGGCGGTTGCAAGTGGCAATGTCACCTCGTCGGTCATACTCCCCGCTAGGCCACGTCTCATGGAATTGGATACGAGGACTGAAGACGAGGCTCTTGGCAAGGGGCGTCACAGGGGCGCTCTTTGCCTCAGAGGCCAGGAACCGAGTATCGGAAAGATAATCATCTTCACCGGCAATCTTGATTGCGTCCGAGCGGCGGTTGCCTGACCGCGTTGGGTCCTCTGGCGTGCTGGGTACACTGGAATGCGGCGAGTCGTTGTTGACCGCTTGGGAATTCTCAAAAGATTTAGTAGATGTCGTTGGGATATTGGTATCCGAGTTTGTCTCTGCAAGTAGCTGTTAGGCATGTCCGACCGAATCAATAAGCGAGCCACTTACTTTTGAGGATGCCTTTCCGGACTGCTGCCAGGACTTCCGCACGCTCCCTATCTCCTCCGACAATGCTCTTGCGTGACTTGTCGAGACCACCATCATCATGATGACCTGCAGCGTTCGACCCAATCGACTCCAACTTCGGGAATACTGTACCCCCGTGAGGAAGATCTCGAGCGTCCGCATTAACCGCCCCACTCTTACGGTCTGCTTCAATATTGACCACAGACAGCTGTGGTGCCATTGGCTCGGTGATCACAGCATCCGTGGATGATGTGCTCATAACTGATTTTGGCCGAAACAAACCGACTAAGGAACGGGTCGAGCGTTTCATCCCTTTGCCCATCTTTCGTAGCATGATCGAAGCGGAAGACGCGGTTGAGGAAACGGACAGATTATCGGTGGAGCTGTTGAAGATACGGCCTTGGTGGTGCGAGGAATAGATACTCTCGCCTAGTCCACTTGCCTCCTGCTGCTCAGCAATCGCCGCTTGTTCGGCACCTAGCTCTTCCTGGAGCAGTTCCCTGCGGGCCCGTTCGGCAGCGATCATCTCCTTCTTGTTTGACGCCTTGAGGAGCTCAGAGGCGCTGCCGAACGAGAAGGCCCTCCTCAACCTCGATTTTCCAGGCCGTTTCAGGTCGTTTTTCGTAATTTCCGCAAGTCGTTGTGTAGCCGGGCTCTCGGCTGGTGAAGGCTTTGAGCTGGGGGCAGATTGTGGAGGTTTTGGAGTAGAAGGCTGTGAATCGACCACGACCGGCTGGGAGAGAGGTGAGGGCTTGGTGATCCGTTTGGCTTCCTCTGTTTTGCTGGGGCCTCGACTAGAGGGGTTCGCGTTCTCGATGTGTCCTGCATCTCGCACAGAGGATGTAGAGGAGTGGGCGGACGGAATGCTTCCCTGGACATCGCGGTTGGACTGAGCCGATCGGGGCCGATGATTTTGATCGAAGTAGTCATTGCCACCTGTCGATGGAATCGGCGATGATGTGGGCAAGTGAAGCTGCATGTTGATGAGGCCGGCATTATCGATGGTCCCCCAGCTCCGACGACGATATCGCTTGGCCAATTCCGTTTGAGGCTTGTCCGCCCGGGTTGTGTCGTCTGCACTGGGCGCTCGAACATGACCTGGACGGCGGGCTCCGTCGGAGGCAGAACCAGTTGACCCCGGAGAGCTGGGCGTGCCCGGTTGGAGGAAGCTGTCGTCCATGGTAACCGGTGCAGTTCGCGCCGACCCAGGCGCACTTGTGTGTGGCTGCGGAGATGGAAGCCCCGCAGCACTGTCTGGACGCCGGTTTCCGCGGCGATACCGATCGGGGGATGGGCGAGAAACGGTGGGAGAAGATATGTTCATGAAGTTGGAGGAAGGGATGTTGACCGTCGACAGCGGACGCAGGGGAGGTTCAGCACGTAGCTGCCGGGACGGAATGGCGGAGTCGTCTTTGGACATGTAGGATTGGACAGAGGAGTTGGAGGATGAAGATACAGAACCAGCTGCAGGATGATGGGGGAGGCGCGAGTTGAGTCCGCCGTGCGCAGAACTTGCGGATAATTGAGGTGCGGAAGGGGCAGAAGAGGTACGGTGCTCGGGTCTCAAGTGAGGGGAGAACGACTGTCGGTTCTGGATGCTCGTCGAATTGGAGAGGTTGGGGGTGCTGGTGAATTGGTAGGGAGCCACAGCCTGGTGGCCCGTCCTGTAGGTCGCAGAGTTACCCGTCGTATTGTAGGTGTTCCAGGACATAGTCGAGTTCCGCGGATTTTGTGAGTGCGAGGGAGGCGAAGAAGGTGCGAACGCGCCAGAGGAGGTTGAGGGTCGAGTTTGAAGCACAGTAACCGTGCCACTTTGCTGAGGGATTGTCTGTACCAACGCAGCCATGATGTTCTCCTCCGCTACTCAGAACGAAACAGAATCCGACGCGTGACAGACGGCGTCACCGGTATGGAGGTCCCTTGATAGTTGAGTTTGTTTCTCAGAACTTAGCAAGTCGAACGTCGAGGGATATCGGAACGGATATTCGAGGGTAGGAGCAAGAGATAGGAAAAAGGAAAACAGAAGAGACTCTGTGCTACACACAGTTGTCAGTCAGCATTGCACAAGAGCGAGCGGGTTGAGAGATTGGTTGAATTTCGAGGGTCGATAGCTCTGCGGCCACGATGGTGCTTTCCTCCTCAACCAGGGGGGGGGAGGAGGTGTGAGTGGGTGGAAGAGGGGAGGGGAGGATAGCGAAGGCAACACACCTGTTCTAGAGGAAATGCCAGCCGATTATACTGATACAACAAATAAGGAAAATGCGCTTCGGTCATGCAAAACGAATGCTGTTGATGTAAAGGAAGAAAGGGAAACGAAGGGCTCGGATCAGGCGATCGAGGAGGGAGGAGTTGACGGAGGTACGACGGAAGGAACACAAGGCTCCAGGAGGACAGAGGGCTGTCTAAAGCGGTCGAGCCATGTACACAGATGGAAACAGATGTTATTGAAGCTGCTTAGAACGAAGATGAGGGAGGAAAAATGCACAATGGAAGAAGAAGTGAAGGGGGTGGGGGGGAAGTCCTGGGCACCTTGTCTTCTGTTACAAGCAGAAGACGGGCCGCGGGCGAGGACGGAGAGGGAGAGGAGGGAAAAGAGACGGGTGGGCGAAAAACGGATAGAGGAGAGAAAATGCAAAAAAGGAAGTGAAGAGAAGAGTAAGAGGGGCGAGTTGAAGGGTAAGATGGGAAAGAGGAATAGGAATTAGAGAGGGAGAGCGAACAGAAGAGAGAGAGGGAGGGAGAGAAAGATAATGGATGGGAGGAGGAATGATGGGGATGATGGGACGAGATGGGAGTTGCGCCGCGCTGCTTGTTTCTCTCTCTCTCTTTCTTAGGGGAGACCGACGACTGACAGGCGGGCGGAGACTGGCGGACGGGATTTTCCAGAGACCGCGAGAAGGATTGGAACGCCAGGCACACACACTTTCTTTGCTCCCAATCTTGTCTCGGTCCACCAATTTTGTTGTCTTTTCCCAGAGATGTTAAATCCAATCCAAGATTGATTGTTTGATTCCTTGATTAAATTGTTTTGGTGGTTGCTTCATGCACCTACACTGCGTGTAGAAGAAGTTTAAGAGAAATTCCCCAACTAAGGAGGGTAAAAAAAAAAGTAAAGTGATGGGGGTGGTGGTTCTCAGTCGCTGATAGGAAATCCACGAGGCAAAACCGATGAAGTGGTTGTATGTACAGTAAGTGTGTATGGTACGCAGTACACTCTCTCTCTTTTGGAGAAAAAAAAAACTTGGAGAAGAATTGTAGAGCATTTTCAAGGGGATTACTCTGATTGCAGATGCCAGTCATACATGAAAAGCAGTAGTTACTAGATGATTGTCAGTCAAGCTTGACTGACACCTAACTACTATGTATCACTCTATCCATGAATGATCGATTCTCCCTCCCTCTTTCTCCCCTCATAGGAGATAATCGTATCACCCAACAACCCGATCGTTCGCCGTGAGATAGGCCCATAGCTAGAATAAAGTTCGAATTCTCCTGAGCCACCTGAGTCGGATAGGACGCTGGTCTCCCCTTCTGCATCAGCCAGCGAGCTATTATTATTCGCTCGTCCGACGAAAGGGGTAAGACATCTTTGGGGCTGTAGACTGCAGAGGGCATAGTAGGGTATAGTAGGGTACGGTAACCGGTACGGAGAGAGTATGAGAGTTAGTACAGCCCGGGAGTACTAGGCTGGGGACTAGTCCTTCGCTCAGTCAGTCGGTGGTAGTCATGCTGAGTGCTCTTGTTGCCATGCTATTCTCGGTCAGTCAGTTCTCAGTATTCCGTATCGTTATCGATACGACTATTTTCCCCATCGCCAATACGTTCGGGCGGGTCAAAAGCAGCAGACCCTCTCTCCCTATGGACAGATACTAATGCCAACCCACTCCATCCGTGGTTTGAAAACAGTAATTGAAGGCGAAGCTAAGGTTACCTGGGAACTAGGAGTGAACGGTGGACGGGGCGTGAGTAAATCTGCCGTCCGGTGCCTGGTTCCCTGGTAGATATCGATAGATAGTCGAACGATAAGTGGGATCGATGTCATCTTCTATTGTCTTCTGGAGGGGTGGTGGTAGTAGTAGTAGTAGTAGTAGTTATTTCTATGTTCTTGCCTCAGGCTGCCATAGGCCACCTCCTTTTCTTCCTCCCCCTGCGCTGATTTACATCTCCGTCTGGGCAACAACAACAACAACAACTCCTCCTCGGTATAAGAAGAAATGAACAGAACGTGCTAGGTGCATAAGACCATAACTGGGACCATATGCGTTCCTAGCGAACTGAATAGTCCGATGGGAACGGAGCAAATTGGAAGCTGATTTGCAGCCACACACCAACTAAAATTCTTAGTTGTCACGCTATGACTGCTAGACTGGGGGGTCGTGGTTGTTTTTTTTTTCCCCTGGCAGTCCTCCAGGCTGCCCAGGTTTTTTCCCAATCCCAGCAAACAGTGCTACG
The DNA here is from genome assembly GCF_003184865.1 of Aspergillus homomorphus CBS 101889. Lineage (NCBI taxonomy): Eukaryota > Fungi > Ascomycota > Eurotiomycetes > Eurotiales > Aspergillaceae > Aspergillus > Aspergillus homomorphus. Next base: position 939,184 of record NW_020291888.1, on the reverse strand, counting down.
GAAGCTCGGAGAAACCGTCTGGAGAGAGCTAGCGGGGATCGCGAAGGGTAAAGTTCCCTCGGTCGCTCGGTCGCGGGACTGTTGCCGCCTTGCAACGATGAGCATAAGAGGTGCCCACCCCGTTCCTCGTGTATAATAATAGATTAATGCCATTATTATACCAGAACGATAGTACTGCCCAGGATTGCTTGCTGAGTTCCTGCAAACCACTTGGAACAACTTCGCATGACCGGCACTGGACTGCAACTGTTTTCCATCTCTTCCCCTGATACCAGGGCTTGTAAAATTACCATACAAAAATAGTTCCAGAGTTGACCGACAGGGTAACTGCAGTCTCATGGGGGGGGTTTGTTTTCTTGCTGTATAATGATCTCACTGAGGGAGATCATCACCTCCCCAACCACCACCAGCATCGCCCCCGGATTTCCCGCGCTTATGCCTCAATCTGATAGCGGTGGTGATCTCGTACCCTCCGAATCAACCACTGTCTCATGGCAGCCAAAACGTTTGTATACCGGCATTTTCAAACCCACCGACCTTTAATTCTCCGAGTTAACAAACAAGCAACCACCACCGGCCCCTCGTATCTAAGCAAAACAACACCCAAACAGAAAAGCAGTTGAACCTAAATTCCCCTGACTGACCGATGTCTCTGCCTATCTACAAGTAATCCATGAATCGAGTCAGGACATTCCAATCTCAAGGCCCCAGTGGGAACCTCCCGTGGACGAGTTCCGTGGTTCAGATTGTTCCACCAGTGTGTAACCTAATGGCATAACCCGCATTATTCGTGTTCCCCCTCTCGATGGTTTTCTGCTTTTCTACACACACCTTCTTTTACTCCTGTTGCTCAAAACCCACAGCGCAAGAATTTAAGAAAATGAAAAATTGAGAAACTCCCGTGTCGCAGACTCCTACGACTCTCCGGAACCTTCTGTGTAGTGTGTACCGTGGGACAAGTCATCATTCCACCTAATTGTATGTGTCGTGAACTATCTTTGCGCTTTTGCCTGCGCCGCCCGCCAACTTTAAACTTCCATCCGATATCTGCTGTCCCGGGTTGGAACCAAGGAACCCTTTTCCCCCCTTCAGTTGTTGATCCTTTTAAACACTCATGCACAGATCTTCCCCATTTCTTAGTGTACGTGATGTCAGCTCCTTATTAATCGGACCAAAGAAGTTGTTTCAGCATCGGAATTACGCGTAGTAAGGGACGTTGAATTCCGAATCAATCTATGGGGTACATATCGGAATGATTCACCGTGCCCTCTTGTGCTCGCTGACCTGACAGCCAGCCACAGAAAGTATACAGAAAGGGTTGTCGCCCTCCGTCCGTAGGGCGACACGAGAAACAAGAAAGGTAAAAAATCAATAGAAGCATCCAAGAAGCAAAAAAGAAAGCATATGACGAGAAGAGCCCTCAAAAAGCATGGAAAAGTTCGGACTGGTTGCAGATTAGACTGAAAATCTATAAGCTAATCTTCAGAATTAGAATTCGGGCTATTGACGCAGTGCAATGCAATAGCCACACCGTTCAACACATTCGGGTTCCTTCCTCTTGATGAATACACCTGCTGGCTGGCTAGCTCTGCCTTAAGACAATTCCACTGCCGTATACTCACATGAATGCCCGGCAGTGCTCATTCGGGTTCGGAATATACCTTAGTATTGTCTACTGTCAGGTCTGAAACAGCGTCGGTTGCCTTTTCGTAACGGACTGTATCAGGAATTTATCGATGATGAGCCGCAAAGCGTGCTGAGGCAACCGAGTCAGATGTGTAGGTGGCGGATATTTCGGCCGTCAGTTACTGGACACACGGTAGGCAACCCGAGAGCTCCAGATCGCAAAAGTTAATCGGTTATTCAATGTTTCGAAGCTTGGCAACATTCTTTGTCGGTCGGCACCCGAGAATATGGATAGCTGAACGGCGGGGGGAGCTCGCTTACCGATGCTGCTTGAGGATACTGCTAGGAACACCCAAGACAGTATCTCTAGCATCTAAAGCGAGAAGCGGCCCAGACAAACTCAATAGCCTAGTCACTAGAGCTATATCCTGAACTTGGGCTGTGATGGTCGGGTTTGCTGATTGTCGGTGAGCCTGAAGCTATCTGAGCGAGAAGTTAACTTGACCGTAATGTTGCTGTCTACCACTTGTTGCTGCGATCATGCGGCGTTCGGAAGATCGGTCCAGCACAGGTCGTGCCAGGCCAACAATCTGGGATAGAGGAAGATGCGGGACGGGAAGGGTTGTTGCGATGGTGGGTGATCAATTGCGGGCGCGTTTGGAGATTGTCTTGCGGCCCACTTGGATGGGTTTAAATCCGCTGCTTCTACGGTTCGTTTTCCCTCCAGAAGCACTCTCTCCCTCTTTCTCCGTTGCTTTGCTTCGCTTCGCTACTATTCATTACCTATTGGGGGGAGGGGTAGACAGCTTTCGCTATGTAATTCTCTCAACTCTGGCTGACGCTCCTACCACTTTTAATTTGATTGAAATTTCAAGTAAGATACCAAACCGGAGACTTGCTCTTCAACCCGAAACGCAGAGATCGTTGGTGCCGTGATTCTTCCATAACTCGCAACCCACAAAGGTGTGGATACATGAGTATTTTCCGAGTCATCTTTAAATCTCATCTCCAAGAATTCCATTTCCCACCCCTCTTTGCCTCTTGCCTTCTCTCTCAGAGACTCTCTTGCGGTTAGTGCCACCGCAGATCCCATGTAAGGAGTTCCCGCGTGATCGACAGAGCAACGTTGCCATACTTATCACCATCAAGAACCTCTCCCACCTCTTCCCTGACAGCCCTCCATCAAGACAGCAAACGGGACGTATCCGTGGATGATGGATGAGACAAGACACACATAAGACAGGGACGGTGGCTGTGAGCACCGGACGATGGCTGTGGTGGTGGAGAGCGGACACACTGCCATCAGGTTTCACGTTCTGTCCCAATTTCTCCCCACACCATGTTGCCCGTCTGTCCGCCTGTCTGTGACTCCGTTGACCACAACGGGCGCGCGCAAACGACTCTATCTACCATCTGCACCAGTAAACGCCAATTTCTCCAACAAGCACGATCTTTCGCGTCGCGCCATCACAACTGGAAGCTACAGCCTCCATCTAGCATATCTTCGTCTATCTTCCAGATCCTCCTGACCAACCCTACCTAATAAACAACCACCCAGCAACCTAAATATACTTCGGACCGAACACCCTCCGAGCCCGTTAGAACCATCGTATTCGCATCCCTGCCAACAGCCCCATCCCTCCACCATCACGTTTTCTCAAGTTCTCTGGAAAATTCCCAGGGATTCCCAGAAGGTGGGAAGTGGAGCAACCTGGCAGTAGCAACTTGCAAGGTAGAACAACATAATCACCGAGCCTCGCTTCGAATCGCTTGCGGAAGAGCAACCTTGGCGTGAGCACAACAACTGACGAGATCAAGTGGGTTTGCTATCTTCCGAGTCCATACTTGACTTATCGACCTATGAACAATGACTATGAACGATGAAGGCCGAATAGGAAGAAAGAAGAAAAGAAATCGTACGGTGTGAGATATCCACCATAAACTGCCTGACTATCCCGATTACTAAAAATCGGCTCTCGCAACAATCAACAATTCCGATATCCGAGCACAACCGCGGTTCGACTCCACTATAGTCAGTCTACTGGCTCCTACGCAACATCTACTCCAAGAAAGAATCGAGGGTGGTGTCTGGAAGAATGCGATAATCGACCATCACCGAGGTCAATCCCACAGCCATGTAGCAACAATAACATCAATAAAATGTGATCCGTTCAATTGACCTCTAAAATAACATCAATCCCAAGGCCAGGGCCTGACCTGAAGGATTCTCTCTGACAATGGATTGTGGGTTCCAACCTTCAAAACTACGGTACACACTCACAATCGGAATCCTGGCAAGAAAATAGCACCCGCCGACGGCGGACCATGGGACAACCAAATCCATCGAATTATGATGTGACCATGATATACAGGTGGACAATCCTCCACGGCGATTTGCGGTTCCCACTCCCGGAAACCGTCAAGGGACTGTTCTCAAATGTAGAAGCCAAAGCCAAAGCCAACAATCGTTATGGAGCACCCTGTGCTTGCTGCCTTGGACACATTTCTCGCCACACTTCACTCAAGAGTTCTTCCTCACGGAGAATGATGAAATTCCACTCGGGTTTGGTGAATGATGCAGATGTAAATTAAGCCATCGGCTTGAACCGACCGCGACCGCGACCGCGACCGCTTGGATGCCTGAAATGGCAGGCAGGAAGAGGACGGGAAGCCAAGTCAGGGACGATCGGAATCACCGATATCGCCCATGTGAGATTTGCATGTGGCCATGACGTTTGCGTTGAGGTCTAGAGTCGACTAGGAACCGACTGCCATGACATGCTAGGATGATAAGGGGTTTAAGAAACAGAATTAAGATCTAAAGAGCCTGGAGAGGGGTAGAAGAAGAATGCAAAAAAGTAAAAAGGGTTCTATGGGCTGGCTGGAACCGGCTAAATTGACCCCGGATTTTACGGGAATTGGAACATTGAATTCTGGAAGTTGTTCGCAGGGGCTAAGTTGACCATGTAACCTCCATGTTTGTTTATTGGTTGTCCGCGGGTTTGGACAGGGAATGCTTCAAGGTTCATTTGACTCGGGAGTCGGGATATTCATTGTGCGGCACCACCCTTGTTAGGGGAAAGCCAATTATGTGAAATCCGGGGGGAGGAGAGGGAGCAGCAGCAGCAGTAGCAGGGACATGGGTGGTTGTGTTGGAGTTTTGTGCCGCCAGCTGCGGGCAATAAATGATGACGGACTGCTTTGCTCTATGCGCGTGGGCTTTGATGTTGCGTCGTAGGCCTGCCTCCTGGCCATCAGGACAACCTGGTTCGGCTGGGGTAGGTACTGTACATTGCTTGCATTGATAGCGGCCTCGTGGGCGTTCTCACGACTCACTCATCGGAAAATAGGGACTGTGCGTGTTTGATGATAACCCCGGAATATCTGCAGTGTTGCTTTGCTGCCCTACGGGCTACTGGCCAGTATCTGCGTTGAGGTTGAAGCATCGGTCGGCAATATATTCCACGCGCGGATAGATCCTCTTTATCGCCACCACATTTGCATGGCAGGGACGAGTAAGTACCAAATTTACTATCCAGAAAGTCAGCGCGATAGCAGCTCAGGATAATCCAACCAACCGTCACGCAAGCTTATATCAAACCGAACCCTGGATGCAGACCCCGCGCCCAACGATGGAAGTCAAGCCAAGCCAGCCATAAGGTACTATCTATCCCATTCCACCTGCGTGAACCCTGGAAAATCCCCAGGGCAGCAGCTGCCAGCAGCAACCCAAGCCCTAACCAGCACTCCAGGATCCACCCGTGGCGACACCTCACCCTGTTCCAATGATCCTTCCGTTCCATTTACTCGAGGAAGTCTAGCTTCAGGGTGCTCAGACAGCGACACACAGATTGAAAGCGGGCCTCAAACAACATTGCAGAGAGGGGCAACGACGTCCCACAATCTGATTGGTCACGCGGAGATAAAAATCCCAGCCAGTATCCATACAGTCGAGATTAAGATATCTCATCTCTCTTATACGTACTTGTTGTACTCATGTAGTCGGACTAACAGAGTCCTGAATCAAGGCCCGCGGCATCCGGAGGAATTTACGCCAAGTTTGTCCGGGGCCAGTGTGATTGAATCAAGCGAAGCAGGGACACATCACGGTGCATATTGCAGCAAAATCCCAACAACGGTGGCAGTAACAATGCCCTACATTGACTTAGTCATTACTTATTTGCTCTGCTGACGGTACTAATGTAGCAACGGAGATATATCTGAAACACCTAGGTTCTAATTGCGACTCCCTTCTGACCTGGTCGGACATGAGCGCGGATCGGTAAGGAGAGAAGAAACACGCCATGACTGCGGTTTTAGGTGGAAGTACTCCGGAATTGCTGACCATTATTGTAAATGAGGTACGTACTGTACATGTTCTTCTCTTGTGCTTGTGCTGGACTTTGCGAACAAGGAAGCGGCGTATATCACTTACCTCCCTAACCTATCTACCTTACATCGCAGGTGTACTGAGCCCCAGCCTGATAGGGCCGTGGTACTTGTACGTACATACAGTCCAAACCATCCCCAGTTATCTCGCGCGTCTACGGTCGTCATCTGACTTCGTCCTTGTTTCCGACTCTGATATCTACGGGGTCGCATTCATTTCCTCGCACATATAGATAACCCGTAGCAAAGCAAGACGCGACAAGACGATCATCGCAATCCCTTAGATACTACCCGCTCAATTCCCAGCGGGGAGAAGGAGGGGGGCGGAGATGGCGTAACTGCAACAGCAATAAATGACGCTTTGGGGCCAATCAACGCGATTCCTACATAACCAAATCAACGGGACTTGATGCAAAAAAAAGTACACGGCTGACTAGTGCCATCTGCAGGTCGCTGCAACCGGAAAGCCACTAAGCGGGGTTACGCTGACTTGTTCGCGTAAGGATTCCGTTGCTGCTGCTGCTACTGAGATGCAGTCCTGCTGCTGACCTGCCTGATGCGATCGACTGTTTTCCTTCTACGGTTACGCTGATTGATCTGGCTGGTTGTGTAAATGAATCTATCCTGTAGGGAGTACTTGTCCTTTTTTCTTTCGATGTGTGTAGGAGGAGAAGGGGCGGCCAGCCAACTCCTGAATTATTTGTAGAGTACGGAGTATATTGTCTCGGTATATTGAAACAGAGACAATTCCGTGGCCGATAAGCCCCGATAAGGATCTAGCACTGCAAGCACAGCACACAATTTTGACTCTCCCGAGTCGGGCGTTGCATGTGTTGTCGTCGCGGCTTAGACCTTCTATGCGTCTTTTCCTTCCGTCCCTTCAATCTCTTTCTTTTCGGTTTCCAGAGTCCATCGTCGTAGGATTCTACGTAAGGGTTTCAAGCAGCCACACTTTCCAGTAGAAGTCAGACCTCCTACCCGAAAGATCAACACCACCCAGACAACACAAAGTCACAAACCAATCTCCCACAACGAACAACCAACAAACAAAAAACCCTACTGGCACAATCAACCACCACCATCAGCACCACCACCAGCAAGAAAGCAAAAAGACGGGCAGCATCTCAGACAAGAACCGCCCGATCTGACCCACAGCGGGGTCCACCGGTCTCTCGAGAGAAGCAGCAGAAAGCAGCAGAAGCAACAATGCGACCTTATCTTGCCCCAAAAAGAAATCGACAACGTCGACAATGAAGGTGAAGCTAAATTGATATCATACATAGAACCTAGTCTTGAGGGTATAAATCCCCGGTACGACACCAAAACCAGGATAGCGACCAGACGGATTAAATTATCATACGTATACAACTTAACGGTCCTTGATCTTACATGAGTACGTGGTAAACTCACTCCCGTCTTTTTGCCCCAAACAACTCCTGGTGGTGCATGAACCACCGCCGCGAAACAAGAAGCATAATGAGTGGAGCTTGACACGGGTGTGCTGTGGATCGATCCCCTTTTGGACCGGGGGGGGGGGGAGGGGGTCAGTTTGAACTTCAAGGTTTGTTCGATTCACTCTGGGTCCATATTCCTGCCAGTTTGGTTTTGAGGGTTATTGAATGTAGGTCGGTAGAGATTCTTCGATTAGTGATTGTGGCTTGATGAAGTGCATGCGTGGCTTTGGTGCGAGCTGTAGGGTTGGTTTTGGGTATGTTTCTTGGTAGGTTCTGTAGGCGTTGGTTGCCTGGGGCTACTTACTACTACTGTAAGTAGTTCGGAAGGATCAGTGGATGGATGGCACTAAGGCCTCAGGCTGTCAGGCATCTACTATGTGTATACTTTCAGTTAGAGGGTACAGAGACTGGCTTGTCAATCCGGGTAGATCTCGCGAGCTTATGCTTGTTACTGAAGATTGCTGGTTGTCAAGCTTGCTCAAGGGTTTAGAGCCGGGTAGGATGGATGGCAGAGAGCCAAAAAGACTTACTGATGCTACGGGATATCGGCGTGTAGGGTTAAGGAGATATTTGTGATTTTCCACTTCAACCATGAGAGTAATATCTGAAGCATGAGAAGACCATCCTACCCATACGGCTGAAACTTGAGCCTTATGCATAGCCATCGTTAAGCTTGTTCTTGTCTGATCTTCTCCTAGTTCATGGGTTCACAGAACAGCTACATAACCTTGGGGTTGTTCATCAGCCAGCCCAAATCTGTAGAGCAGCAGGGTGAACCACGGAAAGATCTTTAAGAACCACAAGCCAAATACCTTATTCTTCACCTTGTAACTGACGGACATCGCATTTTTATCATAATTGAAAGCTCTTTTCGTCTAAACACATGACAACAGCTACAGTATCATTAACCCAGCGCCGCGCAGCCACGGTGCACGCATTCAAGCATAGTAATAATGGCACATCCACGTCGATGACAAAAGACCCGCTTCTCGACGCCGAGATATTGGGATCAAAACATAACAACACGCTCAGCTTCTACCAAGTCTTCTTCACTCATCTCATCATCGCCGGGAAAAGCTTCACGCTGATACGTGTCTCAACTCAACAAAACCACGCCGACACCATCATCTACACAGCGAGCGCACAACAGATAAAGCGAAGATGTGTCACATGGAAGTCCACTGCTACTCATGTAACCATTTCTATGCCTACAAGGCGTGCTGCGTCCGCTATCAGGAACCAGACCACCAGGAACCCCCCGCCAGAACGTACCTGGTGCCTGGTTTATGCCTCATATGCCGTCAGCCGCCTACCAAGGTGAATCTCAAGAAACGAAGCCTTCTCCTCACCGTACAGCAAATGGAGATCATCATGGACATACCTCACACGGCTGAAGGATTTCTCGACAGCGTGGCGCGCTTTTACCTCAGGGGGGATCATGATCGTTGGTCGCAGCCAGGGTACGTACGTCCGAGAGACCCGAGACAAGTCATGGCAGAAGAGGAGTACCTCAAGTCGCTGGAGGTCTCGCACGGAGTCGATACTGATAATGATAATACTGCTGCTGCTGCTGCTGTTGGTAGTGGCCCTGGAGCCGAGTGTGATCGTGGATTTGCCAATATGCATGCCTCTTCCTCCTTCGGTCACTCGATCTTGAGCTCGGAGCCGGGAAGGGTCTATCCGCTTTACGAGCCTGACACGGATATCCAGCCCTGGCTGCCGGTTGAGGTCCGGTCCACGGCAACGGGACAGGCGAGGTTGGTGACAGGAGACAATAATGATCATACACAGAGAGTCGGCAGCATGGTAGCGGGATCGCTTCTCGAGGATTGGGGTATGACTGCTGAGGTAGTTCATCCTTCGGCTCGTCGTGAGGATGCTGGCGAAGCGAACGGCAACCAGGTACGTACTGTAGTCAGCCAGAAGATGAACAGGGAACAAGATACACTGACCAAGACTGTTGAAAGAACACACAGCCCGGACTGCTTCCATCATATGGGCAGAGACACAACACCACCACCTCTCAGACTGCATCGCAAGCAGCAACCACGGCCAATGGCGGATCACGTCCTTATAATTGGACCCCGGCATTCCATGTCGAAGCCCCAACTCCTAGCGAGACCCCCCAGGACCTCACATCCGGCGTCACTCAGAACATCCACTCCCCCATCTTCGTGACAGCCAGCAACAATCTCGCCCACGCCAAAGACGACCCCTTCTTCGACCCCCGTCCTTTCCCTTCCACCGGCAGCTCATCGACTATCAGTCCCATGTCGACAAACCCATTCATCAGCCACTCCATCCCCACAGCCAAACAGGACACCCCAGCAACGCCCGCCATGAGCCCACATGGATCCCTCACAGGCTCACCCATGGGCTCTTCCACCCGCCCCGCCTGGATAAGACAGCCCCCCGAGTTGGAAGACTACTGGAACGAGCTTTACTCTGCCCCCTCGTCAACCACATCCACTCCAACCCACCGCCACAACCGAGAGTCGTTCACAATGGCGTCTCCCACCGCGACCGCGCGGGCAAGGCGCAGCGGAGAGATCAGGCACGGCAAACGCCCGATTGGCGGACGTCCACTTCCGTCTCCAGCAGTCACTGATATCGACCGTCCTGCCAATGATGCCGGTGCCAATCATCCAATGTCGAGCGAGCTCATCCCCAAACCTGAACCTCAGCGCAAGCGTGCGCGATTCGTGCGGTTCCAGGACGAGGTGACTCCTCAATCAGCCGTAGGCTCAGGTAGTGCAGGTTTCAACTTTGGTTACTCTGGCTCAGCCGTGGGCGAGGTTGAGAAGGCGAATGGCAGTCCAATTGGCGTTGGGTCCTCTGCGTCTGCGTCCGCGTCTGGATCTGGAGATAAACAGGGGGAGGGGTCGGCCGGGGTCAACGGCGATCTGATCGATAAGGAAAGTGATGCTCAGAGGGACGAGCTGCAGTGGATCTATCAGTGCCATCTGCATGATCAAGAGGAGCGTCAGCGGATGGAGCACGAGAAGGCGCATGACAAGGCGCAAAACGAGGCTCTTTTCAATGCTCTCGCTAACGCTCTCAACCATTGTTCTGGGGATCTGAGCAAGGAAGATGAGGATGTGGATATGGAGGATGAAGATGTGGAGATGCAGTAGGTTGGCAGAAATTGGGGGTTGTTTGTTTGGCGTTGTTGGCGTCGTTGTTGTTGTGGTTGTGGTTGTTGTTCCACAATTGGGGGACGTTTCGTTTGCTTGCGATTTCAATCTTTGCTGCTCCTGCCACTCTTTTTGTAACAGAGTTGGGCGAGCGAGCGTTGGTGGCGGATCTTCTTTCTCTGGTCTCATTTCTTCCTGGGTTGATTTTGTACGAGGTATCAGAATGTGCTTTCTTTGATTGCTATTTTGTTTTGTCATGTGTGAGGGACATCTGGCTTAATGATTCCTGGAAAGGACAAGTGAACTTATCGTCAGACCTCGAAGTGTCATCACGTCATTAATGTATTCTCTCTCTCTGTCTCTTTTCTAATCAACCAAAAACGTAATTCACTTAAAAGTCATCCTGATCGTCCTCATAGTCTCCTCCATCCATATCTTCGTCGTCATCTAGACCTTCGAATACCATGAACTTCTCGTTCTTCGCCTCGGTGTCGTCTTCGACCACGTTGCCGTCCTGAACCTCGCAGTCCTTGAGAACACACTCGCGCCCGATCTTACTTCTGCGCCCGATGATACAACCGGACAATTGGGCACGCTCGCCGATGACAGCTCCATCCATGACCAGGCACCGCGTCAATCTGGCGCCAACTCCGATCACACAGTTGGCTCCGATGACGGACTCCTTGACCACCGACTTCTCGTTGATGGTAGTGTTCATGTCGATGAGGCAGTCTGCTTTGGTGACCGTGCACCGCTGCGCGACATTCGAGGTCCCGTTAATTTTCTGGTTGTGCGCAAAGGGAGAAGCGGCGACGCGGCCGACTTCCTCGATGGCGTCCAGCTTGGCCAACTTCAACGACACGCTCAGGAGCAAGGCGGAGCTGTCTACTCGGCGAACCAATGGCGCGGACGGTTTGGAAGAGTGCATATATGCCAGAATGGGGGGAACATGCAGAGGCTCGGCGCTATCTGCGTCCTTGGCATCGGTGTTCTTAACGCGAGAGGCGAACTGGACATCGTCGGAGAATGCACCGTCGCGAGGGACGCCAGCCCCCGATTTTGTGGAGATCATGGAGTTCAGATCGATCTCATCCTCTAGCGAGTCTCCATCCTGGCTCCCGCTCTCACCCTTGTTTTCAGGCTGAAGGATCTCTCTCAAGTGGAGCTTCTCTCCCAGACCCGTTTGCCATCCTGCCTTCGCCCACCATCCCACAAGATCTTCACTGATACTCTCAAATAGCTCGTTGAGACGCGAGAATTGAGATACCCAGTATGGAAGAAGATAGCAATTCGAATCTCTGAAGCTCGTGAGAAGCTTGATGCGGGGATGCTTCTTGACCAGAGAGTGTCGAATGAGCAGGCCTTTCTGTTCCTGCATGTTCTCCTTCAGTGTATCCATCGGCATGGAGAGAGCGAGCTTCGACAGTCCGAAGCGCAGCGCAGCCGGTCCGTCGAGCGGGTGAGACACGGCCGGTGCCTCATCTTCCTCGAGCGGGATGGTAGCCACGAAATCCGTGGCCTCGCCCTTCACGCTCTCTTCTTGACCCTTGGTCTGGTAGAACATGGCAAGACCACCGCGAGGACTACCACCTCCCAATCCCACCGTCTTCAGTCCGTCCGAGCCTCCGAGTGCACTTTGTGCCATCCACGCTTCGATGAACGACTCTCCGGGAATATCGCAGATCAGATCGCAGGGAAGAAGCAAGAAGTCAGACTTGATGCACGACTGAACTTCGGGGAGGCGGAGCAATTCCGCCGTTCCGGTAGTCATGGTCAGGTCAGGCGGCGAGAGAATCGACGGCGAAGGGGATGGAAGGGAGGTCAAGTATGGATTTGTGCCCATAGCGCTTTCTAATGGCTGCTTGATTGCTGATGGAGTAACGATCGTGATATCTATAACCGGATTGGCAAGGTTAGACTGTCGGGCGGAACCTCAAGCGCAATTAACCAAGGGAGACGGACTTGTGATTCCCATGCGATAGCACCAGTCCAGCGGGTAGTAGATCATCGGCCTGTTGGCGATCGGGACGAGAGCCTTGGGAGAGTCCTCATTTGAGGTGAAGGTGTTCAGACTGACCTAAAGGGATTCGGATCAGTTAGGTGCTTTCTTCGTGTTTGGACGGATCGGACTCACACCAGGCCCGCACAGGATGAGGGCTTGAATGCCCGTATTGGGAACTGGCACGGAATGCGGCATGGTGACTATGTACGACTTTTCTATGACTTAGAAGACTGGCGGAGTCGAAAAGAATGTATGGGACCGAGACTCGATCACTCAGTCATACAAATTTTGCGACAAAGGCTGGACGCGGGGTGGAGGGGAAAGAGGTAGCTTCGGTATGGGGCGTCGTCGAAAGAGGCGTTGTATAAGATATGCTCAAAACCCTCTAAACCATATCTAAACTGAGCCGCGTACCGGAGGAATCGTTAGTTTAGCAAGAATCAGGATATCAGAACTGGCTCTTGCTGAGTCTTGAGTCAGGGCCGTTGACCAAAACCAAAATCCCACCAGCATTGCGCCGATAGCATGACTGACTCAGCAATCGCGGGTCGGGCTGCGGTAGCTGCATACAGTGCAACGAATGCAAATATCACAAACCCATGATAGCATCGCTCCTCTAGTTACGATACCGTATCGATTACTGACCCAAAACATCCCGCGGTTAAACCAGCATCACTCACCAGCCACATGTTTCTTGCTCTGCTCTCTCCGAGGCCAGCCCGCGCGGCTCTCACTCCCTCCTCCTCCTCCTATTCCAATCCAGCGCCTTGCCCGGACGCCTGCCCCTTTCTTCTCTTCCCGCTTGAGATGTGATTTTTCAGCTAAATGGAACTTTCCTGAGTCTTTGCGCCTCTTGTGATTGATTAACGCCATCTCGATGTCCTTCCCTTACTCCCAGGATGCTCGCCGCCGGCGGGTGGGAGCCGGAACGGGTTTCAGCTCTTCGGGGAGACGGACTGTCCTGGGATATTGGGTGCCACTCGCCCTGACAGTAGGCATCGCGACCGTTGGTATAGCCGCCTGGATCTGGAGCGAACGCAGCGAAGACGATGATGACGAAAATGACCGCGATCGCCATCGTGACGATGAGCCGTTCCCCGCCCCCGGTCCTGGCGGGGAGGGTTATCCTGCCAGTGGTGACTTCGAAGGAGCGTATGCTCGTTCGACGGCGACTGATATCCCCGGTGGCCACCCCGAAGACGCCAGCATGATGGCACGCATGCAGGGAGCCTTGCGCCGCACCCCCAGCCCCCAACAGATCATTGACGGAGCCAGTAAGCGAGTCGCCGCGGGTATGGCTGCGGCCGGAGCTTTCGTCGGCGGAGCTCTCACATCTATTCGGGAGGAAGATAGAGGGGACTTCGAAGACCACTCGCGCTGGTCGGAGGAAGTGGAATCCAGAGCCAACCAGAGGGAACAGCCGGCTCCTGCTGTGCCCACTACCCGTGAGACTGTCCCTGGACCTGCTCTTACCGACAAGAAAAGGAAGACTATCGCGATCGTGGTATCCTCCGAAACTCCTCGGCTAGATCCTGAGGAGATTATGTCGCAACATGCGGTATGTTCTACAATGTAATGATGATTCGGGCCTTTCGCGCTAATGTCTACTGTAGTCAATCCTTTCCCACCTTCCAGAACATGTCAATCTCGATACCACCCGAGTCTTCGTTATGATCTACGCGCCAGGCCTGAAGCATGCTCCTAACCAAGGCGGCTCCTCTCCACCCACATTGTCGGTCACCTCTTCGTACTCCAATATTGCACCCGAAGAAGCGACATCGCCGGGTGAGCTACCTGGCCGCGAATTGTCAGGAGAGTCTCGTGCGACGGATGAGCAAGACGGTGCCACTCCATTGTTCCGCACCCTTTACACGCAAGCCCAAGCTCTTGTCGAAAAGCCGAACACAATAATGCCCTTCAGCACTGCCACTGGGTATGTGCACCTTGTGCGCCACATTTCCCCCGATACTGTCTATGTCCAAGAATCTTTGGCTGGGAAGGACGGGGAGGCAGTCCATCATATCTCCGGCTGGGTCAGACAGGTGGTCGTTGTGGTCGGGGATGAAGGTGGCCGTGGCGGTTTGATTGACAGCGACGATGAATCAGCTTTGGCGGACAAAGGCGAGAAATGGTGGCAGAAGGAGGGCACCACCGGCATCGGTAAGCGCATTGATGTGGTCGATGCGCTGCGGGTCGGCGACGACTGGAGACGACGTGTGTCTGGGTTTGATTGAGGAGAGATCGGATTCTACCAGTGTCACTCACTGGATTCAGCGAAGCGTGTGATGCTTCGCATGTCTATAGCTGCACCTGCAATATCCCCCTGCATGACGATTCTTTGCTTTTTCGTTCGATTCCCCTGTCATGATAACGTGCGGTCTTTGACTGTTGACCGCTCTCAATGAATATATACAGCATAAGCCATGCCCTTCCTTGTTTGTTTGGTGTATTCTTTGTATACTGTAAAATGAATGAAACACTGGGCATCACATCTAAACCAACCCCCGGTCCCGCGCTAACCCGATGCAGACATCACATGACCCAGCCTCCTTCACGTCGTCCGCGGCTTGGGCTCGACCGAACACCCTCTCACTCGAAACAGCGAGCCAACGGTCAGCCTGGAACTCTTCCGATTCTTTTTGCTCGAACCTCTCCTGCTCTCTTCGCAGGTGTCTGTTCGATGGACTCCCCCATTCGCTTCCTGTAGCGACTCCGGGTTGTGTGCAAGTGTCCGCATCTATTCCGGCCCCTTCGTTGTCGTGCCGCTCCGACCTCCGCTCCCCACATGTCTCGCGCTCCGGCTGTATCCATCGACGTCGACTCACGGCCTACCTCCATCGCATCCGGCTTCGCCCATCACGCGCAGTCGCATTCACTCGTCGTCGCCCCTAGTCGCGTCGCTGATATCCTGCTCGCAGGATGGCGACGGCAATCTCCAAACCTACCTCGCACACCCCTAAGATGAAGCGACCTCCCCCGCCTTTTGTTCAGACCGGCATGAATGGTGTGAAGTCCCAACAGCCCTCAACCTCCCCTTCTTCTACCGCAAAGCGCCTTCCAGGATCCGCAACACCAGCTGCCGCAGGCTCAGCGAGCGCACCGATGGTGAACGGCGCCAATGGCACGGCCATTACGGGCGCATCCTCTAACAAAGGCCCCCTAAACCGGCCGAAGAAAGAGGCGCATAAGGCCGGCGAGCAAGCCGGGCGGCTGCAGAAGCCACTCTCAAGGGCCTCGTCCATTGACAGCGATCGTCGGCCAGGAAAGCGGTGCCCAGAGCCCTTCGGTGAGCTTCCGCGGTAGCTTGATGGATGCGCTTGCAGCTATACTAACGCGTGGACCCGCCTCTCTGATAGTCAAAACCACGTCATATATTCTTAAGAAGTTCGCCAAACAACCTCCTTCCCTTATCCTTCACCTCCATCCGACCCATTTCCGCTTCGAGCAGCAAGATGGGAGCTTTCCTTATAACTCGGAAATGAAGGTCATCATCGAGCATATCCGCGCCCAAACCGTTCCCCATGACATGATGGAGGAGCTGTTGCGGGCCAACGTTCGGTTCTATGAAGGCAGGCTCTTGCCCCTATGCGCAAATTTTATGAATTCTTGGCTAACTGGTTACGCGACAAATAGGCTGTCTCATTGTCCGTGTGGTTGATCACAAATCCGTCTCACAGCAGACTCGGAAGTCAGCCGTGCCTTCATCGAATGACAACAATACCCCCTTCTCCATACATAATTACAACGAGCACGTCACGCCATCTGCTTATGTACCTTATCCGAAACTGAACCAGTTGACTTCGGAGAAGTCTGCCGCGAAGGAAACGACGTCAGAGAGTCAGGCGGACGTCAAGGCGGGCGGTGATCAGTCTGGCAGCTCGGAATCTCAAAGTGCAGAGAAGAAATCGAAACCCGCTCAATCGAAACAGCCTACTAAACCCCGAGTTTTCACCACCGTTTTACATCCTACACCCCGTTCGATGCACGCTGAGCTGACCCTACTTGCTACAACACCTGACCCGAAAGCAGCCAAGCAGACGACATCGAGCTCAACATCCCGTCCGCAGGCACCTTCTTCCACAGCCCCGTCCTCACCTGGGCCGGCCGCCACTTCCCAATCGGACCGCCCGCCTCCTGCAAAGAGACCAAAGATGCTGGTGGAGCCGCATGATATTATAGAATGCGAAGCCAGATTGACGAGAGCGTTGGCCCCTCCTCTCTACCTTCAGACTGTCAGTAGCCTTGAGGGGGTACACGATTTATTGAAGCACATGGAAAGCCCGCTTCATTGCGATCCGCCACCATCACCCAAGCGTAGGAAGCGGACTGTGGCTGAACTTGCTGCGGACGAAGCTCTGGCAGCGGAAGAAGAGCGTTTCATGCTCATCATGGACGAGCGTCTGGAGCCAGCTACTTCAAATGGTGCTGGTGGGCCGAAATCGGCTGTCGTCGACGACACCGGTGGTGGTGCGCCATTCGAGCCGCGCTTCTCAAGATTCAAGACTCTTGAGAACATTCGCATGCAACATGAGGAGAAGGCGAAGCGAGAACATGAGATCAAGCTCAAGCAAGAAATGGCCAAGCGTCAACAACAACAGGAGCAAGATAGAGAGAGACGTCGTGTTGCCGAACAGCGACAGGCTGAGGAACATGCTAAGGAGGAGGCCCGCAGACAGCAACTCGCTGCCCAGCAAGCTCAAGCGCAGCTTGCAGCGCAGCAGCAAACGCGGCATGCCATGGCTCAATCCAACGGTGTCAGTCAAGCGCCACAGTCTTCTCCTGTGGTCCGCAACCAGACACCTCAACATATATCGTCGCCAGTTGTTGGTAGCGCAAGGACAACGCAAGCAGGAGTTCCTATGAGTATGACGCCTTCTATGCAGGGTGCTGGAAGCCCTCCGAGACCGCCATCCGCGCTACAGCACGCGCATCCCAATGTCATGAGCCATCCAATGGCACCATCCAGAAGTCAGCAAGGACAGAGCCGGCACGGTACACCACAGATGACACAGGGTACTCCTGCCATGTCTCACGCTACGCCTATCATGCGCAATGTTACGCCAACGCAGAGAATGAGCCACGCCAGCCCCAGCCACTCGACGATGGCACCTACCCCAGTTCTGAACCAGGCTACCATGATGGCGACCCCTCAGATGAACAACGGAATGAGTCTCACGCCTCAGCAGCAACAGCAGATGCTCATACAGCAAAGAAATCAACTTCTTGCGCAGCAAGGACACATGATGCACGGTCAATTCTCGCCCAAGGTGACCCAGATGCAAGCCAACGCGCATGCACAGCAAAATATTCAAGCCCATCAACAGCAGCAGCAGATGCTCCAGGCTCAGCACTTCCAACAGCAGCAGCAGCAACAACAACAGCAGCAGCAACAACAGCAACAACAACAGCAGCAACAACAGCAAGCCAAGTTTTCCAACCCTCAAGCCTACCAAGCGCAATTGATGCGTGCACAGCTTGCACAAATGCAAATGGCGCAGCAACAGCAGTCGCAAGGTCAACAGACGCAAGGTCAACAAGGCCAAGTGCATCAGAACGGGCCGCAAATGAACCCCCAACAACAACAAATGCTAATGGCAGCGGCACAGGCGAATGGAGGGCATCTGCCGCAAAACCTGCAAGGCGTCAACATGGCGCCGGGTGTCACCATCGCTCAGCGTTACAACCAACTATACCAGAACCGCTTGCTCAGGTTAAGGCAAGAAATGGCCGGTCGACTAATGCCGCAGTATGGCGCACCACAGCAGTATCCTCCGCACATTGCACAACAGTATAACTCTGGCCTCGAACGCAACGCCAAGCTCTGGATCCAGGAATTGATGCGTCGGGAGCGGGAGCAAGTTCAGCAACAACGTGCTTCCCAAGTGGCCGCCGTTCAAGCCCAAGTGATGCAGCAGCAACAGCAGCAGAACATGATGCAAAATGGAATGGGGAAGTAGTTACGACCTGCTGGGGCTCTATCATGCTACACATTTCACTTCTTGATCATTTTACATTTCTTTTCAGCCGGGCAATAAGTTCAGCTCACTTTTTCTGGAACTTTTTTTTTCGTCTCTTCCTCGACTCTGGACTTCTTGGACCTTGAACTCGACACTTCGATATCTTCGTCACACCACAATCTTCTTCTCCACGCGACCACAACCATTCACCTACTCCGAGGTTCATCTTTTCCGATCCAGCTTCATTTGATACCACACTTCACCACCATGATACCTAACCGCCTACTCACTCACACACACACACACACACACAAACCTACCTCCACTTCGAGACTGTGCATACGACCTTGGGAACCTGCGGGTAAAAGAGATACGGTTGGCGTTATCTTCTTGGTTTTAATTATTACTCTCTTACTCTCATCTTCATTCCCATCATGCTACTTTACCTTCTGAATTGCTTATCTGATCTGTGCTTGGCGATTACTGTGTACTAACTTGGGAGGAAAGGAGGAGCCAGGCGGAGGGGCATTGGTTTTTCCGAGCTTGCTTTTGATCTCTTGTGCGTCCAGTTACTTTTTTTCACTACTTTTTTATGTTTCGCCATTGGGGAACAGGGTAAGCCTACTTTACAGACTTTGATACCACTTTTGTACAGGGTTATCCCCCTTCTGTTTTCTTTTTTTCTTTCCGTCTATTGCGTTGACGTTATGTGTGCCACTTTGACCTTGTCGACGGGGTTGGTTGGGTTTTTTTCTTCTGATTTGGGGCGATATTTTCGATGGGTGGGTTGGATTGATGATATATTTTAACTTCTTCAATTTACTCATTTGATATTTACGTTTCGCTTCTTTCTGCTGAGTGGGCGCACTTTCTCTTTGAATTGTGTCCTAGAATTCGAAGTTGGGATCCTTGGGACTGCCGTCCGGTAAACTGGGATCAAACCTGCCTAGCCCGTTCGCATAGGCTTCTGCGAGGTATTTTCACTTCCTCCGATAGATCGTGAAGGTAAACGTGAAGGTAGAGACATGTCCGGTCGTGTCGGTGTGAATGCAGTCATCACATCTTTATCACGATCGAAGCCGTAGACGAGATGGAACCACTTAGAATAGATCAACGCTGCAAAGCTCTATCCAGTACTTAAAAGTTGTAGTCCAGTATCTTACATCGGGATCCTGAATATCAGATAGTAGCCGCATGTAAAAGGAATGAAAAAGATGGGATGGCGTTCATCTCATTAAGTGCGGATCAATGGCTATTCGAAGATATATATATCCTCACCCACTAGCACGTAAAACCGGAGTGCGTCTCACATTGAAGGCGAACTTGGAATCCATATGGGCATTTCCATGAAGATACCCTCCTTCTAATCATTCATAGTCTCGTAAGAGCCACTCATCTATGTTGTGGGGTTTTTCTGGGATTATAATCGCTGATACAGGACTGGATTACGGGGAACCTTGACACTAAACTGGATTGGATACATTGTACATACTATATATATTCTTGTGTGGGAATCGATCGCTGAGATATCCACGATCCAGGACCTATATTGTTTATAAGCAGGACGTTGGAAATGAAAGGGATACTTGAATGAGATTGGAAAAGAAAGAAAAAGGGGGGTGTTTGCTCTCGCAAACTGAACGAAGAACCATGGCATTGTCACCGCCACTCACTAACACTACCCTACACATAGCTTCTATGCCTCAGGCTTTCTTGTGTACACAGGAGAAACCTCAGAGGGAGTGCGACCGAGTCTTGCCCACTTCATACTTTTTCCAGTCTTCCCGAAGACTACAGCCAACTCAGAACAAGGGCACGGGGACCGAGGAAGAAAAAAAAAAAAAAAAAAACAAAACAATACAAGGGAAACGAAAACAAACAAACCTATATGAGTGAGTAGATCGGTTTCAGCCGGAAAAGAAAATCCAATGCTTTGGACGTTGGCTCAGTCAGAACAGAATGATACCTATCCACACCGACTGACTGACACTGACTGCACAGAAAACCGGGTTGGTTAGGTTTATTGTCTCTGTCTTGCGACCGACCGCTAGAACATTCGAATTCGACGGACCCCACCGTCTGACTCCGTATGCACGTATGGGGGAATTGTACGAGAACAGACGATCTCGTCGACTTAAGAGGGATCTACGGATCTACGATGATCTCCACTGCGTCAACTCTCCAAGTCCGTGCACTGGTGGGCGGGACTAGAAGGTTCGAAACTCAGATTTTATGTCTGTACGCTGTTGGCGAGAAAGTATATGGGGAGGTCTTTGGTGTTCGGAAGTTGTGGGATTTGAAGTCTTGATGCATCGTCGTAAGTATGGTCGTGCCGGTGTATGTATGTGGGAGGATTGCTGTGATCGATGCGCGAGCAAGATGTCGGTCGGTGGGAGCGATGTGTACGCATGGACCCTGACGGGCGATTTGTATGGCCAGGTTTTAGGTGAACTGTCTGCTGCACATTCCAGTCAGAAGGATAAATTGGTGGTAGTACGGGCAGTAGGAGAAACAACAGACTAGGCTGGACTTCGCGCTAAATGATTTGAGATATGGTCCTGCCTGCTTGGTTTAGGTCCCTCGGATCATCGAAAACACTTTCATTATCTCTTCTAGGGCATAGAGTTTGATCACGTCGAGGTTGAGAACTTTCTGGCTGCATTCGATCAGGTACAAACTCAGAACCCCGAGAGTCATTTTGCGGCCCCTGGCACCATATACAATTCATTGGCCTGGCGAATGCAGATAGTCAAAGTGTCAACGGCAGTAATAAAGGAGTAAGCAAGAGTAAGAGAAGTTATTACCATGAAGCTTGATTTCTAGCCAATAGTGCGCTGGTAGTACAGCGCCTGGAAGAATCAATAAAGTGACGTAGTTGAGAATGGACGCCTGGAAAAGCCCGGGCCTAGTCTCACACGCCCTCGTCGCGGGCGCCATCTTCCCCAGAAAGCCACCGCCGTTGAACTAAAGCGGAAGGATGAGCGGTATCGTGCACGAGTACGTGGGGTTGGTGCTGCTGATGCGAAAATCCCAGATAGTATGGGCGTCGAACGCCGCCATAGGTCAAGATCAGGAATGAGTACTCAACGCCAATGCAATGCAATGCAATGCAACTCAAAATGGCGATATTGCGGTGGCGATGGTTGGATCGAGAAAATCTTGTGCAGGCTCGATGATTGGGGGCTCTGGCACTCATACGACTGGGACGCAAGGGGCGTGCTCAAGAGGTCGGATCGCCGCCCCTGGGGACATACTCCACTCCGCCCTCGAGAACCGATGGCTGCAAATAATGGCGATGGGCCGTTTCTTGCAGCAAATTCGATCAAACAGGAATAGAACGAAGCACGGAGGTCGCGCAGCAGCTAAGACACGAATGGACCCTGATTGTGCGACTTTCGGTCATGATCCTGCGTTTCTTCATTCGCTGAGGATGGTGATAATGAGTCCCCTTCTCACAATCCATTTTGTCTGACTCTTTGTCCCACTGTACTTTCTTGTTTAGTCACCAGTAACCAATCAATTATTCGAGTGGCTTCATGAGCGGAGTCGAAGAAAAAACGACGCCCCCTAGAAAAATCGTCATTGATGACTATCCCAACGATGTACCTGCATCAATACGAGGAAACTCCGTTGCCGAAGCATTTCAGGGCACCTGCGCAACGTTGAGCTTGATCATTAATCTACGTTGATCATGACTATCGTCCACAACTTGAGTTAGGGGCCATGGACAATACGGATTCTGGTCAAACCATCACGACCATATATCACGTGTTAAGGGCTTGCCTTCAGCGGCAGAACATCTCTTGTTTTACCTGGGAACAAGGGAGTCTCGGTGCAGGGCGACTGCCAGTATTAGTTATCAGCGAGCGTAGGGACAGTCGAACGCTCGGCATGGTTAATAGACTGATGTAGGGCACTGAGTGTCCCGTCATGAACGGGCCTCCAGATGTATGTTGCGCTGCAATGCTTGTAAAGTCCTTGTCCATTTGAGACCTGGAGGGAATCATGGCTACCAACGCTTGTGTGTCAAACGAAGACATCAGGATCGACCTTCCAGCTTGCTTGAGCTCCGACCGCAGACCATCATGTTCGTTCTTCATCGGAGACGATCGGAACTAATGACTGGTAGAAAGCTTTTCAGCTTGTTCAATTTCTGACCATGTTGGGCATCTGTGCCAAGGACAGACGCAAGGTGCTGCCTTATTTGCCCGACAGGCGTGAAGAAGGAGGGTGAAGGAAAGTCCAAGGGGATCAGGGCTAGCATAGTCGTATCGATCTCGCATAGGGTTCTCAAGGCGAAGATCTCCAACGTCTTCTCGGAAACTAAAGGTTCAATCAGTGGGGTTAACCATTGATGTTTTCTTTTGCATCTGCCTGTTAGCAGATCTCCAGTCCAGCCAATTTCTCCGCATTCGGAACGGAAGAACATAATGGGAGCTGCCGGCCTAAACAGGTTCCAATATATTGGCCGTTGTTACTTCATGCTTAAGTCTCAATGAAAGAGATGTTGATCATGCAAAACAAGATCTATTACGGCCTTGGCGGCGGCCATACCAGTAGATTCGCACCGATCAACTCACCGCAGGAACCCTTGCAAGGTTGAATTGTCCGGCCCGACTCCTTGCAACATACAGGCCCGTGCTGCAGGGGCTCCTACCCGGGTCACTGATGATTTGAGATTATCACTCAGATCATTGAAGACAAAGACAGCTTCACGGCAACCGCAGCGAAGTGGTGGTCAGAAGATGGGTTGGGAGAATACTCGATGTCGTCGAATTCGAATCCTGTAAGCGGTGCCAGTCAAAACGCGGTACACAACTGGCTCTGTATGCGACTAAACTAGTACTGTGAACAGTCTCAGCTGACCCGGCCGACTGGTGGGTGGGCTCTTCTATGCAGTCGGGTAGAGCCAATGGACTCAATGCACCAGCACCGTTATAGGGGTTCTAGCAGTGTACTAGGAAATGTTTTCCTTGGAAGTTCCTTTCAATATAGCGAGAATCGGCGAAGTGTGCAGCTCCTCCTCCGTAGTACTCCATAGAAGATCTGGGGTTTGGTGGAGGCTAGTCGTAGCTAGTGTCGGTGATGAGACAGCCACACCGGCATTCTTGACGTCACAGTTGGAATTTCTCCTAGGGACGAAAATAGTCGAAATATAGGGCGACCAAGCCGTCGGCGGGGCGGTAAGGAGATCAGATTGACCGAGAAGCCGGAAGTTCAGGCACTGGGGAGAGAGCCTCGTGTGTTTACAAAAGATCAATAGAACCGCCCTGGAAGGAGATGGGCGAGGTCGGTTCCAGGACGGGGATGAGGGGTGTTACCAGTCAGTGTAAATTCATCAAGCAGGCGAGTTTGTCTTTATGCGGCTGAGGCAGTGGCTTTCCAGTTCAAGGTTCTTGGCTACCGAATGAATGCGAGCTGGATCGACGGTGCAGGTTGCTCAGACTGGCAAATGAAGCTTTGGGGGAAGAAGGTAAAGAAGAAGGGAAGGGGAGAAGGGAAAGCGCCTCCGAGGGCCCGACCGGGGGGAAGTGTGTGTGTGGCTTGACAGCTGAGGCGCAGTTCCCTACAGTAAGTTGTAAATATGCGTAATCCAGTCCTGTGGCTGGGGTTGCCTTTTCCGCTTTCTTCTGACAGGCCAGGCTGGCTCTCTCCATGGCGGACTCGGAGTACGACTCCAATTCATGCCCGTCTACATGTTCCTATTATCTATCCAAAAGATTCGTCTGATATCCTCAGTGGACCTCCGCGGGTTTCCTCTTGCAGATCCGTATCAACAGCCTGAGAGTGAGTACGAGCGCACAGAACAAGAAAGAGGAGCACGGAGTACGAAGTACGAGCATTGTCTTTAACCAGATCCCGGCACTTGGAGCTGTCAAACTCGCCCACAGATCCCGTTCTTTAGTGTTGCACCGGATACAAACCTTCTCCCCCTTTTAGCCTCTTTAGCCTCTTTAGTGGGGGAACTAAATGCTAGTCTACCAGAAATCCATCCTTGAAGAGTACATACGTCAAGTCTCGGTTTGATGAACACAGATCCATCCAGATAATTGCGATTCTCATCGCGCTTTGGTATTACGCTACGAACACTAGCAGCATCAGTCGCTCAGTCGGTCAACCTTGCCTGGTCCAAATTTCGCACCAGTGGATGGAAGTAGACTTCCTGTGCCATGGTCATGCAATAGCAATGAAGACAATAATGCGAAGCGTGTTGCGTATATCCAGGTGGAAGGATAGCAATAGCGCAGGTACTGTAGGCCAAGGTTTAATATCGATAAGGTGCCCGCAATGTACACACCGCATGCTTCTCTCTCCCACTTACAACCAAGTCCATGTGTTTCCCCTTAGAAGATCGAACGTGACATTGCGCAATGGATTCCGTAGTTATCCCCAGTGAGATCCGACCGCTTCTGAGCCGTAGTCTAGCAACCTCTTCCCCTGAGTTACCGACATGCGTTAACGACCCATTTATGCGCGATAGTCTTTTTCTGTCAATGATTGAGCAGAACCAAGGTGAGACCCAAGTCAGCGGGCGGTGCTTCTCTGGTAAAGATTCTTCAGGGAAAGCCCACGATGTTCGGAAGATACAAGCAATAAGGGGGTGTCGCCGCTGCGTTTAGCGGTAATCGGACCATGCGCTCATATGAGAATTGACCAGCCCAGGGTACACCATCGAAGCCGAGAGAACACAAGCAACGTGTTCGGTATGAGTGACTTGTTCAATTTGGAGCTCATATCGTATGGTGTCTTAAGGACCGAAGCAACGACTGACGCGTGACAGGTCGGAAACCTTGGGATCTTGCTGGCAGCGCCCCGTCTTCAACAGAAACCGAAAGAATTAAAAAGGAAAGAGGAAAAAGCAAAGCACGGGTCCCGAAATAACCTTCTTCGACGGCTGTCCAAGGCAAGTGTGTCGTACTACTACTCTAGCTAGTAGGTATTTCTCCGCCCATTAGCCATTTAGCTTGTCGTAGTCAGGGGAGTGCGTGCCGTCTGTCTGAATTCGCTTACAATCCCATCAGACGAGTGAGCGTTGGGAGTGGGAATTTCCGATCGATGCATCATTAGTGGGTGAAGAATATAGAGAGAGTGTGTTATTCCGTAGTCATCACCGCGCATTACGGGTCGGATCTCATCCAGTTCGCGGGGGCAATACTTTGCCTGTCCGTCGGACGAGCCAGAGGTATGATGAATGACGATCATGTATCAGGCGAAAAGTCGTGACACAGTCGCCCATGTTGAGGATGTTTGAGAACAGATGGAACCGTTCCCTAGCTAGTCGTCTCAGGCTTGTTCTTGCTTTGCCTCTACTGGGCTTAAAGGATACGGTCTTACCTACCCACATTCCACAGCGAACGATGCTGGTAGGCCAGGTTCGGTCGGAGCGTTCCTGGGCGAAGGGCCCGAGTGGCTGTTGGCATCTGGCAAGGCTGGGAGGTTTATGATAGGTGCGGCTGGTCGGCTGGTGAAAGATGGCCGAATTTCAAACCTGCAGACATCAGTCTGGCTGCGTGTCCAGCGACTGGACGATCTCGTTCGGCTTAGGAGGATGATGTGCGTCTGATCAGTGATCGCCGGCCAAAGCGCCTGTCGGCTGCTCTTCACGCCGCACCTCCCCCTTCTCCACTCCATTCCTCATTGAGCATGGGTGAGTCGATCTCTGAAAAACGGGGTTAGTCCCTGTCCGGCCAGTCAGTCCCTAACAATAGTACCAATGAGTAAGTCCTCCCCCGTACTGCAGGAGGGAGACCTTACAGGTACACAGTGTCTGTATGTGGTGGGTGACTGAGGCTTCCATTTCCCGACTCTCGAGATTCCGCGACAACAAATACTTTAACCGCCTCAAAACCTGCACCAGCCCGGCTTTCATTTCCAGCCAAACAACCCAGTTAAGTAAGCATACCGCCTTCTACCAACTCCACCCTTTCAATAGGAGGATAGGCACTTACTGAAACTTCTCTTGGCTCTCTCGAAGGGATCTAGTTACAGTATGGTATGAATGAATGAGGCGAAGTGTTATGTTTTGGTTGAGGTACTTTTTTTTCAATTTATGGTTTCTTATCATAGATTGGACAGGGAATGATGGGGCATTGCCTGGGGGTATGTCCGCGATGAACCATGGTTCCAGTCAGGCCATAGCTTATCCTCCCATTCTACTTTGGGCAAACGCCGCGCACATTCAGGTTTCTGAGTTTCTGATTGTGTTTGATTAAGCGTCCTGCAATGTTAACTACAGGAAGCGTCTAGACAAGCTGGGACGGAGGCGACACTGGGAAAGACAGTCATCCAAGAAATAGCTCTCGCTTACTGGAGGCGCTGTGAGTTGTTGCCTGTCTGCAGATAAAACATGGAAAAAGAAACGATGATACAGTTTCAAATTATTCATGGTGGTTGAGGAGCCATCTGCAATTCAGGCCGGGTTCGCACAGACCAAGCAGAAGCAAACGTTTGGAAAGTGATAGATGATGAACGTGAGCAAAGCGGACCACCAGCGGCGGCTGGATTCTCATGTACGCAGGAAAGATAGAAAGAAAATACAGCACTCCCCACGGAAGCCCTGGGTGAGAGTCGACCGATCCAGATGGGTTCGTTCTATCCGTGGGATAAGATCTCCACGGTGGGAATTCCCGAGACGGGCTCCAGTCACCTCGGGTTTCTCTTGCTGTGTGGGGATGGTTGCATGAGAATAATTGTCCGGTATTGATTTCTTTTTCATGCCATTTCCCTCCCATCTCTGCCCAATATTCCAGGTTGTTGTTCTTACTAGCTCTCCGAGATATCGGTCTCCCTTCTCCCTTTCCTCAACCTTCTGGGGTCCGTGAGTGAGGCAAAAGGTAGTCAAAGTAGTTTGCTAGTTCTTGGTGGACGGTGACAGCACGCCGCCGACTATGCGGGTTTCCTTCTTTGGTATACGGTCACCAGGCATCTGACCGGGTGGAGTCATATCCTTGATCAATGGTCCAGAGAGAAAAAACGTTCTGCCTGCAATGCCGATATTGCCCCAGAGCCCTGCTGCACTCGATAAACGTACAATAGTCTCTCATTGGGTCTGAGACGATGAGGGATTTGACAGTGGTCTAGACGGTGGCGTTGAAACCAGAAGACGATCGATGATGATTTGGGAAACCTGTGGCGTCAGCCTGGAGGACCGTACCTGGCTGGTGTGCTAGAAACTGCACTCGGGGCTATGAGGGCTGGCAAAGTGAATATCTAGTGGCAGCATGTAAGAATGGGGAGCGAAACCGTGGTATCGTAGCTTAGCTCTGTGGTGTGGAGTATCGATGATAACGCTGACGATTAAGGTGCTGCTGCCCCAGCCTACCGGGATTATTCTTTCTGCCATTGGTGTTCTTGCCATCGATCTCATCTGATGCTTGAACGCACCTTATCATTCGTAGAGGTTTCAGTGCAACGCCGAAACAAAAACCTCCTGATCCACATGGTGATTCAGCAGGATTGCCGATCGGACCAGTCTCCAGCGACGGCACTCTTTCGAGGGTTTGACGATCGTGAAACAGACCTCAGCATTAATCTAGTTGATAGCGAGAGGGTTGGTGGTACAAGGGTTTCATAAGCCAGGTAAGATTCGAAAAACGCATAATTATTGAATCTACTACCATGGTTTGTCGTAGTCGTAGTCAGATCCATGGCATAACTACTCCGTACTTAGCTTCGATAGCCCGCTAAGAAATGCCCGGGCTTAGCAACAGCAACAGGCTGGAGCGGTGGGGGGAATAGAGGGAGATCCCGAGCATCTGGAAGGAAGACTGGAAGATTGACCGGCGGTGATCCATTTCCATGATCCGCATTAAGGTTTAGTTGAGTTTTAGTGTTAGTGTAAGTTATTGCCTGCCTACCTTAGTTACCCACTTAGTCAGGGCTCAGGACTCTTTGAAGCTAAACCTGCCCCTAGTGTTCATGATCCTCTGACGTTCGAACATTCCATCAGTGGTTCTTCCCCTCCCACATCTGCGCCCTAATGCATTCTTTTCTTTTCTTTTTGTTTTGTTTTCTTTTTAATTGCTTTTCTGTTGGGTCTGGTTAAGTCTGGTCTGGTTCTGGTCTCTCTTTCTCCTTTTTTTTCCTCTCTTTTTCCTTGACTCTCGCAGCCACTCTATTGGGTTCTTTTTCGCCTCCTCTGCCGACTACCCATTCGCCGAGGCATAACGGTCAGTTCTGCCGTATACCAGCAATCCGGGATGAGGGAAGGGGAGGGGAGAAAGGCCCGAGATTGGTGCATTGCATCTGCCAGAAGTAATTTATTGTCGTCAATACAGTACAGTCTGAAGTAAGATTCTTACCATCATGATCTGCTGGCCACTCTCGAGGTGATGATTCGAGGTGCATGAGGCGGACCCATTCGAGCCATGGGACGATCCACTCGACCGGACAGAATCAGACTCCCAGACCTCTGATCATATTGTGATTTCCGGAGTGGACGTCGACAAATTACACTACAGTTACAAACCAAGGAAACGGGTCCAATAGGACATAATAGGATTATTGGTTTTAATCTTTTGGGGGGGGGGGAGGGTTTCTTTGTCTCTTACTGCAGAGTTAAAATAAAACTAGAATGATTGATTGATTCCGACATACTTAGTAGGTATCAGGCAACAAGAAGAGTTTGACGAGGAGTAAAGTAGATTGAAGAGTCGAAAAACAATTTGGGGTAAATAACCATCAACCCAAACAAAATAAAATCAAAATTCTCACCACAAAATAAAAATACATACTCCCAAAGAATTTCTGAGCCCTCCCCCCCCCCCCCTCCTTCTTTTCCAAGTGAGGGATAGGGCGACAGGAAAGAAGCTCACACTTGCACGCTGTTCTATTCTGCTCCTTCACCTAATGTAGTAACTCGGTCATATAATAGAATAGATTTAACCTCCCACTGAGCCTTTTCTCCCCCCAGTTTCCCCTGCCAACAAACCATCCCCTCCTCCCCCTCGTCCTCCCCGCCAGGAACAAACCCTTCAACCTTGGAACATCGATTGCAATATTAGATCAATTTGCACTTCTATCGATAGACCTAAGACATCCCTTCAGTCTACCTGCGTCTCGAAATCAATTGACTCCATCATCCCCTTGCTGGACTGACCTGCCTTTCCTATAACTACAACATCCCTCTGCTGCAACTGAGACACAGACAACCCAGTTCGGTCTCAGCCTCTACGACTTGCCGCTTTGCGAGGGAACACAGGATCGTGAAAACCGCGTCTACAGGGCGACTTATCGATCCCCATCCATCTCTCCCCCCCCCCATCATCGCGGTGATCTCGTCTATCCCCATCCTCCTCTCGTCCACCTCAACCCTGTTCGTTTGTCTTTTAATCGAGAGACAATCGCGCCTCCTAGGAAACGGATAGGCTCAAGACTGGATTTCTACCAATCGAAGACCTTCTTTGCGTGTCCCTTCTGGCGGACTCGTCGCGGTTACTAGAGGAACTCTATAGTCTACATTCCTGGCCTTGCGTAGGCCCTCCCAAAGGCACGCGACGCGCCACTTGATTTTGACTCTGGTCTCTTACTTTGCTGCTCCTTTGGGGACTAGCTAAGCAATGACTTCTACTGGTGAGTGCGATCGGCTTTTCCTTGCCCTACACAATATATGACTGAGAGATTTGTTTATTTCACCTCGCCTATCCTCCTCCATTCCCCAACCTCACATCCTCTCTTTCTTTCTCAGCTCTATTCCCAACCCAGGTTGGCCTTCCTTCATTCTTGCTACTGCTTGTGCATCCCGCCTGTTGTCCTTCACTCTCTAAGGAACGCATCCTCATTCACTTCCACTCCCTCACTCACTCACTCACACACACTCTCTCTCTCTCTTGAGCATCGCCAAGAATTGTTTGTTGATCCATCGTGGTCTCGGTTGCCGTTCTTTCTACTTGTATACCATACCATCCTCATCGGACCTTGCCACATTCCCTGATATACTAATAATAACCCAATAATCCCGCGCTTGTTGTGTCATATACCCGCACCTGACGCAGGACACATCACTCTTTGATTTCCTTATATTGTTGCCTTGTCCCAACAGCGCGGAACCCCCCATCTGCGATCATCTCCTCGCATCACTTTGGTGACGTTGCAACAAAGACTAAACAATACGCCGGACAGGTGCTAAACTCGAAACCCCTCCCGCCCCGCCTCGCAAAGACTGTGAGGAGAACGAAGAAATGCGACCCCAGGGTAACATGTCTGATCGCCTTACTGTCGAAGTTGATTGCACATCCCTGGGCTCCAACGAGTGCCCGTCCATGACTACTACCTTCTCGCCTCTTGATTCACCGAAGACCACCCCGACCAGTGTTTACAGTCACGGTTCGTTGCAGTCTCCTAGCTGGCACGAGGCAGGAGGATCATTCCCCGGTCAGGCCTACGAGCGACACACCGGATCAACACCCATGAGCAGTGCATTTCGCTTGGCCACGATGACGTCGAACGATGTGATGGGTATGCCCTACGCCAACATCGAGCCCCAGGAGCGGATGCCCATGACCGATTTCTTGTCTGGATATGACGAGAATGTCGAACAGTTCTGGATCCCCTCCGAGGCGCCCAAGGCATATGAGCATGGGGTACAAGGGCTGCCATACCCTCCCCAAATGCACCACTACGCCCCAATGGCCCGCCCCAACTATCGCCAACACCCTGCACCATACCTTCCTGAATCCGCAACCAACCCTTGTCTATCGCGTCCCATCTTTCACCATCAACACGAGCGCATCCCAACGTCCATGTCGATGGGGAATATGATTCCTTGGATTGCGCGGCCGGCAGATTCGATCGCTCCACAGACCATCGCGCCCTCTCAAGTCGCCCCAGTTACGCCACCACCATCATATTCAGAATTCGCGGCGCCGCTGGGTGCCTTCAAGACACACACACCCACAACCCCCGTGCGTTCTTGCTCACTGGGTAGCGGCTCTGGATCAGACACTCCCATGAGCCGACTATCAAGTAGCATGGACTACATGGATGAGTTTAGCCAATCCCCCGTCTACCGAGACGGTCTGGGCCGGATACAGCGCCAGCCGTCCCGCAAGACTGCCCGGAAGCAAGCCTCAAAGCAAAACCTCAGCCTGGAGAACCTACCCACTATCATCAAACAGGTGCAATTCAAGTGCAAGGAACCCGGGTGCAAGGGTCGCTTTAAGAGACAAGAGCACCTCAAGAGACATATGAAAAGCCACTCTAAGGAGAAGCCACATGTTTGCTGGGTCCCTGGATGCCATCGGGCGTTCTCTCGCAGTGACAACCTCAACGCACATTACACGAAGACTCACAGCAAGCGAGGTGGTCGCAACCGCTACGTCGCCACCCTGGATGAGACTAGCCCCGATTACAACCCAGAGTATCGCGGTCAGCTGACACCTGATGGGCGACCTCTCTACGGCCAAAAGCACGACGACACCATGCCTGGCACCCGTCATATGAGTGTCGAGTGGGACGATTAGAACACGGGTGGGAAGAGTAGGATGGGCGGACCAAACCATGATACCCTTGGCAAGCAGGTTGCCATTTCTCCTTTTTTGGTCTTAGATGGGGACAGACACACACAGGGCCAGGCAGACCCGGTCGGCGCTTCGCGGCGTTATTTTGTAAAACATACCTGGTTATATACACCGGATAATTTCCTATGTTGGTTCTGATCTTGCATATTGTTTCTCTTTTTTCGTCAACTTCATTTCCTATCTCTCTTTGATTTTCCCCATCCATTGCTCAAAAACGTGTTTTGGAATGTTGAGGAGGCTTATTCCTTATACCTGAATAATAATGATGCATTGAAAGCTAAAATGGACGGGAAAGTTTTTGTACGCTTCAGGTGATCGATTGTGTCTGCAATGTTCTTGATCTGATTGATCTTCTTGACTACCGACACCTTAATGGAAGCTAATAACAGATGAGCTATTGATGGAAGTCGTGGAGGAAGACTATGAAATAACCAGTGGGAGGAGAACCAAGGAATGAAAGAACTATTTTTTTTGTCAGGTCTGATGCCGTGTCTTTTCTTTCGTCTTTGTATTCCGATAGATCAGATTTCGATCGTCAAATCCTACTACATTGTATTATATGTACTTTCCAGTGGATGTTCGATGGCTTTAGCGTGGTTTTGACAATTCCGTTGAGTTGATCTGGGACCCGTCACACCAGCCGTGGGGAAGAGGGGCGGGATAGCAGCATCGGGCCGAGGTCAAGTCCGCCTCAGAATGACAGTCCGGTGAATTCCAGGAAGGGAAAGAAAAGAGAGTGGGTGGGCTTGTAGTGGAATGGGGGTCCAAGGTAGATGATGTATCATATCTGCAGGCGAAGTACTTAGTAGTAAGATGGATGCAGTGGAGTTGAAGTTACAAGTAGCTTAGTGTAAGAACGAAAGGTGGACACGCATTCATCAGGGCGGTCAGCTCAGACTCACTTCTCTCCACTTTACCCACATTCCGCCCACCATGGCAGATTTCCTATTGGCGGAAGGTTTGCCGCTCCCCATGGGTGTCGGCCATCTTACAGAATACTTCAGGCAGGCTAGCCCCAAAGTAGAAAACAACAACACCAGCCATTTAGTACCTTAGTTTAGTAAGTCTGAATGGTTTGAAGAAGACTCGAAACGCCAGATCTTGCCGATTGCTGAGTCCCTGGTACTTGTCTCCAGCGCTAACATGCAGTGCGTCTGCGGGTATCATCTACATTCTCCTTTTCCAGTCCTCGACCTACCCCCATCACTTTTCTCGCACTGCCCCCCCGGAAATCATATCATTCACGGAGCTCTCATCGGCTTCTTTCTCCCCACTTTCAGTTCCAGCTACCTGGATGGCCTCAAGCATCTGAAGCCCAAAAGGCAATAGTTTCACATGCCAAGCCCCGTGATGAGTGATGTCTGAAGATGTCCTGATCCAGCACAGCAGTAGTAGCATTTATTTTTGGTGCCTACCACCGAGCATACTTCCGCCTCATGGGGTAGGTCGCATGGAATGATGACTTCTGACTCTTTCTCCCCGATCCGTTCCAGATCACTGGGCCACGACACACCGCTAATCGAATTCCTGCCGTCCGATTATACTGTTCGATCGGGAAATACACGCGCTCTGAACTTGGGGGACACACCTCGGGTTCCATGCAATGAAACATGCCGTTCCTCAACATACACTCGTCGTCTGTCTTTGATCACCGATGCATCTGTGAATAGTCCCGAGAGACTCAATATTGTTTTCAAATTGACCCTTGACAGAGAACCAGCAGGTAACTATTTAGCTATCTTCTCTGATGGTACGGAGACAGCTTGCTCGATATGCGCGCCTCCTTTTGTAGATCGACCCTACTCCCCAGGCAGTCGACCAAGAACAGAGAGATGGTCGCACATCCCGAGCATCAAGACAGACTCATCTCACTCACAATCTGTCGACGTCCTCTCAGATCAGGAAGCCAATGCTGCACATGACAAACGTGAGATTCGCTAATTACACAAATCGGCTCAGCTCCAAGCTGTCCTTCGTGCGACATACCTTCGTGAGATGCACGCTGTCGATGACCAACCACGGTTTCAATGCGGGTGCAACACTCTGTACAAGATCTTATGTTTGCTGATTGATTACCACCCAAATCGAGATGGCTGCAAACTTCGAACGAGGAACCACTCAATAAACAGCCATCGTCGAATGTGCATCTGCGCCAGTCAACGAATGCGCTCGGCCGCCTCGTGCCCGCGGAACCACGGATATCGAATTTGTGCTACTTTCCTGAAGACTCGGCCTCGATGAAAGTACATATGTCTTCTGTTTAAGTTCCAGCCCACTGCGCGATTTTTTACGCAGTCAGAAATACCACCCTCTAGTCTGTGGCCATGAGATTCGCGGCAGACCCACGAGGTATAGAGGTCTTACAAAGGTACTGTACATCTCGACTGAGGGAATATGCTGCCGTTCACGACGTACTAAGTCTAAGTCGTTTGTGTCTGGAGTTTAAAGTGCGTGGGGAATTTAATCCATCCCTGCCCTTGTGGGGGGTCGGGGGGGCGAGATAGTGCCACCAAGCGAAGATCAGTGCAGCAACTGCCCCGTCCACATTGACGACTTACTGTAAGAGGCGCTGCCGGTCATTGGGGGGTCTGGCCTTGGCATGAATGTTTTACGAAAAAACTCACTGCGCATGCATGTCCTGCAGAACCGCCCCGTTCTCGAGGACTTCGCATACGCTTGGAAGCTCCTGAGCGGTGCAAAGTTTCGGGGGTCTCAGAAGGCTTCGTAAGTCTGGTTGAACTCGCCCAGCTGTACTGTACCTGAGCAAAACTGTTTGTGGTTCTACCTGCCATCTGCCTGGCCGCTCAGGTATGCGCATCCACAAAAGGGTAGACGATGCGGTTAGCCAGCCTTGTTCTGCGAGACTTCAGCCCGTCAGCCCCCCTGATCCAGCCTCTCGAGCGCCTGCATCGAATCACAAGTACTGTATCAGGTTGTACACTATGCTACCATCCTTCTACCACCCTTAGATACTACGTCGGAGATCCACGTCCTCGGGCCAAGCGCTTGAGGGGATTTGTTCTAGATGACCTTGAATCTGTCATGGGCGATCTCCGTGGAGTCGTTGTGCTTATGCATTGTAGCGTAGCGCGATGAGCGCGAGAATCGTACTTTTTGTCCCCACATCCTGTCCTTGTTTCGCACCTGTTTGTGGGACGGAGTACGACTTACCCACGTATACGCCATTTCTTTCTCTACAGTGACTGGCTAGTATGAGTCGCAATTCGATCACCATCTCACCGATCACACGAACTGCTTCTAGACGTTTCTAGTTCGGGTCTTGTGACCTTGACCATGTACGTGACCTAAACCATGAGAGGCTGCAGTTCACAGGGGCTCATAGACAGTGTTCTTGTTTGGAGGAAAGTCTGAAAATAGACATGTTCATAGTTAAATGCTGCAATCTCAGATGCTCGAGTACAGCTGCGCAGCCCGACGAACCACATCAGCTGTAGTTGTCATCCATCCGCCCTGCTTTCACGGTATTGCGGGCTACCCCTCCAAAGCGGGACTGTGGGATGGCACGATAGCGCATACGAAGTGTCCAATCTGCCTTTGGTTATCCGGCCTCTGATTTCTAATGTCAATCCCCTTGAACAAAACCCCCGTTTGCACGGTTAATGACACCTTTCACCTGGAGGGCCATTTCAGCAGGCGCCCACTGACCTCCACGGAAAACAGCACAGCCTATATTGGAGCCTGGTCTCTCTCTGGAGGTGCAATGCTAGTCACTACCCCACCGAAATAGTATCTGCGCGCCTGCCATGGCATCGTCATCTGCGGTGGCTTGCTACTTGGTACTATCAATTTCACGATAAGTAGTCTGTGCTTTAGCGTATAAATGCCTTGATCTCAGCTTTGCCCCTCTCGAAACAATCCAAGCCATACCTCACTGCGGTCTGTCTCATAGCCCCAACACTGAAATGAGAGGTAATTACCTCTAGGGCACAAGACGAAGGTGATGTGCGGGATTTGGAGTCAACAACATCATATTTATTGAATTGTGGCTCGAGGTTGCGAGTCAGTTGGTGGAACACACTTCATGCAGGCGGAGCAGTAGTTGCTGTTGAAGAATATTGATTGTCAGGGAAAGCGTTTCTGGGTGTGAGATATCAGATGCACTTGATTCTCCCCAGAAAAGGGATGAAGGTCGTGAGTGTTTCGGCCTCAGGCTGATTTCAGGTGTCTGTGATGATCTCATCACTATCCCGCACGGGCCAACGCACTAAGCCCTGCTTACCTAACATCGTATGATTTAAACACTTCTCCTGCGCCAAACTCCTCACTTTCTTTTGCTTCCTGTTGCTATTCTTGCCATTGTCGATGACAAGGGTGGACTGGTCATGTATGGGCCAGCACTATATCATCTCACTTCAGTCCCCTTCTCTACATGATGTCTGTAGAAGCGGCGGAGGGAGATTGCGGGGTCGTTTAGCGGTGGCGTGGAGGGAGGTTGTCTATGGTTCACTCCACAGTTGAACCTGGGTCGATTGTGTGTTTGGATATGTTGTCGCTCACTTCGTCGCTCGAACTATGATGACTCTTTCTCTTTGGCATGATGCAGGACTGAACAAACAGCCTGCTATGAGTGCTCCATTTCTAATTATCAAGCTCAACAGTCTGAGTTCTGAACGGACAAGTGGTTGGACAAATGCTGTTGCAATGTTTGTGAGGGAAAGCGATATTAACTACGTCTTTGAATTGGAATTGTTCATCTAGTATATGGCATCAATACTTATTCTCCTGTAGTATACTATATCTACGCAGACATTATGCCAATTAAACCGAGTCAAAGAACTCGACGGTCGCAGTCCGTCCACGCGAACTTACACCCAAGCAAACAAACAAACAAACAAACAACATCTACACCACAAGCCATACCCACTCCCACCATCCACACTCACTCACCTCAAATCCAACCCCAAGAACACCGTCTCCTCAACCAAAGGTGTC
This sequence comes from Aspergillus homomorphus CBS 101889, assembly GCF_003184865.1. Classification (NCBI taxonomy): domain Eukaryota; kingdom Fungi; phylum Ascomycota; class Eurotiomycetes; order Eurotiales; family Aspergillaceae; genus Aspergillus; species Aspergillus homomorphus. Next base: position 902,152 of record NW_020291888.1, on the reverse strand, counting down.
TCATAGTACGGCCCGACGTTCACAAACCCCGCCGCCCGATACAACCGTAACGGGCCCTCCATCGTCCGCAGCGTATCGAGTCGCATCGCCTGATACCCGAGCTCCCTAGCCCTGTGCACCACGGCGTCCACCAGCGCCTTCCCCAGCCCCATCCTCCGTGCCTCCGGAGAAACATACAGCCGCTTCATCTCGCAGTATCTGATCCCAGCGTCATCGCCCTCTGGACTGGATCCTCCGGGTTGTTGCTGGTTCAGAGTGAGGGCCCGGAGAGCTACGCATCCGAGAGGAACCCGCTCGTCTATGCTGTTGTGGTTGCTGTAGGCGAGGAGTATGTCCCCCCCGTGTAGGGCGCCGTATTTTCCCGGAAGGGAGTGCAGCTCCGTTTCGAAGTCCTGGAATGTGAGGTCGATGTTGAGCCATTGGACGTAGGCGCGGAAGAGCGTGCGGATGGCTGAGAGTTGCTCTGGGGTGTGCGCGGGGATGATGCGGTAGGTTGGGGTCGAGATAGACATTTTCTGGGGAGTATTGGGTTGTGTTGGCTTGGTTGCGTCTGAACCAGGAGTAGGGCCTTGAATTGAACATGTAGTGGCTGAATCAATGGTTTTCATGGTATTCGTCTATTCGGCCGAGGTCATCTATAGGGCGGCGTTGTGACTCAATTTCAGTTGTAGATGTGGTTGATGCCCCACCCAGGTTGAAGTACCGCCCTGTGGGACTCCGCACGAACCGTCTACAGAACATTACGTTCTCCTTACTCTCTGCCTGTCGGCTGGCCTCTTCTTCTATCTACTTCTCTATCTACAATCAATTGTCATGCTGTGCATGGTGGTCAATCGCTCACATCCAACAGACACTATCAGCATGCTTCTCACGTCATACAGCTATCGCTCTCGGGGTCCCACGGCGCCGCTTCGATCGCTAGCTGACGGACTATACAATGGGTCTAGTATTTGGTCTTATCGAACAATATCTTTCCCAATTTCGCTCAATCTATCATTCTGGCATACTCCGACACTCCAAAGTATCGATCACAAGGCACAACCGGGGAGCTCCGACGCCAAGTCGTCGCCGTTATCATGCTCAATACTCTCTTGCATGAGAGTTTAGCGAGCCAACACCTTTTAATCTACGCGGCCAACAACTGAGATAATCTATCCCGTGGGAGAGCTTCCATCAGCATCACCGATCACAATGGTTGGCCTCATCTGTTGACACGGAATCAGCCAACATGGCTCCCCAGACATCATTCGTCCAGCCTGGTAGATGAACAGATGGGGCTCATCAATTAATTCGTCTCCCCAAGCTGAAGATCTTCGCGGCAGAGCGAATCAGATCGCCAGACGAGTCAACGGGAAGAGCAATGCAACCTTCCTAATGCATACTATCCAGGCCAATCTTTCTGGATGGTCTGGTAATCCGCTCTTATTGCTCGTTTCCGAGGGAGTCCCATCGTAGCTTCATCTAGCCTCCGGCTGCAGAATGACGCCGCCAAACCCAATTGGCCACTGCCCTTCTGCAACACCCCAGTCGCGCCTGCGGGTCCTTACAGCATCGTCCGACTCCGTTCGAATATCGGTCGGTCCTGACGAATCAGTACCTTCTTATCAGCACATGCGCTATCAACCCCATCGAGATGCAGAGTCGGACCTCAGCTCTCTCCACTGTCAACTGAGGGGTGCTCGGGATGAGCGCGACGGGGTAATCGTCTATCACCGGGCCTATAAGTAGTGTCAACCCCTCTCCTTCTCGTCTATTATAGCTTCTGGTTCTATCCGTCTAACCCACATCTACAACGCTCCAAGCAGACTCCTCTATTCAGCAAGATGCCTCAAATGTCCCTCCCCGCCATGGGCGTCTTTGCCCTGGGTGCATTCAGCTCTGGTGCCCTGGCGACGATCGGCACCTGCTCCGCAGACAGCCCGCTCAGCTGCCAAACCGACAATGAGGCGTCGTGCTGCTTCGAGTACCCCGGAGGATCGCTCCTCCAGACCCAATTCTGGGACACCGACCCATCCACCGGACCCAGTGATTCCTGGACCATCCACGGTCTCTGGTACGATCGTCACCGACGGAGCACATCCATCAAAACTGCGCTGACAAGCAAAAAAAAACCCCAGGCCCGATAATTGCGACGGCTCGTACCAGCAGTACTGCGACGATTCGCGCGAGTACAGCAACATCACGGCGATCCTGGAGGCGCAGGGCCGCAGCGAGCTGCTCGAGTACATGGACACGTACTGGGTGAGCGACGACGGAAGCGACGAGAGCTTCTGGGAGCACGAGTGGAACAAACACGGTACGTTTAACCAGCCAAATCGTACACAAACAAGTTCCAGCCATTGAACGCATCCATCAGGAACCTGCATCAACACCATCGACCCTAGCTGCTACGCCGATTACACCGCCCAGGAGGAGGTTGGCGACTTCTTCGCTAAGACCGTGTCGCTGTTCAAGACCCTGGATTCTTACACTGTGAGTCGAGTTGTTTCTCTCCCTTGACACTGCCGGACAGCATCCCGAATGGAGCAAGCTAATCAGAAACCAGGCCCTCGCCAACGCAGGCATCACCCCCAGCTCCAGCAAGACTTACGAGCTGAGCGACATCGAGGACGCCCTCGCTGCCATCCACGATGGCTACGCCCCCTACGTCTACTGCAGCAGCAAGGAGCTGTCCCAGCTCTACTACTACTTTAACGTCAAGGGCAACGCCATCGACGGGACCTATGTTGCCTCGGAGAGATGTAAGTCTTCTATCAGTCTGGTTCGGAAAATGGGAGATGCTAATGGTTTGTGCTCGCCAGTGGCGACGACCAACTGCCCTAGCTCGGGGATTAAGTACCTGCCCAAGTCGAGCTCGAGCAAGCGGAAGTAGAGGGGCTCCTTCAAGGGATACTGGTAGAGCAGATGTATGGGAAGGGATGAGTGGGCGGGGTGGTACAAGCTCGAGAGATATTATTATTGTACAAGCTTGTGTGACCTATAATTGAAGCATAAGATGCGATGGAAGTAGCAACTTCGACTACGAGAGATTAGGCTCCATTCATCCATCTCATTCGACCTACACATGTTCGCTGCGTGTAGATTCATTGGACGAGCGACTTTTCGGTTTGTCGTTGTAGCCCGGTCTTTTATTCAAAACCATGACGAGACCATAGCGCGCTGGCCAAGGTTGGCGGCTTGACTGGCTTGTATGTAATGCATGTATCCGGCCCAATAGAGGGGATCTGCTTCTTAAGCGAAGTGTGTGAGGCGTCCAAGTGCGGGATGTCAATTTGGTTGACACGGCTTGGTGGGTCTTCACTGTTCACCGCGGGTGTAGACTTGTACTTTTGTGTCACATGAGCACAAGTGTGCTCACTCACTTGCTTGCAGGTGTAAGCGATGCCTCATGGGAAGACGGCCAGTCAGCCCATGGCCATGGACGGGCGTGCCAGGGACCCCAACAAGGCTCTTCGAGTGCGCGTGTCGGGTATGCCCAGTCCCATTGGCAAGTGCCACCTCATCTTGAGGAGTCATCCATACGCCCAGCACACGATATGCATATGCACCGTATACACAGTGGGATAAACGATCCACAAGCCCCAATCACAGCCCCTTCAAACGCGCATTCCGCCTCTCCTCCTCGATATTGGCACCCACACGATCCAAGAACTCCATGCGGCCATGGAAGCCCTCCTTCGCCTTGCTATGGACCTTAAGCTCATCTTTGAGCCCCGCCTGATCGACATACGCAGCCCAGTCAAGTCGCGACTTCTCGACAGTATTGATCTTGGGCCCGCGGGCGTTCTCATCCTGGCCCGTGATCTCGGCGGCGGGCTGCTTCTCCCAGCTCTTCTTGATCGCGCCGGTCGGGTTGGGATCGAAGCGCGAGACCTTGCGCAGCGGACGCCGTAACTTGACCATCAGGTCCTTGTTGGAGGAATCCTCGGCCACTGTCGTGTCGGTTTCCTCGCCTTTGTTGGCCAGGTACAGCTTCGCTTCGGCCGAGTCCCGGGGCACCAGCTTCTCCTCCGTGATCATCTCGCCCGCGAACTTGTACGTGCGCTTGATCCGCACCATCTCCTCCGTGTACTTCGACGGCGTTTCCTGGCCCGAGCTTGAGGGCTGTGGGTGCTTCTCTGCCTGCTCGTCATCCTTCGTCGTCGTCGTCGCTTCGTTTGCATCCGCCGCCACCACCGCCATCTGCGCCGTATGTAACCCATTATGATTCTCCGGAGCATTCATCAGCGCCCACAACGCATCCACATCGACAGTCGCGCCGTCAATCTTCGCAAGGGGTTTCCGCTCGTCTTGCCTAATACATCCCCCGGACACACGTTAGCATCGTCCTCGATTCGTGTGTGTAGCAGCTGAAAACATACGCGCGCATCTTCATCGCCCGCGTCCGCACGAATCCCCCCGTTCCTCCTTCTTCTTCGTCATCCTCATCAGCAGCAGCATTCTTCCGCTTGGCCTTCTCTTTCCGGATCGTCGCCTCGTCGCCGGAGTCCAGCTCGTCGTCCTGTGTACCTGCTGTTGTGGTAGTCTTCCGGCGTTTGACTTTCGGTTGCCCTGCTGCTGTCTCGTGGGTTTCCTCGTCCTCGTCTGAAGAGGATAAGCCGGCGTCATCTTCGTTCTGGGCGGCGTCGTTGTCGTCGAGTTGGAAGTCTGAGTCGGAGTCGGAGTTGTATTGGTCTTCATCGAAGGCGAGTTCGGATACCCCCGGGTTGAGTTCGGGGTCGGGGGCCATTTTGGGTGTCAGGTATTGTGATTTCTAGTGGGATGGTGAATCGGGAGCGAAAGTATAGGAATTGCGGAGCGGAGGAGGAGAGGAGCAGGAAAAGACATGCGATTCTGCCGGGCGGTGGGCGATAACCTCGTCTGAGCATCCAACCAATCAGAGCGGGTGGGGAGAGGGAACGGGGGCCGAGGCTGCGGACAGTGACTTATCGAGATAGATAAGCTATCAGTTCCACTCGATTCGAATGATGGGAGGAAAGGAGTGAGCATACGACTGGGGTCGTGCTGGAACCAGACTCGGCTTGAGAAATGGGCTTGCTCTCCGAGTTCTGACTTTGACCAGGCCCGTTAAACCCCGCATCGCATCCTACAAATCCCCAGGCGTGGGATGACGAACAACGACAAATCATTATCTCGCAGCCGAGGATGCGATGGATCGACATACACCAGCTATTCAGCATATAAGCAACCGATGAATACCAGCATCCCCGCCATCTCGAGAACTACAAATCACCTCTCCAGCCTACAGTTTCTACCAGATACCGACTGAACAATGGCCTCGCGCACCAAACCCGTCGCCCTCATCATCGGCGCATCAAGAGGTATAGGCCGACAAATCGCCATCGACCTCGCGAAGAACAACTACACCGGTATGCCTTCATCCCCATCCTCCAGCAGCACCTCTGTACCCCTGGACCCCCCATACCCCCAAGGTCCAGACCCAAACAGCTAAAATAAAAAAAAAAGTAATCATCGCCGCCAAATCGACCACCACCACCAAAGAAACAAATCAAACCCCAATAGACCCCAACTCCCCAACCTCAACAATCACAACCGTAGCCCACGAAATCAACACCACCCACGGACCCAACACCGCCCTCCCGATCCCCGTCGACGTGCGCTCCGCAGCCCAGATCGATAACCTAATCGCGCAGACCCTGGCGATGACGAACGGCCGCCTGGACGTGGTCGTGTACAACGCCGGCGCGATCTGGTGGTCGTCTGTCCGGAACACCCCGCTCAAGCGGTTCCGGTTGCTGCAGCAGGTGAATCCCGAGGGGTTGTATGCGACGCTGCAGGCGGTGTTGCCCGTGTTTGAGCGGAATGGGGACCGGGGGAGGATTGTTGTTGTTTCGCCGCCGGTTTATTCGCGGTTTTTTAGGGGGAAGGTTGGGTATGCGGTTGGTTTGTTGCCCTTTTCTTTTCTTGTTTGTGTTCTCGTGGGTGGGGGGGCTAGAGGGGAGGGGAAGGACTGGGGTTGTGCTAATGCTTGTGAATAGGGAAGGTGGGGATGAGTGTGCTCACCAAGGGGTTGGCGATGGATTTTGTGCGCGAGGGGAAGACCGAGATGGCGATTACTAGTGTTTGGCCGGCTGCGGTATGTTGCTTCCCCTTTTCTTTCCGTGGAGCCGGAAAGTTTGAAGCAGAGGGGGTGGGAGATGTGATAATGTCATGGATTCGTGAAGATTGTCTAACGCTATAAACCAGGCCATTCAGTCCGCAGCAACAGAGATGAACCCCGCGGCTAACGATGCATCACGCTCGAAAGCGGATTTGCGGAAACCGGTGAGAAGATATACCATGCGACTTGGATCCTAGGCTTTCGGTTTCAGTTGAGATACTAACAGTAGGCTGGCTCCATCAGACAATCTTCTCCGATGCGATTCTGGGCATCCTGAACACCCCGCCCCACATCGTCAACGGTATGCTGGCGCTCGATGAGGACTTCCTGCGTGATTACTGCGGCGTTACCGATTTCTCCGGGTACGCTGTCGTGCCTGGCACCAATCCCAGGCGGATGATGCCGAAGACGTTGCCCGTGCTGGAGGTGGAGGAGCAGGATGATGAGGGGGTGAGGATGGATAGTGCGAAGAGGGGAGGGTCGAAATTGTGATGTCTCGATCTGGCTTGTTGGTGAATACTCTATCTGATCTGTGAAGAAGCTGAGTATACATCAAAGGAGGCAATAAGGGTGGGGGATGATCTGTATCACCGGCAAATTATTTCAGATTATCACTTCTCCGCTTGGGCTTGGATATGAACGCCAAATAATCAACAGTACTGCACCTATATTCCCGCAAGGTACTATATCTTATCCCTCTCACTACATACATGATACCCCCTGGGCCAGTCTTTAGCATACCAATCATTCAGTTTCATCATCAGCCATTATCAGCCATCACTCTCAGGTCCCCGGATACTGATCGACTTTAGTATCCACCATCCCCACCATCTCCAACGAAGGCTTCTCAGTCAGCCGCTGCCGTGACACTGTCCGCTCAAGCCAGAAGCCTGCTGTCGCGACGATGCCCATCACGATCTCGAGTCCAATCGACACCCCCAGCAACACGAACGACACGTGAGTCACAGTACAGTCCCGCGCGAAATGCGCAGGGGGACTGATATCTGCATCGCTCGACGACTTCCACTTGCAGGCCCAAGAATGGATGGTCTCCGTGTGGTTGAACCCGCCGCGAGCGTTCGCGCCTGGTCGGTAGATCACGAACACAAAGCCCACTAGTGCAGTGATAAAGCCTGCGACTGCTGTGACTCCGGCGAGGAGGTTCAGGCGGCGGATGTGGGAGTGGGGCTAGGGTGATGGTGGTTAGCATGATACTGAAGAACCGATCGAAGAGAGCTAGGTAGGTGACTAACAGATGGAAGGAGGGCAGTGATAATGTAGACCAAGTTCTGAAACGCGATGACACTGCCACAGGCTATTAGGGCTTTGGCTGGATGAAGGTCGAGATTGAGTGGCCAGAGGTAGAGCCACACTTTGCTGTAGGTTGAGGTCTTTCGGTAGTGCTCTAGGGCAACGGCCTCGCAGGCGATAATGGGAATCGCAACGAAGAAGATGAGAAGTGCCAGCCCAAGTCGAATGTAACGGAGGAAGCGAGTGCGGGTCAGAAATTTGGACTCGGCTTCAAGTGAGGCATGAGACGTCGATGTGAGGGACGCTGCCACGGTGGACGATGCAGAGTCCATGGGTGCGGAAGAGTGATGAGAAATGGGGAAGAAAGCGAGAGGTTGCAGCTCTTCAGCAATAGCCAAAAACTAGAGGGCAGAATGAATGCAAATACTTAAACAAAATCGGTCTTGCCAGCAAGCCGGTCAAGCTCATCACAAAAGAAAGAGACGAGACTGAGAAGCGAAGCGTAAAGATGCCTGAGGGACTCTTGCAGGCAGTGGGTATTTATTCCTGTCGCGAGAAAGCAGCTGTCCCTCTTCGGTTCCAAAAATAATCCAGCGGGTAAAGGTTAGAGACCCTGAAAGCCTTCTCCGTGCTGCAGGATCGGCTTTCAAAGGCTGTTAGCCGCCCGGCAAGAATTGAAGATGCTCATTTGCTCGTCGCGATTCGCTTTCCCCTGAAGAACCATTCTTCAAACAAGCAACATGCAGCCTTTCTTCCCGGGCGCTTAGAGGCGGGTCAGTGCAACACCAAGACCACGAATAGGCAACGCAACATTGAGAAGAGGGGTGTTTGATATGCACCAGGTTATTCTATCTCTTGCTTGCGGCGGACAGAGGATGATGATTTGTTTTGACGTGGAGGACTGTGCTTGTGAAGGCAGAAGCAGATATCAGCCATAATCGGTGGATGTCGAATAGGAACCCGTTATCTTGCAGGGTCGTGATGAGAGCATGTTCTCCATCACTTTCAGGCTCTCACCTTGTGAGAACCTGCTTTCTGAGCCGACTGTCTCCATCTAGAAGGATAGTAATGGTCATTGATTCGTCGCAGCGAGCGAGAACACGGGGTAACGGCCTCGAAGCAAGAGCCTCGAAGCGAAAGCATAAACTCGATCTAGGCTTAGCAGCACATTAGCAGGTGCCAGTTTATTCCAGCTTCTGGAGCTGCTTATCCGTCTGTGTGACAACATACATGGGGAAGGCCTTGGCGAGCTACTGGTCCAGGTCGATTGAAAGTGCTTGGGTAGTGATTCAGAGTCCCATCTCTTGTCTGGTCGACCGGTACCGCAAGGCGCCTAGATACTTCCTAGTTAACCCAAGCTTTTATATCGAGAATGTGTGTCATAATCAATAAGACGACACCGCTGGAGGGCCTTCGGTCACTTTTCTGGTGCTTGAGACATGGTGGTGAGTGTGACCTACTGTGCACTCTAATTCCACCGTTCAGGATACTCATCGAGTCTCTGTGTGTTTAACAATCCGAAGCTCCTGATCCATTGACTTCTGTTCACTCGCAACATGACCAAGGACTAAACCTTGAAGCAAGACAAGAGATCGAAACCGAAGAGGCTTGAAGCTTCTCACATGAAGCGCGCCAACCCTTTCCAAAAAAGTCGACACAATTTGTCCTGGTGGATTGCTCTCATGCCAAGCTGACTGTAAGTCCAATGCAAGTAAGCATCTCGGGTCATCTGAACATCAAGAAGCTGGGTCGCGACTTGTTGTAGATAAAAGAGACCGCATCTACTGGAGGTCGAAGAGGAAGTCGCTATGCATGCCGCTCAGTCCGCCTTCTGATAGCGAAAACCAACATGGCAGAATCAAAACACCTGCATTTCCTGCAAGCCATCAAGCCCTAAGCCAACCAGTGCCTTAAGGCACTATTTCACCTTGTGTGGGTGACTCAATCAAGCTAGGTCTATACAACTGAGCTGCCCATCGCCACCTCTACCCCTCCCGAAGAATAAGACAGCTCAACACGCCGAACCAAGCGCTACTCACCACTACTGCTACCAAACTCCTACGTCCTCAGAGTACTGAAATACACCAGAGCCTGTATGGTTATTGTCACAAGCTAGCCATGCTTGCCCCCTCCCGCCGCTTCCCTTCCATATTGTCTGCGGATGTTCAGCCATTCAACGGCGCATTCATTTCTCCGTCCTTCTGAAAGATTCTCCATATGAGCCAGACACCATTCGTCCAGTCCCCCCTCACAATAAAGAATCATTCGTGTCTAAGCCAGCGAATTCGATCTGTCTGGGACTAGCCCCTGTCTCGAGTCTTGGCCATAACGCGTCCTTTGCCCTCCTCGCAATATCGCCATCTGTCCAGGGAAGCAATTGAACAACATGAGCAGCGCTTGATGCCACACCCCACAACATCCCGGACTCGCATAAGCATCTTGCTTATTGGACACGTTTGATCATGATCGTTTTGAGGTTGGGAGAGGCGCTCTGGAGCAATCAGCAAGCCTTGTGCGATCCCGTGCCACCCCTTCGCAGTTGTACCTTGTTCTTTGTCCGCCAACGTATGCGATTTGGCTATATCTGCGGGGAAAGTTGATTCAATCTTCTTGGCGAGATATATGATCGGCGTCGCCCTCAATCAATCTCGAAGACTGAGATCCCGCACTTGCTCAAAGCGGAATTTATCCCTGTCAGGACGTCATGTCCATCAATGAAGAATTGCGGAGCTCATAGAAATTCAACTTTCAGCTAATGTTTTCACAAGAAAATGGTTTGATCTTAGAAGCTTGTGCAGTCGCCCTGACGGTCGACAAATTGTCAGCCTCATTGACGGCGATGGCCAAGAACTATGATCTTGCCTGCGCAGCACGACCTGAGCACCTATTCAAGCCCCGTTGGTACTTTGGTTCCCCGCGTCCTTGCCGAGACGGTACATGATGCTCCGTGGCTCCGTCGAAGTCTGGGCGATAGCGCAAATAGTCCCAAGGTTGAGGGGATCTAGACGTGGTGTATGATATATGGCGGATAAAGATTCAGGCCGGGATCCATCTACGGCGCAAGTCTTGACTTTGGTCAAACCCCAGACAGCCAATCAAATAGTTATCGATACTAATAACACGCGTCCTCCGGGCGAGAGATATTGCTGGGATGTTATTTGGCGATTCTTGGCAGGTGAGCTTCATTGCAGGGTCCCCACGGTCTTATGTCTTGGCATGTGGGAGGGACTCGTCATCACTCATCCCGTCGACTGTATGCATCAAGCTTAGGGATTTCCTCCGAATCTATACCAATCAGGCTCAGGCAAGCCAGCAGGGATGAACGTATCTTCTACACCAAAGGTGTCTTCGTCGGGAGACCGTCGCAGTCTCGGAGAGCAAGGTCGCTTTGGTCAAGGAAATTCGTCCGTACAGCAGTAGCGATATAGGTAGGCGGAATGATGAAGCTAGAGTGCAGCAAACTCTCGTTCAAATTTCACGATGGACAGAAATTCTATTTAAGAGGCGCGCAGTCCGGTGCAGAAGATGAACAGACAAGCAACAACTCTCAGTCTATCCAGCGACAACTTTCTCTTCTCATCTTTCGAATATCGTTCTTTTGCTTCTGATTTCCTCAGACTTCTCCCAGTGTCTCGAAATGTATCTCAAGAACATTGCCAACTTGGCCATTGTGGGAGGTGCGGTCCTGGCTATCGCCCACCCTGGTCATGAGGGAAAGCGTGCTGCTTCTGACCTCTTGGAATTCAAGGCCAACATGCGTCGCGGGCTGGAGAAGTGCGCCGCTCGATTTGACAGCAGCGGTTTGAATGCCCGTGCGGAGGCTCGCCGCAGAGCCCTGGTTGACTCGCACCGCAAGCGTCTCGCTGCGCGGGATACCTCCTCGGTGCTTGCCACAACTCACAACGAAACCGGCGATGGGATCACAGCCGACTCATCTGAGAGCGAGATCTTTGGCAGCAGCAGCAGCTGTGTCCTCAACCCAGAGGGCGAGACAGGCCCGTACTACGTTCCAGGCGAGTACGTGCGCTCAGACCTGCGCGAAAGCCAGGCCGGCGTGCCAGTCACTATTGAGGGTCAGTTTGTGGACGTCGAAACCTGTGAGCCCATCACGGACCTGTACTGGGACATCTGGAACTGCAACGCCACCGGCGTTTACTCCGGCCTCGTCGCCACTGGCAACGGGAACACTGCCGACACCTCCAACCTCAATGCTACCTTCCTGCGAGGTATCCAAAAAACCGACTCTGATGGCGTCGTCACCTTCAGTACTCTCTTCCCTGGCCACTACTCCGGCCGCACTACTCACCACCACATGGTGGCCCATCTGGATGTGACGGTCTTGGAAAACAACACGATCACTGGTGGCACTGTCGCCCACATTGGACAGATCTTCTGGGATCAGGACCTGATCAACGCTGTCGAGGCCACGGCCCCATACAACGAGAACACCGTCACTCTGACCACCAACGCGGAGGATCGTGTCTTTTCCGACGAGACGGAGAACTCCACTTCCGACCCGGTGTTGGACTATGTTTATATTGGCGATGACCTGAGTGATGGGCTTTTCGGATGGATCACCATTGCTGTCAACGTATCTGCCACTTATGACCCGAACTACAGCTTCATCTATACCTCCAGCGGTGGTGAAGCTGTTGATGACAGCTCCTCAACTGGCGGTAACTCGCCCGGCGGTGGCCAGTCCGGCTCTGGGGGACCAGGTGGAAGCGCCCAGTCTAGCGGTGGCCAGCCTGGTGGTTTCTGAGGCTGAGACCGTTGGTTATCTCGATAAAGCCGGGGGGTAAAGTACGGACAGGCTTGTTTGTGGAGTGTTGTCGCGCGCGGGACATTGCTGTTTTTATTTACAACAAGCGTGCCCAATCGGTCGCTCGTTTCGTTTGAGTTTGTTGGTTTGTGCTTTTTAGTTGCCTTAGTCCTGTGTCAGTCTTTTCCAGAATAGCTCAAATTGTCTAAGTCACTCTCCTTCCTAAGCATCCATAGAACCGAGGAGCAGCTCGGAGTCCATCGAGACTGATCCCGGAACCGCGGTTACCTGATGCGAGAGAGTGTTCTAGCCCTGTACCGCTTGAAGAACTGGTTCGGTAAACTGAAAATGCCCGTACTAGGTAGGAATTTCGTAGTCCCTGTGCTCTATCGAGCTTTTGAGAAAGGTGGGGGTTTAAAGCAATAGCGCGTCATGATAATCGAGTTCTCGTCGAACTGAGCGGAGCTGGTTCCACGCAAGCATCCAGCACATTTCTACTTGCGCAGCCTTATGTACAGTACCTAAGCCTCTGTAATAGGAAGGAGTATACAAATGATTGCCAGGAGATCTCAGGTGATGCCAAACACCAACCCGAAACCGGAGCCACACCGCCCCGTGACATCACCCCAATCCACGAATCACAGTCAAGGCGGTCATCTCCCCCACACCCAACGCGATTAATTTTGGCGGGGAAAAAAAGCGGCCGGAGGGCGGGATACCACCGACTTCTCTTTTCACGCAATTGCATTCTGCTGCATTGGAAGCTCAAGTTGTTCTCGGAAGTCCATGCTGCGGTCTATTAGTCGTCTCTGCTCTAAACCCAAATTGATTGTGTCGCCCGGAATCTCGACCAAACGATACCAGTCCGTCATGCCTCTCTCTAAGCTGCAGGGCGTGAAGCTCCCCGCTTCGGCGGATTTCCATGGTGCGTTTTGATTGTTTGGTTGAAATGAATTGCAATACAGCATCTATTGGATAGGGAAGGCAAAGTAAATGCATATGTGCTAATTTCTTGTTACGGTTGAGAATAGTCCATCTCCGCGATGGCGATATGATGAAGCTCGTGACCCCCACCATTAGACAGGGCGGCGTCAACACTGTGTTTGTCATGGTAAATATTCATCCTTGATTGCTTTCTCTCCCTTCTCTCCTAGCGTTGTATGAGGGGTGTATGGTGAAGGTTCTAAAATGAACGCCCCGAGAACGTAATCTGATAATCCCTTTCCGCGCTCTCTCTGCAGCCGAATCTAGTTCCCCCCGTTACCACTGTGGACCGGGCACTCGAGTACAAGAAGAGTCTGGAGGCGATCGAACCCAACGTCAACTACCTGATGAGCTTGTACCTGCACGAGAGTGTGACGCCCGAGACGATCGTTGAGGCCAAGAAGCGCGGCATCACGGGCGTCAAGAGCTACCCGGCCGGTGTGACGACCAACTCCTCCTCCGGCGTGATCGACTACACGCAGTTCTACCCGGTCTTCGAGGAGATGGAGCGCCAGGACATGGTGCTTAACCTGCACGGTGAGGTGCCGTCCAAGGGCGACGTAACGGTCCTCACGGCCGAGGAGCGATTCCTCCCGACTCTGCTGCAGCTGCACGAGCGGTTCCCCAAGCTCCGCATCATCCTGGAGCACTGCACGACCGCTGCGGCGGTCGAGGCGGTTAAGAAGTGCGGACCCACTGTGGCCGGAACAAGTGAGATGAAGACACCATCCCTCCTGGAAGGAAAGCGGTACTAATCATTGTAAAAATCAGTCACGGCTCACCACTTGTCCATCATCATTGACTCCTGGGCGGGTGATCCGTTCTGCTTCTGCAAGCCCGTCGCCAAGACGCCCGCGGACCGCGACGCCCTGCTGAGAGCCGCCGCCTCCGGCAACTCCAAGTTCTTCTTCGGCTCAGACAGCGCCCCCCACCCCGCCGTGTCCAAGAGAGGCGGCGACAAGATCGCGGCCGGTGTGTTCACCCAGCCCTACACCACTCAGCTCGTGATCGACGCGTTCGAGCAGGCCTGCCAGAACGGCGTCCTGAAGGAGGAGGACATCACCCCCGAGATCCTCGAGGGTTTCATGAGCAAGTTCGGCCGCCAGTTCTATGGCATTGGCGAGGAGCAGAAGGAGTTCATTGTCATCGAGAAGAAGGATGAGAAGATTCCGAACATCCTGCAGTCGGACAAGGTGGATGTTGTTCCTTTCCGGAGGGAGCAGCAGACGTGGAGCATCACCTGGTCATCATAAGATTGCTCCCCGGTAATTGCGCGAGATAAAAGAAAAGAGTATTCCCCGAATAAAGTAGCACTTCATCGAGAATCGCTATCTTCGCTTGTTGTTTGCCCCGCTAGTCTGATCTATTTTTGCCTCCCGCAAGTAAGCTCATGACAGACTCAAGCGCCTGCGCTTCGGCAACGTTGACTTTGCGGCCGCCGATCACGGGGTTGCCTTCGTTCCCAGCGGCCAGTTGACCGGCGCGCTCGAGATGCAGTCTAACCCTACTCTCAATGTAGTCGCGTCGTGCATCAGCCTCGGAGTCCACCTCCATCTGATCTTCGGACTGTTGCAGACTCGCCAGCTTGGGCCGAAGTTCTTTGATCAAAGCCTGCAACGCCGGCAGTTGCGACAAGATAAACGTAGTGTTCGTTGTGAGGGGTGTGTGCTGAGTGTTCGATCCGGCCACAGCCCCAACCCGCAACTGTCGCGCAGCCGCGCTCGAGGTCAGGAACGACAGGTCCAGATCCTTGGTTTTCGCTGGCGCTTCGGTATCCGCTTTTGTGGCGTCGTCTTTCGGTACGTTCGACAGCATGGACCGCAACTGCGCAATGATCGCCTCGTTCTGGGCGCTCTCCTGTTTCAGGGCCCGGTTCAGCTTCTTGGTTTCGTGTAGCTTCTTGCGCTGAGCGGAGATCGTATCGGGAGTAGGCGCGTCTTCGGGCGGGGTCAGATCTAGATTCTGTTGGATAAAGTTGTCAGCAAATATACACAGGCGATGAAGGCCGACACGAATGGGGAAACATCGTACCTCATAATGCTTGAGCCGAATCCAGCCCATAAGGTCCTCGGGGACCTTGAAGGTATTCCGCAGGACGAACAGCTCGAATTTGTCGAACGTCTTGTCGACGGTCGCCTCGAGGAGCGTCTCCAGCTGGTGCAGGCCATTCTCAATCTCCAACTGCGCCTCCGGGTAGATCACGTTTCCATCCTCGTCGGTGTCGGGGATCGTGGAGCCGTTGGCGGCGTGCGCGAATCCTAGGCGTTCCGGAGGGGTGTTGAGTAGGCCAGTCTCGAGACTCGAGATCGCTTGGTAGATTAAGTTGTTGATTGAGTTGATGATGTCGTCGATGAGAGACTGGAAATGAAGTCAGCGCTGGGTTGGTGTCGTGTTGAGTTGTGCTCGACGGATGGGCTGGGCGACACGCGCGCATCGGAAGAGAGATGCTGCGGCAGAAGATAGGCGTCAAACTGACCAGAGGGGTGTAGCTGAAATGCTCCGTGAGCAGGGAGGTTGTGGCGTCACTCATGTTCGGAGGGCGCTGGCAGGTAGGCGCATTGTCCGCACTCGATTCGGGAAAAGAGAGAAAAGATGGTGTTGTTTCGGTCTGTTGCGGGTGGACGCGTCAGGCGCGCTCAAGTTGCCGAGGGGAGCGCTCGGGAAGAACAGCGGAGAAGATTTACAGTACGTCAAAAATAAGAAGGCTCTAAGCCATCGATCTCAAGGTTCTTCTAACTCAAATTAAGTATCCGAACTATTCTCTCAATCCGAATTGGTTGTAGCTATAGCATATCGCCTGCCATACATACCGCGCGGTCTTCGAGGCAGAAAGGCGACTGACTGTACGATGCGCGGGTGATATGCAAGACGAGTCACTCGAGGGTTCGATTCTCCTCGTCGGGGCTTAATTCTTTTTAGTCTCTCTATCCTCACTCTAACAACCACCCCACTTTCTGTTTGCTCCATGTGATTGCTCATGATCATTTACTTTTGCACTCTGGAGGGTTTTACTGTTATCGTTTTACCCTATTTGCCACAGTGTCTGTTCCTCTGGTGAGTCATGTAGTCTCTACTCGTGCTGTTGACGACTCAGCCACTGTCCGATTGAGTCACCAGTACACAGAACACAGCCAGCCATTGGTTCGAAATGAAACCAAGGGTCACTCATTAGTGAATCAATGCTATCGCAGTTGCGGCCCTAACTCACTTCGTGCTATTATCGCCGGTCTTGGGCCGGTGACCCTCGCCTCCGGCTAACGTGAGATTTGTATGCAGCCTGGAGGTTGCCTAAGAAGGATTCAGACCCCATACTCTTAGTCCAACTACCATGAACACCTGTACTCATATTTAAGAATCGGTCTACCACTGCCATTGATATCAATATTAGTATTACCAAAATACAGCTTTCTTTCTGCGACCCATTATACACAAATACTCACAAGCATGGCTCATCAATCTCCGGAGCAGATACTACAAACTCCACCTACTATGGACATCTCACCTTCGTTACCCTCACTAGCAAGAGAGTCAAGCTCGTCATCGCGGCCAAGCTCCCCAGAAAGAGTTGCAACCTTGATCTTACAAGGAGACAAACACAAGCACGCCCGAGAATCCTTCATGAAGCCCGCGCCGGTGGAGAATCGGTTACGACCTGCTGCAGGTAAGCCCCCTGTGTCTTGCTCAGCCATCTTATAATCAGATATTGATGATGCTAATGCCCAGGTTCAAGATATCATCAATCGCATCATCTGGGATCCTAGTTTTGATAGTGATAACTTCGTGATTGTATACGAGGACCGATTCGAGGGACGCCTAGAAGCTAGCTTCAATACGTGGAAGAAAGAGACGACGCATGACGAGTTCATCCCACAACACCGCGTCCTTCATATTAAGCGCCGGTCAGACGAGGAGATCGTCTGGGATCGGAGGCGGAGGATAGACAAGATTTTCTCGAGTGGCAATTCTGCTTTCGATTATCTGGGCTTCCTTAGTTGAATGAAACCAATTTCGAGAAGACATGCTATTGATGGTTGTTTGGTTGGTAGCTGGCGTTAGACCGCGAGGCAACACTGCGAGACCCGAGAGGTTGTACGAAGTACTTTCCCTCTTTGCATTGGTTGCGTAGTTCCTTCCTTAGCAACAAGGACGGTTTGCCGGAGACGGGACTATCTTAAAGTACTGCCTAAGGGAAGAAGTCTATGCCTTTTTAGCATCCAGCCCCTTCAGCAGCCAGAGCATCCATCCATATTCAAGCTTGAGATTTGTTTTTCGGGTACCTTTGGCTGTTGATCTTACAGCGCAATGACTCCAAGACGCCGATTCGAGTTCTCCTTTCGCAAGAGATACACCGGTCCGTCCACGTCCTCTTCGAGTATCTCTCCAACGGTTCCTGTCCTTCAATCTCCCATGGCCTTTCAAGCGCTAGGCTCGAGAACAATCTCTGAAGCGACCTTGAAGCAGAAAAATAAACTGGACAGAGCGCCTGTCAGACCGTCCATGTTTCTTGAAGAGAAGGACGACGATGAGAATCAGATATACCCCCTCAAGCCTGGTGCTCCTGCCGAAGTCAAGCCCACTCATCTTGAACGCAAGAGTATGGAGAACGAGTCTGTCCTCCGTCCCAGAACCCAGCATTTCGAAGATCTCTTCACCACCAGAGGTCCTCTATCCTCGCCAAGATCTCAAGTCAGCCATGACTCTGTGATTGTTGTGGAGGTCAAGATCAATACCAGGGTAGGCTTTCAGTTTGTCGTGAAGTTTGTAGACAGATGAAGTAAGGCAAGGACACTGATATCGATGTCAGATCAAAGATGACGACATGCTTGCTTCGATGATCACAACACAGATGGCACGAATTTTCGAAAAGTCTGAGGCCTGCATGATGACCACAATTCAGCAAGATGCCTGCCTCTATTTCGCGAACTCGAATATGCCAGCGTACTTGATGAAGGTTTTTGCATTGCCGTACCTCATAGCACCCATAACCAATCTCCGCAGCACCATCCTGATTCAAGTTGCCCTTGAGAAAATTATGAGCATTGCATCTAACCACGGTGTCATTTTGTTCCTTCCAATGCCGGAGGAGAACCTTGCCACCAACGGCGTGACTGTGATGGGTCAGATAGCAAACCTAGAGCGTGGCACAGGGCTGTTCAGAACCATTTCTCGAACTGTGAGCCGAAAGCTCAAATCTGGTAGTGCACAGAGCGCACCAATTTCAGTTGCGACGACATCCTCATGGACATTTAGCGATAAGCTCTCACCAGTATCAGTGACCGAGAGCCAGTCTCATGAGAGCGCAGCATCTAGAGAGGGAAGAACGTTCAAGTTCAAGTCCAAGCCCAGGTCAACAACAAAGGCCAGGAGTTCTGTTTCTTCTGCGGCCGGTGAGGGCGGAAGTCAACCTGGCTCGTCCAATAACGAGCAGTGAATTTGTGTGTTGTTTTATATTTCAATACTGCCCGCTTTGATTTTGTGTCTTTCTTTCGGGTTTGTCTTGGTTTGAGCAATTTTGTTTGTCCTTCTGTGATTGGGCTCACTTTCCGCAGTCATTCACTCAATGCAGCTTTCTTGACTGAGCATGGTCGAATATGACCCTTATTTTTCCCTCTCTTTAGCTCATCTCTACTATTAGCTCTTGAAGTCTTTCTCTGAATAGCAACGTCGTTCCTCGAAGTCAATCCTCCATAAACACATCTCATCCAATCGTCAAGGTAATTAGCATTTTGATATGGAGGCAGAATATGGTCAAGGAAGAATACTGGAGATAGAAGGCAATCTGTTCGATGCCCCAAATGGAGCAGCATTGATCCGTGAGTCATGTCCCCGTGAAGGATGAATTGCTGTCTTCTCTAATGAACATCAGACTCATGCAACTGCCGAGGCGTCTGGGGCAAAGGCATTGCGAAAGAGTTCCGGGGCAAAGTCAGTCACCGGCTTCTTATCCCCAATTTGCTCGCTTGACGTACTGACAGGATCTCATTATGCATAGTACCCCAATGCTTACTTGTTCTACCGAGCCCACTGTCGAGAATACGCAGCGCACCCTGAAGAAGTGGTCGTCACCGGTGAAGCAGGCCCGCGTCGGATCCAGCTGCCAGAGGGAACCGCGCTCCTCATCCCGCCGCAGCCGGGGGATTCCCAGTTCAATGGCGGGCGTCAGCATTGGATCATCTGTCTCTTCACCTCGCCCGGGTTCGGGACACAGGTCTCTCCGGTCAACATCCTGCTGGAGAATACGGAATGTGCGGTTTCAAATCTGAAGAAGGAGATCAATCAGCTACGTGCTCAGGGGATCGCAATGGGAAGCCTTTGGTCGTGTCGATTCAACTCCGGGCTGTTTGGTGTGGATTGGGCTCATTCGCGGGATATTCTGGTGGGATCGGGGCTGGAGGTTACTGTGGTGAGGCCACCTGGTGCGTGAGGTCGAGTACCACGCGATTTGTGTTTGTTGCAGTCAATTAACGTGGAGTGGTGATTATGGCTTTCGGCATGTTTACTCAGTTGCATGGCAGAGTGTACCATTCGAAGCATCCTGCGCTGGCTCTGATTGATATTCTCTGATAATAGGTTCGAGTGTTTTGCAAGCTTTGTAGTCAGAGTTGTTTTATCTAGGCTTGCTGGAATCGATCTTTCGAAGACGCTTGTCCCTTTTTGTATTGTGTTGTTGATGGGCACACCACCTGCTGCTGTGGCTATCGGTCTTGGATACTCGTATAGTCGCAAGGCCGGATCAAGTTGATAATTACTATTCGGGCTTGAATTTTTGGTCCCTTCTGTACCAGTAATAGACTGGAGCTTATGGTTATTTATTCTTTGCAGGGGTCCGGTGTTACTTTCAAAGTTGAGAGTTTTTTGGAGGTAGTATGTACATACAATTATTTGACCCGATGAGGAAATATGTATTTAGACCAGGCATGAAAGTCACGCTGCGGTACAATTGAGTTATCAAGCAATCAAGAACACTCAAACTAATAACCGTTTACCTATGGCGAAGTATGCACATATTCCTCAAATACAGCTATAGACCCCAAGTCTAGCTTATTCGACGTCGTCGAAACCTATCATAATAGTATCACATGACCTCGCGTTTCGGCCCGCGTCGCGAGTGGTGTCTCCCAAGCCTCGATAACCCGTCAGAACATCGCATCTTCGAGAGCAACAGAAACAAGCAAGCTACAACTTCACACAAAATGCCTCCCGAGCGACAACCGACGCAAAAACGGCGCAGACTGCCATTCAAGCCCCCAAGCCGGGCGTCCTCATCCGCACCAGCACCAACAGCAGGGGCATCATCATCCACAGCCACATCCAAAGCGAACAACCCCAAGTCAAAACCAACCACCAAAGCCTCATCCTCCTCCCATCCCAAACGCAAGACGACCATCAACGCAGCATCCTCCTCCTCATCCTCCAAACCGCGCCAACCGCGCCAACCCTCCAAGTCCACATCCACCTCCAAATCCAAATCCGCCCTCCTCCCCGCACCACCCGCCTCCGACACCGCCTCATCCCACGACGACTCCGACCAAGAACAAGACGAAGACGAAGACCCAACCCGCGAAGCGCCACCCTCAGAAACAAGATCCCCCTCCCGCACCTCCACGCCATCCTCGCCCGCCCCGGAACGAGACACAAACCCAGACCCCGAATCAGAACCAGAACCAGACTACATCCTGGCCGAAATCACGCACGGCACAGAGCAAGAGGAAAGCATCGTAACGCGCGAACCAGTCATCCCGTCCAAGCTCCTGACCCGGCTACTGCACCACCACTTCCAGAACCCCAAGACGAAGGTTGCCAAGGACGCCAACATGGTCGTCGCGAAGTACGTAGACGTGTTTGTGCGGGAGGCGTTGGCGCGCGCGGCGTTCGAGCGCAGTGAGGCGGTGGGTGAGGGCGCGGCGGTTGGGGATGGGTTTTTGGAGGTAAGTTTTCCGTCCTTTCCCTCTTTCTTTCCTGTGGGCTGGGGTGTGGGAAGGGGCGTTGGAGTTCGGGCTTGATGAATGTGTAATGTGTATGCTAATGGGTTGGTTTGGTTTGGGGTGTAGGTTGAGGATTTGGAGAAGTTGGCGCCGCAGCTTGTGATGGATTTTTAGATGGGATTTAGCTGGCTAGTTGGTTGTTTGGTGGTTGGGTGCGTGGAGTTTGATACATAGTACGGGCTTGTGGTTTGTTTCTTTCGCTCAAGTGTTTGTGGGCTGAGATACCTGGTTGTTAATTTGTTTTTATAGGAATTATATCTTGGAAGCGCTGGATGGGCATAAGCGATGTGCAAAATTCACCATTTATATACTCGAGTCTATCCACAGGTCTAAATGATCTAAACAAAGCAATTAGGTTACAGTAAGCTATGCCCCAAACTGGGTATAAATGCTATGAGTGACGCCCTTCCTGGACTCCGCAAAAATTTTCAAGATCCCAACGTTTAAGTCATGTTTCAACCGCTCACCAGAGGATCAGGCGTCGCCATGGCTGACACCGTCTTCGAGTCTCCAGAAGGAGTCGCAGACCCCTCGGCAGTAGGAGCGTTGCTGGCAGCCTCGACTTCTTCCGTCTTGCCATTGGCCTTCTTCTTGGTGGTGACGGCTCCCTTGGCCGTAAGAGCTCCAAGCTCCACGGCCTCCTCGGGCAGGGGCCGGATGTGAGGCTGACATACCCAAAAGGGTCGGCCGTATTCGGCGATCGTCGCCTTGGAGCCGGTCAGCTTCTCGTCCGGCGACCGCTCGAAGCGCTCGGGGAACTGGTCGTATTCCTGGAGTCCCTTCTTGACGGCCTTCTCGACGAGCGCCAAGACGTTCTCAAACGCCGGCATGTCCCCGGGATGTGATCTCGCCAGCGCGTCGCGGACGTCCGTGTGCACCGAGACCATGGGACGGAGAAGCTGGAAGAGGTGGCCCTGCATCACGCCCAGGCTGGCAGACGCCCGCTTGCCCTTCTCACGCTTCTGCCTCTTCTTAGGCGGGCCGTCCTCCTCCTCAGCCTCAACTTGCTGCTCCGACTGCTCCTCTACGGGGTCAGACGGCAGATAGAGAGGCATCCGCTCCGGGACCGGCTGCTCCAGGACGTACTTGTAGATCACATCCAGATAGCGCCGCAGCATCGCGTCGATGCGATATCCGCCCTTTCCATCCCTGCCGCGCCAGTACTCCCTGCCCTCACTGCCGATGGGAGGCGGCTTGCTGAAGATTGACGGATCCGACAAGTTTCCCTCGGCGCTCATCACGGCATCCGCGCCGGTAGCCTCCAAACAGCGGTCCAGATCCTCGTAGTTCAAGTTGTTGCCATTGGCGAAGATGACGGTCTCCGGAGGCAGGTTGTCGCGCAGGTAGCGGATGTAGCTCCAATCTGCGACGCCAGTATTGTGACCCTTCTGCTCCCTCCGACGGCCGTGAACGGCGATTATACTCGCACCGGCAGAGAGAATCATTTTCGCATACTCCAGCGTCTTCTCCTTGGTCTCCTGGATCCGGAACTTGGCGGTGACGGGGATGGACAGCTCGGTGTGCAAGCGGTTGATCAGCTTGTAGATCAGGTCCCAGTCCTCCTGGAGGAACGCCCCGTAGTGTCCGCGCTTCGCGATCCCCTGCGGACATCCGAGGTTCAGGTCCACCGCGTCACAGTACGGCGCCACATGGCGGGCCGCCTCGAGGAAGTCGTCCGGGTCGTTGGCGCAGAATTGCACGAAGAGCGGTCGGTCAATGGCCGGGTTGCCGTCGAGATATGGGGACTCGTCGCCTTCTTCTTTGCCGGCTGCCGCGCGCGTCGGGTGGAAGTGCTGCGCGCGCACGTTGGCCTGCTCCCGGAAGAGCCGGGCGTGGTACATGGGCGAGTAGGCGAGGATCTGCTTCTGCTCGTCCGGTGGCAGGAAGGACCTGGTGAGCATGCGCCATGCCTTCACTAGGATGTTAGTTTTTATTTGTCGTGCAAAAGAGCCTTAAAATGCAAAGATGACCAGTGGGAAGGGCGAGGGGCGCTCACGAATTCAGATCGGTCCACCATGGGCGCGATGATGTACTTTGGACTGCCTATGCTCTTGTAGAATTCCCTGCCGAGCAGCTTCTTCTTCGGCTCGGCTGTGATGGTCGCTGGCGCATTCTGGTCGGCGACGCAATTCTGCGGCGCGGGCGCCGTCTCGGGAATCGCCATTTTCGGGGTTGGACGCAGTGTCGGGGGGATGATTCGCCCCAGCCAAGGGGGAAGAAGCCGTAAGAGCTTTATCTTGAAGACGGAGCAGGAAAAGCCTTTGGCGGACGAAGTAGCCGCACTTCGCAGTCACGAATAATGCGCATACAATCAAGATAGGAAGACCTTGGGGTACAGTAGCGGATGGCGGGCATCTTTTTTCCAGCGATAATTTATCTCGGAACGGAATAAAGCTGTTCCTCTTATCTTATCCAGCGACAGCCTGGAAGATTGACGTATCACTTTTGGGGCGACCTGCAGGCTGACATCGTCGAATGAGGCATCCTTACTGTTCTTGTTCTGTCAAGCAAGGAGGATAGTAACTGCCTAGCAACTTGAACTTCTTCAAGCTCATTCTATTGTGACTGTGTCTGTTACGCCTAAAACAGGGCGACCATGCTAGAGCTTACATAATCCAATAATGAGGCCTTAGCGCTTTTTCGCGAGTGGGTTCAATGTTTTGGGAGAAACTTTCGATATGTTTGTCAAAGAAAGCTTCGCCAATCTTGAGTTCAGAGACCCAGGATATGCCGAGAGTAGTATGTCCAGGGTATCAGGAAGTCAAGATTCTTTTTTCGTGAAACTCTAGCGCCGTGCTCTGAGAGCTTTCGAATTTACAAAGCAAGCCTTCATCAACAATGGACGCCGCAGGGGCTGGTGGTTAGTTGGGGCATAATACCCGACAACAACGATAGCACGATGCTGACATTCCTAGTCTCCCCTTCGATATCATTCTCCGAGGATGGGGACTATGCTGCACAGCTGAATGGCAAAGAGCTGGTGGTCCATCTCAACCCCAGCTCTACAGACTTCAAGGAAGTACAGATCGTGAAACTCAAAGAGAACGGCTCAAAGTTCCTAAAATTCTCCCGCTCAAAGCCTGTTTTGCCATCAAGCACTCACTCCTATGGAGGGGTGAGCTTACCGGAGAGGCGTCTGCTGTGTGCTAATGACGCCCGTGTCTCCGTCTGGCAGTTGGAATCGTTGCAGCTGCAAGCGGAGATCGAGAGCATCGAGCCGGGAGCTACATACGTCGACTTTGGCGGCGATGAGAATGAGATCGTCTATTTCCATGCGTGGAACACCAAGATTACTGTCTTTGGGCTGGACACAGGCCGCAGCCAGGTCATCAAGGCACCCAAATTCTCAAACAACCACGGTTTCGGTTATCGCCCGAAGACCAGGCAGCTGGCCGTTCTTCTCAAACCAGATGCTACTGACTTGCTGACCATTCACGAGTTTCGGACTTACGAGCTGATTGGGCGGGCGGTTCTGCCTACGATGGATGCCCAGGGGCTGAAGTGGAGTCCGGATGGCAGATGGATCGCCGTGTGGGATACTGCGAGTGCAGGCACGAGAGTACTCATCTTCACGGCTGATGGGCAGCTTTTTCGGACGTACACAGGACTTCCGGAGTCTGATAGCTCTTTTGATCTGGGTGTTCGAAGTATCGAGTGGAGTCCTGTCGGCAGTGCACGCGGTGTCTCTGAGTTTCTGGCTGTTGGGAAAGTGGATGGGTCTGTGGACATCCTCAAGAGCAGAACTGTAAGGTATTCTGTTTGGTGCTTAGTTCTTGCACGCTGACCGAACCAGTTTTCTTGTTCAACGACTCTTTCGCATGTTTTCTCAATTGAACAGAACTCAGCCAGTGTCTGGAGAGAACGAGCAACCGAAGATGGCACGCTGGAGTATGCCGAAGCGTCAAGCTCTTCAGCATTCGCTGCCAACTCTGAAATGTCTGGGCCGCCTCGCGGTGTCGCAAACATGGCGTTCAGTGCTAGCGGCACCCTTCTCAGCACTGTAGACCAAACGCGGCCAAACATTGTCTGGATCTGGGACATGGAATCCACTCCAGTCCTTCTGTCTGCCCTCGTCCACGAACATACCATCAGACAAGTGGTGTGGCATCCCACAAAGGCGCAATTGCTCATTACTACTGCGAATACTGCATACTCTGCCGTCCGCTATTGGTCACCCTACAGTCAACCCCTAACAGTGCGCATTCCTATCCCACGGACTGAGACTGGCAAATACGATGCAAGGTGGCTATCGACAGATCAAGACAATGACTCGAGGTTCTGGTTCGGTACACCGGAGGACTATGTGCTTGGCTTCATTGAAGGGGTCGGTGAAGAGCCGCGATTCCATATCCTTAATACAATCCGCAGCAAGCCCGCTGCGGGTAGTTCTGCTCCCTCCGCGAGCCGTTAATCCGAAGGGGCTTTCGAACTTATGGCGTCACGATCTATGCTTTACGAATGTGTATTCGGTTTTCCTGAGCGACGCTTGGAAAGCGGTCAAACTAATGTGTTTTAGTATAAGCATTGTATAGTATCTAATCTTCATCATCTGGACATCTAATTGGATGTGACCGTGGGACTAGTAGCTGTATCTGCTCCAGTCTTGGCTGACAATACGCCCAAGTACCTAATACATATATAAGATTTATTGCTTAAGAATGAGCTTGAAACATTTTGAATGCATCCACGACAGCCATGAACATACTTGCAAAGACATCTAGTATATGAGGCCATACACAACGCCGCGCAGCCAATCACAGCGGCTCCCTGGCCCCTGCTAACCGAGGGCGGCGACAGGCAGTCCAGGGTTTAGGGCTACCCACCACGTGACGCTGAGTCATCCCCCACTCGAATTTCGCACTTGGGCACTCAAGTTTCCGGCCGTTCGCTCTGTTGTGCAGCTCTCCTCCGTCGAACAGCTACATCAGATCGTCAAAATGGTGAGTATAGGCCTTGCGCCGGCGACTTGATGCAGTCGCAGCGACAACCCCAACCTTTATAACCAGACGCAAAATACTAACGACTGTTCCCATCAGGCTCCTACCAGAAAGAAGTGGTCCAAGGGCAAGGGTACGCTATCACACTCCATCTCTCCCCATTCACCCCCGATGCGATGAAAAGTGGTCGGATATCAACCTGTGCAATTCTCGACAATGGTTCTCGGGTCATCGCACGAGTACGATCGCAACGGCGAAATGAATATCGATTTGGAAATCCTGCAGAAGACGCACACAATCGAGACGAAGATTTCGAACAACCCCGAACTGACTTTTGATTTTTGCGGAATATAGTTAAGGACAAGGCCCAGCACGCCGTCGTCCTTGAGAAGCAGGTCGCCGAGCGCCTCAACAAGGATGTCCAGTCCTACCGTCTGATCACTGTCGCCACCCTGGTCGATCGTCTCAAGATCAACGGCAGCTTGGCCCGCCAGTGCCTTGCTGACCTCGAGGAGAAGGGCCAGATCAAGAAGGTTGTCAGCCACTCCAAGATGACCGTCTACAGTATGTCTTCCCCTGGATACTTTTTACGGGGTCTGTGAACGCTAACGATAAATTCTTGATCAGCCCGCGCCGTCACCGCCGAGTAAATGTCTTGACGCTATGAAATGAATTCCTCGCGCGTCCTGTTTTTTACTTTCAAGTGTGTGTGCTACGAATGATATCAAACTCAAGCGGAATAAAACCTCATCTTCGGAAATTTCTTTCTTGGGAAGGGCCGGATGGAGATGATGTATAGGCGTCAAGTAATATTGACTTCTTGAATCAAATCGAAAAAAGATCTGTTCCATTTTTTTCCTGGTGGATTGCGGTGTTTCAGTGTAGGATGAGCAATAATTGTCGACTGGTATAATACGCCATGCGTAGGACAACTGTTACTACCTCTATGAGTTTTTATCCGACATACAAAACGTCACAGCGTCGCTCAAAACTAAGCCTGCATATATCAACAACCTGATATCCCCAAACTATATAGCATACAATCCATCCACCCCACCCAACACCAAGAAGTCCACGAACAACCTACCGCTTCCCAGCAGCCAAAGCCTCAACGACCTGCTTCCTCGTAGGCCTCTGCTGCCTAGCAGCCTGGCACAACTCCCTCTTCTCACCCTCTCCGGAAACCTCCAACCCAACGACCCTCCCGACCTCAAAATACCGCTTATGATTCCTAAAGAAATTCTGCCAGTGCGACACGGCGCGCTCGATACGGCTCCGGGCGTAGCGCACGTCCTGCTCGCGGCGCTTCTTCCGCTCGCCGGACGACAGCGCCGCCAGCTCGGCGGGATCGTCCACGGGCATGAACATCTCCTCCACGCCCGTCAGATCATGCGTCAGGTCCTCCTGGAAGCAGCCCGTCACGAACGCGCGCGTCGCGTCCCGTCCCGCGAAGAAGTTGTAGTGGCCGCCCGGCCCGTAGACCATTGGGTTGGCGCTCACGTCGAAGATGGTTCCGTTTACGGAGACGTAGAGCGGGAGGGTTGGGTCTGTGCCGTTGTAGAGGGAGAGTTGGGCCGGTGTGAGGGTTAGGGGACCTTGCTGTTTTGTTTTATTTGATGGGCTTGTTAGTTGGATTCTACGGTTGGGGATAGGGGTAAACGCAACGCACCAGAAAGCGCATCACTACTGGCAGGCGTGTGAACCATGGCCGGTAGCCCCAGAGTAGCGATTCCGAAGACGTCATGTAGTAGGATAGGCCGCATGAGGCGATTACCAGTGTCGCTAGCACGCGGATTAGGTCGAGGATGCTGATGCCGCCGCGTGCATTTTTGGGGGCTTTGCTGCTGGGTTTCTTGTTGTTGTTGCTGCTGTTGCTGCTGCCGCCAGCTTTGTTGGATTTCTGGCGTTGGCGGACTTCCGACATGGTTGCTTTGCAATCCGGTTGTAGCTGGTTGTGTGGTTGGTTGGTTGGTTGAAGAGGGGATGATTATTAGATCTGTGCCATTGAAGCTCTTTCGTTGAAAGGAGAAAGACAAAATATTCCAGGTTTAAAAATGTATACACGCAAATTCAGGAGGGGTGGTGGGATTATGACAGGTGGTTTGGCGGGTTCCGTCCGGGTGTTTTCCGCGCTCGCTGTTTGATTTGTTTCGCCCGCCAATGGTGTGACTGCGGAAATTGCCAGGACCATTCAGAAGCCAGATATTGTTGATTTGTGATCTATTTCCCCTGCTGGATAAGATAGTCATAAAGATCAGGTATTAAACCAGGCAGGCAAGGGTGAGACATTTATGCTGAGGTGTTGGTCTTAGCAAACAGACACGTATCTATACGGACCCAGACCAGTATCCGGAAATATATACTGGGATAGCTACAGGCATTCATAGTCCATATATCAGCTGCGTTCGTCTGCCAAACCCATCGAGCCCAAGTCTCTCGTAGCAAGTATTTTCGAGATCTCAATTGAGCTGCCAGTTTCATTCCATATATCACACTCAAAGTGTTTATGATCACTACTGGAGTCCCACTTCACCAAGACGTCCCTACACTAGCCGCATGCGGGGCTGGCACCCGGGTTCTCATGATAAATTCCACCAGTGCTTCAAGCACGAGCGGCGTATGAACACACAAGAAATTTACATGATAGTCACAATCATAGTAGCTCAACTTTATACACACGAGCCTCCTTCCAACATATCGACTTACACTTGCTCCTGTCCCTGACCCTGCTCCCAGCTGCGAGAGAACACGTCATTAAGGGCCTCTTGAAAGGTGCGGCAGTTCATGTCGATTAGACCTTTCTTGCTCTTGGACTCTGGATTGCGGATTACCGACACAAGGCACAGGTATCTAGCAGATGTTAGTGACCGCAGCCTCATAACAACCCGGGAAGCATACTTGTTCATCTCCATCAGATGGATCATCGTTTCATCATGCAGAACCACATGGCTTTCCGCCTCCTGGTTCTGCTCGCCTTTGCTTTTGCGACCTGGATTATCATAGGAGTACAGCTCAGATACATCCACAATCACATCGATGTAGTCCGAGCACATCTCGTAACACGACATGTCCACGGGACGAGTGTCAGACGCAATATAGATTTTGCTCAAGACATCAAATAGATAAGTCTTCTCGAAGCCACAATTGTTGGCAAGAGTGTTGATCAGGTTCTCCATGGTCGAGAGATTCGGAATGAGCTTTTGGATGACTTTGCTGAAGGCCTCAAAGACTGAGTAGTCGTAGATAGAGGTTAGATAGTAGTGAACCGGAGCATTCTCATATCCGGCATCGCTGAGCTCGTCAGAGATCAGCTGCACGATGTCCTGGAAGGTGTCTGTGCGGTATTCGTCGGACAGCCCGTCCACTTTGTGAATGAAGACTTCGATGTTTACGGCGGGATAGAGCTGCTGGAGGCAGAGAATGGTACGGTTGAGACGTGAAACAGAGTCCAGGTAGTCGTCCTGAGCATCAATGACCCAGACCAGAGCCCCAAGACCTCCGAAGATGTTTTCGAGATCAAAAGATGGCTCCGTATATTCCAGCTGTCCTGGGAAATCCCAGACCTGAAAATCCATGAACGAGCTGTGAAACATGTCAGCGGGATCTAAGAATGTGACGAATCTTGCTTACTGAATTGAATCTTTTTGGATCCGTGTGGTTGACTCGAGGAACAGCGTTTCATTCGGTGGCATCTTGTGAAACACAACGCTGGCGATAGAAGATTTGCCGCTCCTGTGGACCGATTAGAGCCTGTGAATTAACAAAAAATGAAGCATTGATTTATACCGACGGAGACCCATTAGCATGAGACGCGGTTTGGTATCTGGTGGATTGCCCGTCGCAAGCTGACCAGCCTTGGCCTGAGCCTGTTCAGGCAATAGTTGACTAGATCCCTGCAGCCAAGTTTCATCATTAGCTTCATGCCTATAGTCGTGAGTAGAACAGATCATGCGAAGAGATGATCCCGAGCCAGGCGAGAACAATCATGGCCCCAGAGAGAAATAAATAATTAATCAGTGGCAATGATTCTGAACGCCCAAAGCGAGTTTTGAGGCAAGGTATGGCAATCGCCTCCTGAAGCCATCACAACACGATTATAACAAATGTGGGACGATAATCGCGTAAATCATATGCGGCCAAGTTTAGACAAACATGAGACATGCAGCAATTTGACGAGGTTTATTCCCCTGGATCAAGTTACCACGTCCTGTTTGGTACATGCGAAGGGTGCAACACAGTTCAGAACGTCGCAGCAGCAGGGCATGAATCAATCGGACAGCACCAAGCCCGGCAGACTACGATACATCAAGTGGAGTCAAGAGAAGTAGACAGAGAACAGTCCGTACCTCCATATTGCGGTGATAGCCAATCCAATGGCAAAGGAGATTGAGAACTATAACGATAGTCAGACAAGTTTAGCCCGTTGGGTAGCGGTAGCGCTCGCATGAAACCCACAATTCCAATGACTGTCGGCTTAAGAGAAGCGGAGAGAAGAAGCCTAATAATTTCGGATCCTTTCCGATACGGCAAAAAGCGATATGAACAGTAATTCTATCCACCGAGGCTCAATTTGCATATACAGCTATTGGACCCGGCAGGTACTGTGCGTTGGTCAGGTGACAGTAGTAACTATGCAGGTGAACCGGACACCCGTCACACAAGAAAAAGGGCTTCAAGAAAAGACAGAGGGTTTAGCAGTTGCTGACGTCCATCATTGGCGTAATGATTCAGTTGAAATGGAAAGACGAGGTCACAGCGGAGAGATCAGTGAATCCACCATCCGGCAGCGGATAGTATAAATGGACTGCAATTGGGGAGGCAACGGCTGTCACGTGTATGGCCTTGGAGCAGTCTCAGCAATGATAGCGTTGAGCCTTTCAGAATATGTAGTTCAGAAGGTGTAATATGTGCTCAGACCGGCAGAGTCGATATCACCCGGGGAATGCAGATCGGTCAAGGAAGAGAGAGGAGCAACGAGGAAGAGATACGGTGGTGGGTTGCATTCGATAAGCTCGGCAGGAGATCCGCTTGGCACTTTTGCGCAACTTCATCTTGCCCATCGTTTCCGCCTTGGGCACAACCGACTGCACCATCACAGACCGCCTTGGTGGCCGCCTTTGCAGTGATCGACCCTGCGTCTGTGGGCAGTCATGGAGGCTCTGCAGAGCCTCAACCCAGTGACTTATACGCCCATTCTTTGTGAGTCGTCCATTTGGCCATGGTTAACTATGGAGGACTCGGGAGGGGACCGGAGACGCCCGCGGTGTGAGCGAATTGAAGCAGGTGGTTCCGACACATGGCTTGATTGGTCGGGGCGGGCCCGACCGCCTTCATGCGTCATCACCGCCTCGGCCAGTCCGCCGAACGCTGGGCTGTTGTCTGGCCTTGCCTTTCTTCTCCTCTCCTCGTCGCAGATCAAAACATTGAGATTGTGACTCTGGCACGTCAGTGCTGTCTATCTCGCCATGACCACCCTCAAACCTCGCGAGCCTTACTCCCAGGAGGAGCTGGAACGCCTCTACCCTAGCGACTTGAAGCTTCAATTGGTCCAAGTGGTGAGTTACCGGCATACCAGGAATGACCCGGATTGCGTCTAGACGCTAACAATGGACTATAGTTCCTTCGTCATGGTTAGAAAAGATTATCACAATCCCTTTGTATAGCCAACTAACCATCTACTGCAGGTGAACGAACGCCCGTGTCTTCACGTTTCCAAAATGTATGTAACAGCGTCTCGCAATCAATGGATATACTCAAGCTAATATCGTCAAGGCAGGACTCGCTCCTTGTAAGCCAATCCCTCGAAATCAGCACCATTCCAAGAAATCCCACTGACAATCGTTTGCTTCGAACACAGACTGGTCATACTGCACCGTCGCGCGCCAAATGGTCCAAATGGCCGCCAGCCACAAGGACCTTTCAGCCTGGAACGGATTCCAATGGCGTCGGAAACATGAGTCCTTTGGCAGTAGGGACGAATCAGTCGCTGCAGTTGGTGCATCCGGTGATATCGATGGTATCTGGCAAGTCAAATCAGGCTCGAGATAAGGGAGGACTTGCTGACCGACATACCCAGCCTACACGGCGAGTTAACCGACAAGGGACGGGAGACCACATATGCGCTAGGCCAGCGACTCCGCCATCTGTACGTCGACCAGCTCGGCTTCTTGCCCAAGATCAAGTCCGACACCGAGGACATGTACCTCCGCGCGACGCCGATTCCGCGCGCTCTCGAATCTCTCCAACAAGCCTTCTGGGGATTGTACCCTGCGAGTGCCCGCACCCAGGACTTCCCACCCCCCGTGATCGTCGGACGATCCGTGTCCGAAGAAACACTGTTCCCTAACGAGGGCAACTGCCGTCGCTTCAGACAACTCTCCCGACTCTTCGCGGACCGGGCCGCACTCAGATGTACGTAACCCCGGCCCGAGCTGCACAATGCCGTGTCCCACAACTCACCCCAACCCTCCACAGGGAACGAAACGGACGAAATGGAATACCTGAACAAGCTCTGGTCCAAATGGATGCCCGAGAGCTCTCCACGCGTGGCGGTGGACTCGCACCCGCGCCTCTCCGGCATCATGGACACGGTCAACGCGACAGACGCGCACGGGCCGGCGACGCGCCTGCCCAAGGAATTCTACGACACCAAGGCCCGCGAATACATGGACCGGATCGCAGTGGACGAGTGGTACTCAGGCTACAGCGACAGCGCAGAGTACCGCAAGCTGGGGATCGGGGCGCTGCTAGGGGACGTGGTGGACCGGATGGTGAGCACGGCAGTGTCGCCAGGCGGCTGGCGCAGCGAGGCGGCAGCGGTAGCGGCCACCAACCAACCCAGCAAAGCCATCAAATTCGCCATGAGCGGCTGCCATGACACGACTCTAGCCGCCATCCTGAGCAGCCTCGGCGCCTTCGGCAACAGCAAATGGCCACCCTTCACCTCCTCCGTCGCCATCGAACTCTTCTCCAAAGCCGATGACACCTCCTCCTCCGACCAATCCAGCAGCAGCAACACAAGCCTCCTCTCCCTCCTCCCAACAACCACAAAGTCCGAACCCGAAACCGCCCGCGTCCCCCTCGCCGCCCTCCCGGACTCAGCCCGCCACTCCCTCCGCACCCACTACGTCCGCATCCGCTACAACGACCGCGTCGTCCGCGTCCCCGGCTGCGCCGCCAAGCCCGAGAACCACCTCCCCGGCGACGAGACCTTCTGCACGCTCGACGCCTTCAAGGAGATCGTCGACAAGTTCACCCCGCAGAACTGGAGCCAGGAGTGCATGCAGAATCTGGGCGAGGGGTTGTTCGGCAAGGATGATCGCGAGAAGGTCCCTGCTGGGGTTTAGAGTCTCTCCTGGGGTTTTGGTGGGGCCTGCCCGGGTTGTATAGAGCTTATAGAGCTTTAGTTGTGATGGAATATTGTTTATAGGATTGTAAAATGGATAGATGGGAGATTATTGGGTGTGGGATTAATGTGTCGAGGTGTATAAAGGGGATATTTGATATCATCTATGGGTAGAGTTTGATATTGGGACATAGGAGCGAGCATCTTGCATGCGGGATCAGAGATAGTAGATATTCATAATAATTGATAAGGGTAGGTAGGATATCATCAACCGGGAAGAGACAGGTAGCTCTGGGATCTCGAAAAATTATTTTCATATAGTACTCCGTACCTATGTACATCCACGGTCTAACGTATGATATTATCCATGCAAGAAATCTAATCCAACACCCCTCCCCCCAAAAATGTACTGTACCCGGAAATAGCCTCAAGCCTGCCGTCCCTTCGGGGCTGGCTAGCTCCTTCAGCACCCCGCTCGTGCTCCACGTGCATCAACAACCACAAAGTCAATCAACGCCCAACTAATCAGCCGAGGAGCCATGCTTAGCAAGAGCCAATTTCGCAGCAACGGATTTAGACTTGAACCCGTCCCGGACAGGTGATTTGGCACGCCCACCACCACCACCACCGCCGGCGCCACCGCGTTTCCAAGCCTTCGCATTCGCGGCCTTGGCCTGTCTTTTCTGAGTTTGCGCCTCGGTGACCTGCCGAGCGTTCTCCGCATTAGCGGCGGTGGAAGCTTGTTCCAGGATCATGAAGAGCTTCTCGATGGCCGGGACGTAGGCCTGGAAGATGGGGAAGTCGGCGACACGGACGCGCATGTAGTCGAAGGCGGTGACGAAGGGCCCGCGGTAGGTGTCGCTGGGTGTGAAACCGGGCAAGCTGGGGGTGTTTGCGCCATTGGCTGATTCGTCGCTGGCTACGTACCGGATCACGCCGTCGCCGGTGTTTGCGTCGCGGCCGTCGAGTTGCGGGGTGCTGTTGTCGGGTTCCTCGGTCTCCATCGCGTCGTCGTCGTCGTCCGGGACGTCCTTGGTTCGTAGGGTGCCGGAGCCTTGTCGGCGGTTTGTGGGCCGGGACTTTGGCGAGGTGTCGTCGTTGTCCGAGTCCATTGTGGTGAGTCTCTGATAGCGTTGGCTGAAGTGGGTGAGGAGGAGGGCCCGGGCTTCCATTTGCCGCGCGACCGCCATGGCCTCGGAGAAGGTAGAGTGCTTCTTGGCTACGGCGCTTCCGGCCATGTCGTCTTGGAAGGTGGCTTCGTGGATGAGGACCGTCGAGCCGCGGCCTGTGAGTGCGAAGCTGGGCGAGGGCCGGCAGTCGCCAGAGAATGAGAGCTTGAAGCCGTCCGGGTATACAAGGGAGACGGCCATGGCGCCACGGCAGTGCTGGACTCGGGCGGGTAGGATGTCAGAGAGGCCGATGGCTTCGCGGAGAAGAGCCGAGTGCGGGTCCTGATCATCCTGGAATCTAAGCGTGGTGGTCTTGGGATTGGCTCCAGTCTCCTTCTGTCCAGGATATGTGCCATCGACGCGGCAGTGGCGGTAAACAAAATGAGTTTCGAAAGTACCTCCCTTGACCTGGATGGGATAAGCACTCAAAGCGACTACCTTGCCGAAGCCGTAGTCTTCAACACTGGCATATTCCTCCAGCCAAGTAGTCATCATCTCTTCGCATACAACAAATAAGCGCTTATCTTGCAACACTTTCGACATGTCTTCCTCGATAAAGTCCGTTCGTGGCACACCCTTGGGATAGTTTACCTCATACCAGGCCTTGATCACATTCGCGATGCCCAGTTGATGGTCAGCGTGGAGATGACTGACCCAAATCATCCGCATGTTCTGGAAGACCTCGCGCAGCTTCTCAGGCTCGAAGATACGCCGCAGTTGTCCAAGAGTCCCCTCGCCGCAGTCAAGAAGATAATATCCATAGCCAGGTGCGTAAATAAGGGTGCTGGACACGTTGCGGTACTTTGACGGTACAGACGAGCCAGTGCCCAGAGTTGTGATTTCAACATCAGCACCAGGAAGGTCCTTCTGAAACGTATGCAGTCTTTCCAAGAACGCTGGCGACTGGACCCGGTTGGAGATCGCTCCTAATCGAGCCTTGACCGCATCCGGCAGTGTAAGCTGTGTATTCTTCGGATCATACTGCGGGATCACTTCGGATGTGTTGATTCCAGAAGTGGGTTCCATGTTGATAATCAAACCAGGCTCCAAGGGCTCCAGGGGGGCACGTTCGCTCGAATGACCCACTGCCTCAGTAGATGACCCGGATTGTGGAACGGTTGCATTATCATAGACAGGCATGGGAAAGTTGTCGGGTCTGAGCTGAGCCATCTGCATCGTCGACTGGGCAACCTCTTTCATGGCCAAGTAGTTAGGGCAATAATCTTTGCTAGAAACCGTGTGCTTGCAATGCGACATCTTCGCGACGAATTCCCGCAGTTTGGGATGGTCACCCACGCCTGGTCCCAGAATCCAGATGAAGGCTTCCATATTGGAAGCTGCCGCAGGCGAGTCCCACTCAGGACGGCTAACCAGGTTCTCCACATAGGCCGGAGTAGGCAAATCGATAATCGCGACACCCTTACCGGCCTTGGGGGCACCCAAGACCATATCGGGCGTGATCACTTCACCATCCTCATTCAGAACGCTTTCACCGCTGGTCAATTTGGAATAACTAGGGCCCTTAGGAACCTTCAGAGCCCGGGCTTTCTGGATATCGAACTTTCCTCTGATATCGTGATTCCGGACTATATACGAGATTGCGTCCTCATTCCAGGTTGTCGGAGGGATTTTATCCACATTGGCGCCTGGCCAAGGTTTGCGCACCAGCACAGTAATGTCAGGAAGCGGCTCGCTGCTCCCAGGAGCCGGGCCATGATACCGTTCTAGGTCCTTGGTTTCTGGGTTCCGGACAAACATGACCGCGGGCATCTGCACGTCTGCCAGCTTGCTCTCGTGCAAAGCATCCAGTGACCATGAGGAGTTGAACATATTCGAAACCACGTTCTCCCTGATAACCTGGTCCGCTACTCCCGAAGCAGCCTCATTCTCTTGGAACTCGTCATGGCTCCGCTTCCTGGGGCTCTTGGACCGGACGAAGGCGGTGTCCTGGGGATTTGATTGCGGTTTCGGGCTAATAGACATGACCCAGACCTTGATATTCTTATCCGACCACGTGGGCTCTGCGAATGGATCCGCTGCACCAGGCTGGCGATGCTGAGCCAGGCTCTCCGAATCGTGTTCCTTCATATACAAGGGCAACCCCTGGCGGAAGATGAATTTACGCGCCGTAGCCATCATGTGTGTCAAATTCCTGCCGCCGTGGATGGTCAGGGTCCCTCTCTGCGGGACCAGCTTGCCGTTCTGGGTTCCGTACGGCACTCCGTGGATTTTCTCCGGAAGCGCCTTCTTGGGCATGCCCTGTTCCGCAAGGCGTTTGTTCTTGCTCTCAATTTCGGCCTCCAATGCAGTCGCTTGGCTGTTCAGGCCATCGGCCAGTGTGAGAATCACGCCGAACAGACCGCCAATGTTGCTCATTTCCAGCCGACCAGTCAGAAAGATGTCGGCCATGAGACCGAATTTCACCGACCGGCCAGCGCATGCTCGCTGTGTTCCTTCCGCGATCTGACCGAAGAGGTACCGCTTATCCGGAAAGTGGAGGACGATGGAACTTCCCGGGGTGTCGGCCGTCGGCGTGGTCACCACTTGATAGTAGAACTTCATGGGGTTGATTGCGCCTTTGTCCGGCTCGGAATCGAAGCCCTTGGCTTGATTGTCTTCGGGAACGTAGTAGATGTATTGCTGATCGGGTTTGGAAGAAACGATGGGAGGAACCGCGAGGAGCCTGTGATGGTTGATGGTGTTCGCAAACTTCAGTGAAGACGAAGGAACCGGCACAGCGGGCGTGGCGTAATAGGGTCGTCGATGACGCTGACGAGTGAGTCGAAGATGCGCGGTGGGAGGAACAATGGGATGTCGAGGATTCGATCTGAAGGCAACTCGGCGGACGGCGCTATCAGTCGGCCCCCGAAGAAACAGGAAGGAAGCCAACGTGGTTGAAATGACTGACTGTAAAGCAGCTCTCAGGAGGTATGCATTTGGTGCCTGACAATCATAATCTGGCAAGCTAGAGCAGGGGAATGGGAATGGCGTTGTTGTTGTTCAACGGTGGTTGGAGAGAAGGCAAGCAGAAATTAAAAAAGTTGCCGCCGCGGGAGAATTCCAGCCAAGACTCGGGGCAAGACTCCACCCGACCTCGGTGACAACAACTCCAGCAGCAGCTCTCGCCCGTTCTAAGGTCAGTATTGTTACACCAATACAGAACACTCAGGACTATATCTGATTTCTATATATATATATTTCATGACTTTTGGATATGCTCCTATATTGGTTTGTGGTCTTGTTTCCTATCCGCCAGTATCCAGTACCTTCCGTCCTGTAAATCCATCCATCCCTTGAAGATATCACTTCCAAATAACAGTCCGTATAACCCCATAAGCGCATCCAAACCCCACCATCATCTAGAGGCAGGAGTCCAAGGTAACCAAAGAAAAAGAGTAAGGAAAGAGAAAGAAATAGGAAAGATGAAAGGAAAGCCAGGTCAAGTGCAAAGGCTGCGTTCAAAGCAGAAGATATATAGCAGAAAGTTCATAGGATGAAAGAGAGACATCGGTGTCTACACCCAAGCGTTCAGTTGAACCAACACCCTAGGAAGTGTACAGAATCGAGAACCTCAGGTCGCAAAAGGGGGAATCATGAGAGGTGAGAAGTCATCATGGAAACACGTTGGAAGGCTGCCTCCATGCTGTGGCAAAGTTGAGCAAATCGAGTTTGATGTTCCCGAGGTTGGTTCTCCACCACCAGCTCGAAGGTGGCCGTCGACTTGTCGAAGACACCTTCGAAGGAGGGCTCAGAGGACTCCGAGGAGGTAGTAGCACGGGGCGCGTCAACGAAGAGAGCGAAAGCAGGGTCAGACTCGTCAATCTCAACATCGGGGTTCTCCATGCCGACAATGGTAGGCTCCTTAGCCATCGAGGGGAGAGACTCGAGAACAGGAGCGTCACTCTTCGTACCGGAGATGTTGGGAAGGTAGGATTCCACCATGGTGGAAGCCTTGCCAGATAGAACCTCGGTATCGATCGTCGGCTCAGGGACATCCAAAACGGCGAAGACTGGGGCGTTTCCAAAGTTCATATCGATGCCCGAGTTCCAACCGCCATTATTCAAGCCCATGGCAGAAACATCAAGTCCCTGATTTGGGACCATGACCATGCCAGCCTGAGGCTGTTGCATGGGCGGCTGGGACATGGTTGGTTGCTGTTGCTGGGGTTGGGGTTGAGGGTGTGCAGGTTGTTGTGGTGGCTGGGGCTGGAGTTGCTGTTGAAGTTGTTGCTGTTGTTGCGCTTGGCTGGGAATCTGAACACCACCGACGCTGAGATCATCCAGAACTTGGCCGAAATGAGGGGAAGACAGAAGCGTGCGAACGAGATCTGTCAGGCGGCCGTTCTCCTCAAACAGGGCGCGGTTCTGCAGACGAAGCTCGTGAGCTTCGTTGGTTTTGGCGGCAACTTCACTCTCAAGTTGACCAATGTATTCTGCGAGATAAGTTAGTCACATGTCTTCGCCTCGCCGAATTCTGAAGTATTATTACATACCCTTTCTGCGAGAACGGAACGCACGGGCGGAGACCTTATTACGGAGCTGACGACGCTCCTTGCTGCTGAGCTTCTTGCCCTCTTCACTGGCCAGAAGGCGCTCGTCCTCGTCCATATCTTGCTCGTCCTTCTTGGACTTGGCCATTTGAGGCAAAGACGAAGAAGGGGAGGGCGAGTCGTCGGGCGAACCCATGGCGTTCTGGCGCATTTGCTGCAGGAGCCGCGAGATACGTTCTTCAACAAGTGGGTTCGGCGGGCGAGGAGTCTGGCTATGGGGAGCCCCGTGCTGATGCATATGTTCCTCCACACGACGCTGCTGCTGCTGAAATTGTTGCTGACGGAGCAGTTCATGATGCCTTTGCTGCTGTGCCGCCTTGGCCATGGCTGCTTGTTGCTGGTGCATACCCGGATACATGCGACCGACCTGAGTTGAAGGACCAGCGGGACCGACTTCATGGCCACTCAAGGCGTTCGGATCCACGAATTGGCTCCGGGTGCTGGGATTTGGCGAAAGGAAGTAGGCTGAGGCGGCTCCCATGTTGTCGGACTCCAGGTCCATTTCCGAAGGGTTCCGGGTCGGAGGGCTGTTGAAATCCATCGGAGCATCCTCCCGCTTGAGCTGACTGCCCGCAAACATGTCGCCATTCATCGGGTAGCTGGGGCTTGCACCGCCGAATCCGATCCCATTCATATGATTGAAAGTCATGGCATGAGCCAAGGCGCCTGGTGGCAGACCGGTTTGCTGCTTGTGTTCATCATATTGGTGACTCGGAGCTTGGAATGCGACTGGCGTGGGGTTTGTCGAAGCGAAACCAGCGCTTCGTACATCGCCTGTGTTAAATTCGGTGCTGGGGAGAGTGGGTTGAGTGATCAATGCGGTCTTTGAGCGAGCAGTTTCCGCCGTGGTGTATGCGAGTTGGTCGAGATCCAGAAAGGATTCAATGTCTTGTTCGTAAGTCGAAGGCGCAACGGCCGGGTGTTCCGCCAAGGTAGCCATGATGACGAAACTGTGCTTGAACGGCGTTGAGAAGGCCGGCTACCGTTTGAGAGAGCGAGGGTGCGGTCGACTAGACTCGCCAAAGCAATGGTATCGTGCTTGAGTAGATGGTCCTCAATACGAACGAACGTCACGGAAGCTGTTGTCGATAGTGATAACGAGAGACGATGAGCAACTCGGGATAAGGTTGATGGTTGAGAGATGGAAGAATGGTGTGTGGTTGAGAGTAGTCGATGACGATGAAAAGTGTGGAGGATAGTAGGCTATTGTACAAAAGCGAAAGCAGAGCTAAAGGCAGGGGGTGGGTGGAGGCGGTGGTGGTGGTGATGGTGGTTGTGGAGGTGGTGAGATGGGCAGAGGGAGTTAATGAGAGAAGCCGTAGAGGTTGGCCCGGCTTTGGGGTGGATTGTCGCTGGAGACTGCCAGTGGTGGACGGAGGAAGCCCTGAGCCAGGGGAAGCGAAAAGTCCCAGGAATAGAAATCAGGTAAAAAGGCTTGCGCGTCCTCGGATGACTCAGCGGCGCAGTTGCTCGGAGCCCCCGCTTGAGATGAGCAGCTAATTGGCTGTGAAGGTCAAGCCAGGGCTAGCGGATCCACCTCTTGGCGCTAGGCTCCACTCACAATAATTTAGCCCTGTTTGGGTGAGCCGTTCAGGAGGAAGAAGAGTGAAGTAATTGAACCAGCAAGAGAGAAGAAGTTCAGTGTCACCTGCCAGCCAGTACTGACTGGACTTGCTGTTCCTACCTACAGTACAGCAATCAGGAGATCCTCCGATAAGATCGCATGTTTTGTTTGGCATATCTATACTAAACTACCCATACTCATTCTGCTGCTGTTTCTCTCGCCTTCTAATGCATCGCCCATTCTGGCTTAGTCACATTAATCCCGTCTGCTGGAGGGCCACTTACTATAGGGAAGGGAGGACTCTCCTGCAACAAGGAATGAAGGCCTTCCAGCATGGAAGGAGGAGGTATGCGTGCCCCCAGCAAGATTCTCCCTAAGCCTCCCCTGATTGTCTGCTGCCCCCCTTAGATTAGCCCTCCCTCTCTCCCTCTCACTGCACTGCGACTTGACGGGCCACCACCGGCTTGTCGGCTTCACATTAAACTTCTCTGTCTTGTGCCACTACGCCGCATCCAGATGATTTCTCCGATTGACTGAAACGACGGCCGATGAGGACAATCTCAACGCCAGACATGCTGTGGCACCAATGAGAGATCATCCGGCCACATCGTCCACATTCTGATCCAGATGAATCCCGACTTATGACGTTAGTGGCTCGATAGAGCCAATGGCGATCATCCGTCGAGTAAAACTCCTTCAACCATCTTGCAGCTGCAGTGCAACCCGTGAAGTATCGATAGATTGATATTTTCAGTCCACACAATCGGACTTGATATTCGAATGCAGTGGAACGTCGTCAAGCAAACCGCCCCGACCGATAGGACGAAATTTGGGGTAATGGGGAACCACTGTCGGTCTCGAACAACACAATTAGGCCGATAATCAAAAGGAACCAAGTAAGCCGCCCAGTGTATTGCGACGGCGCCCCCACGATCATGCATTCGCCAACTGAGGGCAAACCCAGCGACCCAAAGAAGTTATGGATTTGGACTCCGTCCTCAGACCCAAGGGCTTTATGTGCAAGCCTTCAGGAGATCAGTTGCGGGTGGATAAACGGCCGTGATAGTCTCCCCTTCCCAGTTCCCACCAAAAAAAGCTTGGCAGTTGACGAGACTCCAAAAGTGCGGGCGAACGCGGGCTTAGCGGCTTAGCCACTCTTCACGAATCACCAGCGAAAGAGACCCCTCGGCCCTTCCAGCCTGTTTCGGACTAGGTTTACTTCTTATTCCGTTCGGGCTCCTGTCTCGCATGCAGTGCGCTCAGGTTTTCAGAAATCAGGACATGGGCCTCAACCTCGGCGCTATTGCTTTTTACTGGCAGCCCTCGTTCTCTGC
Organism: Aspergillus homomorphus CBS 101889; assembly: GCF_003184865.1. Lineage (NCBI taxonomy): Eukaryota > Fungi > Ascomycota > Eurotiomycetes > Eurotiales > Aspergillaceae > Aspergillus > Aspergillus homomorphus. The sequence goes on along the minus strand of NW_020291888.1, from coordinate 860,150 downwards.
AAGCCCCACTGCTCACCTACCAGAAGATCCCGTCTTTCCCCCTTGTTCTAGGGCCCGTTTCAAGTCCTAGCAGCGCAAGTCATCCGGCCTTAGACTACTTGCTTGTTGTGACAGTAGGCGCCTCAGCACTCCACGTTGATTCATCTAGGTTATCAGATAACACCTTCCACCAGACCTTCCCGTGCCCTTGCAAAGACATTACGATCCGGGAGGACCCTCGGCCGGCACACTTCATCAATCTAGAACATTGTGCCAATCCACAAAGTGACACCCAGGCTTTTGGCGAAAACCCCACTGAGCCGGAAACTGCGCGTCGTGGAAGAAGTCTGATCCGCGAGAGTGAAATTCTAATTTCTAGTTAAGTTGTCTACCACGGACTCAGATACACACCATCCCAAAAAGTCAGAACATGCCCTGTCCAGCTAAAGTCCAGACCGCCCCAACCCTTCACGCGCTTAGACATCCTTCTAGAAGGACACACTAGAAGGGGCGTTCAAAAGGCTTGAAGCAAACCGAGGCCGGGTCTCGCCCACTTGTAGCTATTAGACTACCCCTTGAGCCTCAAGCCGACCCTTGGCCGCAGCATCACGATAACCTTATTAGGAAATCGAGACGAAAACTGCCGCTTAGTCATTCCATCCTTAAAACCGAAGTACTATGTAAGTAAGTATGATCTAGTTCTAGCCTCAAACCTTTTGTGTTCAAGATCTAGTTTCGACGCTATTCGAGACGATCTGCGGCCGAAGTCGCTCTTTCGCACGAGCAGAGAATTACGTGGTGGTCTTCAGTTGTCTAGAACACTTTCTTTGTCGACAGCACAGGGCTTAGAATCATCTTGAGGTCTCATATTACGACGACGTCTGCACTCTGTAGTCTAGATTTATTGAGTTGTCAGCGGCATCTACCCATAGATAGGTACAGTACCTAGTCTCGAATGGTCCTTCCTCTGGAATCCCGACCCTATAAGGCGAATCCTACGATCATGGATCGGATTGCCCATTCGGGTATATGAAGAACGGGGCCTTCACCCATCGGCTACTGAAGGGTCGCTGTGTATAATGTATGTAGTGCCGTTAGCTTCGCCAATGCATTGATTCATTGATTCGACCGAGCAAACAGAATACTATCCACTAAGTCGTACTAGTAGTTATTAGCTGGCGGCAGATCACGATCAACGGGGCTCAGAGCATATGCTGAAAGAGAACATGACGTAAAATTAGATCGCATAGATCAGGTCGTTCTTGAATATCCCAATCAAACGTAGTGGACGAGCTAGAGTTGGGCTTAGTCCACGCGACTGAGGCTGAGCAGAGCATACGACGACATGCTGAAACTATGCGAGCAGCAAATCACCACCGCATCCTAGACAAGAAAAAAGGTGCTTACGCTGCAACCTTGACCAACACAATTGCAACAAGAAAAGTCTCATCACGAAGGGAAAAATGGTAAGTTTGCTTCGAAGGATGATGATGCGAGTGTGCGATGGCTGAAAACGGCACCGGGAGGGGTGATGTCTTCACGACGTATTGTAGACCCCACAATTACCAGGCCAAGCCTGGAGTATCTTTCTATAATCGGCCACGCACTGAATATCCCCTCAATTGCACTGCACAAACTCAATTCTAATCCTGAACAACTTGTTTCTCTACATAATACTCGCCCGAAACTCATCGAGTTGCCGTATCGCACCGCACGCGGGGTGGCGGATTTTTCTATTCGCGCTATAACCATAATCATACATAATCTAGTCGTACATCGTCACGACGCAGCATAGCATAAATCATCATAAACCCTCTCTCATAATCAATCAAACAAACAGAAATCACTCATTCATCAGGAGTCTCCTGGTCATACTGCGACTTCGAGCCGCCCTTCTGTCCCGCAGCGCGGGCCTTGGGATCTCCAGGCTTGAAGCTTCCGCTGGAAGCGTGACCGCCCTGGGAGGCGATGTCGCGCTGAGATGACATTAGTATCACCCAGACTTCATCAAATCCGTCTTATAGAAGTTTTGACTAGGGCTGAAAACGAAGGTGAGAACATACCTGCTTCTCAGGATCCATACTGGCAAAGCCACCGGAGTGGCTCGATTGGCCACCCTTGCGGGCGATGTTCTGAACCTCCTCGTGGGAGCGGTTGGAGAAGTTTCCTGGGTTGGTGTTGGAGGCCATGGTGCGGAGGTTGTAGAGTGGTTTGGTGGTGATGGTTCTTGTAGAGCTGGTGAGGATCTTGGGCATTCCGTTAGGAGAGTTTGGTTGTGGTGCTTGGTTGGCTTGATGCTGTGTTGCTACTTTATAAGTTTTGGGGTTGGTGGGGATGAAGTCATCATGTTGTTTGTTTGACATCAGAGTTTATTAATGATATTGTGACGTTGTGATTGATGCAAGAATCAAATCACTCACCATCTAGCTGGCTGATCGGTCTCATTCTCGATGTTCGATTGCCACGCGGAGGGATCAGGAAATTGGAACACTTTCCGTGGTTCCTGGTGAGATTAGATACAGTTTTTGGGATTCTGGTCGGATCCATGTCATCGGGAGATGTCATGTTACCTCTGATTTTATGTACTAAGTAACTCATTGACGATGAATGCACAGTTTGTAACACATCGCAGAATAAACAGACGACTACGACGTAGAAGTGTGTATGACGTTGGCGAGTCGTAGGACGGAGATATTAGCAAGTCTACATAGACAAATAAGAGGGCTGCAAGGCTTGTAGCTATGCCTTTAGCCTGGTTATTTTCCATGCTTGACAGAGTGTCAGTGCATGTGCATGTGCATGTGCATGTGCATGATACCTCCCTCGCTGATATTGCTGATATTGGAGACTCAAGATTTGGGTATGTCGATGTTCCTGTATGCGTAATTCGAGTTAACATCTTGGTCTTTCATCGATGACTCGGGAGGTCGATTCAGCCCGAAACATATCAGCTTCCATTAAAGTAGATTTACGACAATCGCGACAGCTCTCAGCGACATGAGAAACACTCGTTTGATTTCTTTCAGCAGGATATTGAACCTGTAGTACAGCAGCAGAGCTTTCTCTTCAAATTAGACAATCCCGCCTATTCTCTACTCTTTCTCTGTGTCTGCCTTTCCCATCCGAAGTTTTCCGACGAACAGGCTTTGTCCGTGTTATGCATCTACAGTGATCTTTGTATGTGCTCATTGTCTAGAGTGATTTCCGCCTGCAAGCAATGCCAAATACTGGGATCTCTCTCACAACCCGGATATCAAGATGTCAAGGATCATCCTCATATCTCCATATCATCATCTATAAATAACATCCAAGACACCACAGCTACCCTGGGCAAGATTTCAGCTGCATCAAACGCCTGTGCACTTCAACTGTCTCTAAACCTTTGATCCGCACAGACTGACAAACTCTAACATAACAGTCCTCACACTATCCAAGCCACAACCATGGCTCACCAGGTCAGCGGAGCTCGAACCACTCGCGTCCACCACGGCGGCCACTACACCACCGTACAGTCCAGCCACCACCGGCACCCCAACGGCGAGCGACGGGACAGCTATTATGTTCAGGAAGGCCAGATCGAGCCAGGGGCTCCGAATCCCGTATGTTCCGCGCTGGGGGGTGGTATGATGGCCGGGGCTGCGGCCTCCGGCAGAGTGACAACGTCAAGCAGGGCTGCAGGCGTGAGCATGGCTTCGGGAGCAATCAAACACTCAGTGCCAGGCGGCCAGACCACGATGTCTAGCCGGGATATGATGCCAACCAGAACGTCCATGTCCACCAGGGACATGATACCAGCAAGGACTTCAGTGACACACCACGATATGGAGTCAACTAAGACTCCATGGTCCACCCATCACACCATGATGGCACCAGCAAAGACTTCGATGTCCCACCATAACATGGCACCAGCGAAAACTTCAATGTCCTTCCACAACATGGCACCAGCAAGTACTTCGATGTCCTGCCGAGACATGGTACCAGCAAGGACTTCGATGTCCTCCCGGGATATGGGGTCATCTAGAACTCCATGTTCCACTCATCATACCATGATGGCACCAGTAAGGTCTTCCATGTCCTCCCACAACATGGCATCACCAGCAAGAACCTCAATGTCCGCCCACAACATGGCCCCAACCAGGACCGCAGGGGCAGCCGGGGCAGCCTCCGTGGCGGCCGCTACGGCAACATACGTCCACACATCTACCACCACAATTACAACCTCCACTGTCGCCACCGCAAGTGCTTCGGCCTGCAGCGCTCGTGCTAGCCGGGGATCGAGAACGCATGCTTGCTGATGCCGGTCGAGAGCTTGGGGTGGGAGCTGATAATGATGCTCGTAAGACGGACCAGGTCGGGGTTCTTCGGACTCTGAGCGTCCGTGTCGACATTGAAAGGTGCTGATAAGTTTTTTCTTCTTGTATTTGTATCGCTTTGTCTATTCTTAGTTGAGAATAAAGTAAACAAACAAAAAAAATCAAATAACCTATAAAAAAAAAGAAATGAAGCTCTAGTAAGTCACTGCTAGAAGAGATCACCAGGGCGGTTTATCTACTATGAGCTTGCTTTTCATAAACAAACTATGATTCCCTACATAAATTCCTTATGTAGCATAGGAAATGTTAAATATAACATTGGAGAGCCGAAGATGCTAAGTTCAGCTAAGCCTCCATCTTCTTGAATAACTCCGTAACCCATGGGTGAACGGCCCGACAGCCAAACTATACTCGAACCAGAAATCAAGGGGGTCGGCCTTCTACGGCTGTAAAAACATCATAGAAGTCTCTAATAACTAACTACTCGTCGTCTCTGACCACCCCATACCCTAATCATAGCACCGGGTGGGTCCCGAGCAAGCATAATCATGACATGCGCACTCCGGCAGGTGTTTGAGACTGAAGAAGGAATTGGAAGCAGAAACACCGGCTTCATGGGGTTCTGGGAGTAGTGCCCTTTAAGTCTGGGTGGGCAAGTTGCCCAATGTCAACCACGTCACGACCATCAACACCTTTGTAGATCTCGAGAAGGTGCTCTTTGGCTGGTGAAGGAAAGCGACTGATGTATTGATTGATTTGTTTGGGGTCCAATTGTCGATATGCTAGCACGTCTCCTGAGCCACTAAAGGATCGTAAGACGCCGTCGTCGCCGAGGTGGACATATCCGTCACCTGAAGGCTCCTTTGGAAGGGTTGCGACAAGGTCCCAGACATCGTTAGTCTCCTGACACATGTTATAAGAATCTTTTTCGTGTCGTATTGTGCCATAATAGACGCAGCAGAAAGTAAAATAGCGAGGGGTAGAGTTGTCTGGATTTTTATGATTAGAAGACTGGTGAAGTGGACTTCGTTTCTCAGTTGGAAGCTTGCTATTAGGCTGCTTTGCAATTGTTTCTCCTAGGAGGGGTGAAGGTATCCTTTATACGGAGCCACGTTATTTGTAGTGTCCATATCCTACCTAAGGCAGGACTAATAAAAACAGAAATACCTGTTGAGAATAGCTGGGGGTCAGATGAGCTGCCAATCGACCGATTATCTTCTAAAGTAGAGATACGAAAATGTGAATTTGGGAACAAATCGAATGCCAATTCCATGGATGTGAGGGATTTAATTTTCTAATAGCCTTTATCTTTGCGGAGAATGAGAATGAGATGCTAGCATGGCTAGATGTCTAACATGTACTTGGTGCTAGTGATATGCATGTCTCAGTCATGGCCCGAAGGAGACATTGTATGATTAGCCTATGCTAGAGCTGGAGGCCAATTCTCTTAGGGAGGCATATAATATGCGATCCGAGCTTATCCGGTAGGGTCCTTAAGGGTAGTTGGATAGCCCTAGCGAATGGCTTACTTACTTTAGTCTGCATATTATCTTTAGTCTAACAGAAATGACACTTGTTTTGACTAATAAGAATATAGCTTATATTAGAAGTATGACAACACGAGGATGAAAAAATACTTCTTTACATCCGGTGCTCCGCGATAAGTATTAAAAAATGGAACGTCTCATTATCTAGCATCAACAGGCTGACAAAGATGTCCGAGTACACTCTTAAGAGGCTGTTGGGACAAGACTTATCCTCATGAGCTTTGTATAAGTAGTCAATGCTTTGCTACCGCCTATCATAGGCATAGAGCCTGCGAAGTTACTTGAATCTATGTTGACTGACCAGTTGTATCGACCTGCCAACGCCTTAAGTTAACCTAGTCAAAAACAGGATCTCTGACATGTCGTAAGACAGAGTCTGTTTCTGAGGGTTCACATTATTCTTTATCGGGCCTATAAAAAGGACTATGGTCCTGATCTAAACGATGGCCATATCAAGCATGATGGAGCGGTGGGTATGAGCGAGTAATCTTGAAAGACATGTTTGATTCATCGTTGCTGCATGTTGCTGCATCCTGTTGATAATTTTCCTCGCCAGCCTCTCAGATGTGTATAGAGATACTCAGCCAGAGCCGAGCAAGATTCATTTTCTACGTGCCTCCGTCAAGTCCGCTACTGCTAACATAATTGTGTCATCAGACAATTGGCGAGAGAGTAAAATAACTTTGGAAGGATTTCCCTGATAAAGAGGCCTTGAAGGTCAATATCATAAGGTAACCTTCCCGCCTACATCACCATAGCCTAAGACTACTGAAATCTATCCACAGACAAAGACATCAAGGTGAACTCCAGTTTTCGGTCTTTATATTAGAGTGGATCTCAACGCACATTATAACAAGATGGTTTTCTCCGACTAGATAATTCCGAAAAATAAATAGTAGTGAGCTATTTAAACGAACCGTTCTTCTCGCACCTACTCAAGGGAAGCTGCACTCAACCAAACCACCAACGTGCAGTGGTCAGGTTCCGATGTCGACCGAAAGATCTCTCCGCCAGCTGGCGTACTACGTCAACTTCCACCCGAGCGAACTCCGCGACAACTCGGTCGCTGTGGAGACGGAGTACGGCCGAGCACGCTGTAAACTATGTGGCGGGAATGGTAGATGTCCCTTCTATCGCTGTGGGTGGTGCTCTCACCACTTCCACCATGACTGCATCGACAGCCTTCGGCGAGCCGAGGGTGAACAGGGAAGACAACTCGCTTTTGGGTGTGCAAACTGCGGTACGCCATGGATGGAGCGCGGAGGCGGAGAACCTCATGGTCGCTCTGAGTCGCTGTGGGCGTCCCTCTTCGGAGAAGACCCAAGCACTGATCGCCACGAAGCCCAGGGCGCCGCCCGATTTGGCAGCCAATATTACGATCCCTACTCACCCACCAGGGGAGGCCGCGATCACCACCCCAAACGTGCACACCCGACACAGCTGGGTAGCCCGCGTCAGCATCCGCACCAGCCTTACGAGCGTCGACGTTCGCAGTCACCCCCTCGACAGCTCCATCGCGACCATCGGGAGCGCTCACCCAGGTACAGTCCTCAACAAGATCATCTGGTCTATCGGGATTATCCAACCCGGTACAGTCGTCGACCATACCATCGGCGTGGCTATCAGAGAAGTTTTCCCCGGGACAGTCCTCGAGACTATCAGGGTAGTTCATCCCAGAGCAATAATCCTCGACAGCATTATCGGGACTATCAGGTTAGTTCTCCCACCGTGATTCGCTGTCCTTTCTGTTTCAAGACGCAACAAACCTGGCTTGACCTAAAAGTGCATTGCCAATGTTACCATCGTGATGTTGGGCCGGTTTGCCCGAGATGTCAGGTAAAGCTCGAGGATTGGCAGGGCTTCCTTCGCCATTACGAGGTCAAGCACTATGTGTAGGCGTGGTGGCTATACCATATGATCCGGGCGGATTACATGTCGTAAGTCGCGCTTATTGGCGAGACTTTCTTTGATTCTTGAACTTGATCGAGGTCAGCAAGAGGAGCAAGGGAGCAAATAAAAAGGAAAATACCACTAAACCAGATAACCAAGAAGATACATAGGGCTTGAAAGCCTCTTATTTTGAACACTATGCCAATTATTCTATCCAAACGCACATTGTGCATAATCTCTAACCTGTAATCATCGTACACCTAGGTATAATGCAGAGAAAGCCAAGCCCCGGCTACCGAGGATGAAGGCCGAAAACACCAGTCGAATCTATTCCCCTTTAGGAGCCCGACTGCCCCTTCCATCATCGAAGGATGAATCAACGCTTGATTGACTCAAATTTTCATTTACTGGGGCGTCCTCAGTCTTCAAGATGGCCTTTGAGTCATCAGCTCTTTTATTCCTGCATAATGAATTCTAATTTTGGTATTGCCCCCCCTCCTCCCAACCCTTGCTTGTGCGGAACTAAGTAGTATGTATAGATGCATGCTCGCTTGCACAAACTACACGATCGAGTATATAAACCAGTAGCGCAGTACATAGTCATCGATAACAACAGTCCCGACTCTTCAGGAAAAACATTTCTGCACTAAGTCTGTTCCATTGATCTACAAATTGTATCTCGACCGTTATAATAACGCACCAAGAACAATGCCCCCAACAATCATCGCAACCTGCAAGCAAACCCGCTTCCATATCCTCGATCAAGCCTCTAAAGAAGTATTTCCCTCTGGTCCATCCGCATACTGCACGCAGGTAACTGACCCTTGTGGAATTTGACCATAGGTCGACGTAGAAGGCATCACGATCGCGGTTTCCTCGCCTCAGACCGCCGAATCCTCCACCGCAGATATCAAATCGAAGCGCAAGGCTAAAGCGGAAGCCAGAGAACTCATCTCGGATGCGCATCTCCGTCTCAAAGCCGGCGTACATTACGGCTTAGTAGGCCGTAACGGGACGGGGAAGTCGAGTGCGTTTGTCTACCATCACCACCATACCCGCAGTGCGATAGTTATGACTGAAGACTAACTCCCCGATCTCTTAGCGCTGTTACGCGCGATAGCGGATAAGCTGGTGCCGGGGATTCCTCATGCTACGCGACTTGCTATCCTACAGCAGACGGATGCGGATCTGGAAAACGGCGATAATGGGCCCGGGGCCACTGAGGGTGAGGGCGATAAAAGACTGGATTTGCCGGTTCTGGAGTATGTGTTGGCCGGTGATGAGTATAAGAATGGAGTGGTGAGGAAGATAGACAGTGAGTTCGGTTACCCCGCATCCTGCGCTTTCGGCAATAGTATCCTGATGATGTGGCCTGGATAAGTCCTGTCGAAAAGTTTCGAGTCCGACGATCCTCTACAGCCCGTGAAAGCTATTCGGGCTGTTCGCCATGATGAGGCGGAAAGGGAGCTTTTCTTGGCGCGGAAAATGGCGAGTCTGAGGAGTGGTGCGCGAGGACTGCAGGCACGGAAAGATTTGAAAGCCGCTGAGGCGAGGCTTGAAGCTTCGGGGGAGGTGTAAGCTTCGATATTCAAGTCGCGGTTGAGTTGAGCTGAGAACGTTACTTCTTCTAGGATGAACCAGACTAAAGAGTTGACCAATGCCGAGACGATACAGAAAGATACGCAGGCTGCGATGGATGCTTTGCAAGAGTTGCAGTCTAAGCTTGAAGCTGTGGGTTTGTTTTGCCACTTCTCGTTACTATAGTCTGCTAATGTATAAGTGCCTCAGATGACGCTGGTCGACACTGAGCAGCAAGCACGCCACATTCTCAGTGGTTTGGGATTTCATGAATCGATTCTCCGCATGCCAGTCTCGCAGTTATCCGGTGGTTGGCGCATGCGATGTATGCTGGCCAGTGTGTTGATACAGTCTCCGGATATCATGATTCTCGATGAACCGACCAACTATCTGGATCTCCTGGGGATCATTTGGTTAGAGAATTATCTCCAAGGACTGCGGGATAGTTCACAGACAACGATTCTCATGGTATCCCACGACAGGGATTTTGTGAACGCTGTCAGCGAGGAGATCATCATTCTGAGAGACCAGAAGCTTACGTACTTCAGGGGTAACCTGTCCGCGTATGAGAGGGATGTGGAAGAACAGAAGCTGCGCTTCGGCCGCATGAAGGAGGCACAGGAGCGCCAGACCGCACATATGGAGGCCACCATCCGTGAAAACATCAAGATCGGCAAGAAGACCGGCGACGAGAACAAGTTGCGCCAAGCCAAGTCCCGACAAAAGAAGGTCGATAATCGCATGGGCATACAGGTGAATGCTAACGGCGGACGCTTCAAACTAAATCGTGATCTAGTCGGTTACCACTTCACCGCGAGGGCAGAGATCGAGGTCCCGGTGGACGAAAGAAAGCCGTCCATAGTTCTGCCCCCTGCAACAGAGCTACGGTTTCCTGGTCCCTTGGTCTCGATGGAAGGGGTTGGGTTCAGGTACAGTAAGCAACAGGCCACTGTGCTTGATGGGGTCGAACTCGTGATTCATATGGGAGAGCGCGTGGGAATCATGGGTCTCAACGGATGCGGGAAGTCGACACTTATACGTCTCCTCACTGGAAGCAGTGTACCGACGCATGGCAAGATTTCGACCCACCCAAGACTGAAGCTCGGGTACTACGCACAACATTCGATCGAAGAGCTTCAAGAACAAGGCAGATCCAAGCTTGATATGACGGCTTTGACTCTGATGGCGTCGGAGGTCAATGGTGCGCTCAACGACGGCGAGATCAGAGGTCTGTTAGCAACGCTAGGCCTTCAGGGTAGAGTCGTGTCTGACATCCCCGTCTGTCGACTTTCAGGTGGCCAGTTGGTAAGTGGCGCGCGCATTGAGCCTGCCCAGTCAATCAAATCAATCATTCATACAGTAGGTGGCTAACATCTTTTCACGGGTCAGGTTCGTCTAGCGTTGGCCAGAGTCGTTTGGACCCGCCCACATCTGCTCATACTGGACGAAGTCACCACTCATCTCGATTTCGATACCGTGACGGCTCTTTCTGCTGCGCTCTCTATTTTTGATGGTGCTATCTTGCTTGTGTCTCATGACCGATATATGGTACGCTCAGTAATTGAGGGCAAGCGAAGTGTAGAAGAGGGCAGGGATGAGGGACTCGAGGAAGACAAGGGGTCGGACGCATTATCCAGTCAACGACGAGTTGTGTATGTATTGAAATCAGGAAAGCTCAGGGAGCAGGAGGAAGGCGTGATACAGTACGAGCGAAGCCTGGCGAAGGCTGTTCGGAGGATGCTGCCGACCATGGGCTAGGAGACTAGTGACTAGGGTGATATCAGACAGTTAGATAGCCTAGTTATTCATTTCCAAATGGTTGATGTCAACGATCACTGATAACACGTGACCCACCGGCTAGCGGCAGACCCCGAGACCCGCGGAGATGGCGGCGAATCCCATCGGTCGCGATGATAAGGCAGTCCCCCCTCCGAGATCCCTTCAACCATTCACTCAAAATATCACTTGAGCCCCTCCCACCTGGTTCTTTCCCCTGCATGCGTTCGAGTGTATATGCCGCCTCGGAGATGCAGAAAAATGCCAGGATCTGATATTCGCTGAAACAGGATCTTTGTCAAGGATGAATGGATTCACGCTCCCCAGGCGGGGAGTTGCGCCCCTACTCTCGGTTCCCCGCAGGTGTCGCACCCAATCGAACGCGCTTACTCGACCACACAATCGAAGGCACAGTACAAACTCGAATGCAGTCTTGACCGAAAGGTCTGCTGCATCGAATGCGCCTACCACAACTCTTTCTGAATCCGAGCCCTCTCCGTCCCTCCAGTCCTCCTCGTCCCGATGGTCCGCCCTCAGATCAGCGAAGCCCTTCTCCGAATTCCTCACAGACACCTTCAATCGTCAGCACGATTACCTCAGAATCAGTGTGACCGAGCGCTGCAATCTCCGATGTCTCTACTGTATGCCCGAAGAAGGCATAGAGCTGTCACCACCGAACCGTCTCCTCACCTCCCCCGAGATCGTTTATCTATCGTCGCTATTCGTCGCGCAGGGTGTCACGAAGATTCGCTTGACTGGAGGTGAGCCTACTGTCCGAAAGGACATCGTGCCTTTGATGCAATCAATCGGTGAGCTGCGGCGCAACGGTCTCCGCGAGCTATGCTTAACGACGAATGGAATCTCCTTGCACCGCAAATTGGACGCCATGGCCGAGGCAGGACTCACGGGGGTCAACCTCAGCCTCGATACCCTGGATCCGTTCCAGTTTCAGATCATGACGAGGAGGAAAGGGTTTGACGCCGTGATGAAGAGCATCGACCGGATCCTCGAGATGAATAAGATGGGCGCCGGAATCAAGTTGAAAATCAACTGTGTTGTGATGCGGGGGCTCAACGACCGGGAGATCATTCCGTTCATCGAGATGGGGCGTGACAACCCCATCGAAGTGCGTTTCATCGAATACATGCCATTCGATGGCAACAAATGGAGCCAGGGTAAGATGGTCTCCTACCAGGAGATGCTGGCTATCATTTGGGAGAAGTATCCCGCGCTGGAAAAGGTCGCGGACCATAAGAACGATACGAGCAAGACATATCAGGTTCCGGGCTTTATGGGTCGAATCGGGTTCATCACCAGCATGACCCACAACTTCTGCGGAACCTGCAATCGCTTGCGTATTACGTGTGATGGAAATCTCAAGGTGTGCTTGTTTGGGAATGCAGAGGTGTCGCTGCGCGACATCATTCGGAAAGAAAACAATGGCGAGCCCATTGACGAAAACGCCATGAAAGATCTGCGACTCTTGGAATCTGTGACCAGTGCATATCAAGTGAACGGCGAGGGTGATCAACTCCCTCAGAGAGAACAAGAACTCCTCGACATTATCGGCATGGCAGTGAAACGCAAGAAAGCGAAACATGCCGGCATGGGCAAGTTGGAGAACATGAAGAACCGCCCAATGATTCTTATTGGTGGGTAGGCGCGACCCTTCCTTTCCGGGGAATTTGCATGTTGGCGAACGACTGTCATGAATTACGATCAATGCATGTAGAAGGTGTCCTCAGTATGGTTCATAGGATGGTGGTAGCTGTGATTTTTCGCATATAACCATATGATTATTGGGTACTACCTTGGATGCGTGCTGATGGAACGGGACATAGATAATGGACTTATGGGCAAATCAATCCATCCCAGACCTTTTTCCATACCGCGAACCAGGACGACATCAATTGCATGGAACAAGATTCCTGTGCACCTACTCTCCTCCGGCACAGGATTTGCCACACAAGTGCGACACTATTCCAGTGAACGTAATAGCAACCCGTCTGCTGTAGACTCTCCATGTACCCATCCGGACCAGCCAAACGAGGACTTCAGCAAGATATCCCTCCCTACAGCCTCCGATCCCGATCTACCGCATCTCAACAGCTCGCAGCACGTGCACATGACCAAGATCGCGGAGAAGGCCGTGACAAAACGGCAGGCTACAGCTACTTGTCTGGTGCAGTTCTCCAATCCGCAGCCGTGGGAAATACTACGCGAAGGCCGTGGTACAAAGAAAGGGGACGTATTCAGTGTAGCCCGCATTGCTGGTATCATGGCCGCCAAGAAAACTCCGGATCTTGTTCCCCTGTGTCACCCAGGGATCGGCATCACTGGAGTCGAGGTGGACGTGAGGTTAGTGAGTCCCGATGCGCTCTCACGTGCGGACGGATCGATGGGGCACGGGGCGATGCATGTCTTGGCTACTGTGAGCTGCTTAGGACGGACGGGGGTGGAGATGGAAGCGATGACTGCGACTATGGGAGCTGCGTTGACGGTATACGATATGCTGAAGGCAGTTGATAAGGCAATGGTGATTGATGGGGTGAAATTGCTGGAGAAGAAAGGGGGTAAGAGTGGACATTGGATCCGCCAAGAAGCGGTCAAGGAGAACGCATGAGGTCAATCATTTGTTGATAGATACTCATACTTAGTCATATATGAAAAATCGAGCATGTCGAAATGGATCGAAATTCCCGCCACATCTTGAATCTGGGTGAGTGACGTGTGGTTGGCTGTACTATGTATGGTAGTCTCAATGGCCAGCCCTACGAGTCAGCGGCCCAACGGTCGCTGAAGAGCCAAGTTCCGATAGAATCTCGGCCCGCCTCCTCTTCCTCCTCTTTCCGAGTCCCTCCAAGCAAATCCACCCACACGAAACTTTTTTCCTTGGCTCTTCCCTTTCTTTTCCCTTCGTCACTTTCCCAGTTCCTCTCTTCTTTCAACCAACCATCACCGTCTACATTGGAAGTCGTCAAAAATGGAATAACATACGCTTTGCCCCGATAATTGACCCCCACCAGCTTTGCCTAAACAATCAGTTAGACGCAAGAGCTACCAACCCAGACGTCAATTCGCCTCTGCCTGCACTATCAAACTGCCTGTTTTCCGATAACGGAATTGCCGATTAATCTGACTAGCATTACCGATCCCTGCTAACTACTACTCCATTGACATTGACTACTACCATTCAACTACATTAACTACTACACTACCAACCGCCAAAATACCGCCCACAATTCTCCTCACCACCATTAACAAAAACTCTATTCAACCCTTCTCTGCTTTACAAGTCATCTCCACATTGGTGACTCTTCTCAACTGCTTTTCAACGCATCGCCCAAGGATTCAAACAATGAAATATCGGAGAAGATTAAGATTGATACAGATTTTGCAAAGTCCTTGTGGGTAGCGGTGTGCGCTTCCCCCACTCCAATCACCAAACCAGAGATCATCAACCACCATAACTCGAGTGGTTTCAATTACGACAAACGAAGTTGGCAGCTTCAGGCCCCGGGCTGTCCGCTTCGTTACCAGCGAGGCCCAAATCATCCTCAAGTATAGATTGCAAATTCTTGGATGTTCTTATCCACCAAGATGACAAGTAAGTTTCAGCCTTGCATAGTATACGACTCATGTGTCTCTTCTCCCCAGGTTGTGTCTCACATTCCCTTGCATATGGGATGATGGAAACCAAGATCTGGAAGCCTAGAACATGACGTCCTGAGGATCAAAAAACCTTGTGTGGATATACGATTGCTAACATATCAGCATCGCAGACTGGAACTCTCGACGCTTCCTCGGACGGAGCATTATGGCGGTCCTCCCGCCGTTCAACTTCCTCACGCTTCATTATGCCTACTTTATTGCGACGCCCTTGATCTGCAGTGCCATTTTCTGGGGGTCCTCCACTCCTGCGCGCAGTGTTACCTATGTCGACGCTCTGTTCATGTGCGTCAGTGCTATGACTGGCGCTGGTCTGAATACTGTAGGTCACTTGCCTTCTCTGTCCCCACTGTCGTTGGAAGCATCGTCTAATCATGTCCAGGTGGACCTATCTACCCTGAACTCATTCCAGCAATCTCTCCTCTTTGCGCTTCTCCTGCTAGGGCATGCAATTCTCATCTCTATCACAGTGCTCTTTGTGCGGAAGAATGCCTTCCAATCCAAATTCAAACATATTGTGGACGAGCGTAAAAGGAGAAGCGCTTCATCGACTGAGAATTCAAGCCGAATAGCTCACTTGGACCCTATTGCAGAGAATGGAGACACAGAGCATCAGCGGTCGTTCAAATCGGGTGAATCTGCTCATGACGGATCCAAAATCATGGTGGCAACTCGAGCTGCACCTGCGGACGCGAATGCATCGTCATCAGAGGAGGACCAGATTCAGTGGGTTGATGATGATCAGGTCACCCTTGGTCATTTGAACCACCGCCAACAGCATCACCATCATCACGTGTTCCCCATGGTTGGTGTCGGGGCTCGGTTGGATTTGAACAATCACCCCAGAGATGCCGTCCCACGGTTGCCGCAGAGAGAAGAGAAACGAGAAGAAGAGAATCTGCCTGCGCTTAAAGGCATTCTCAAGGGAACGCAGAAATACTTTGCGTCCAAGGGCCTCATTTCGCGGAATTCCCAATTCCATGGTCTCACTCCCGAAGAGCGAGAGAAACTTGGAGGCGTTGAGTACCGAGCAGTGTCTTTTTTGCTGGTCATTGTTACCCTGTACTGGGTGATGTTTGTTGTGTGCGGGATAGTTGGGATGGGCACATGGATCGCTGTGAACCATCCCGAAAAGGCCCGAGAGAACGGCCTGTCGCCTTTCTGGACAGGCGCCTTTTTCGCAGTGTCTGCGTTTGTTAACAGCGGCATGTCACTTTTGGATGCCAATATGGTTGCCCTACAGAGAAGGTATGTCCTCTTGCGGTGGATTTGCAAGATGCAGGTCAGCTGACTTCTGTATCAGCGCGTTTTCTTTGCTTACCATGAGCTTCCTGATTTTGGCTGGAAACACTCTGTACCCGTGCTTCCTGCGTTTCATTATTTGGGCAGTCAAATGTTTGCTGCCAAAGTCACCCTCATGGGCTACATGGAGGATTACTCTCGACTTCATTCTAGATCACCCCCGAAGAGTATGTGCAACCTTTGGTTGCCTTTTCTGCATGACGTACTGACCTCGTATAGGTGTATACAAATCTCTTCCCGAAGCGTCACACATGGTTCCTCATGGGTACCATTATCATCCTGAACGCTATCGATTGGGCTGGTTTTGAGGTTCTTTCCATCGGGAACAAGGAGATTGAGAGCCTGCCCACAGTCTACCGGGTTCTCGATGGCCTATTTCAAGCCTCTGGTTCGTTGCATGAAAATTACGCGACCCCAGGGCCGATGCTAACCCATCCCTGCAGCTGTCCGTGCCGGAGGCTTCTATGTTGTGACTATAGCCGATCTCCGTCAAGGATTGCTAGTTTTATATGGTAAGAGCCTTCGTGGTTGATTTTGTGAACGAATGCTAACGTCTCCCAGTTCTCATGATGGTTGGTCCCATCAAATTATCATTATTTAAGTTGAATCCGACTAACCAATTTATTAGTATGTATCGGCATACCCCGTGCTGCTCACAATGAGGTTCGTACAGTCTTTTCTTAAGCTATGATTATCCGTTTAACACCCCCTAGGACCACGAATGTCTACGAAGAACGGTCCCTAGGCATCTACGCCCACGACGCCGCAGACAGCGAACAAGGATCTCGGCCCTCGCCGAATCTTCTGATCCAGCTCATTAGACACCGCATGCTCGGCCGCCGGGACGGGTCTACCCCCGAAGCGTCCCGAAGCTACTTCGTCCACCAGCAGCTGCGCTCCCAGCTGAGCCACGACCTCTGGTGGATCGCTCTCGCCGTTTTTCTGATCAGCATCGCGGAATCAGACCACTTCTCAAAGCAACCCGTCGCTTTCGCGACCTTCAACATCATCTTCGAGACCGTCTCGGCCTACGGTTGCGTCGGCGTCAGTGTCGGCTACCCCGGCTCGAACGCCTCCTTCTGCGGCGCCTGGCACCCCATCAGCAAGCTGATCTTGGCGGCTGTCACTCTGCGAGGCCGTCACCGCGGCCTTCCCGTTGCTATCGATCGAGCGGTCATGCTGCCGAACGAGTCGCTGGAGTGGGCGGAAGAGGAGGACGCTGCTCTGAGACGGGAGCAGTCGCGTGCGTGGGGCGTGGAGAAGATGCCGGTTGGGTCGGTTTAGAACTCAGGGAGAGGTATAGGTGACGTGAGTATAGGAGGCGGTCGTTTGCAGCGTCGTCGGATTTACGCATGGCGACATTGCTTTCGGGCTTAGATTGTTATTGGTTCTTTGGCTTCTTGCTTTGACTTTCAAGATCTAGTTTTGTATCTTTTTGTTACCTTGACTATGTAGGTAGTCATCAAAAGTTCAATGTTTATTTTTTGTTCAGATTGATTGCGTACTTCGATGTGTCAGGCTATAGTTGTTATGGTGTTCTAGAGCTAGCCAAGCGTAGTCCCGAGTCAACCACAGGAGTCTCCGTGCGTCACAGGCCACCCGTTCTTCACTTCTAAACCCCCGGGGATCTACAGGTATAACAAAAACATTGAATCTTAACTTTTCTATTGACATAAAAAACGGACTGAACGCGGTGGTGATCCCGATAGCTACATAGAGTATAAGGTATAAGACAAAAGGACATTAAGAAAAGCTCGGGCCTGGTCTAATCTAATCCTCCTCCTCTTCGAACTCCATTTCATCCTCGTCCTCTTCCTCTTCTTCTTCCTCCTCCTCCTCCTCACTTCCATCCTCATCCGATGAGGCACCAGCCCCATCAACCTCCTCCTCATCGTCATCATCATCACTACTTTCATCGCTCTCACGGATAGCATCATCCATAGCAGCCTCCCTAGCAGCCTCAGCCTTCTCCTCAGCGCGGCGCTTCTCCTCCTCGAGACGGCCCTTCTCAAGCAGCGCAGCCTTCTCCTCGCGGAGCTTCCGCTGGGACTTGACGAAGGCGCCGAGCGGGGAGCTCTCCCAGTCAACATCCTTAAGGAAGGACTCGACGTCAGCGCGGTTGCGCGGGGTGAAAGTGACAGCGAGACGCTTGTCCTCGATCCAGCGGGCGTTAGCCTCGACCTTCTGGACGAGCAGGAGGAGCATCTGGTTGATCTTTGTGTTCTTGTTGCCGGCGGGGCCGCGGGCGGAGGCGGTCTTGAGCCAGCGCTTGAGGGCGACGACGATGGGGACGCTCAGCTCGGGGAAGGCGATGTGCTTGGTCCAGAGGACGAAGAACTCGGCCAGCAACTCGGCGACCTGCTCGCCCACGCCGTCCTGGTAGACGCGCGTGCGCAGGTACGACTTGGGCGCGCGAATCGCCGTCGCGAAGTCCAGCTGCCGCAGCGTGCTGGTCTTGGGCGCCTTGCGCATCTCCGCTAGGTTCAGCACCTCCAGCAGCGCCGCCGCCAGCGGGATGTAGGTGCCTGTGGTGCGCGAGATGCGCAGCAGTGCCCGTGTCAGTTGGAAGCGCAAGGGCAGGTACTGCGCTGTCGGGATCAGGCGCATCGCTCCCAGTGTGATTTGCACCACTGGGTAGATCAGTGGTCGTAGCGCGGACGGTTTGCCTGCTTGTGCTTCCACGAGCGCGTCGCAGTGCTGCGAGAGGACTCGCGACCAGAAGTCTAGGGAGTGCACGTATTGCCAGTTGTAGACGGTTTTGTAGCTGTCCTTTGATGTGTTGGTGATGCTGCTGCGTAGGTGCATGGCCAGTTGGCGGATGAAGCTGAACCCTGTCGTGTAGGACACGTTCTGGTCGATGCCCCAGAGCTCGACCGCTGAGTTCTTCATCAGGTTCACGCCCGCCAGGGTGTGCACGGTCGTGTTGCGGCTGCCCTTGACTACGCCTTCGTATGTGGCTTTCAGCACCGCTTCCTTCAGGCCTGCGTCGCCGATCACCATCAGTCGTCGCAGGATGAGGAAGGCTGTGATACGCGTCGCCTCGGTTGTTGACACGTCCGCCCAGATGCTGACGATCGTCTTGATGAGCACCTTCAGGAGCTTGCGGAACTGGAGGAGGTAGGGGAGCATGGGTTCGATCGAGGAGAGGGTGAGCTTCAGCGTCTGTTCGTCCGACAGGTTGGTCAGCAGTTGGTGCACCGACGAGGTGTGCGACTTGATCAGCGGCGTGAGCGTCTTGAACTTCTTCGAGTCCATCGACACCCGCACCTTGCCGGACGCGCTCTCCTTGACGGGCAGGTGGTGCGACAGCACCCGGGGAATGTGACCGAGTGCCGTGACGAGCACTTGGTGATAAACGTTCGAGTCGGAGATCGTGTACTTCTGCTCCTGTGCGTCGCCCTGGTTGACGTAAGCCGCCGCGCGGAACGCCAGGACGGCCTGGCGCATCGCGCGGATTGAGTGCTGCTCCTCCATCAGCTTCTGCCACTTCTGGACCATCTCGATGGTGAGCGTGTTGTCCGGTGCCTCCTCCTCTTCATCCTCCGCCTTGGCCTTGGAACCCTTCTTCTTCTTCTTGGCCGGTCCTTCCTCCTCCTCTCCCTCGCTCAGCTGGTCGACCTCGGCCAGGTCTCCGTGGTCTTCGAAGTCAAGCAGCTCGGCGTCGTTCTCCTTCAGGTATTTGTAGAACTCCGGGTCCTTCTCCTTCAATGCCTCCAGCTGGTCCTTGTGCGCCTCGAAGTCGTCCGGGCCGCTACCGACTTCCTCTGCACCGCTGGAAGCAGCCTCCTCCTCCTCGTCGTCCTTCTGTTCGTCCGAGCGCTTGCGCTTGCCGATCTTGGTGGTGACGGCCTTCTTGCGGCCCTTCTTGCTCAGCTCAGCTGCTGAATCGGGGATGTCGAATCCGCCCGCGAAGAAGTCGTCGACGTTCATTTCCGCGAAAGCGTTCTGCTTCTGAACCTGCTCGGGGCTCTCCTCCGCATCTTCATCCCGCTCCGCTCTCTGTTTAGCATTGTCGGCCTTACGCTTCTCCTTCAGATGGTTGCGCTGCTTGATCTTGGCGGTTTCCTTCCGACGCTCGAGAACATCCTTCAAATGCTTCTTCTCGAACTTCTTGGTGGACTTTTTCTGACTTCCAGCCATTGTGCCGGATTGTCTCTTCGCAAATTTGCGGAGAGAGAAGTCGGTATGAATTGGGGGGAGAAAAAAAGAGACGATGAATCCCGCAAATCTCAGGGAACCGGGAAAAAAAATCTGGAGACGGAAAAAAATACATGTTGCGGCAGAATCGAGCGGTGAACACCGTCCCAGCTGGGTGACCGCCTTTCGGTGGTTGTTCCCCTCATGCGGGACAGAGTCCGGATGGTGGCATCAATCATGACATTCTCTCGTGATTCGATCTCATCATGTATGCGCAACGACCTCTGGCATATGCCCCGACTCCCTACAGCTATACCCCTAATCCGGCGCTGGCTGCGTCCATCAACCTCGATGAGGTAAGCTGGTGTATCTGGTCTGCTTGCTGGATCGCTGGCTGACTGGTGCGTTACGCAATACCAGGAAGTGAAACTAGCCTCCAGCTCCGCGGAGCGCGATCTCCACGAGTCTCTGGCGGAGATTTATAGTATCATTGTCACATTAGATGGTCTTGAAAAGGCTTATATCAGGGATGTGGTTACGGAAGCGGAGTACACGGAAACCTGCACTCGCTTGTTGAAGCAGTACAAGTCTAGCTTGGGGGACGATACCGTCGCTAGGGAGTTCGTCGACCTCGAGACCTTCAAACGAACATGGGGGGTGAGTTTCCTCTGGTCATCCTGGACAAATCAAGGCTGATTGTTTATTCCATACTCTAGCTGGAATGCCCCCGTGCCACCGAGCGTTTGCGAATCGGCCTCCCTGCCACAGTGGAACAAGCCACGCATAGTACCGCCGCGGCGAACATGGCTCCGGCAGCAACAGGCCCGCCAGGCGGCGCATCTGGCAGTCTGATCTTGACAGCCACCGAGAATTTCATTACCTTCCTCGATGCGCTCAAGCTGAATATGGTGTCGAAAGATGCATTGCATCCTTTGCTCTCGGAAGTGATTCAATCCGTCAACAAGGTCACGGATGCGGATTTTGAGAACCGGGGCAAGATCATTCAGTGGCTTATCACTCTGAACCAGATGCGAGCGACCGAGGAACTTAGTGAGGAGCAGGCTAGGGAGTTGTCATTTGATATCGAGCAAGCGTACATGGGTTTCAAGTCGACCTTGGGCTAAGAGGATCGAAGATAAGAGGCGGGCGAATGTCATTATTTCACAGCATTGGTGCTTGGCGTCTGGAGTTAGATACCAACAGAAGTTTTGATCTCTTTCATACCTATCTAGATGATGATGAGGTGGAGGATGGACTGATTAGACGGAAAACGTGCTTATCTCGGCATTCAGACTGTGCCGGAGCGGATCCGATCCGCGGAACAACTCACACCAGCCTTTCCTCTTTGGGCAATCACGACTTTTTTTTGCAGGCCCAGATCCGATATCCCCAATCCTCGTTTTGCCACAGATCCGGGGTTTTAAAAGAGAGAGAGCTGGTCAGCATTCTTCTACACTACCTCGAACTTCACCCAGCACAGCCGAGTCATCCCTTCGCATCTCGACACCATGATCAGCGCCGATCCCGACGAGCCTATCCATGGTGCGTTCGCCCCTCCACATTAGTCCCTGACTGATAGGAGCGATAATGAACTGATAAGCCACCCACAGTGCTCGATCTTCCCCAGATCTATGCGAAGCCCTCAGGCACCGAACTCATCCAAGCCCTCACTCTTCTGTCAGTGAAGCCGCGAAGCTTTGGTCCCAAAGCCCTTGAAGCGGTGAAGAGTCAGACCGTCCACCCGGCCGGTATAACCCGCTATCTGACATCCATCATCTCGAGTCCGCTGTCATGGCTCGATACCGATGAGCTTCGGGAGGCTGTCTGGGATGCCGCTGCAGCCCGACTCAGCGAACGCTCAGGTCGAACCGGTACGTTGAAGTGTTACCGGTTGTTGTGGCCGTTATTATCACTGGCTGGCTGGCCGGCTGGTTTGGCGGGGCACCCAATCTGACACCGACCATAGCGATGCCCGCCATGTCCCGAGTCTTCATGATCCCGACCTCCGATGGCGAAGAATACACCCTCACCTTGCACGAGCCGTCTCTCACGGCCGACAACCTGGGTATGAAAACCTG
Source organism: Aspergillus homomorphus CBS 101889 (assembly GCF_003184865.1). Lineage (NCBI taxonomy): Eukaryota > Fungi > Ascomycota > Eurotiomycetes > Eurotiales > Aspergillaceae > Aspergillus > Aspergillus homomorphus. The sequence goes on along the minus strand of NW_020291888.1, from coordinate 837,881 downwards.
GGTTTCCTCGTACCTTCTCTCCATCCGCCTCCACTCCCTCCTCGAATCGCCCCCGCAACTCGTCCCCGTCGCCACCACCACCCCGAAGCTCCACCTTAACCGCACCCTCCGCGCCTTGGAACTAGGCGCAGGCACCGGTCTCGTCGGCCTCTCCTTCGCCGCTCTCCGCGGCCAATCCGCCAGCATCCACCTCACCGACCTCCCAGCCATCGTGCCGAACCTCGCGCACAACGCCGCCCTCAACGTCGAGCTGCTCACCCGCACCGGCGCAACCGTCACCACCGGCGTCCTAGACTGGTCCGTGGCGCCCGCGCCCCTCCCCACCCCCGAGCAGCAGTACGACCTCATCCTCGCAGCCGACCCGCTATACTCGCCCAACCACCCGAAGTGGCTCGTCGACACGATCACGCACTGGCTGAGCCGGGGTCTCGACGCCCGCGTCGTCGTCGAGATGCCGCTGCGTGACGCGTACATCCCGCAGGTGCAGGACTTCCGACAGCGGATGGGCCAGCTGGGCCTCGCGGTCGTCGACGAGGGCGAAGAGGTCGGATACGATGACTGGGAGTCGGCCGACGGAGGTGCCCTCGAGGTCCGATGCTGGTGGTCTGTCTGGGGATGGAGCGAGAAGCTTTAGCTTGCTTGTGAGGCAGCAACGCCTACTCCCCCCTCCCACTCAAATTGCGGTTGGTCCTTCCAACCGCAGTAATCCATCGCATCTTTTCCCACGACCGTCACGAAACATCAACGATACATACAGCAACAACAACAACAACAATAGCAGCGAGACCATAGCATAGACAAGCGCGATAGAACCATACACACCTACTAGAACAGGAGCCCTCCGGTTCCTCAATTCACTCGCATCAGCTAGAGCCAGATAGAGCGTTAGAGCAATGGTATATACAGCATATGCATATCTCAATTTGGATGAATAGCTCAATTGATTGTCTAACTTCTTCTTTACTTAACAACCATAGACCCCGCTTGCAACTTCGTAAGAATTAGACCATATAGACACCCAAAAAGCGAGGATTCAAAGAAGGTATAAATGAATCAGGGTGTAAGCAGGCTTGCCCCCTGGTGTATCTCGCTTCTTATTTCTATTTCTCTTAATCTCGTAGCATTGTAGATCCGACATGATAACTCCCCAGGTTCAAGCTCCATATGATTTCTACGTCATCGGTGTATTCCTCAGAACTGAATAGCGCGCTTGATTCCCAAGGCCTCAGTGAGGTGTATGATATAATCCTAAGATCTGAAATAAGATGCTCTTTTCTCCACTGATCGCGCTGACTAGTGTCGTGCTGCCGCTGAGTCAGTGGGATCCACTTTGCTGTCTTTTGTATTGACGAAGTAGCGAGTGGGAGATGGTAGGTAGTGGGGACGGTCAGGGGCATGTTGGTTGTATAGAATCTTTGTCCTTGATGGGTGGGCTATGGATTGGAGGACACGTCCCTGTGACGGTGAATAGGAGAGGAGGAGGGGGGGGGGGGAGATAGGCTGGGCTATGGTATTCGTTATGGGGTGTACTGAGGCCCTTCTTTTGAAAGGGTAGTGGTTGGGATTACTTGCAGATCTAAAGGCTGGGATATTCATCTGCGAATCTGTATATGTACAGGTGCAATTTTAATACTGTACACTGACAATAAGGAGCGGGTCTTCATGGGTGAGGTACATGTATTGTTGAAGACGAGGTGGGTGGCGGTGTAAGGACCGTTCAGGTACTTGGGCCAGTAGAGCTTGTCGTTGGCCCATCTGGTGCTGGAGTTGCCAGTGAGGACGAAGGAGAGGAGACATTTCTGCATCTTGCGCTTTGGGGAAATAACCCGTGTCAGTAGGGCGGTTTCGAGACACGGTTATTGAAATACGGCAGCAACGGTAGAGTCAACATTCGAGTCACTGGAGTTAGTGACACCTGCACCAGAGGAAGCGCTGGAGAAGCTGCCGGATGAAGAGAATGAGAGTGAGTAAGTGGAGTACCCTGTTACATGTCTAGTCAGCCTTGAGGTTCGTGAGCTCGTGCGAGATAACCACGGGGCCGGAGAAATTGAAGTGCTTCTGGCACAGCTGAGCTTCGTACGTGTCTACAACAAAGTCACCATCAACACGAGGCTGGAACTGGTAGTCATAGGCACCATGGACGTCATTAGCAGTGCCAGTCAAGTTGGTGAAAGAAACGTTGCGCAGGCAGTCTAGGCCACCACCAGTGCAGCCGACAGCTCTGGAAACATTTGGGTAGAAAGCCTCTCCATGCTCGTGGCCGGCGCCCGAAACATAGCCAGGGGACATGATATAGGCACGGCTGAAGAGCTGCTTGGCATGACCAGCAAAGCGGGTCATCTGGAAAAGGGGCATGGAGCCACCGGCAGAGAAACCGACGGCAGTAATCTCATCGGGGTTACCACCAAAGGCACTGATGTATTTGTGCACCCACTTGAAGGTGTGCTCGACATCCCACAAAGCAGTATCGGGGGTGCAGCCCTGGTGAGCCAGAGAGGGACCATTAGCCAGACCAGTGAATCCGAGGCGGTAGTTCGGTGCGACAAAGATAAAGTCCTTGGAGAGATCAAAAAGTCCCTGAGGCGTTTTCTGAGATTTGCATCCTGCAGTGAATCCACCTATACTGCGAATTAGCTACTGTAACGGTGAGTCGGTGTCCAACTGAATTACATACCGCCATAAGTCCAAAGCATTACAGGCAGATTGCGACCTTGAGCGTGGGCAGGAGCCAAGACATCCATATAGAGATAGTCCTCAGTCGAAGCGCAGTCGACATTAGATTCGGCAAGGCTGCCATTGTTGATGGATGTCTCAACAGGAAGCCACTGCGGCTTCGCGAAACGAAGGCCCCCAGTAGGCACGGCGGCGAAGCGGACGTTTTGGTACTTATAATAACCAAGTGAGCTGTTTCCAGCCGCCGGTGCGAGAGTGCAGTAGCCAAGAGTGACAGTGGCACTTTCGAATGACGAAGTAGCAGTAGGGACAGCCGCGACAGACGCAGCAGCGCCTGCTAGAAGGAGTGCAGTGTTTAAGGAGCGCATGGCGAAGATGCTTGAAAGAGTGAGACTTCGATTGCTTGTACTACCGTGGAAAGGCGATACCTCATGCTGCCCTTATATAGATATGCCCGGGATTCATGATAACCAGGAGGACTCCTGCGATACACTTGATCAGATGTGTAAGCGGAAGCATGCAGAGGGAGGGTGAAAGCCATTTCCGCCTTCAAGTATTTGTGTCACTGGGTGGACGACGGATCCGTGTTCCCAGTCTTTAGGTCTACGGAGTATCAGAGCGGCAGAAGCATGACGACCTAGTGTCCAGCTGAACATCATATCGCCGCAGCAAACTAGAAGTTGATGGCATCGATCCTGGTTTCAACTCTAAGCTGGATTGAAATAGAGTTGACCCACAGGGCAGACCCACGTTCCGCATCTCTGCACGGAAGTGAACCAGACCATGGAGTAATAAGGCTCGAAACCACGCGGCCTCACCTCGCTTTGAAACGGCTCAATGATTCTGGCTTACTGCCAAGCATAGCAAGGTTGATCGTTTCTGTCCTGACTGAACAACCGTTAGTGGACGCGGGTAAATACTTATACGCAGAGTAGAGTTCGTGTTTGATAGTTGGTGCCTGGTGACTCTTTCATGCTAAAATATGCCTTGTTCGCTTTCATATGAGCCTTTGCAGACCGCGAGCCACGCAACAAACTCGTCACTATAATGTCTCGGTGGATACTTGCGGGACTTGATGGCTTTAGAAGACCGTGCGAGATGGCTTGTCACGGAAAAAGTGCTTAATTTTCATTGTAGATACGGTTTCGACCTAGAAATCGCGGTATACGTGAGATCTCGGAATTTCTGCGCGCAGTTATAATGCAAGGACGATATTGCGAGCTGCAACCGGGGCGAAATCTGATTTTCAAGAATAGCAACCCCCGATGCAAAGCATGAGAGTCCCACGTAGAGGCAATGGCCGCGTGTGTCCATCACCGTCATATCTCCAAGGCACTCCACGCTCCTGTAATACTCAAATATCAAGTCTCATGGGTCGCCCGTGTCAGATACTAACTCAACATCGGGCCTGGAGATCTATGGGATTCGGTGCATACACCTTCGAAGTTCGTCGACTAGCTTCTAGCTTCGAAGCTCTATTACAATCCCAGAACATGAGCTGCAAGCATGAAGATTGAGGCATACCTATCTAGTAGCCTTGCAATAATCAGCTTCAGATTGAGACGGATAGTGGGGGCTCTTTCATCCGATAAGCCACAAATCTCATCCATGGTCAATAATCAAGGCGATGCGTTTGTGAGCGATAATCTTGACCTGAGATCGCTGTGTAGCAGAATTAAGCGCCTCAAGCTGAAGGCCTCAGAGTCATCCGGAGGACTGCTGCTATAACGAAAATTGAGAGGTTACCTATGGCAATTTCCTCAGCCCCGTTCTCATAGTACAAGTGATGGCAGTGAGTGAGTGAAGAAGTAAGTAATCCACCGACCAGTCCAGCCACTTACCGCCACCTGCCATCAGCCACCGATGACATACTTAGTATGACGATATGCGCACCGCCACCCGACCGATAACTGTGGTATCAATGCAGCAGCATACAGTCGCAGGAAATTAATTTGCACCCCCCCCTCTCCCCCAATGTTTGGTTCTAGAGATACCGCCTGCTTGAAGCGCTCACACACCGCCTAAAATATATGGGAAGAAGCTGGCAGAATAGCCATAGGCTAGACTTGATTAGGGAAAGTGCTGAACTCTTTCTGAGGGGGGGGTGCATATTAATTTCCTCCCACTGTATCAATCAGTATTTATCACGTCGATCCCCGCTCCATGGCCCAGCTTCCCCATCTTTTCGCAAACCGGCGTTAAATCTCCACTCCAACCACAAACACAATCTCCTCTCCTCGAAAACACTTACTGCTTTATTTACCATCAAAACGATCTTCAACAACAAACCCACCTAAAACCGTCCACGATGGTCATCGGCCTCCTAATCCTATCCGCCATCCCCACCGTGACAGGCGTGTCGCTCGCCTCGAACGAACAGCGCAAAGCCAATGAGCGCAAGAACGACGAGCGGCGCATGTCCAAATTCTATATCGACGTCGCCCCACCACCTTATAACCCTGAGGATCCAGAGGTACATACCAAGCGGGTGGTCTTACGGGATTTCAAGGTACGTTTAGTCTCTCACGTGATGATGATGCTTGTTATTGTCACCCCTGTCCTCCACGACAGAACCCCGAGGCATGAATCAGCCTAGCTAAGCGCAACTAACCCTTGCAACTCTAGGTATACCTCGATGACCCTGACCCCGCGAAACGAGATCCGCCCGCGCATACGGCCCAAGCGTTCTATATTGAATATCCCGAGTTTGATCATATGAAACACTTGAAGCGCGGATTCGGGGTCGCGACGTCTATTTCGGATAACCCACCGATGTTGGGGTGGATTTATGCGGACAAGGATACGCATGAGCTCAAGTATGGGAATCGGACGCAGAGCTGCGAGCATGTTGTTGGGCCGTGGGATTGGGTGGATGATGAGACGACCTTGACGCTGGAGGGGAGTCGGGGGTTTGTTGCTGTGAAGGAAGAAGATGGGTCCTGGGGCGTGTACTACGATCGGGATGGCGATGAGTTGGAAGGGGTCTTGGAGGAGCAGGGCAAATTGGACAATGAGTATCTGCTGCTACGGCTGAAGCGGAATTTGATTGAACAGCCTGATCAACAGAATAAAAACAATAATACTTGATCTATAAGCCAAGATGCGGAGGAGGTTTCGGGTTGGGGGAATCGTAAGTGAGTAGATCATATTCTTTTGTACAGAGACCGTCGGTGCAACTAGTCATCGAGACCATCCCAGGCCTCCTTGTCGCTGTCAGCATCGCCGGCCGCGGGTTGTTCAGTCTTCCTGGTGCGGCTGGCTTCGATCGCGCCCTTTCTCCGGTTCTCCATCCGTCGTTCGTAACCACTCTTGGTGCTGATTCTCGTCTTCTTGTCTTCTTTGCCGTCCTTCTTCGACTGTCTGGCCTTGACACCGTGCTTCTTCAGCTCCTGCTTGCTCTTCTTGCTGAGGTCGGGAAGAGCGTCCAGCAACCATTTCTGAACCGACTTCTCCTCCGAGGTTCCACGCAGCTTCTCGCTGACGTCAATAACGTTTGCGATACTCTTCACGTAAGGGATATCCTCCTTTGTGTAATATGTCACTGCAATGCCACCTTCCCGGCCCGCTCTGCCAGTGCGTCCGACGCGGTGGACGTAGACGGCAGCGGAGTTAGGAATATCGTAGTTGACAACTCCATTGATACCTCGGAAGTCGACACCACGAGCTAGCAAGTCGGTCGTGACGAGAATCCAGATCTCGCCCTTGCGGAACTGCTTCATGATCTCGGACCGCTGGTTGTCGGACAGATCGGAATGGAGAACAGCGATACGCGAAGAACCACCGGCTTCGGCGGGAATATCGTAGCGCAATTCGGAGTGGAGTGCGATGGCGCGAGGGATGGTTTGGGTGAAGATGAGGAAGGGTGGCCGGAGACGGACATCTGAGGCTGCTGCTGCTGCCGGGTGAAGAAGCTGTCGCAGACCGAGCAACTTTCCTTGCTCGGTGGCGGCGTAGACTAGCTTGTGTTTGATGTTCGGAATAGCTGAATCTTTCAACCCCACGACGAGACGAAGGAGTGGGTAAGACTTCGTCGTACTTAAATTATCTTTGCGCTCCTTGATGGTTGATTTGGCCAGGTCCTCGACGTTCGAACCCATCGTGGCGGACCACAGACTCGCCCGAAGTTCAGGGTGTGTGCATGCACGCCAGATATCAAGGGTCTGCTCGCGGAAGAGAGGGTCCAAGAGGACATCTGCTTCATCCAGAACTATGTTTCTCACCAGGGGCAACGTCGCCATGGGCTTGGTCTTGTTTGCAGAAAGCGCATTGACCAAGAGCAACGGTGTCGTGACGAGGATGTCGCTCTTTGTAACGGGGGCCTTGCTCTTGCTGCTCTTTCCTGTCTCCTGCTCCTCATCCTCTGACTCAGAAGATTCCTCACTCTGCTCATCGAGAACATCCTTTTCGTCGCTGTCCTCGTCGTCGCGTTCGACAACGCGCATACCCTTCTTCATCAGAGTGATCTTGACTCCCGTTCCGAGCGCTAGCTTGCGTCCTTCATTGACGATCTGACTGGCAAGCTCCTTCGTCGGAGCAACGACCACGGTGAAGATACCGCGCTCCTCCTGCTGCTGGTGATGGTGTCGGACAATCTTGTTAATCACCGGGATCATGAATGACAGCGTCTTTCCACTTCCCGTCGGGGCCACAACCAGAAGGTCAGGCTCGACGGTCTCATTCGTCCCCGCCTTCTGGGCCACGGACTGATCCCCAAGCAACAGAGGCAAAGTGCCCAGTTGAACCTCCGTAGGCACCGTGAACCCTTGCTCGGCAATGTTCTCCGCAAGACGCCGAGAGATGTTATACTTGGTGCGCAGCTCCTTGAACGAGACCAAAGGCTGCGGGAACAACCGACGCGCCTTCTTCTGCTCCTTCTTGGTGAGCGGCTGAGCAGCGCTGCTGCTACTGCTCTCTTTCTCCTGCTTTCTCTTCTTCTTTTTCTTCTTTGACTCTTCGCCGGCCGTCGCCGCCTGCTGAACCTCTTCCAGGTCCCGCATATCCGTAACCTTGATCTTGTGGGCATTCAAGATTGTGCGTCGCTGCACCTCATCCATAGATTCGGCTTCCTCGGACTCGGACTCATCCTCCTTCTCCTTCGCAGCCAAAGCCTGCTCCTTCTTCGCCGTCGACGCCGAGCCCTTGCCTGTGCCGAAGAAATCTAGATCCGGAACATCATCACCATCATCCTCGGAATCCGACGACGCCGCTGCCGCCGCATGAGTCCTCTTGCGCTTCTTGTTGGAAGAGCCATTTCCCTGTAGAAGCTGTTTCTCGGCCTCCGGGGCGCGGAAGAGTTGAGGATTTTGCGCCTTGCCTTTAGATGGTAGCGTCGAAGAAAGGGTACTACTAGTGGCACCGGTCTTCAACTTGGTGGCTCTGGTCAAGAGCTTGAAGGCATCCATTTTTTCTGAAAAGTCCCAGAAGTCGCGATTTTACAAGACCATGCGACTTGAACAGATTAGGTGAATCAAAGATTCTGGGGACATGCGCGCGTCCTTCTCTTGATCGTGTGATTATTGAAGATTTACCGTCGAAGTTATGTTTCAAGTCCGCGGCGATTTTGGTTATCGGGGAAAAAAAAGTTTCGATGTTCGGATGCTCTCGCACGGACCAATCAGAGCCAGGGATGGGTCGCCCTCTGCTTTCAGGTTCTCACAACAGAACACGATCATTTTCTTCGACAGGGGGTTGATGCTACTTTATTGATGGCGAGTGTGCGGAATATAGGGAATAGAGAGGATTTGACGCGTAGAGGATTCGAGAGAATGTGGCGAGCTTGAAAAGCGTGCATCGATGCAGCCCCATATCACATATGGTGGTTATCTTTGCGGACCCATCTTTCTTATCTCTTCGATATCCCTTTCCTGCTCGCCAATGCTCATTGGGACGAAACGATCTCACGATTACAGCTGGAGCTTGTTGGGCAAAGAGACTCGTTTTTACTTTCAAGAAAACACATACATTTCAAGAAACTCTCTAAGGAATAAAAACGTTCAAGCACAGGTGGAACAAGTCTATCTTCTAACCGGACGCACACACTTCCAAAAAGGCTTTTTGATGATCAAACACCCGGCCAACCGCTTTTGGAAGGGGGAAACAAAAGCAAAACATGTTCCACTGAAGAAAAAGTACACTCAGTTACCTCAGACAACAGTTGAATTCCATCGTCTATCATACAATAGTACAGCGCAACAAAGGAAACGGGGGAGGATTTGTAAAGGGAAGGGAAGACAGGCTAAGGCACAACTGCGTGGTATTTATCTAATGGTGTCCGGCGTGCTGAGGCTCTCCCCGGTAGCCGACGATGTTCATCCGACCGATCATCTCACCGACGGTGAAGAAGCCGATCACCTCCGCGGCGGTGACACCAGCCAGGGCGAGCTCCTTCTTGTTGGCGCTGCGGATCCGGGCCACAATGTTCGAGGGGGCGAAAGCGGAGTTCATGGGGTTGCGGATCAGGGGCTCGAGGTAGGCCTGGAAGGTGGCAACGTTCCTGGACGATGTGACGAGGTTAGCAATGGTTGTGTGCATTTCCTCCAGAATTCGACTGGGTGTTGAAAAGAGAGCGCTTACGGGGGGGTCATGTTCTGTCCACGGAAGACCAGCTTGGCGAGCTCGAGACCGACTTTGCTGTAGTAGACGGTAGGGGGTATCATGGCTATATTGCAGAGATATGTCGTTAGCAATGTGCTGATGAGCATGGGATGCATGCATATGATCGGAGCATCCTTCTTCTCCACATTCGGTCGTGAGCAACGAGATAACCATCTCCGACCGTCCTATCACGCTAGGTAGTAGAAGAAGAGGGTTGTACAGCAGACACCGGCGTAAGGTCAAGGGCGTTGGCTTACTTTCGACAAAAGAGATGACCTTTCCGGTTCTTCCACCAACCTTCCGCAGGGCGTTACCGAGACCCTGAGCGGCGTTGGAGATGGCGGGACCAGCCGAGGATTGAACACGAGACAGGCCCTCAGAGGCCTTGGAGGCAGTCGAGGAAGCAGCCTCACCAGCCTTGGAAGCGGCTTCTGAGGTGGAAGAGGCGTGTCTGACTGCGGTCCTGCGAGCCAGGAACTGCGATTGCCGGAGGACGGCACGGGACGCCGGAGCGGACATCTTGAGGACCCTTGGAAGAGGAAAAGCGAGAAATGGAGAGAGTGACTGATGAAAGTCGCGAGATGGAGGACAAAAGGGTCCAATGGCGGGGTGGTCAAGAGCCGGAGACGTTAGATCGTCGCGCAATTGCAGGACCAGAATCTGAGATTTGAAGTTCGGGAAGTTCAGGGAAGAGCCTCCACTCCCGCACCACGTGATCCATCACTTCCCATGCCTTGTTTATAAGCAGCCTTCAACTTGTTTCCCTTCCCCGATGGTTTGATCATCGTGGGTTTTTGACCAGTGTTGCTGATGCTTGGTGCGTCACGATTCCAAAAATTCGAATTTAATCTTGCCTACGAAAGCTGAATAGAATTCAGGCTCAATTTGTCTGCACTGGTGAAATTTGTAATAAGAAGATAATATAACTTTCACCAGGGGTAACCCCAGTAAATATTTCCTCCCACCCGCTAGCCTTGGAATGAATTTGCGGGATTGCAGCTTTCGCCATTATGAAAATAGATACCTCAAGCTCGGCTATGCCTACCTTGCTGGCTGATTGATTTCAATACGGCGGGTTTTGCTCTAAAGCATTGCCCAGATGCTTTCAGAAAGATGTATTGAGCACTTTCCCGAACTATAAATTTTCAGTGCACGGGCATTGGGCGCGAAGTTGATACACCAGTACCCTGCACAGGCTCTTCGATACTAGACACTCGGAAGACTTGCAATCAAATGTCTGGTCTCGTTGCTTCATTGGAACTACACATCATACTCAGTACCCTGGAAATTTGTTTTTCGATGCTTTGCAGCATGGTCTTCTATATGTTCGTTATACTGCCGGACTTGTACTATCCGATGGCCCTTGCAATTATCACTCACTTCTATCATCTCTTGGATCTCCTCAAGTGACACACCTACAAAGTCATTGCCATTCCATAACTTTCGGTCCCTGATGAAATACTGTAGTGTGAGCTATGAGGCACCAACACAATCGACATGGGCGACAGTTGTCAGCTGCGAGGTTTCCCCAGCTCAGAATCATTGATGATTGTCACCCATTGATAGAGGGCTGTCCAAGGAGCCAACTCGGAGCACGATCCTGCTATCATGCAAGCCACCGTCCACCAGAGCTTGGAGCCAAGGGCCTCAAAGAGGCTCTATTTGCCTCTGGCTCGTTAGCTCTGCCCTTATTGTCTATAAATAAACTGTTCTGCTGCAATGGAACTCCCGTTTACTTACCGAATTAAGGTATTGCCACTTTTATAAGGGCTGTATATAAGTAATCCGTCTATACTCTTTGATATTTATAGATTACTTATAGAGTGTATACCTAGAACTCTAGTTACTCTCAACTACTGTAGATCATTTAGTTAATAATTACTAAGTAGCTTCTACTTATTTATTATAATTACTTAAATAACTAGAATAAGTTATCTAAACTATATATAAACTAATACTCTGATAGATAACTAGTATAAAGATATAAAAGATAACTTACGAAAAGTATTCCTATCGCGATCGCATTTTTCTCTATTTTCTGTGAATAGAAATCCCCGCTTTCCTTTCATTTAGGCCTATCAAAGGAAGGTCTTCGAAAGGAAACAGTGCCCCCGAAGAAATATGAGACTGATCAGAAAATAGGATACAGAGACTACTTTAGAGCCCTGCGGTAGCGTCGGGCCTTCACCAACAAATTTCCCTCAGGCGTCAAGCGGCCGATCCTAGGATCTCAAGGCTTACCAAAGGCCAGCGGGCGTGGCTTTCCCCATGAATCCGATGGCAAGAATCTCCACGCGCCTGCATGCTTGCGGGCAAACAGATAATGTACGAAGTGTGTCGACAACGGCGGCATCGCGGGCCATGAGTTGCCCCCCTCGAAGGTCACATCGCGCAGACCGAGGACCATTGGTGGGACGACATTCTGATTGTGGGAAGTTGGGGGTGGCGTTGTCAGCTTATGCGCTAATGAAAGAGCGAGAAAAGAAGTATGGGGGGAGAGGGCTAGCTCACCTTGTCCTGACGGCCTGCCTCCGCCTCGCATTCTTTGTAGACTCTGAGCAGAGCGGGTCCATCGTAGGGGGCCATGGACATGAGACTAGTGATCTCGTTGGCCAAGTGCTCGCGAAAACTCGGGGCCATCTGCTCGATCAAGTCGCGCACGGCCGAGGCTTGGTACTCGGCCGGTGGAGTTTCCTTTCCATAGGCCAGGAGCTGCTTCAGGATTGGCTGGAAGGTATGATGCTCCTGGACATTGCCTTCCAAGAAGTTGCGTTGCTGTAATACGCGCTCAAACTGGGGGAACATTTGCTGTTCTTCTAGAGTGTGATGGTGAGATACCCACCCCGCCCAGCTGCAGAGGAAGAAGAGAAAGTCGGCGATGTCTTGCGGTTCTCTCACTTGCTCCGCCTGGAGATAGAGGGCATTGAGACCCCGGAGCATAGCGTTATGAGCAAAGGCCATCTCGTTCGCAATGTAGAGAGCTTCATGCTTGGTCTAGGGTAGCAACACTGTTATCTTTGAGCCCCTTTTCTTTGGTTGGATTGAGACAAGACTCACAATATCTTTTGACTTGGAGGGGGTTTCGATCAAGGGCCAAGGTCCATCGGCCCACGGGCTGGATTTGCCACCAGTAGGAGGAGCCATTTTCTTAAGAAATGCTGCCAGTAGCTTGAATCAATACTATTACTGACCACCGAGCTCTGGGGTCGTTAAATATTGTTGGTGAGGAGACCTTTAAATGACAAAAACAGGGCGTTGTTGGGAGAGAGGATGATAGTAATCAAGCAGTGAGAGCCAATTGATCCTCTTACACCCGGGTTTGCCGATTAAGAGACTGTTGGCTGCCCTTGCCCTTGACCCTCTCACGAATCCCCCGGGGGATTTGCTAAGGCGGCGCTAATGCTGCATGTCAGATCTTAGTGATATCTGGGAGTCGGGGACAAAGAAATGGTCATATGATTAAAACGCAGTCTGAATCCCAGTCAGATCAAAGTACGTATGCACTGTAATGTACCCTTGGATCCTAGAACTTCAGTACTGTACCCAGTACGGAGTAGAAATGCATTACCAATCCTCCCCCCCACCCCCAAATGTAGAGATGTTATTCTTCTAATTCAATTGAGAACTCCCCAACCTCATCTAAGGTGGATAAACTCAGTAGTCGAATCTGTTTGCTATCTTTTCCATACTCACTCACTCACCCACCCACTGCCAGCTCTTCCACTCCTACGTCCATCCTCCCCCTTCGTACACCCCCAATGAAAGAGCACCAATCTTCCCCCAAGAAACACCCAATCTCTTTATGGCTGGTTTTGTTTTGTCCCTCTGCCTGCTTTCCTTTGTTTCCGTGCTCGATGACGCCATAATCAGCACCGCCTAACCCAAAGTGACTGCCACCCTTTGGGGGCAGGTGGATTACATCTGGATAGCCACAGTTTCACCATCGCGCAAACGGTGGTGCAGCCATTCCTGGCCCAGCTCTGCGACATCCTCGACCGGCGCGGCCCTTTCTTGGTCTCGGTGGCTCTCTTCCTGCTTGGCAGCGGACTGGCAGGAGGAGCTTTAATGGTGGGCCAGCTGATCGCCGGCCGCACGATCCAGGGCTTGGGCTCAGGGGGGATTTTAATCCTGGTGGACTTGGTTGTCTTTGACCTTGTACCGCAACGGGAACGCGGCAAGTATCTGGGGATCGTGCTGTCGTTGGCTACGGTAGGAGCTGTGCTGGGCCCCGTCCTCGGTGGCGTATTGGCCCAAGCCAATTGGCGATGGGTTTTCTATCTGAAAATACCTCTAACCGGCCCAGTCCTGTTGTCTATGCTCATCTTCCTGCAGCTCAACGTTCCCGGCTAGTCGCTCTCATCCTCATCATCCCCGTCGTTGCCGTCGCTAACCCCTTCTTACCAAGGACTACATGCGTCTCTACGGCGCGTTGACTGGGTGCGCAACCTCCTGTTCGCCGGCTCTATCCTGTAGCAGCTGTTAGGGCTAGTGAAAGGAGGCACCCTTTACACAAGGTCATCGGTGTCGAGCCTGGTGCCCTTGACCCTGGGATTCGTGGGATGGGGGGCTTTCCATGTGTACGAGTATCTACCTTCTCCCCGCCCACCGGCAACCCTGCATGCCACCTCGTCTCTTTGCACGACGCAACAGCCTAGTGGGGTTGGTGCTGGCCTTCAACGCCGCTCTCCTCATGCAGTGGACGCTGTACATCCTCCCGGTCAACTTCCAGGGGGTGCAGCACAAAAGCCCGCTGACCTCCGGGATCGACCTGCTACCCTACAGCGCCTTTCTGAGCTGAAAGCGGCACCAAGTTGAGCTGAAAGCGGAAAGGGAAAGTGATCTGATTTCTGCAGGAATCCTGTTCGATATCCCATTTGTTGATTCAGAATAATGAGTATGGAAACTCTTAGCAATTATCTCAATTACTGCCCCGCCACGGGAAGATACTCAAAAGCTTGCAGTGCGAGAGTCAGAATTGAATCACACAATACTGGGTTTGAATTTTATCGTATCAGTGAATTGTTTGGCATATAAAGATGATTATTATGTGCGTGCATGGCAATACAATAATAAGAAATCCGGCTGAGAGAACACTGCCGCTCTACTCTAGAACATCCGCAGTCTAATTGGTAAGATCCTGGAATAAGTTGGATACGTAATACATCATTCCATTTATAGTCACAAGTATCAGACCCTGAGCTCTCAGTAGTGATTATGTACTCTGCACTTTACTCATGAGAGAGTATACCGATAAGGTGCAGCTTGCCTTCGACATGAGACAGAAAACATCTTCGATACAGTATACAAGCTACGAGCAGCCTTTATCCATTGCTGATTAGGCGGTTTACACTCATCTTTTAAGACCAGGTTCTTCTATTCAATAAAACCCCTGTCTTTTGCTTGTGATACTCGACGAGCATATTGTCGTGCGCAATACATAGATTCGATGATAGTGGTCAGGAGAGTATTGTAATTTATCCCAATTGGACGGTTCTACTGTCTACCAGAATTGGCTTTCTGTCTTGTAAAGGAAGTTCTTTGCCAGTATTGATGATCTGAGCAAGCACACTGCCCTGAAATGCGGTTTTTTTTTTTTGTGATCTGATAGACTCTGGCTAACATAGGAGTGTGATTAAAGTCAAAGCAGGGAAGGGTTCTCTATTCGACTTCGCGCCTGCTTCAACCATATTCAATGTGTCTTCGCCTTGATATAAGGGAACGATACAGTTCTTCCGGATACCGAGGCCACCACCTGCAGTCTTCAATTGATCCAGCAACCCCGGGATGAAACAACACTAAGCCAACCCTGGCACGGAGCTGGAAAATTCAGAGCCGTGTATTGTATGAGAGATGATCTCTTCGTAACATAATATAAAGACCGCCTCTAGTTATAGATATTTTCTCAGCTTCCACGTGTTATGCATTCGAGTAAAGACGGTACCCGGTTAAAGCACTGGTCCAGTAGCAGCTGAACCACAAAGATCAAAAATGGCACCTCATCTACCTTAATCACACTTAATCTTATCCGCAATATGTTGATAAATGGAAAGCTTACTGCTTCTTAAATAACCGAGGCTACTGGGTGCAGCAAACGAGCATTGTTGCGACTGCGATGTGACCTCCAACTTAACAAGTAGCCTACAAGCTGCCCAATTAAAGGCAGTCGGTCCGAGAAATCAGTACAGGAATACTAGAAGCTTGATATGACCATCCGCTTAAGAGGCTATATTCTACACTATACAATTAAAAGAATTTTCACCAGCCCAGTACGCTGTCCCGGGTACATATGGCTTACTTTCCAGCTCAAACATCATATTATCTTTCTTCGACAGACTGACTAGGAGACAAACCTGAATATGCTTAGTAAGGCAACATATGTTTATAAATATTGATACCTTGCAGTTACCTCTCAAGCTCTTTACTTGAGCAACTTCCTTTGGTTATCAGGCTGGCACCAGTCCAATAAGACTGAACCTCAGATCTTGGCAGCCACTCTCCGCCTCTCTCCTAAGAAACGACCGTACCCCCATGTTTAATGCAGCGTCATCAAGAACATCTTCCTCTGCTCTCAATGTTCCTCTGATCAGTGGGCCTTTCCTTCGACCGTCAAGCTCCCAGAGATTGTCACTCCCTGATTTTGTGAAACAAACGAAATGCAAGTCCATCGATGTATTTGCGGCAATGACCTCGCTTTGTCCTTCGCGCGCGGCGAGTTCATTGGCCATTTCGAGCGCATGGCTACTGCACAGCGCATTTGCACGTTGTAGAGGTTGCATTGGTAAAATCTCCTGGTATAGTTTTCCAAGATCCGAATCGGCTTCGACAAAGGAGCGAGCTTTGCCATTAAGCAAACAGTGCAAGAGTGCAATAATACCACAACCGGTTCCTATGGTTTGCTGGAACCATATTACCTCCTCCTCGCCAGATCCGTCATAGGAATGCAAAGTCGTGTCTTCTTCGGTACGGAAAGCTTCGGATGCTTTGTTGACCGGAAAGACAAGCAATAAGCCGTAGCACGGTCTTGGTATCATTGCGATAATTTCAGCTTCATCAATACTATAAATGTCAATGAATTTGACTGCTCGAGAGAGGCCTAAGCGCCAACCCAAGCCCGACATGATTTCTGGATTGTTTTCTTTACAATGGAGTCAGTTGAAATATGCCAAGAAAACTTGACTTACACTTACCTAGTGGAGTGAAGCATTTTCGTATGGCGCCAGGTGGGAGTGACAAGATGTTTGTCGGAAGATCAGCCATGGTTAAATCGGTATATATCGCTTGCCCCTCGTAATGGGAGGCATGTTTTATGAAGACGAAGGAGTCGCATTTGGGCTGCGATTATATATAGGAATCACTGTCATCGGACGAACGGATCAAGCTCGATTGGATGCAGTGCCTTTGCATTGACACTCTTTATCTATTGGCTAAAAGATACCATGGTAAAAGATGTCGAATCAGGATTTCTACCACCTACAGTGAACATAACCTATCGAACCCGATCGTTATTGAAGAGGAAGATAAACTTTCTTTGCGTGGTGGGTAAATTGAAATTACACAGATCATATTCCGCTTCCAATGCGGGGTTTCGGTCCTGGTGGGGTAGATGTTATCTGGAAAAGGCATGACCCGCTTGGACCCCATCAGCCTTACACACTCGGACATTGCCGCTGTGACGGACTTCACACTGCTATAATAAGATAGCTAGCTTTGTACTGGTACTGCTAAAAGGAATTAGATCTCTCGACCAAAGCGCCATCATACATCAATTACCTCGAAAAGGGCGGGCCTCAGATGTGTGAGCCTAATGACCTTAGCTTTGTATAGTATAAATTCTTCTGATATCTGGATTAGTTTACAGTGACTAATTGCTATTAGTTTGCCACTTGCCTTTATTCTTAATAGTCGTATGCTGAGGGACAAGTGATTGATTGCTATCTTACACAGTATGTGTCT
The DNA here is from genome assembly GCF_003184865.1 of Aspergillus homomorphus CBS 101889. NCBI lineage: Eukaryota > Fungi > Ascomycota > Eurotiomycetes > Eurotiales > Aspergillaceae > Aspergillus > Aspergillus homomorphus. The sequence goes on along the minus strand of NW_020291888.1, from coordinate 820,661 downwards.
ATATAGTACTTTCCTTATGCCTGTAGTCGGACGGAGACGCGTGTTGCATGTTTGGCACAAGCTATGTTCCACGAGAGCTCAGTCAATTGCTGTACTCATGCAAGCTCGCCGGCGGAGGCAAGTAATTTAGTGGTGTCGGCTAGCTCGACTCTTTTCTAATGAGGTTGTCCGCGGCCCCATAGCATCAACTGTAAACCATTATATCTGTTTATTTGCACCGGCTAGCGGCAGTAAATTGCAGATGATGGGAAGATGAGTTAATCAAATCATCCAGAAGACTGGTGGTACTGTACCATGATGTTCGATTTCCGTATGGCGCAAGTCAATCGTGATCCTTCTTAGGAGTCATCTGCTGAGGGGTCCCGATGGGTTGCGCATCGCTCTGTTTTGTATGTTTTCTGAGGTTTTCTGTACGAAACTCCTTCAATATATATAACCTTGGGCGTTGGGTCAGCTCCCCCAGTGCTGGTTATTGGCCAAGTGTTCTACATCGTGACCCCCACCACCGAGATTAAACATTCTCGCACCATTATTCGTCGGGCTCAAAACCCCCATCCTCTCTACATCGCTATTGCAGTCTAGCCAAGTGAGATAGGATCCGTGGAAACCCCTCAGGAATAGGCTGATAACGAGGGAGCAAAACGCATCTAATATTGGAAAGGAACCGGAGAGCCTTGTCTCTAAAAACCTCTATAAATCTGGAAATACATATTGCATTGAAAAGGAAGCTGATCAGACCCAGCCTGAAGGCAAGAACAAGTCACCCGGAACTTAAGGATGACTGTTCCAACACCAGAACCCACTTCGTGCCGCCCTAGCTTGCTGTTCGCTCGAGACATCTTATCGGACATTTCGAAGGCTCAGCTTCATGGTCTGAGCAGCTCTGCCATTGCGATCTTGGAAGTCAGCCATGAGTAATAGTTTTCCGTCTAGGATCTTGCCAATGTGGGTCTTGTCAATTTCCTGCCCGTCCTTCCTGATCTGTGACATGAACACCTTGAGAAATCTGAGGGGGCTTTTGGTGAACTTGGCTCCTGCCTGTTGATTCTCCACGATGAACCCATCCGCGGCGACAGCCAAGCCCTCTGGTGCGGCAGTGAACGCCACTCCCAGGAAGCGGCATATTTCACAATACTCGTTGTACGACGATATATAGAGCTGCCCCGCAAAGAGGTTCAGTTGAATACGTAGGCTCTCAGGTATTTGCAGGGGCCTCGTGCTTGGTTTTGTCGGAATCGTGTACAAATCGAGCTTATCGATAGGGTACGAGCTCTGGTTCTGACGAGGTGCATATAGATGCATAGTTACCGCACCAGACCCACGAATGTAAGCATGAAGCTTATTCGCTTCATACGGGCTGATGAGCACCATGTGCCTTACGGGCGTTCCGTCCTTGGAGGCATGACCGGTGCTCATCAGGACCCATTCAACCGCACGCTGGTAACTATCCCGAGCAGATAATTTATCTGGCAGTCAGACTGTTCTAGCAAAGTCCATGGTGACAAGGAGCTCCGATGGGAACTGGGCCACATCCAGGTATTTCGCCGCTGATGTATTTTCTAACACCATAAAAGCTGGTTTCACTGCGGTGGATGACGTATCCAGATGTCCGGTGGCCACGAACGAGCGTATATCGGGATGCACAGAATGCCGTGCCGGTTCGGCAGGAGCCGGCCGTTGAACTTGTCGTTCCTGCTCAATCTCCGGTGCTAGCTCTCGCTCCTGCTCTTCCTGGAGTTGCGCTGCAGATAGCTTCACAGCTGCGAACTCACGGCATCGGTCCAGTATGCAACACAAGTCCGCATCGTCAGTGCACTGGGAGGAAAGAGCTAGATCATTCTTACGACCGGGACGGTACCGCTGTTCAGGCGACTGGGATTCCGGTTCGAGAAACCCCTCTGCCTGACATTTTGATATCGAGATTTGCCCGTCCTGTCGCAACACCCGCCAATGACGGGCCTGGGCCTGATATCGCTTTCCCTGTACTGCCCACAAAGGTATGCTGCGTTGCATATCATCCCAGGTCTCCGATATTGCCCAGCGGAGCACGTCTGCTACGGTAAGATCAGACTCGTGGGACCTCCCACAGAGAGTCATAATTTTGAACTTGATCTCTTCCGGGATGCAAAACACCACTGATTGTCCTTTTCCTAATTTTCTCATCCTCATACATGCTGTGATAGCTGTTAGCAAATAATACATCTGACCGTTCTACCGGGATTCTCTGACCTTGAACCAGCTTATCTTTTGTGATAATCGGTCCCAACGTCACCGCCGCCCGGGTTCTCAGGGGTAAGTCCAGATCAATCCCTCTTGTGTGTGCTTCGTCAAGGAACACAAGGCATTGGTCGAGATGCTTTTCGAAAGGTGACGTCCGCAGCGGTTCGACAAGTCCAGTCCGATCCACCACGGCAATCTCGTCGTCGTCGTCGATAAAGACCACGGCCTGCGTTCGACCATCATGACAGATCATCTCCAACCAGGTCTTCGCAACATCCAGGTTACTCAGCTCCAATATTCGAGCTCCAACGTCTAGGATCACCCGTACGGCTGGATCCAGTTCCGCTACCATATCCAGAAAGACCTGCGCATCTGACTTGGACAGGTCATCTCGTGCCGGAATTAGGGCAATGCCGGTCTCTGGTAGGAGGAGGTATTCGAGAACTAACGCATTGGTGTGGTTCTGGTCAGGTAGATCCAGCTGCTCCACACTGAGCGGAAGGGTGACCCGGGAATCGTTGGTCCCGCTAAAGCCGACGGTGGGATGGCACTTGACCTCACCGATATCCCATCCGGACGAGGATAGTTTACTGGGGAACTCCCTTAGACCTCTGGCGAAAATAAGATGAGCGAGGAAGTAATCGATGGCTCCCTTCGCGAACCGAATACAGGGAAAAATGCATTCCACGCAAAGGAGCCGGTCCTGGAGATTAACTCCCACCAACTGACGATAAGCGGAGGGGAGAGTCGGGGCATCATCGACCCATATCTGATACTCCGCGTCAGCTTGATCCGATCTGACCAAATGGTCGAATGCCCGAAATAGATCGTCGTCGCAGAGTCCTTCATAATAATAGCTCAGGCACGTGAGCACAATGGCAACATCGGGGTGACTGAATTCCGCCCGTGGTGCAGGGTTATCCTTGGCACGATACGGAACCGCCAGCCCCGTGGGGGGTTGTCGGGAGCGATCAAGTCCGTAGCTAACTCTCCAACGTCTTTGTTCCAGGCAGAATGCCAGAATGTTGCCAGCTAGCAGACCCCGGAGTAGTAGGAGAGGATCCCTCGTGCTGTCGGTCCAAAAGCCAGACGCATCTGGCTTTTCAACTACAGCAATAGTCTGTTTTGACGGGTCAGGCTCAAGGCAATAAGCGATAACGGCGCGTCGTTTCGCTTCTGGCTGCCTTGAAATCGGCAGTTCGTTAATGCCGTTATGGAAAATATGATCCGCGATTCGTTCAAACAGCTGGTGCGCGGCGTCCGCTCGAAGCAACCTTATCCTAGGGAAGCTCCCTGGATGTGGCTCCTCCACCTCAATAGACCGCGGGAGCTGCATTTTGGTAAGCGGAGCATACTTCCTCACCAGGCTGAGCATCTCTTGAATCAAAGTCCACCTCTGTGGACTAAGCTCTAAAGGACGCTGGGTCCCCATCGTGTAGATCAACTCGAACTTCACACTGAAGTTTTCATCGCTTTCATCTACCACGTCTCGCGAGGAGGTCCTGAAGAATTCCAGGATCCTAAGAAGACATACACCAACCGTCTCTCTCCCTGTGATGAAGTACTCTAGGCACATCAGCTTCAGGGATAGGAGATGCTCGGGTTGAACAAGGAGAACTCCGCCCTCCGCCATGCAGTCCTGGCACATCCTTTCGATCTCTTCCGCCTCAGGTCTACAGATCCGCAACGAGCGTGACACGGGGAGATGATACACCCGCCGACCTAACAGGCCCCCTAACTTTGCAACGAGCATCTGAAACATCTGTCGCGACTGTGGCTTGGCGACAATAATGCGGACTAGACATGAACGGTCTGCGAGCGCGGCTGCTACGATGGGGACGATAATAGAAGACTTGCCCTCGCCCATATTCAGTTGCATGACGATATTATGTCCGGGCTGCGCAGTTCTCATACGTCGCGCGATCTGTTCTTGGACGTCCCGAATCAATACTCCACTCTCAATCTCCAGCAGCAATGACTCGGGGAAATCCATTGGGTTCCAGTTAGTGTGACCTGCGTTCTGCAGTTCGCGGGCTAGACCCATGCGATGACCCATCACGTTGACGAGCCTCTTCGCCCGCTGGAGTGCCGTGATGGAACATCCATACGCGACCAAGCACTTCTTCCAGGGCTCAGGCAGGTGAGTCCAGCGATTGCGTGTCAGCTGATGGAGAAGGAGCTGTGATGATACCCTCGGCCAGACGTTGACATTTGCAAATGTTCCCAGGATATTGCGCTTCGTGTGTGATCCTGAACGTACTTCTCCTGTCATCCTATCTGAAAGCATCATCCTCGACATGATGGAGCGACTGATCTCCTCGTGGTGCTTTTGGCAGCGATGCAAATGATGGGATATGATGATCTCAAGAACGTCGTCATCAGGCAAGTGATGATCTATATGCTGGATACCCTGCAGGGATGTCATACTGGCCCGCAGTCTCTCGATGTATTGATTTTGGAACTGAGATCGCGCTTGTGATTCCAGGGCATTGACTAAGCTCAAAAGACGTAGATTTTGGTCAGGAGTAGTGCCACTGCCCGACCAATGCGGTAGAGTAGGTGGTTCCATTTCCACCGCCGGTGGTGGACCGAGAGACTCGTTCACTATGTCATCCACGGAGATGAAAGCATGCCGTCGGTCCCGGGGGCGTTCCGAGCACTGGCAGAGACATGGTGGGATCGCGATGGGTTGGATCTCTTGGGCCGTGTAGACAGATGCAACCCTATCAAGATACTGCCTAAGCTCTCGGTTATCGAACCAAGTTGAAAATGCTGCCTGCGAAATCTGCATCGCTTTTTGTGTATCAAAATAATCTGCGAATTCAGGCTGTTCACCCGATATGGGAGGTGAGGGGCGTCGGGTCGGCCACTGTCCTCGTAGGCCATCTATAAAATGACCTAGTGCCTGTTTCCGCTTTGTCTTTCTCAACTTCGCCACACGCGCATGAAACGTGCTATACGATTCCGCTGGTTCGGGAGTGAGGTCATCTTCGGGGGTCACACTCCGGCTTACAGAATGGATCCGATTCTTCAATTCGGTGGAGTTCACTTCGGACCCTTCTTGTGGCCGGTATAGTCTCTGTGCTGGTAACGTCATAGAGGCCATGCCGGGTAAAATGTACACCGCAGCAAGAACGTGCAAGACCATTATGTCTATCTTTCTAGAGAATGCCAACGTTGACAACCAGAGCATTACCGCATATCTGTTTGGCCGAGCCGTCTCCGAGCAGAGGAGCCGATGGATACTGCACCAATGACTGGAAATAAACTCGCCGTTCTCTGTGAGCCACATCGCATCGTACTTGAGCCGCGTTGGGTCGATCGAAGAACTGGCTCCGTGAACTGTGCTGGACGTCGTAAGAAACTTCCAAAGACGTGCAGCCAAGGATTCAAGCATGACGTCCTGGGCAGATGGAATATCTTCGTAGAGGATTTTGCAGAGAGTGAACACTCGCGAACAGCTTTCTGACTGGTAGTTCCGGCCCAGTTCTTCGTATAGGCGGTCCTCCGCGTCCGTGTGGTCCTCAGCACCGAAACCAGAGATCCGGAAGCTCGAGGAGCGAATGCGATCCCGCTGCAGGAGATCCGCATTTAATGAAGGTAGCGACGGCTCTGTCCCCTGTGAAGCCGGGTTGAATATCCTCATCCGATGGTGTTGATCAAGTATAGCAACTACCTGGCTGTGGAATTCATTATGTTGAGCCAAACAGCCTAGGATGGGATCCCATCGAACGCTCTGCATTACACGCTCATTGGAAGGGTAATATCTCCTTTCTGGTGTGAGACTCGCAAGCTTTTCGAGAATAGAGATGTTTTCTGGCTGTAGTTGATTGAAAGACCGCATTGATGCCGAACGAAGGATAGACAGTGACTGTTCGGTCCCTGTGTGCTTGGTCAAGGGGTCCGGGATGCAGAATGATGTGACTGCATGCAGATAGCACAGCAAGAGTTTACTCTGCAGAGTCCCGTTGTCTGTCAAACAGCCGATATCACTGTTTACGAGATAAACATGCACGCTGGTTGCCGCCTGCCAACCGACCTTAACGGTGATATGGCCATTGCCTTGCTCCCATGTTATCTGGCCTTCCGGTATCAGAACCCTCCGATTGTGTGTCTTTCGATCAAGCAAAACGAGCTTGTTGCGCAGGCCGATCAGAGTGCCCACCGACTGATCAGGATCGACGACCATCCCCCGGTACTGGCGAGACTCAATTGACGACTGACCCGATTGCAGATTAAAGCCCAGCCGGAGGCGGGGAATCTCGATTTCCACCATGTCAGATTCGTGGTGAAGTTTGTAGTGCAGCTTGGAGGCTTTTTCGACGGGTTCTAAGACATCAGACAATGATCTCGCTGTCTCACTCCGCATGCTGATCAACGAAACACTGCCCTGAGTGAGCTGCCAGTTATTTCCCCGCGGGGTGCGCTGCAACCGCCAGTGAGAGGCCGGTGATGGCTTCCATGGGTCGTTAACAGGACGAAACTCGATGTACTGGCCATCAGTCTCGTGCCAATGGGCGTATCCCTCCACGAAGGCATCCGGTAAAGCATTCGCGAGGAGCCTCGGGGGTACGAATTCCCAGACTCTACTGCCATCCACGGCTCGAATGCGAAGATCAAATCCACTCTGCTCGCGGATGGTCTGTTTGCCGAAGTAGATTTTCTGGCCGTTGTGCAGTCTCTGGGCGGAGAATTCCAAACCTGGAAGGTCGCTGGGCATCACTTCAACCAAAGAATGCCCAAACAGGGATCGATATGTGTCGTGGCGCTCGAACTTCGACGGCAACCGCGCCAGCGGACGACCATTGATGAGCAGCTGACCAGTGAGAAGGTTAACATGCACCACGACTCTGTTGTTTCCACCGACTTCAACCATCATCTGGGCTTTCAGGCAACATTGACTGCCACTTGAGGCTGCTGTCCAAGGAGAGCCCGGTCGGTACGCGGCCCAAGTCCGCTGGATTGCTCGGTCGAGTGCGGTCGTGCGGGCATGGACAGCGTTGTTTGCCAGAATGCGGTGTCCCCGAAAGGCTATGTTCTGCCACCGATAGTAGAAAATAGGAAGTAAACAACTGGATAACCCGTTCAGAAGGCCCTTTCGGTCATGGATAATCATACTGCATTGGATGAAAACGGAAGCATCTAGATCGTTCCGGAGCAGTCGATCCATGTGGCTGTTCTCGCAATCGAAAGTGCCCACGCAGATCAACGCGAGGTAAGCGGCGGAGGCAATCAGATTGTTCCTGTGATCGTTGCTGTCCGTAGCACCGGCCTTCTCCCCAACAGTCATCACCCATCTGAAAGAAATTTTTCGGAGGACAGCAAGCTGGACTATGCATTCCTCCTGAATCTGGACCGATGGGGAGCAGGCCAACACTTTTTGGGTGAGGGCGATCAGCACGCTCAGCTCCTCTGCGGATTGCCAGTTCTGTTCGATCGCCGCCGCTGCCTTCTTGATCTCTCGCAGCAGAGGAGCTGCAAACGAATCATCGTTCAAAATACGATGGCCTTCTCTCAGTGTCACACTCACGAGCGATGGCGGCCCTGCCTGGTGCATGATCTGCAGGATAAAAAGGCACGTCTCGACCTTATTGAATACCACGGAGGGTGCAGCGAGCTGCCGAAGGATGTTCTGCCATTGGATATGGATGCCCAAGGGCAACGTGCAGAGCGCCTTATACTCCCCCAGTGACATTTCATCGGGGCAGGTATGCTGCGATGCAATGACCGTATTGGGTGATGGACCGTCAGGTGTCTCTGCTGGGCGGAAAAGAAACGGTTGCAGAGATAAGCTGGATGGAGGTAACTTGTAAGTGCATGCCGTCGCTATTGCGTGTGTTTGGACCAGGTCGCCAGTAAAGCAGCGGAGGACATTATCGAAGTATTTGTAACACATACCGTTCGCGAGACAAACGTCGCTCTCGGATACATTGATAATGTATTTCTCCCGCATGTGTGTTGTTTGGTGTGGTTTGACTTGGGATAGAAGGCTAATCCTTGGGGAATTAACAACCGCGGTAAAGAACCTCGAGAGTCCGCTGTAGGTGTGTGGTCGGTACTCAGCTCTAGGCGGTTTTTTCGAAACATATTCCACACCCAAAACATCAAGTAAAATGAAGGCAGTGACATCACGCCAAAATGCGAATGGTCTGGGCAATTTCAACTCGAAGACTGTGGATTTTGCCTCCAAGGGATTGGAAGACAAAGGCCATTCATGAACATTTATTGTGATCTCTCTCGCAGCGTTGTCAAACCTGCATCTCTTGCACGAGGGGCTGTGACGACGCTCTGTAAAGCGGAACCGCTTGTTGATTATCTCATCGTAGTAAGTGCAAGAAGTCTCATCACGCTGAGCACATAAGTCCCTGTACTGGTGATGCTTTCGGTGCAGCTCCACCACTTTGGCGGCCTTCTCAGATCCGGCGCTTTGTTCAATAGTGTCAAGTAGACGTTGATGTTCAGCGGACTGATTGAAGTAGCGCACGGAAAATGAGGAAGGGGTTCCGAAGTCGGTTAGGATATTGGAACCTGGGTACTGGAGGTCTTGGTGACGTTGGCGCATGTAGCTTTCCGCGTGTCCTAACCTGGTGAGCTGGGACAGCCGAGGTAACAGGAGAGACTGGAATAGATGTATCGGAATACAAGTATTATACTGGTGAAGCAGCGGATGAATATGGACGGCGGACTTGTCGCAAGCTATCCAGAGCTCCAGGATGGTGAGAAGCATGGTTGACAATGCCTCGGGATTAGAGGCGTAAGACTTGGATGCAATATCATAATAGGCATTGACTAATCTGTTTAGCCGTTCGCAGGTGTCTTCATAGCCAATATGTGTCTCAGTCCAGGATTGAAGATTCAAGTCAACCCACGCTTCGAAAGCAGCAAGATTGTAGACGTGATAGTCGGGGTCAGTCAATTGGAAGAGCGATGGGAGCTCTGCAGGCTCAAACACCAAAAGTCCAGACTGCGGGTGAAGGTCTGGCGGCACTGAGGAGTCTTGGCGGGCTCTGATGCTTTGAAGCCACTCATCAAGACTGGGAAGTGAGCAATAAGTGTCATCTTCAAAGTTGAGTCGAGCCAAGGGGGACATATCAGGTCGGCAGGCGTTACGGGAGATGATGTTGCTCCATTTTTTTTCGAGGATGCCATTCGCTTCTTGAAGGGAATACTGGACAAACTGAAGCCAAGCATGATTACCCGGCAGATCAAGCTTGCGTAACCGGCGCACGATTTTGGAGCTCATGATATACCGGTGCTCACTGCTTATGCTCTCGGGACAGCGGCGTAGAATGGAACTCATGTAAAAAATCATGAACTCTTTATAAAGGTCAACTGAGATTCCTTTATGCTGGCAGAGCCTCCGAATGACTAATTGGAGCGTAACTCGAACCTGGAGCCAGAGTGCGGACCGTCTCCAAGGATGCAGAGTGTTGAGCCACAGGACTTCTTCCCGTGTGTTTTTACGAACCTGCACACTGTTCACAGTTCTGCATTGTGGGCGCAGGAATGTTGTGAACAACTCTGTGACCAACATTGGATCGGTTGTATCCCGATTCTCGTCATGCTCCTGTCGCGCCTTCTTCACTTTTGGCTTGGTCCCTGGGGCAGGCTGACGACTCATGCTCTCAAGGGCGTGCGCAATCGTATTTTGCATATTTAGATCATTGAAGATGGCTCGATCCAAAGCAAAGGTTGGTCCAGGAAATTGGCGTTGCAGTCGACCCACCGTGGTGTTGACGGCTTCGTTCCGAGGCCAAAGTTCAAACGTCTCGACATGTATTGAATCGCTGTGCCTAGTCATTAAGACCGCAGCATTCTGGCAACGAACATGCACAGGTAGAGCACCTCCTATACAACACGTGTCAATGACATGCCGGACGTCAGCTAGATTATAGCTGGCCATACCTGAATTTTCCAGTTCTTCTAAAGCTTTTCTAAGCTCGACGTGATTCACGTCCCCATGACAATCGCGCATCGTTCTCAAACGAGTGAGCATTACTTTGACACTGGCAACAACGTCACTTTCCTGTCCATGAGTATAACCTTGAAACCGAACAAGGGCGTCAATAACGCTATCGAGCAGGACAGATTCATGTTCAGCTTTATAATCATCTTCCTGTGGTAGCTGTGGGGGCAGGAAAACATGATGAAATAAATATATAGTTTCCCTCGTCGATAGACGGGATGCGGCGGGAAAACCGGACATTCTCCACTGCGTTCAGTACTGAAGGATAATCTAAGAAGAACTCTTGCAAGTAAAAAGCTGCTTGAATGAGTGCCGTAGACCGAATGTGCGGCCCATCCCAGTGCCTTTTATCCATCCCAGAAGACAATACAGACATAGAAGTCATTTTAGCGTTTCCAATGTGCAGTAGTAGGCCGCCTCGTATAATTTGCAAAATCCAAGGCGTGTTCTGAACTGTCCCAGTTGTCTAACCGTGCCGTTGATCTGCCCTTGCTTTGAACGAGAGACGACTGCATCCCACACAGTCTACTGACCAAAGTCGTATGCTTCGCGAGCAAAGGCTTTGACATCTTCACTTTTGCTCACGTAGATTACCTCCCTCATTTTACTGGAGCGGCCAACAGTCTTGGCTACCCGGCCCCAGTACGGCAAGTGTGCTTGAACTTCCTCCTGCATTGTCTTCCTCCTGCATTGTCTTCCCCCTGCACTGTCTTCCTCCTGCATTGTCTTCCCCCCGCACTGTCTTCCTCCTGCACTGTCTTCCTCCTGCATTGTCTTCCTCCCGCACTGTCTTCCTCCTGCATTGTCTTCCTCCCGCACTGTCTTCCTCCCGCACTGTCTTCCTCCCGCACTGTCTTCCTCCTGCATTGTCTTCCCCCCGCAATGTCTTTCTCCTATCTCCCTTCTTGCATATGGCCTTCCTCCCTCCACCCCGTAGCTGATTTTCTTAAAGTATGTATTTGGCACAAAAACCTTATAAGTGGCCTAAGTACCCGTGAATTGTTCTTTTTTTCTTAATGAGCTCGCAATCCGAACTTGGTTCATATTTCGTGCAATTTTCTATAATCCATTTAAAATGCCATCTTCAAAGCATCTGTTCATAGTCCAGAACAATACCACCTACAAACAATTGCCTATTGACTCAGGCCGCGTCGGGCCCCCAAGACTGGACGCGTATCAGAGACGTCTCGGTCGCTTCTACGAGCCTTTGTTTCTTTTGCGTGTACTAGGACAAACCCGTGGGCAGCACATAGCTGGCTCACCGGATGCTAGTTTGGAGCAAGCACGGCAACGAAGATTCCTACGTAACCTCGCCTTTGTTTGCGACTTTACCAAAGGAGGTATTTCTTGCACTGCCATTGGGCTTGAAGACAGCGAAACATGTTACAATTTCTGGATTTCGTCCAACACATCTGTCGACAAAATCGTCGAATTCGCGAAGAATGCTCTCAGCCATCTGAAGCGAACTGCAACAGTCACTGGAGACATTATTGAACAAGATAAGGCGATTTTCACCAGGTTCTGCCTTGACTTTGCGATTAGCCGAGTCAAAAAGGAGCGCCAGTGCTTGTTTCAAGCGATCAAGCAGTGTTACCCCATACCAGGCTCTGTGAAAACGAAACAAGGTTCGTAAAGGCCAAACTACAGGTTCTTACAATCTGACAGACTAACCGGTTCAGTAGATCAGGTGATAAAAGTTTGGCTTGAGCGTATCCTCGAACAGGATGATTGTCTGGCACTTTGCAAATATGCATATGTCCACAGAAAGTCCATATTCACCAGGATAATCGGGCTGAAAGCTCAAGACGAAGAAAGATTAATGGGTCTTCAAGACAAACGGTCACCTTTTGCGTCAGTTATCCATTATCTAGGGCGACTGGCACATCACATCCGGGCACCATTGCAGCTGGTTGAGGATGCCTACCATTTGTCTCACATCCTTGACTCACATCAGGTGATGGCTATCACTTGTGTGCCTTCGGTGCCTCGGCCAGCGCCCGATAATCTCACCACGCTCGATGGTATCCTCAACAGGATGTTGAAGAAGGATGACCCGGAAAGGCTTCAGATAAAGAATTCTTTGCTTTCTATGAATTCTCAATCTCAATCTCGCACCTTTCAGGATTTCATGGAACAGTATGACAAGTGTACACCGCAGGTGCATGCAGAAGTGTAGGTTCTGAACCATTTCTTCAGGATGAATCTGTCTTTCGTGGGGAATGACCGTTACATTGCTTGTAGCAAACCGGCTTGTCTGTGTTGTGAACTGTACTTCAGGTACCATCCGGCTCGAATGGTCATTCCTGAATCTCACCGCAAAGTCTGGGTTAACTGGGGCCCACAATTAGTCAAGAATCCGACGAAAGGGGATCCAGAATACGATTTGCAGGTGAAGGTCCTCAATGAGATGACAAGTGAGATTCGCCGCGCTGTTATTGCTGATGTCCTGGGTCAATCGATATCAAGTCCCTGGCATCCTGATTCCCAAACAGCAATTTCAGATGACCGGCGGTCTCGCGGAGATTTGGAGGGGCTTCGGGGAGATACGTTCCGACATTTGATTGCTGATGGCAGCTTGGAAAATGAGGCAACTGAATGAAGCACAGCGAAGGTTTTTGGGACAAACGAACTCAAGACAGATTTGTCGGATGAAGACTCTGATGCAGAATGTGGCGGAGTATCTCTCAAGATGTAAGGTGGTATTTGATTTGGGCTTGCAACTTGATTTGGTTTTGTCTTTCTGGCTTTTTAGTATTTCAAATCTTTCTCTCTCGCTTTTTCTTTTTCTTTTTCTTTTCTCTCTGATTAAACGTAGATCCTCGTTGGGGCCTTGATTACAAGCAGGAGGCGAGTGTACTTCTACCTCTTACCAGACGTTACGATATTGAAGGGAATCTAAGGTACTATTCGAGAATCCTTCATCCAACTCGACAAAACATAGGCTCCATATACGAAGTTCCTCAATCAGACACAGAGAGACTACTAATATTTCCATGCTGATTTCGGCGGTGTCTGCGAAGATTGTCTCTCCGTGTGAAGGGTTCACCGCACAATTTACACACACCGCCCACTTTCCACCGTTGCCGAGCCCAGTCACCGTGATGTACTTCAATATGTCGACGCATATGAACCTGCTGAGCCTTGGTTACCGTACATTTGGGGCATTTGACTGGCTTAACATGAGTGCGCATATGCTTTCTGTGAAGAGTCAGCGGGATGAACAGAGCAAGTGGTGGTGCTAGCTTACCGCAGATCACATTTTCTTGAATAGCCAGTCTGGGCCACGCATGCATGATGTTTGCAATGATATAGTCCATCCACAATGGAAATATCGTGATCGTAAGAAGGCATCGGCGCTTCTGCAAATCTCGAAGCGCATGTTCCTGAATCGACCCGTCCTCCAACAACCACAGCTGTGGTGGTACTCTCGTGACCTTCGTCACTCAGGCATCCATCCAAGTTCCTTCTCTATAGAGATTGGATTGGAAGAGACGGTACCTGTGAGTCCAACGCCGCCGTGGTCAAAGTCGGGGTTTCCCCGACAATAGCAGGATGTGACTGGCTTCCAGCGAAGACTTCCATCGGGAGTAGGTTGTTCGGTGCGAATAGGTTTGGGTATTGCTGCGGCCAAGGAGGTTCTCTGTTGTCGCCGATCGCAGTATCGGTCATTATCGTAGAAGGAGGAGCCAGGAGTTCTCCTTGTCTATCCCCTATCACCATTGGATCGCAATAGCCCCCGAGTGGAGAAGAGGATAAATCGGTTCCATTGTAAATTGACGAGAAACCCATCAGTCCGAATGAATAATCCGTAACTTCGCCTTGTGGCCAGGCTGGGTAGTATTCGTCCTCAGCCTGGCCGAAAGATACAGATGTCATTGTGAAGACCAACACAAATTGAACCCGGAGAGAAGCTTCGACCACATACAAAGGAATGAAAAGCTCGAAATGCTGGGAAGGAGATGACTCCTTATGTATTAGGCTCAAGTTCGTTATCAACCTGGCTAATCTGGAAAGTTTTGTGCCAGAGAATTCTCCATGGGCTGGACTAGCGGTGTGTTAGCCCCTTACGTCTGGCAGCTTTGCAGTGACTCACTTGGCCAAACTCACCGGTGAAGGTCCCCACGTAGCTGCCAAATTTCTTTTACAGGAGTGTACGGGTGTATGATAACGTTACAGGCATGACTGGTCCAAGAATGATGAGTAAATATACTATAAAAGGTGCGGTAAGGAATAACAGAGAACAAGTATCTAAGCAAAGAACAGCACGCTGCGGAAGAAAACAATACCGGGGCCTCTGAGACAGGCTCAGCAGGTTCGCGAAAGGTCTTAAAGCACTTATTCCGGTCCTATCCAGGACTGCTTCAGCAGTTCAACGGTAGTGACGTGTACAATATACCCAGCTGCTTTATGGAGAGGTACAGCGCCGGGACATAATGAACTAAATCGTCGTGTACCTCAAAATACCGTAATAGGAGAGGGCACAACACGAGAATATTCTAAAGGTTCTACTCAGCGGGCCAAGGATGGTGACTACTAATTGCTCGAATGGAAAGAGACGCATGGAATAATGCCTTGCGTAAAGTTATGTGCTATGAGTATACACAAGAAAGCAGGTGAGGAATGTGACCACAATTGAGTGTGTCCTTGTAGCTGCAGGTGATATTGGGTAAAAGGCTTTCTGTTAGATTATTGTTGGGGCAAGTACCACTCCCTGGCAGTTCGTCTCAGCAGCCAGGAAGAATAACCTTGGTAGGTATCTGTCAATTGGACGTGGCTGTCTGTGGAATACAATCTCTTTATGTAGTTTGACTGCCGTGTGTGTACTTCTCTCTAAAGCCGATTCTCTGGAGCTAGATTGTTGTTCGCGTCAAGAGGTACCACAAAGATTTTTTACCACCGAATCAGGAATACCCTTGACGACCCCCTTGCCTGGAAGGGCTTTGTATACGATGATATGGAGCAGGCGTTGGAGCAGCAATTACAGATTCATGTACTGGATCCCTTGCGTTAAGCACAACCTGCTTTAACCGATAAACATTATGTAGTTGATAAATATAGAATAAGTATAAGTATAAAAACTAATTCTAAAATTGATTCATTAACTCTATTAAATACTCTTCTTTGAATAGTTAGATATTTATATTTTACTATTATTAATATAGATCAGACATTCTCCGGTACAATCCTGGGGTGTTTTACAGCGTACTCGCGCATCAGCTTTTGTACAGTACATCCTTTAAATCCCTTTCCTTGTACCAGACATCATCTGCGTCGTCATATCCAAACTACTATACCAGATACTCATCGATAATCGGCCCTTATAAACCCCCAGCACCCCCGAAACGGCCCTTAGAAAGGATACAAGTTTCGTCAGTTTAACCGCCGCACAACGGATAAGGTTCTAGATAAGCAATGCTGATAACGGGGTGCACTCGTGAACCCTCGGGCAGCTTGATCTTATGTTTTTCCCTCTGGAGCCTTGGAGAACAGGCCGTAATCAAGAACAGGTTCTGGAACGGCTGGTGGCTTCCGCATACAGGTGGTCCACTGAGCCAGATCATAGTAGCATAAGCCGTACATTTTGAATCATGTGAGCCAGGCCCTCTCGTCGGGACTCATTGAACAGGAGCTTGATATTTAGTTTCAACCTATTTTCCACCCACCCCCAGTGCAGTCAATGGGAATCATATGACAGCGGAGGATTTTAGACAGCGGTTTGATAATGTCATCGCCACAGATGCTTTTCGCGCGCCATCATCCGACACCAAGTGCAGGATGCCATCTGATATGATGCAATAGTTGTGTAAGCAAACGTCTCTTAGAGCTCGCTTGCCTCAAGCAGTTCCTCTGAGATTCGTTCATCCTCCTTTGAGCCGTAACCCCTATGCCTGCGCATTCTAGTAAGGACTTTCCTGCTTCGCTCTCTGATGAGGCATGTCTGTCGCCATGATAAACTCGTTCACCCATATGTCTTCCTCGTCCGCGAAAGGCTTCTTGTGCTATCCTTGTTCTTCGGTCCGGGTTCAAGTAATGCGCCGGCAATTATAGTAAAATCAGAACATGAAGCTGGACCATTCGCTGCATATAGTGATGTAGAAGCCATAGTGGCGCGCGAACCATATCGAGGCTTCAACTTCAACAATAGAACAACAACATAGTATGCTCGAGGATCATGGCCAAGGTAAACCAGGAGACTTCTCGACGTTCCCTATCTGGGAGTGATAATATTCTACTTCGGTGAGGATAGAGGGGCAACAGGTGGTGCGGCCGAATCTCACTCTCGTGCGCACGGCGCGCTCCTTGAGCTACTGCCTCCGCTTGTCCGCTTTCTCGCTTGCATCAATCACGGTCCAGCGCGGCCGGAGGAGGGGAACTCGTCCTTGTTGTCCTTCTCGTATAGATCCTTCACGAACGGTGGCATATCTCCAATAAGTTGGGTGAGGGATTGGCGAAAACGGTTGCGGTTCATCGGGCAGTAGTGAGTACTACTGTGATTTTGCCTTGAATCAATCCCTTCTTTTATTCGTCGAATCGGGTATGTGAATTACCTCCGATTGGGGCGAGTTTAGATTCAGTGAGTAGTATGCAAGGATCCAGAATTTCCTCAAGGCTGGTCGCATTCGCAGGGGTCGGCAGAATCTCCGGGGCAGCCGTGACGATCTGTGATCCAGTGAGCCATTCCAGTGCTCGGTTCCACTCTGGGAAGGGGTCTACCTACCTGCACACCGTAATCATCGATATTCTGGTACAGGACGCAGGGAACATAAGATTTCTCTAAGGAGAAAACAAACAACAACACCTGCGAGCTAACTAAAATACATTCTGCGAACCACCCACAACACAAGAATCCCAAGGCAACAACGCGATTTGCAGCACTTATCGCGCAGGACAGAGGTCGGGCCACGCGGGGGGAGTACTAGCCCTGGAGGGAGCAGTACAGCCACCCGCGTGTAGACAGTTATTGCACCTCTGCCCAGTTCCTGCAGAGATATAGTCGCAGAACGCCCTCCCGGAGGAGGGGTCGCGACAGTATGTACACACCTGGTCGGGCGGCGGTCGTCTACCAGCTCGAGACACGAGGATACCCTCGCGGAGCTGAGTCTGGACGGCCAGCTGCGAAGAATTGCTCCACCTAATGTACGCGACAGAGCGCAGTACGGGTGCGCGAATCCACGCCCGCTCGCGACCAGCCCCTGTCGTGTGCTCAAGGTGGTAGCTGCGCATGCGGCTGATGACCTCTGCCAGGTCGCAGAGCAGCACGTAGGCATCCTCGCGCGAGCGAAGTGCCAGGCAGAAGTGGCCGTTTCGGGCCCAGAACGAGACACCCAGCTCGTTTTCCATCGTATATGCTCGCTCTGGGCACTGCTTGCTGAACCTGGTCGTTTGAAGATGCCCATTTGCATTGAACTCCAATGCCGCACGTCCTGGTAGGAACTGGCTCAAGGATGTGATACCTGTGAGGACAGTAATGTGGCCTGATGGACGGACGAGACTGGCCAAGGCGCTCAGGGTGCCGATGCCTATAGCAGTAATCTCCGACATTAACATAACAAGAATAGGTATAAAGCCTATCTCAAAATAACCGATGATAAAAGATGAGTTATGCTATTGTTAACGATAATAGTTCACGCATGGAGAGATCAGTGTTATCGGTCCGAGTTCTTCCTCGAGTGTTTACGAAAGACGTGCAGACTGCCCTCGATCAATAGGCTTAAATGGAGCTTCGAGATAAGAAGCTTGAAGGTTGACAACCATCCTTCGCGCGGATAGCGCTGCGAACTGCAATCTATAAAGAGATAGAGATATTCACAGCATGAGCAGAGACAACATGGCAGAGGATACCCAATCATCGCCATTGCAGGATCCACAGCGATTTGCGCTTCTGAGTTATTAGGATAAGAAGACCTTTCGTCCCGCATAGTTTTGCACTGCCCGTCGATGATTGCAATTTTGACGTTGAAATCCTAAGGGTGTTTTCCCAGTCAGATTCGGATTGACTGATCTGTACCCCTGGAAGGAAATTTTTGACCAAGCCGACGCTTTTGGCTTGACCGTCGCAGATAAACCTTTGACGTAGCACCATAGAGGTCTGTCTGACTTCGATACTAAACATTCAGCAGATTGGTCTCATACCTTTGATCTTGCAGTCGTTCAAAGACCGACACCTCCCATGCTGTCAACCCTGCTGGGTAAACGCAGTACAGGTAAATTCTTTGTGGTCGCCGACTAACAAAACATTCAGAAACATTCAGAATTCTGTCAGCACATGAAAGATAAGAATCTTGGCTTCGTCGACAGTGAGTAGATCGAAAACGAGATCTCTGGGAAGCATCTCTGGGATGCTCAACGGTGTCGTCATGACGATATCCACTTCCTTTATGACCGGTCGGTCTAGCTCACATTGATGCCAGAATCCTTTGTGCATTCCATCGGTGTTTTCTCAACACTGATAATAATCGGCCTTGGATGCACAAAGTTGGATTTCTATGCAATCAGCACGCCGTTCGACATCTGTGAATTTGAAATTCCTCCGGATGTCAAGACTGTCCTCGCGGGTGGGCCTTCAATCTCTACATGCGCGACTTTAAAGTAGGTCTGCAAGACAGAAGTAATTGATTCCTTTGTAGACTCGGCGAAGAAGGACGATCTGTGGGCGCGGCCAGATCGGGTGTCGCCCCGCTGCTTTAGGGCCAGAGATCGATCCATGATATGTCCAGAAAAGCCCAGAAATCGAGCTTACCACAACAGTGTCCTCGTTTTGTCGAGAAAACAAAAGTATATATGGCGCGACCTTCTGGCACACTCTCTGTATCTTCTTTGTCCCTTCGCATAGGGAAAGAATAGATATCATGGTAATCACGACCGTGCTGTGCTGCTGCCGCCGTTAGAGTATTCTGGAATTGACTCAACGTTATCGGTGCCATTTCGAGTGGTTCCTGATGAGTCAATGGCAGCAGCTGTCTCGCTCAAGAGCCTGTATCTTGTTAGTCTGCGAGATCGATTATCTGGTTAAGTTTACTTACGGGTTCGCTTGCAGACGCTGAGCTGGTGATGGCTTGGCTTGCTCTGATGATGTTTTATCTGAGGATGGAACTTCGGTGGACGAAAAGTGCTTCTGAATAGTGGAAGAATAGAAGAAGCTTTCTTACTTCAAGTCATGATTGGCGAATCAGTCTCTGTATACAAGGCTGATTCTAATCAGGTATCATGGTTCTTCATGAAGGGAGAGGAAGGAAGAGGAACAGGTAGGATGAGGAAGGAAGAAGAGACTCCTTGAGATAGAGAGAGAGTGGTGTGGAAGTTGCTTTCCCTTATGACTTCTGTCAGATCTTTGGACAAAGGGGATCATTGAATAGATGATCAATGAGGGTAATTAAATGCGACAAGTTTGTGAATCAGGTTCAGCATGTATTAACAGTGCCTTGGTCTCGCCTTTTCCTCCCACCACTATCCATAGGTCAGTCTTCACTACGTGAATCTACGCTAGATAGCCAGCTCTAGCACTTATCCTTTGCCTGCTGTCATTCACTCAGCCCATAGTTTCCATAGCGAGGCAGGATCTCATCACGGATCGAAACAGAGGTCTGATGCTTTCCATACGATAGCAAACAATCATCCAGTTTCAGAGAGAGTAGTTTCCCGTAAATCCTGCTTCCGTAGCATCAAAATTAATCTCATCTTGCAGCCAATTCGTCATCGCTTCTTAATACTCCGAACCGAAACAGAACGGTCAATTTGTGTGGTGGAAGAACCGGCCAGCATTATCCGGGGAAGAAGGACGCCAAGGACCCGGGGTATGCAAGTCATGTCTTGGGGGGCGGGGTAATATCCGGGCTCAAAGAAGGGCTAAAGCAGACTGGCTCGCTTCTCCAAGAGCTGCAAGGAACTAGTTCGCCGGACTCTTGGCCCTGTGCGAACCCCCACCAACGTTCGGTATATTCGTATCCGCGCTCGTTCTATACCGATGCACCTCCGGGCTTGGCTTGCGGAGGGACAGGAGGACCATGGGCCATAAAATTGAAGGCGTGTCTACCAAGTACAGCTATTTCCGCACAAGGAAAAGAAAGTATCTTGCACAATGCTGGGGTCTGTATTCACAACTGGGGTGTTGCTGGCCTCGTTGTCCGTGGCCTCGCCGGTTGCCCGCGCGAATCCACCATTTCTGATCAACGTGGACGATGAGACCGCCATTATCGGGAATGATTTCTGGAATGTGACCATTGGTCGTCAGTATGGCACTAAGCTTTACTATAAGAATGTTGACCTGGTCGGGGACGCGTGGGGGCACTATGTTTCCTACAGTACAGTCACTCTCCTCTCCGATAACCCAGCCTTGGTATAGCGCTCAGTTTCACCCCTAACGTCCTCGCAGATGGAGCCCAGAGCGACCTAAATCTCACAAATGCTCGAATCCACAAGGTGACCGGCGACTACACCGACATTGTCTTCACAGCGAAGGAAGGAGAATTCCACTGGGTTCTGACGCCAACATTGACAGGCGCATATCAGTATTTCGTGAACACGGCTCTACCCACGCTCGGCGAGTTCCGCACACTCTGGCGGCTCGCAAACGACAGTTTCACCCATGGGTGGACAGACGAGCGAAATGAGGCATTGCCGCCTCTGTCGGACATTGCTAATGCCGCCAAGATCCAGGATGAAACCTGGCAGCAAGCCGATGGCACGTACATCACCAAGTATGACTTTGCAACCTTCTTGCCGGTTGTTGAAGGCGAGTCCGCTCTCTGGGGAGTCTACGGGCCGCTTGGTGGTCAAAAGTCGACTGGAGAACAAGTCGGCTCGTGGTATATCCATGGAGGCAAAGACTATCTCAATGGCAACCATTTGAAGCAGGAGTTGTTGGTGCACCGCGAGAGTCAGACCGGCGATGCGGTGCAGCTGAATATGATCCATGGAACGCACTATCAGGCTGTCAGCAGTGACTCGTTCCCTGAGGGTAAAACTTGGGGTCCGTGGTTGTGGTATTTGGTAAGTTGCGCCAGCAGCAACGCTCCTCACCAGGCAAATTGGACATATCTGACCATGATAACAGAATGACGGGTCCGTCGACGATGCAGCAGCCCGCGCGAAAGCGGAAATTGCGGCTTGGCCGTACGAGTGGATGCAAGACAGCAATGGCTACCATTCCCGCGGGAGTGTTCGAGGCCATCTCGTGCTCTCAAACGGACAGCCCGCTAGTGGCGCGGCGGTTTTCTTGGGGGACAACAACTCCCAGACTCGCTCGCTGGACCAAGGAGCCTGGTACTATCACCGGACGTATGCAGACGAGAACGGGTATTTCACCATTGAAAACGTTCGCGAAGGCACTTGGGGCCTGCGTGCGTTTGCCAATGGGGGTGATGCGGTAGGCAGAGTGACCACTGAGCTGGAAAAGAATGACATCGCCGTCCACAGTGGTGAGGCCCTGTGGTTAGGGGACGTGACTTGGTCTCCGCAAGGTCGCGAAGTCATCTGGCAGATCGGAGAAGTTGATCGCACAGCTGCCGGCTTTGCCTATAGCGGCGCACCGCACGAGTTTGCCCGTGGTTTGAACTGCCCGGCCAACCTCACCTTCAATGTCGGAAAGAGCGAGACCAAAGACTGGTGCTTCGAGCAATCCTCACTCGGTACGTGGACGGTCGAGTTTAATCTCCCTGCCAACTCGACCCATGGACGATCAGCGATACTGTCTGTTGCCCTGGCTGGGTTCAGCGCCGGGAGCTCAGCTACAGTTTTGATGAACGGTGTCTCCATCGGGACTATCAGCTCGAGTGTTCTTGCCAGCGACCCCAGTAGCTATCGTTGTGGCACGTTGGCGGGTGAATGGCATCTCCTGGAGTTTCCAGTTGCGGCAGATGCGCTTCTGAATGGGACCAATTCCGTTGAATTTCAAGTCACCAAGTCGACCAAATTCCGCGGGTGGATCTACGACAGCTTAATTCTAGAGTGGGCCTGATTGCGAAGATGTTGAAGTGACTGCACCTCCACCATGTATAGATCCGGAGACCTTGTTCGATTTCACAATGCCAATCTATTTCTTTTGTCTTCGCATTTAAATGAACTTATCGCCCATCAAGAGCCTCTTGACTATGTATAAAGACATTCATACATGATATAGAAGATTTGCTCAGTTATTGACACCCATCTATTGATCCAAGGTGACTCTGACAACGCCTGTCAATTCATTACTCGGCGAAGTCGCCCAGGGCCGAGCTTTCAAAAGGCGACGTAGGTGAAAAGTTTTCACACGGATTGAAAGCATAACTCTTATCGACGAGAAAATTACTTTCTGAGATAGGTCAACGCTGCAATGCAAAGCGCGTCGACACCCGTCTTCATCGTCGGTTGAATCGCCGGGGCGAACAGGGCTGAATGATTGCCAGCAATCTCGTGGAGGCGATCGTTGGTTTCAGCTTCATCCCACACATCTGGATCGATACCACCAAAGAACCAGAATGAACATGGACGGCCTTGACTAGTGCCAAGGATCGAGAAATCCTCACTGACATTCGTTCGCGGCGTATCGGCGTCGAAGCTGTCTGCAAAGTGTTCCCCGAAGGAAGCCGCCAGCTCAGCCGTCACTTGCTTATCATTGATGGTAGGGGGAAACTGTCTGGTCGGGGTGAACACCGGTGGCCGAGGCGAGCCACTGGCCATGCACTCGGCCTCCACGATACGCTTGATCGCAGCGAGGATCTTCCCTCGCGTCTCCAAGCTGACCGATCGGAAATCCACGCCCAGTTCTGCCGTGTCCGGGATGACATTCTCCGCCTGGCCCGCCTGCAAGCTCCCGACAGTCACGACCGCCAGATCGCTCGGATCGATCTCCCGACTCACAATCCCCTGCAACCTCACCACCACATTAGCTGCCAGCAGCACGGGATCCACCGTCTGATGCGGCAGAGACCCGTGCCCTCCGCGCCCGTAGAGCGTGATCTTCAAACTATCCGCCGCAGCCATGATGGTGCCGGGCCGGGAGCCCACACTCCCAGCGCGCATCCGCATCACATGCTGTCCGAACACAAAATCCGGAACGGGGATCCTGTCGTACAAGCCATCGTCAACCATGGCGCGGGCACCCTCCCCGCGCTCCTCGTCGGGCTGGAACACGACAATCAACGTGCCCGTCCACTCGGATCGGATCCGGTACAGCTGCTCGGCCGCGGCCAGCAGACACGTAATGTGCATGTCGTGGCCGCAGGCGTGCATGGCCGGCTTCTCCACTCCAGCGGCGTCCTGCATCCTGATGGTGCTGGCGTAGGGCAGGTCAGTGATCTCTTTGACGGGGAGGGCGTCCATGTCCGCCCGCAGAAGGACGGTCTTGCCTGGCCCGTTGCGTAGGACGCCGGCGAATCCATGGCCCCCGATTTGGGTGTGGATCTCGTAGGCGTTCCATTGGCCGAGGTGCGCGGCTGCTGTTTCTGAGGTGGCCTTTTCTCGTTTGGAGAGTTCTGGGTGTGCGTGGAAATGTTTGTACAGGGATTCGTACGGGGTTAGGTCTAGAGGATTGGTGGAGAGAATCTCCGATGGGCTTTGGCGCGTCATCTTTGTATTCGCCTTGAGTACTTCTATAAGGGCTTGGAGACGTGAGAGCAAGTGAAATTGATTGAGGACGATAGAGTTGTTGTCAGAATTGAGGCGGTGCGGAACTTGGATGATGGACTCTCATAGGCGACTCATGAGCATAAGCTAAGGAAAGTAACCAAAACGGGATTAGCATGGTATAGTTGAGTTTGTTAAGGGTGTAAGTTTATAAACCTATCTCGAGACTGGCAAGATACTGATCATTTCCGGCGCACTTTGAGTATGCGCAGTTTAATCTTGGGTACACCGACTAGTGCTTATAACCCATCGTCTAAGCGGACGAGAGAGGGAAAAGAAGTGACGAGTGAGTTGGACTTTTCGCGAGGGTTTCCCAATAAGGAAAGCCGCTCGGCCTCCGGCTACGGCCGCCAATCGCAAACAATCACTACAAACAAAAAAAAAACAGTTGCCTACTCAGCTTTCTTTCAACATCATCGTCATCATCACCATCATTACATCCATACTTTCTCACACATATAAGAGATCAATGGATCCATTGATTTCTGGGACCAAGATGTTTATCAAGGACATCCTTATGAATACGCAGTCTGTACCATGCTTTTTACATCGTCTCTCCTGCTCGGAACCTTGGGCTTGTTGTGCCTGGCAGGCCCTCTGCCACCGAGAAGCATTGCTCCCACCGTTCACCTTCAAGACACCGACATCTGGTTTACTGGAATCGCCACCAGCAAGATTGAATCTTTCCTCAACATTCGTTTCGGTGAGGACACAAGTGGCAACAACCGCTTTGCCCCTCCGAAATCGTATGCCTACCCGGCCGGCTCGATAGTGAACGCCACTCAAGCTGGCACAGCTTGTCCACAGCGGAAAGTCCCTCTGGCGGATTTCCCTGTCTTTGACAACCTCACCAATATATCCGAAGACTGTTTGACTTTGCGGATAGAACGGCCAATTAACACGTCAGCCTCCGACCGACTACCGGTGCTGGTCTTTATCTACGGAGGCGGCGATACAATTGGGCAAATCTACGATTCCGCCTATGAACCTTCACTTTTGGTAGCCGGCGCTGCTCAGCGTGGTCTCCCAATTGTTTATGTAGCCATGAACTACCGTCTGGGCGTCTTCGGGTTTGCCTCGTCACCAGCTTTGAATGAGTCTGATTCACTGAATGTCGGCCTGCTTGACCAGCGATTGGCTCTGTGGTGGATTCAGGACCACATTGAGGCTTTTGGTGGAGACCCTGATCGGGTCACCATCTTTGGCGAAAGTGACGGCGCGACGGGAGTGGGCCTGCAGCTGACAGCCTATGGAGGACAGGAGTCCAAGGTGCCTTTCCGCAGAGCCATCATGCAATCAGGCGGTGCCTCTGCAGATCCAGGCACAGCCACGACTATATCAGCTCAACATACTGCTGAATTGATTGAAATGGTTAATTGCACCTCTCATGGTGGTTCTGCTCTCAGTAAAAGCAGGGAGGAGCTTCAATGCCTGCGTCAGCTTGCCCTGCCAACCCTTTTGAGCACAGCGAATGACTACGAACTCACTTTCGACGGGGGGCTTGATGTGTTTTTTCCGACATCACCGTCGACCTTTGTTCCAGACAGTCCGTCGACACTGCTTAAAACCGGTCACTTCGCCCGTGGCATCGACATCATTTCCGGCTGGTGCGAGAATGACGCATCTCTATTCACGCCTACGAGGATTGCCTCCTCGAGTGATGTTTCTGAGTATCTGCTTGGAGCCTATTCCGGCCTCTCAAATGCCACAATAAAGAAGGCTCTGGAACTCTACCCCGTTTCTCAATTCTCTAACGACACCTCCGCGAAGCCTCCTGTTTCGGCACAGTACTTCAGAGCTAGTCGAATGCAGCGCGACCTCGAGTACACTTGTGTGAGCTTGTTGACAGCAGAGGCCAATGCTCGGTACGCCACCAGCAGCCATGTCTCGAACTACCTTTACGTCCTGAATCAAACCATATTCTCCGCATTCTTCGAGAAGAAGGGCGTGCCGTACTACGGCGTCTCTCACTTCAGTGACATTCCCTACATATTCAATTCGGCTTCTCATGGAGTATATGGCTCGGTGGCTACAGAGTCTGATCGCCAGCTTGCTTCGGCAATGGGCGCTAGCTGGGCTTCCTTTGCAACGTTTGGCGATCCGTCGCGTGGCAACGGCACCATCACCGGATGGTCCCGAGCCTTGCCGGCCGGGGCTGGGCTCGGGCCTTCCGCCCCGCAACTGCGGGTTCTGGGCGGGTCTACCCCGGGCAATCATTACAATGAGCAGTTGATGGAGCGTTGCGCTTTCTGGAACTCGCCCCACGTGCTGGCTGAAATAGGTGTTTAGCCTTCTTACTTATGAGCTATCTGCTTGGCCGAATCGTCTGAACTGTATTGGATTCTTTTTTTCTCATACAAATACTCAAAGTTGACATCCCCTCGTAGCAAAGCTGGGATGAGCTTTGTGAAGGCTGTATATGGTTCAACATCGGCATTTATCTACGTGGTTCTCCTGTATACTTGTATAATCAAAAACTTCCGACCAGATGATTCGATTCAGGGGTGAACTTGGTCAATTGGAGGTGACTTGTGGGTGGGTGGGTGTTTTTGTATGAGTTGCTCGTGTTGTCATCGCAAGGTTTGTTTTCTTTTCTACCTCTTCTTCTTTGCAGTTTCGTATCAAGGATACAGAGGGATGCTTAGACATAGATATCTCGCAACAGGATCAAGGCATGCGGGTCTCGACGCCTTTGTACACTTCACTCTAACTTACCTACTTCCTCTTCTCACAATCACCACTTTCCTTTCCCTCTTTTCCCAGTCTCTCATCCTTATCTCTCTCTCCCATCTTATCTCATTCTCAACTTCTTCCTATCCAAGCCAGCTACGAACTCTGTCATTTGATCAGAGCCGGAATGACGCGAGAATCCGGCTGAAGATCGGGATGATCTGGTGCGTTTGCAGACCGGGAAGCTGGCTGTCGCCTTCGAGGCGGCGGAGCTCGCTCATCGCCGCGAGCACAGCCTGACCGAGTCTTCCAAGAAGGCCAATGCTGTACGAATTCCCCATCGAATTTGCGAGGCGATCCAGCTAATCTAGCCAGCCAAACTTGATCCCCTATCGCGAGTTTGTTGCGTTTCGTCGGGCTCTCGCCGCCGGCTCGTCGATGATTCACTCACTGCCTGGTGATGAGGGCTATATTTTGTGGTTCAGGGCGAAATAAGTAGCTCTGAACCTGTCTACCATCAACGTGGCCAAGACGGCAGTCTTTCTGCTTCCCAGAGGAGAAGATAGCAAAACAGTTAATCCTCAACCGAAGCCAACAACAAGAGAAAGCAAGGAGAGCTTGGAATGGCCGAACAGCAAGAAGACTCAAGCGTCTTCTACTTCTCGCGACTATTCACAAACCCCTACAACGAACCGAGGTGGCACGATCCTCGGACGCGGGGGGACATCATTAAACCAAGCTAAGCCCATCATCCCGCTCGGGGGCTGCAAGCGAATTTGGTGGGCATGATGAGCCAGGCATTTGACTGCACACAATCTCACGGACTACAGGCCCTTGGGCGAGACGACTTCCGTTGCCTTATCACAAACCGCTCGTGGCCGGTAGAAGTCGCGAGAAGTCGCACATATATACCCTTTTTCGTCGCTCGGCAGAATCAAGGGAATACTTATCTAGTCAACTCTACTTGCGCTCACTATCGTTCCTCCTATTTGATGCTCTTTTCATATCGGGGTAAGCCTTAGACTAGCTCTGTAGCGGTGCTTTTTAGCTTTGTTACTCTGGATTGTACATAAAGAGGTGGCATTATGGTTTCATAAGCCTTGTGATAAATCACAAGCACCTTAACCAGCAGCACTTATTTTTACTAGGCTACCTGTATCTTTGTTTAGAATTTGTGTCTCGTTGACCGTCACTCCCGACTCCTTACCGTGGAAGCTGAGGTGGAGAGGAGACGAAATGCCTTCCCCCCCACCCCCACCCCAGGCCGGCATACACTATATTTGAATGAACTCATCAACGTCCTTCTCCACTCCGGAGGCATGCAAGTCTTCTTGCTGCCTGTTATGACCATCATCGGATCTAGGAAAGAGCCATGATGGTTGTAATGTTTTCATCACGGGAGGGGGGAGAATCGTAACGGTAGCGAGTCCCGATGAACGCTATTTGGGAGGTCTTCCCTCGTCATGAGGATGACAATTTGTCAACTTCTGATCCTTGCCAAGCAATATGCGCCTGACACCACGATCCCAAGATTTACTCACCATGCAGGAAAGGATAAACCATAGTATGCCAACACCACAAAAACGACCACGAGTAAACATTTTTATAGCCGCGTCGTTGCCATGCGTGAAAGTGAAATCATATAACTTGGTCGACCGCAACACCAGCACCTGATCCTGGAAACACGCTTCGATGACGCGAGCCTTGAAGCCTATAAGCGAGAAAAATCAAGACCTGTCCACCCACGTATCAGTTCAGTTCTCAAAACCCAGGATAGTCAAAACAGTGAGACAGGAACCGAAGACGGTAAGACATACTGGAGAAACCATCTGATGAGCGAATCGCTTCTTCCACAGCTGGTACAACATGATCCGCAGCCTCGGCAGCAACTCGCCGTAGAGGAGGGTCGATTCCTGGGCGACCATGTTGTTGTATAGCACGGCCTTGACATGCGCGTGGGCAGGCCCGTCCAGATTCGTGATGTTCCAGCATCCGAACTCGGGCTGGTCGAGCCTGTCTAAGCCTCGGAATGGGTAGTCGCCCACGCTGTGATGCAATGTGTCAGTGGGCAGATACAGGGGGCTGGTGGGATTGACTTACCACGCGCGCGTCCAAGGGGCTCTCTCCCCTTTAACGAACACTTGACAGTGGTTTAGTTAGCGATCGAAAAACATGTTCATCGCGTATGCACGATCTCTTGGGCAGGTGAAGCACGCTTCGTAGTCATCCATGCCGTTGTAGGAGTCTCCGAGAGTTTCTTCGTTGAGTTCTGGGAGTAGATGGCCGTGGTAGGGAGCAAAATAGCATGGTTTGTGAAGGGCATCTTCATCGAGGCCGATGGGCACGACTCGGATATTGAGACGCGTCAAGTGTTCCGGGGCGAATTCATCTACTCCGAAGTTCTTGATTGCCAGGTTTAGAAGTCTTATCGCTTCGCGGAGCTTGTGACGTGAAGGGCCCTCCTGAGGCTTTGTCATGGTGGATCTGATCTATCTTAAACACAGATTGAGTCTCTGAGCTTGTATATAACTAAGTGATGGAGTGACTGACTTTCACAAGGGTTACAGATACGGCAGTGGCTTGGCGGTGGCTTGGGTGTCAGCCACCGTTCATGCATCTTGCTTGCGACCAGGAGGTCTCAAGACTCAGCATACTTCAGAATTAAAGCAGAATCAGAATCAGACAAGATCAAATCTCTCAAATTCAAGGTTATAGTAACGCTTCTATTTTCTGCTTCATCAAAAGATCTACCTTCAGGCAAGGTCAAACCATCTTGTCATAGCGCTTAGCTTGCCTAGCAAGAGCGCAAACCGTTGGATTCGCAAACAAATCCGCCACGGTGAAGTCCAAACCACGCGCTCGAGCCCGAGCCACCAAACCCATAGCCAGAATGGAATCACCACCCAAGTCGAAGAAGTCGTGATCAACCCCAAATTCCGCAGATTCAATCTTGAGAGTATCCGCAAAGGCCCGATGCAACACCTGCTCGACGAGGCCGGACGGATCCCGCCTGTCGACGGTGTTCGCATCAAGATACTCCTCTCTAGGCAACTCTGCGGCCAGGGTACGGAGCAGCCCGCGGTCCAGCTTGCGGGATCTGCTCAGAGGGAACGAGTTTACACAGACAAATGCGGACGGGATCATGTATGCCGGCAAAGAGGTGCGTAGGGTGGTCAATGCCGTTGTGATCTGCGCTTGCAGGGATCGATCTGACACTCGGAACATTTGCTCCCGCGGACGGAGGAATGCCATCAGGATAGGTTTTCTCTGGTTGCTCTTGCTGTCATTTGAAATGACAACCTCTGCCACGGCCTCGGCGACGTTGGGAAAGCTGCGGCGCAGGTGATACTCGACTTCCCCCAGCTCGATACGCTGCCCGCGAAGCTTGATTTGTGTGTCTTTGCGTCCGACAAATCGCAGTGTACCGTCTGTAGTATATTGAACCAGATCGCCGGTGCGATAGAGACGCGAGCGAGAGGTCTCTGTATCCCGGAATCCGCGCAACCACGCTGGGTGCGCATCTGGAGCAATGAAGGAGGCGGCGGTCTTGGCAGTGTTGTTTAAATACCCATAGCCCACAATAGGGCTTTCCACGACGAGCTCCCCGACTGTTCCGATGGGTCTCAGCTTCTGGTCGTCCTGCGTGTCTACTATCCAGCACACTGCGCTGGTTGGTAGTCCGACGTTATTCGGGTCCTTTGGATTATGGACATTTTGATTGAGTGTAGTGAGAATGGCACACTCTGCAGGGCCATACAGGTTGAGCAGGTGGACTGCTGGTGACCACGTGGAGATATCTTCGGGCGCAACCGGTTCCCCTGCCAAAACCAGCGTCTTCAACGTGGGAACCTTTTGAGGTTGAATTGTGCGCGCCACAGATGGTGTCAAGCATGCCCAGTTAGCCTTCAAGCTACTCATGATGTGCGCAAGATCACCCTCCCTGTCTTTTGCTGAGGGAATACAGACACAGCCGCCGGCTACAAATGTCAGTAGGTAATCTGCAATGCTGATATCGAAAGCATACGCTGCAAACTGGAAGACTCGAGAGGTAGTGTTCAATGACAACGCAATGCTATTGGCTTTGGCGCTGGTACACCACGACTGATGTGAGATAATAGCACCTTTCGGCTTCCCCGTCGAGCCGGAGGTGAAGACTGCATAGAGTGCCGACTCGGAGTTGACCTCGTTCTTGAGAGCGGTGGTGACGATCTTGCTCTCCGGCCATGCGCAGTGAGATTCGCCTAAGACGACAAAGGCTTCCGCGATCTGAGATGCACGGGACGCGTTCTGCTCTGATGCGATGATGAACGGTGCCTCTGCATCATCGCATATCCCATGCAACCTCTGTGCCGGGTGAGAGTCATCCAAGAGAATGAACGCTCCTCCAGCCTTTATCACTGCCAGCATTGCGACAGCAATCCAGCGTGACTTTTCGAAGTATAGAGGAATGAAAACACCAGGTCCCACGCCTTTTTCTTGAAGGAAACGAGCCATATCAGATGAAATCCGATCCAACTCTCCGTATGTGAAATTGCCATCCCAGGCGCATACAGCGGGAGCATCAGGCTGAGTGAGGCTTTGCTTTTGAATCCACTTATGAGCACAAGTCTCAACTTTCTCGGGGAGATTCCAATTCCACTGTTCCAGCTGCGACCGGTCCTCTGGACTGATTGTGTCCAACTCGCGTAGACGAGTCTCCTCAGATGCAGTATGCAACGTTTGCACGATATGTCGGAGTTGCTTAAGCATTCGATCCATTTGCATGCGACATACAACATGCGGATCAAATGTCGCCTCGATGTCTATCGTACCTGATCTTTGCTGGCAGATCAAAGTGATTGCGTAGGAGCTGAACGCGCCAATCTCAGATTGGTCTTCCTTGTCGGAAAACATCCATTCCTTGTCGCTTGCTTCCGGTTGAATGACAATATGACTCTGAAAATTGCAAGCTTTGGTGGGACCCTCGCCAAGGCGTCGGAGGTTCTGGAGACCTACTTGCTCATAAGGATTTGCAGATATGTAGAATCTTCGCAGCTGCTGAAGACTCTCTTTCACGGTCATTTCTGGATGAAGGTCCAACCTCAAGGGAATGGTGGCAATGGTTGGGCCAGTCATATCCTCGACTCCGAGCACGGGAGCACCACGGCCGCTAACAGTGAGACCGAAGACCACATCAGAGGTCTCTGTGTAGAGTGAAAGAAGCATAGCCCAAGCTAGCTCTAATTTGTCGGCAAGTGTATAATCACTTTGGGCTCTCAGGCGTAAGGGAATCACAATCGGACTCATCACTGTAGCCTTTGGGATGTAAGTCGGGGTGGGTAGGGAAGGGAAACTGGCACTCTTCAAATCAGTGAGGCAGCCTTTCCAATATGCCTCCCGCTCGGCAGTAGTGCGCTCGATATACTCTATGAAAGGACTGAATGGCCTCTTCTCCAACTTTTTCCCCTTATACGCAGCTTCGAGCTCACGAAGGAGTACGGGAAGGCCCCAGCCATCCGACAGAGCGTGGTGGACAATCAGCGTGAAGGTTCGTAGCTGGAAAGCATCTCCTTGCTCATGAATAATTGCACGAATCCAGGGTTGCCCCAACTTGCAAGCTAGTGAACGGTTCACTGTCTCCATTCCTTCATCATTAAGCGGGCTCATCTCCAGCGTGGTCGCTCTACGCATCACAGCCTGGTAGATATTACCATTGTGGGCTTGTACAAACCGAGTCCGCAGTATTGGGTGAGCGTCGACTAGATCATTCCACGCAAGTTTGAACCGATGAGCATTCACTTGAGTAGATAGTTTGTACCGGAACACGCCCGTATATGAGCCTGGCCTTTTGGCTGCAAGAGAGATCAGTCCTGCTTGAAGTGGTGTGCAAGGATACACGTCCTCGACTTCCGTCTCGTGGTCAAGCCCGCATTGCTGCATGGTAAGGTCGATTATTTGCGTGCGGACTTCTTGAGTCGGAATTAGAGAGAATGGTTGCACCGCGGCACTTTCCGGGGCGACACGGACTCCACTTATCATATCGTTAAGGGCTGGATGGGCATATAAATCCGCTATGTCCAGTCTTAACCCCTCCTTCCTCGCCAGACCGGCCAGCTTCATGGCTGCTACTGACGTCCCGCCGAGGCTGAAGAAATTATCTTGAAGTCCAATGTCGTCCATTCTGACATCCAAAACTCTGGACCACAAAAACTGGAGCTTCCGCTCAATTGGGCTGCAAGGCTTGCTCTTTGCCGCGGCAGAGCTTCCACTATACCTGCGGAGATCATGCCGGTTTAATGCTGCGGCCAAACTGCGGAGCGTCTGCCGATCACTCTTCCCGTTGTTCGTGAGAGGCATCGAGACCAAAGGTAGATATGCCCTAGGAACCATGTATTGGGGAAGCGATTCCGATAACTTCACTTGGAGCATCTTCGCCTTGGCGTTGAGGTCCGCCGTTGGTTCCTCGAGCCAATTGCTCTGCGGTACGTGCGCTGCGGTAGGATCTGATTTCAGGACAAGAAAGGCAATCAAGATCGAGGCTGATGGTTCATCCGCGAGTTGAATCATGTCTACAACAACGTCCTTGATGTCCTGAACAACCAACCGAATGCGGTGCTCGACCTCTCCAGTGTCTAGACGCTGGCCATGGAATTTAATCTGCGTGTCCTTCCTGCCAACGTAACGGATAGAATTTCTTGCAGCGTCGAAAATGACTAGATCGCCTGTCTTGTACATTCGATCTCCCTGAGATCTCAAGCGTCGGTGCCATAAAGGAGGACCAATAAATACTTCAGCCGTACGTTTCGGGTCGTTCAAATAGCCGCGAGCAACCAAGGCTCCCTCTAATAGTAGTTCCCCAAGCTCTCCGGGAGGACTCAGTCTGTCATGGTTGGCAGGATCAATGACCCAGCAGTTGACTCCGACTCCTCGTCCCAGGTTTGCTGGGTCAAACTGTACTCCTGTCTGTAGACTCGTAGCCATGCATCCAATGGTACATTCAGTGGGACCGTATCCGCTGATACACTGCATATGGGACATCCACTTTTCAATGTCGCCTTCTCGTAGGGCCTCGCCCCCAATGACCAATGTTTGCAAGGTGCATAAGTCCTCAGGCTCCAGCACTCGCGTGAGCGAGGGGGTCAAGAATGACCATGTGCACTTTAACCGCCGACAAGCCTCTGCCAGGTTATCTTTCCGCTCCGTCTCCGAAGGTATGCACACGCACCCGCCCATGACCAATGGCGCGAAAATATCCAGCAGTGACGCATCAAAGGCATGAGAAGCAAACTGAAACACACGAGTTCTCTCGTGAATATTCAACGCAGCACTATTGACGACCACACTGGTTGAAAGAGACCTATGCTCTATGACAACTGCTTTAGGTATGCCAGAAGTGCCCGACGTGAAGACCGCATAGGCGGTATTTGTGCAGGGGACCTTTAGGGATGGGCCCAGCGTCGTTGGTTTCCTCCAGGCAGAATCATTATCGTCATCATCAACCACAACCATCGCCCCCTGAAAACTGAGCTTTTTCGCTGTGGCCTTGGTGGCGATGATCACCTTGGCTTCAACTGCTCGAATGGTCTCCCCAAGACGTCGGATGGGGTGGGAAGGATCCAAGGGTACAAATGCAGCTCCAGCCTTTAGCACACCCAGAAGTGCTAGCGGATACCAGCGCGACTTCTCTGAGCACACAGGAACAAATCCTTCGACTGAAACTCCTAGATTTCTCAAATGAGAAGCCAGGCAGGATGAAAGATGATCGAGAGTGGAATATGTAAATTGCCCATTCCAGGCGGCGACCGCTTCGCGCTCTGGGTGTGTCACGGCCTGTTGGTGGAACAGATCATGAATGCAAATGTCGACGGAAGGCTGCGTCTTGGGATTGAAGGCATCCACTTGTTGTAACTGCTTCTGGTCGAGATGATTATCGCACACAAATTCTGACGATTCGCGGTTCTTGTCGATGGATTTGACGGGCCCGTACAAGTGTTGATTAGTCCCGTCTTTAGAGTTGTCGCTTCTGGTCATATTTTCTAAGTTCGATGATATACCATATAATGTATAGTATAGCGCAAGTGACGAAGTCAGACGGAGTTGAATGCACAGATAGCTCTCGAACCACAAAGCGCAGGATAGAACACGTGCAGGTTATCGTTTGCAGTGTTTCCGTTCAAGTGGCTGTTGAAGAGAAACAGGTATTGGATTGTTCTATGGTAAATTGAAAAGGTCATGGAGAAAAGAGAGAAGAAAAGGAAGAACGATGGATGTGAAAGGCTATCAGCGGCCGCCTTATCGCGTCGCTCGGGGTTTGGATGCCCTCACACCACAGCTATGTCCATGTCTCTCTTTGATCAGCTGATTCGGATTCATACCGCACAGTCGTAAATGTCATGGTCCTTGCAGAGAAAACATGTTTGAAATCAGGACATCCAGAGATTATCATTATTTCTTTCCAAGGCAGGCAGAACTTCTCAGAAGATCTGTTTCCTTTTCCAGGCATGCAGAAACAAACACGTCTTCTGACTTTCCCATATAGTTTCTGCAGCTGTAACGCACCTAAAGAAGTAAGAGTCGCAACGTACAACAGCCCATGAGGGGGTTTCCCTTCTTATGCAGATCATGATGTTGACCCACTCTAGCTATTGCGCCTCCTTCGCGCAGGTGAACGATGTCTTATCCTGACCCCCCTGCCAGGTATGCAACGAATGATCACGTATCGTGATAAGTGCTTTGCATGTTTCGAAGTCTGGCAGAGTTGCCAATCCAGTTTTGACCCACCCAAGCCTGCATAACCTGCTTAGGGGGTTGCACCGCTGGCATGCAAAGTACGTCAAGTTCAACCTTGATACCATTCAACAGGGGCTGCAATTTAGTAATGGCTGTGGCTAATCACCATTAATTAAGATGAGTCTATGACTGAGAGTCAGTATATACATAGGATTGAACCATCTTTGTGTTGATTTCCGACGAGGTATAACTCCTGCCTATTATCTGTCCTTGACCCGCACGGGGCAGAAAGTTTTTTATAGCAACCTGATCTAGCTTCGCCTTACTCTCTCTGGTTGCGGTCGTTTGTTCCGGTCAAAATGAGCACGATTTGTGCAGTCACTCAGTCTTCTTCGGCGCTACTGCTTGATCCGCGGCACCTTAGGGGTCCAGTCATAAGGGACATTCGAAAGTCTGTCGAGCTTCTCGATCTGAGATCATGCGTTCTATCGGGTCTATCGCAGCCGCGCAAAGCAATTCCCTCGTTACTTCTATGGGATGAGCAGGGACTAGAGAACTTCAATGAGTGGACCAGGTGTCCCCATTACTATCCCAAGTCGAAGGAAATAGAGATCCTCGAGACTTGCAACGACAAGATTGCTGCTGCCATGCCTCACAAATCGTCAATAGTGGAGCTGGGTTGTGGGTACGTGGCACTCTTTCGGAACCAGAACTTGATGACCGTGTCCCTTTTCTAACTCTAAACTCGCAGGAACCTGCACAAGACTTCTGTTATTCTCTCTGCCCTCGCCAAGCAAAAAAAAGAAGTTCATTACTATGCCTTGGACGTCTCGCAATCAGCGTTGCTCAACAACCTGCAGGCTTTGCAAGAAGAATTCAAGTGCTTCCCCAAAATTAGTATCTCTGGTCTGCTCGGAACATACGACGACTGCGTGGACTGGATCTCCAACAACGACGCCACTCTCCACGCCCTCCCTGTCACTTTCCTCTGGGTCGGAAATAGTGTAGCGAACCTCTCCAAGAGCGAGGCCAGCAATCTCATGGCCGGTTTTCGTCAGGCGTGCAGCGTAGCGAGGATTGACTGTCGCTTTCTAGTCTCCGCGGACGCTTGCGCCGACGAGGGCAAACTAACCAAGGCCTACAACCCTGAATCCGGGTCATCACGCACCTTCCTGCGCCATGGCCTCAACCACGTCAACAGGCTATTCAATACGGACTTGTTCGATGGAGCAACCTGGAATTGCACCGTCGAGTACGACCGGGAAGAGAACGAAGTCCTAGCCTTCTACTTCCCGGTGATCGATGTCACGTTCCCAATTGACGACACAGGCTCGGTAACTGTGCATCAAGGGGAGCATATCTTCTTCTTCCGCAGCGGGAAGTGGAATCAAGAACAGATGGGGACCGTTGCACGGCAGAGCGGATTTCAGGTTTCGCGGGTGTGGAGAGACTTGGATGAGGAGTATGGTAAGTTTGAGCGAAAAGGTAGAAGCTCATTGTCAAGCAGGTACTAACTTGTTCCAGGGTTCTATTTCCTGACTCCGTAGTGTCTCCTTCTCAACACGGCCTTTTGCTTTTTCCATAGCTTGATAGGTAATGCAATTTACATGATCGTGTCCAGAGAACAAACTTGTAGCCACCAAACTTATCCTGCACTTTCATCAAGACGACTTGACTTTAGACCGAATATTCTAGGCCCAATATTATCCCCAATATGTCCAAGGATGAGGTGTTGTACATTGTACCTCTTTCCACCACACGAAGACGGGTTCACATAAGCCTCAACCACAATCAGCTTTTACCCCCACGGAATCGCTGACTGACTGACACAAACCCCTTGCATATATCCTCACCACAGCAAAGTGCCCTTTCTTCATGGCAGGGCAGTGCTCGTAACACAGCTTGCTTTAAGTCACTTTTAAACGTCATCCCAAACCTTATCCAAGAACCTAAACCCAGACAAGAAACGGACCAGGGGAAACCGGTAAGGTAAGTTGGTCTCGTAATGAACCTTGAACATCCCTGGCACTCTTTCCAGGGAAAAACTCGCCGAAGGTATGAATGGACAAAAGCAGCAGGAGAAGCACAAGAAAAAAAAAAGAAATGAAGCCGGCAATTGAACACCACGAACCGGGAACTGCAGAGCTAAATCCTGTAGATTGAAGTACAACATACAAATCTGCCTTGATCTGACGGATGCCATTATCATTCCTTGCGTGTAACACACACGTCAGGCGGCTGGTCGAGCATGTTTGAGGCTCCTTCCAGAAGTAAAAAGGGGCAATCAGGCAACCGGTCCACGGGTGACTTGCTATTCGCCCGGTTATATACGCCGAGAACTCGAAGTATGTGTCTGTCGTGCTTTTTCACTGATTACTTCTGGTTCGTACCACTTGACGACTGTTATACTACATCATATGTCAAGATTTCGAAGGCATTTCATTCCCGTAACTCAAAGATTAAGGATAAATCAAGATATGACGAGTAATAAACTTGAAGAAGTATGCCGATCATTCTCATCCGTGCAGCAAATGTATGAAGACCAAGGTATCCTCATTGAAGACGAGACGCCGCGTCCGTCTCATCTCGACTATTCTTAAGGAACGAAATCATCTCCGTCCCACCAGTTCCAATCAGGTCTGTGCATCCCAAGCTGCAACGCCGCGCCTTGTGTCTCATCGCAGGAATGATCACGTAGCGTGACACAATAGACAAATGCGTATCCCTAAGCGCCCTGAGCTCCAGCACCGCAATTTGGTAGAGCTTCTGCACTTCCGAGTCGGGTGGTTGGCTCAGAACAAAGGCCCGGATGGTGCACCTCTCTTCCAT
Organism: Aspergillus homomorphus CBS 101889; assembly: GCF_003184865.1. Classification (NCBI taxonomy): domain Eukaryota; kingdom Fungi; phylum Ascomycota; class Eurotiomycetes; order Eurotiales; family Aspergillaceae; genus Aspergillus; species Aspergillus homomorphus. The sequence continues at coordinate 782,665 of NW_020291888.1, read as the reverse complement.
GAGTTCCAAGAATCGTCTGTGGGGTCCAGGCATATAGTGCCGCATCTCCTGGAGATATCCCATCTTGGACTCTCCGACCGCGGCGCCGTTCGCGGAAGCCTCGTGTTGAACTCCTAGAATAACATCGAATAACTGGATGGTGGAGCTCTGGGCGTTGCTTGCGCCCGAGTATGCGTGCCATTGTCCCTCAGTGGGCACTTCGCCGTGAACGTAGAACACCCCGTTTGGGAAGCCAGTTGAGGTCACATTGCGGCTGCCGCAGAGCATTGGCCGCACTTCATCGTAGAAGACCCACGGTTCACACCGCTCGGATATACGCTCGAGAGTGCGGCGGATCTCCTCCAGGCTCGCACTGACCTCTTGCAGGAATTGCTCCAGCTGCGATACATTATTTAACTGCACCGCACGGAGGGCCGTCAAGAGCGAGAAGATGATTGGTCCTCCGCGAGCCTCAATAGCGTTGGAGATGCTGAAGAACCAGGACTCATCTTGAGTGTTGCTCAATGACGAGATTGTGGGCAGATTTTCTGGTTGTGTAATACTAATCTCGCCCGGCTCGTCATCTGACCTCTGAACGGAGAAGTTCCAAAGGCAAAACGCAGCAAAGGTGGCACACGGCTTGAGTTCAAGATGTTGGGCAACGTCCAGCAGGGGACGTACAATAGAGGGCGGGAGAGTCTATACACTATCAGTCAGCTACGTCGTCCTCTTTTTATCCTTCAGCACTCAACACTTACATTTCTGACAATTCCCCTTTCCCATATATATGCCTGTGCTAGGAAGGACAGTATCACATAGGCTCTCCGCCACATGGGCTCGGAACTTAGCCTCTTTGTTGACAGAACCGGCAGTCTGTCAATTTCTTCTCGAGCAAGGCCCTCCACGAGAAGTCGTGGGAGATCTGAAAGTAGACATTCCCATGGATCGTAGTATGAGTCATTGAGCCTTGCGACGGGCGGTTCTTCGGGCAAGAAACCGCACTTGGTGGATATCTGGTAGGCAGCGAGATCTATATCGAGAGGCTGTAGCATGGTAGACAAACAGATAATTTTCTTGCTCGATAGTTCGGTTTAGCTTTAGCTCAAGATTGCCATGGTTAGGATAGCTGATAGCTATGATTTTATAATGTCGTCAACTAACTACTGCAAACCATCTACATCACTGGTGGCACGATGACATTCAATAAGCTTCGGCTTCCCTGATGTTTTCTTGAACGAACAATCATAGAAGGAAGTAATTCCAAGGACAATTAGTTCGGGATAAGGTTCACGGGCTCAGACCATTCTTTCACAAGTCGTCCGGCATACATAGACTAGACTCAAGAATGCTTGCATGGTGGACGTCCTCCATGCATTCTCCTTGCCTGGCGGTCATTTCCGGAGACATTCCCCGTCTCGCACACCAAAAATCAAGATGATGTACATCATCAGCTGAGCCAGCATAACGAGAGCAAGATTGACGATAATTTTCTCGCCTAATATCTTTAAAGCAGCGGCTTGTACACCATCTCAAGTCCGCTCCAGTTATTTCTGCTCTCATTCTAGCTGGAGATCAGCTTCGCCTCGACGATGGTGCTGCTGTATTGCGCGACAATAGCCTTCATAGGTGCTGTGCTTATCTTGCTCCAGCTCAAGAATAAGAAGAGGACAAGCCCTAAGCTTCCCCCCGGCCCGCCCGGCCTGCCACTCATAGGAAACCTTCTTCAGTTCCCTTCCAGCCTGACCAGATTCACATTTGACAAATGGCACAAACTATACGGACCATTCGTGGGTCTGTCCCTAGGGACAAAGCACGTCATTATAATCGGGAGCGCCTCGATCGCCAGCGAGTTATTCGGAAAAAGAGGTCGTATCTACAGTTCTCGACCTCGAATGGTCATGGCTCTAGAAAACTTGACGCACAAAATGCACACGGTATTCCTGCCATATGGGCCGCAATGGCGAGCTCATAATCGCATTCATAGAACCATTCTCGCTCCGAGCAAAGCCCAACATTTTCACGAGCTCCTTGAAGCAGAAACAAAGCTGACTCTGCATGAGTTGCTACATGCGGAAGACTGGGACGGAAGCATTGTACGCTTCACGTCAAGTGTTGTGTATAGTCTTGCGTATGGGCAACGCCTCCAAGGAGACGAGAAAGAAGTCCGAGAAATGTCTGAATTTGTCGAGGAAACGATGCGTGCAATCTCCGGGACTTGGATGGTAGATATATTCCCCTGGATTAATCTACTTCCCAGCTTCCTCAACCCATGGAAAAGATTTGGGGATCGCTGTCATCAACAGGCCATGCGTATATTTGCAGAGAGCACCAAGCGTGCTATGCACACCCCGGGGTGGAATTTCACCAAGCATGTCCTGACTACAGAGCAGACTGGCGAGCTCAGCAGCGAGGAACTGCTTTATATAGTCGGGGTGCTTTTCCAGGCCGGTATCGACTCCACCTCTACAACCTTCCGGTATTGCATCCTGGCGTCCATCCTGCATCGTGACAAAGTGGTGAAAGTCCAGCAGGAACTAGACGCCATTGTGGGAAACACCCGACCTCCAAATCTGGAGGATATTGCTGCGCTGCCTTATACGAGAGCGTTCATCAACGAGGTTCTCCGCTGGCGACCTATCACAATTGGGTCATTAGCGCACTGTAGCTCTGAGCACGACACGTTCATGGGTTACGATATACCTAAAGGTTCGGTGGTCATACTCAACCACTGGTCTGCCGCCTTAAGCACTGAGACCTACGGGCCGGACGCCGCCTGCTTCCGCCCGGAACGTTGGATTGAAGATCCTGATCTTCCGCTCCTGGCGTTTGGCTGCGGGCGTCGAGCCTGTTCGGGTCAATATCTCGCCAAGAAGGAGCTTGAGATCTTGATTCCTAACATCTTGTGGGCCTTCAACATCGAAGCCGGCTGTGTAGATGGGATCCAGGCGAGCCTAGATCCTTGGGATCTTCAGGAAATCGGTGGACTTCTTCGACCGCCCCCGTTTCCGGCTAGGTTTACTCCTCGTGATGACGAGCGACGGGCCATCATTGAGCGCGACTTCAAATCCGTTGATTCGGCGGGTCTAGAGGACATTCTGAATCGGATCCAGATATCTGTAGGTGGTGGTTTGAATGGGGTGTTCTGTGAGATTTGATAGTGATATATAGTAAGCGACCTGAAAATTTTTGCCTAGCGCTGGCATGGAAACGAAGGTGCTCGCTTATGGGCACATGCTTGGACAAGCTTTCCAATCAGGAAACATAATCACTTGCTTAAGTATGCAAAGGTTGTATCTTCTTCCTAAGATATCTAGAGAGCGTTACCAGGCTCTTATTCGCTCCATAGGTTTCTTTTTTTTTCTTTGGGTTGGCACGTGTTCCACAGAATTATCATCTTTGACTTGATTCCTAGATATTCCTAGAGACTCCCAGAACAAATCATGAACGACCACTTGAATCCGGGTAAAAATCCCGGTCCGGAAGCCAGGATTCGGAAGCATAATCCGCTGATACTGGACTGCATGTTTCAGAAACAAAAGTCCAACCATAGTTGGAAGACCAGTCGGAGGTTCGCCGAAGCTATGTGGCACTAGCGTCGGGGTTAGCCTTGAGCCCGTTCGGATCGCCGCGGATTACCCGGAGAACAATTCAACCGCCAGCCCTGCACATGCCTTTTGGCACGTTACCCATGAAAGCAAAGCAAGGTTGCTTGCATACAGAGGGGCGAAGTCGACTTCCTATACATGACTTGCATTCGGACAATGAGGTGGTCCATATTGCCGATTTCGCGTTTTGGGCATTTCCAATTGTCACTGGGTGGCGCGGAAAAAAAGGTTAATATCCCAACCTGACACAACCCGCGGCCGGAACCTGGCCGAATTCGCAATTTATAATTTTTCTCCTGGTGGCTTCGGAGCCTACCCACGGGATTACCGGTGAATCATGGTGCAAGCGATGGTATGTGGTATTATGCTAGTCTAGTCGTAAATCGTAAGAAGTGATTATGAAAATGCAACGCCGGAATCGGTCATCATACGTTTTCCCCCATCATCTCTTCGGCGTTCCGCACGAAGACCCGATCTGCCAGCCCGGGCACATCCTCGCATAAGCGCAGACACGATTCTGTGAATGGCTCAATGTCCGTGCCAGCGAAGCGCGTATGGGGCCAGTCGGTTGCGTAGAGAACCCGATTAGGAGCCACACGAAGGAATTCTCGCGCCATTGCCTCCAGGTCCCTATATTGTTCGTCCTTGCTGAGGCGGTACGGCGCAGAGATCTTAGCGTATGTCTCTCCGGCTTGGAGAAGAGCTATCAGGGCTGAGAAGCCAGGTAAAGCATAGGGATTGAACGATAACACATGGTGCTGTTTGTCGTCAAGTGTTGTCAAATCCGGACCTCCAAAATGATCGATGCACAACTTGACACCCAGCTTGGGGACGACATTCTGCAGCATCGGGACCATATCCAGAGAGATGTAAACCTGAAGGACCCATCCGAAAGGCCGGATGACCTGCGCATGTTGCAGGAGAGTCTCTGCTAATTCACGTTCATCAAGCACCTTGCCAACTGATTTGAGATTCACCCGTACACCGCGCACGCCTATTGCATGCCAGTCCGCAAGAGTTTGGGCGTCAATCGTTGTCGGATCAATTACCACCACCGCTCGCCCACGGGAGGGTCCCACGTATCGAAGTGCTTCCAGAAGACAGGAGTTATCGGTTCCGTATATCGACGGCTGAACTAAGACTATTTTTCCAATTCCCAAAGACGACTCGAATGACATGGCCTCCTCGATAGTATGCTTCGAAGGGCTGTACACCGCGTAAGGAGAAACCGGGAAACGCTGTGGGTCGACGACATGCATGTGCGTATCCCATGTCCCAGGGGGTATTCGATGCTTCAGAGGGTAGCACTGAGTAGTGATTCCGCGCACGTCTCTGCGGTAGTGGCCTCGTTTGTCTTCTTCGAATGATGCAGTGCTGAGTAGAACCCGGGTGTTTCCAAAGAGACTAGCCCTGGGCTTGAATTCCGTGAGTATTTTGGTCGCTGATGGCGAAATCATGATACGCGGCGCAAAACTGAAAGACTGGAAGATTTATATGTGCCACAGCTATACAGGATCCCATGTGTCCATACAGGAGGGCATGAGATGTGAAACAAGATGGGTTAGACTTACGAAAGCCGACTTTTGCAGCCTTCCCACTGCCCCCTTTATAAAGCACGCGTGCCGAGACATCGTTGACCTGAAAAAGACTGAAACCGTAGGTCGGGAGGGAGATACCCCGGTCGGCGAAATAGATGTGGATACGCAAGGGATTATGGTAGACTCCGCATCGGCTTGCCGATTGTTTTACTGGGAACGGGCCTAGCTCGGCCTGGGCAACACTGTAATATCGACCAAAGTAAGGGAAGCAGGACAAATTATATAGAGACACAATTCGCGACCCACCAGGACAGGGCTGATCACAAAACTTTCACGAGTTGTGGAAACGCAAACGAGGTTCATGAGCTCGGACTTTGACCGCAGACTAGATGCAACGAGGGATCTGAAAGGTCAGATGCAGAAGCCGGGCAGGAAATCAGGCCAATAGCTGCATTGCATGGATCCGAAGAAGGACCGTGACAGGTCTCCTCAGGATCACCACGTTTTAACGCCTTCTCTTGGATTGGACTTGTTCGCGAACAGTTCTTGGAAGAAGTGGCGCCTGCCGGTGGATGCAGGCGGAGCGAGCCGCCGGCTGGCATCTTCCGGGTATTATTCTGGGAGCGAACGGGTGTGTAGATTGTCTGGCAGAGATGACTTCGTTGTTAGCAGCTACGCCCAAGGTACACAAGAACCAACAATGTAGCCGCGATGTGCTTAGCAAGGGCGAGTCACACGACGGGGGTACAGGAGGTGCCAGGGGGGTTGTCGTACAGTGTGTGCATATCACAGTAAGGAAAAGAGGGGAAAACCGAAGCGAAGCCCAGCAAAGGGGGAAGAAAAGGCGGAAGTTGCCCGAGACGCGGAAAGTCACGCTCCCCTCGGAGTGGATAATTTCTTCCCCCTCTCAACTTCCTCTCGGCTCCTCATCCACTCTAATCTCGTCGCCTAATCACTGTGGTTCATAGCGGGTGGGCTGGCCAAGTTTTAAGGCTATCAGCGACTGGAGCTTTCCCCGGATTCTCCGTTATAGTCTTAAACTCCTTCGTCTTATCACTTAACTCTTGATTGTCCTGAGTTCGTGGCCTCTCCACGCCCCCGCGTGGACGTCGGCTGGCGCCATCATGGGATGGGCGGCCATCGACTGGTCGCGGTGGATTACGAATCCTTTCTATGCCTTGGTCATCCTCATAATTGCGTGTGGAAGCATTCCCAAAGGTACAGTTTTTCCGACTGGTCTCGTGAAGAACTTGCCATTTACTAACCGATGGGGCTTTGTGTTGTAGGCTACGATGAGGGTGGCTTCAGTGCTAGCGTCAAGCTCGAGTCATTCCAAATAGACTACAATCTGGTACGCTCTTACTGGGAACACGATGCAGCTGGACTGGCCAACCGCAAAGCCAATATCACTTCGTTCAACGTGCTAGGAGCAGCTTTTGGCGCCTTGTTCTCCTTGGACTTGAACGACCGCCTCGGTCGATTGCCCGCCTGGCGTTTGGCCTGTCTTGTTTGGGCATCTGGCTTGTTCGTCCAGGTCTTCTCCTCGGGCATCTATGGACTGTTGCTGTTTGCCAGGATATGGGCTGGCCTTGGAGCGGGTGCGTTGACAGTGGTTGCTCCTCTGTATTTGTCAGAAATAGGTGGGTATTCACTTGACATTTCAGTTCCCAGTAATGCTGATTGGGGTCAGCTCCTGCGAAAACCAGAGGCTTGGTTGTAAGCACATTTATGGTGATCTTGCTGCTTATATTGGCCATGGGTAAGGATCAAAATCCCGTGTCTATTGGTTGATGGTGAGCTAACGTCGGTTCCTCTCGACAGGGTTCTTCATCAACTATGGCGCTTCTTTGCACATGGCTCCCACCCGCATGCAGTACCGTTTAGTGCAGTCGATTCCTTTGATCCCAGTCGGGATTGCCTTCATCGCCTCCTTCATGGTCCCTGAAACGCCCCGCTACCTTGTCTCAAAGCAACGCCATGAAGAGGGACGGGCCGTCCTAGCTCGTCTCCGTGGCAAAGATATCAAGGACCCGGATGTGGAAGATGAGTTCAATGCCATCGACGCTCAAGTTCGAGCCAAGGCAGCAGATCTGAAATCTGTCACGCATTGGCAAGCTTTCAAAGAATCCCAGACCAATCCCAATTATCGGCAGCGGTTCTGGCTACTGATCGCCATCCAAACCATCGCTCAATGGACTGGTGGCAATGGAATTACCTACTACATTGCTACGATTTTCCAGTATGCTGGCGTTTCTGGAAATGGAAACTCCTTGATATCTTCCGGTATTTATGGAATCATCAAACTCGTCTTCACGATGGCTTTCACATGGGGTCTAATCGATTACCTGGGTCGGCGCCGCTGCACCTTGGCCGGTTTAACCCTCCAACTTGCCGCCCACATCTACATGGGCATCTACATGGGACTTCGCCCCGGCTCGAGCCACAATCAGTCGGCGTCCAACGCCGCGATTGCCTCCGTCTTCGTCTACGCCATTGGCTGGTCCATCGGCCTCTGCACCGTCCCCTATCTCTACGGTGCGGAAATCTTCCCCACCCGCATCCGCAACGTCAGTTACGCCCTGAGCATGGCGCTGCATTGGTTCTTCCAATTCGCCGTCGTGCGCGTCACGCCCCTCATGTTCGTCTCCCTGCATATCTGGGGCGCATACCTCTTCTGGTCCATCATCTGCTTCCTAGGGATCATCATCCTGGGTGTCCTGATGCCGGAGACTAAAGGCGTCCCCATGGAGCGCATGGGCGATTTGTTCGATTACCCGTGGTATTCACGCTGGCGCGCCAAGCCGAAGGATGTCGTCTCAAGCTCGTCTTCTGCCACGGCTGGTGCTAACTCTTATATCACTGCCCGTGGACCTCTGGACCACAAACACCCGGATTCCAAGGATCGACATTGTGATCCTTAAAGTCAATCTGTCAATCGATATGACAGCTTACACCCTTACGTGATATGTATCTATGAGCATTCCCCAGGATACCCCTTTACTTAATCTATAATATATATGACCGCCATGTTTTAATCCTCAATTATACCTGTCTTCATGGGAGAGTAATATCTATGAGCACCTTGTTTTAGCCCTCAATTATAATTGTCTTCACACTAGAGAGACTATCTCTAGTATAGCTAGAAATGAATGACATCTGCCGCCTTTATATATGCAGCCATATATCCCTTTTCAAGATCGTACATATTATTGTCTATTCCACCCGTAATCCACCGCTGGGGTCATGTTCGTCGTCATCGGCTCCGCATACGAGAACGCCTCGAAGACCTCGGGTGTAATCTCATAAGACCCGGGGTTATCCAGCGTCATGACCGCGTTGGGCATCCCGCCGAGCATGTGCGTGTTCGCCATCTGCGAGACGTTGGATTGGGAGAGCTCAAAGTCGGCGACCGGCTGCTGGTGGTAGGTGAAGGGAGGAAGAATCGGCGCCGCTGGTATTGCTGCTGGTAATGTGCCTGCGCCTCCCGGATGGATGGGGTTGGAGGTCATGGGGTGGTTGGAGTGTTGGGACTGAGGTTGTGCGGGCGACAGGCGGCTTGGGGTATTGGAGAGAGATGCGGGGACGGAGGAGCTGTGGGAGGTATGTGGGCGGGAGTGTGGTTGGGACTGAGGTTGAGTTAGATGTTGGGATGGTTCGGGCAGCGGTTGTTGGGTCAGGGGTGGTAGGACGATGTGGACGTCGATCTGGAGCTTCTGGAGCTCTTGGTAGATGAGGCTCAGCGCCGTGGTCATGACTGTCGAAAGCAGAGGGTCAGTTCCATTATTCAATTATGCCCTGGGGCAAATGTTAAACGTACCGGGACTTGAGCCCTTGACTCGCTCCAATGCGTAGATGCAGAACTTGAGCTTGTCAAGGGTGCCCTGAGCGGCATACTTCAGGGCTTGAATCTCCAGCAGATATATAGATGCGGCGGTGTATACACTGTAGGCGAGGGAGAGCACCACGTGTACATCGCCGAATGTGCGGCGATATAGGTCGAAGAGTGCTAGAATGGCCGTTGCGGACGTCATGCATTGCACAAGGTGGCTCTTGTCGTAGGATCTATTTGTCTTGGAGCATAGAACCGGACGGTGCAGGAGGATATTAATGGTATGGTACAGGCAGCTGGGACAGATAGTGTCAGTGACTGTAGGTGAGGGGTCAAGCTTGAGGAACGTACTTAAGTGTCACGATGTGGCTAGGTGGGGAGTATGGTGGGAGGCTTGCAGCCTGCAGCTTTAGGAAATGAGGCAGCCCGTCCCACCAGTCCGCTAGGTTCTCGGCCTGTTCTTGGATGCAATCGTAGAATTCCGCTTCCGATACTTGCCGATTGGGATCATAAATATGGATAAGGATCTGGTTGAGAATCTCAGCCAAGCCACACATCTTCATGAAACATGAAGTGGAATGGGCTTGGGTGGGCGGATAGTGGGTGCCATCAGGGAACTCGACACCGTGAGGTGTCCAGATTTCAACCTCCGCTGTATCATCCAGGATCGTTCTCGGAGGGCTGACGCGAGATTGTTGCATGGTCGGGGATCGCCCGAAGTATAAACAAATCAGTTTGTCCCAGAAATAGCAGCTCCAAAAAAGACGGTTTCTGATCTCGATGTCTTCATCACTCAAGTGAGCACTGTCCGGATACTTGCGACTGTCGATTGAGATCCCCAAATCATCTAACATCCGAAAGGCCATCCCACTATAAAGCCATGCCTGGGTACGATTGCCTCGCCCACATTCCTGAGCGCTGAGGATAAGCAGGGTCTGGATTGTAGGAATGCCAATATAGCCTGCTTTCAGGGAGTCGTAAAGACCCGTTACGGCACGATGCGAGAATTGTGCACCGCCCTCGAAGGATTCAAGAATCGGTCCAATCTTCGGTTCAGCTTTGCACCATCTCACAGAATGGGAAAGCACGGCATTAAGAAGAGCTTCGGAGAAATACGGGCCGTTGATTTTCATGTCACCTATAAATCCATCAGTCCGGCTTCATTTATACCAACAGGGAACGGCGACAGACGAGTGAAAGCAGGGCGATAGACGAAGTTGAAAAGGGGTTGGATCCAACACCAATGAGAGTCGAGGAGGTATTGGAACGGCTCCTGAGAGTGAAAAAACTGTTAGTGGTTCTTCTGCCTAGTAGCATGCAGAGGATCTTACCGGCATAGTCGCCATCTGCTCATAAGCACGTTCCCGCCATGCATTGTTGACCAGCCTTTCCTTGCGACCTTCCAGATGCATAGCCAAATGAGATATTGAGGCAGCCTCACTGACAACACCACTTGGAAGCTGGAATAGGCTGGTTGGACCGTGAAATGATATCCGTCCATCATGCTCGACCTTGAGACCCTCGAAGTCCCTTGTGAGATTCTGATCATCATCTTCCTCCTCTTTGATACGAGTACGAAACCCTGGGCTTGCACTAGAGCCGGCTGCGGAAGCAGGGGACGTCCCTTTCAGTCCCACGGGCTCCGGGGGTTGCTGGCTGCGCAGCTTCGTAAGCGCATCCTCCAGCTGCGCCACTCGCGCCTCTAGTTGCTTTGTATACGACAGCGTAGGGGCACTAATAATAGCACGTTAGTAAAGATCGACGGATCTGTGCTTGCAGAACAAACTCGTGTGAAGAGGAGGAATGAGGGGAACTCACAGGCTATAGACGCAGACTTCCCCGCGTGTTGCACATCGTGAACATGATGGGCTAGCTCCATTACATTTCACCTAGCGAGACAAGGTCAATAAGCAGCCCTGCCAGGTAAGCGAAGACGACCGTCCACACTTGGATTTTAAGTGATTGAATTTAAGCTCGGAGGTCACCCGAGACTGGGACGAAGGAGGGGAACCCACCTTTCGCTTGCGACAGGCCTCGCATGAGAAGGCGCTTTTCCGGGGAAGGCTGGTCTTCGCTGGCACCTCGGCCATATCCGACTGGTTGGATTCTACGACCATGGAGCGGGATACTCCTGGTAAACCATGAACGAAGAATCAAGAAGCACAATTCTCGCCATGTGTAAAGAAGAATTGGGGGGGGAAAAAATCGATGTTGGCGCGAAGGGCGAAGCGGGGTTGGAATAAGAGGAAAGAGAAGGCGAGAGAGACTGGCGTAAGTGGGGGCAGAAAGGGCGGCAGGGTGAAGAGAACCAAAAAACTGCAGCGATGAGGTGTGGTGGGCGCACTTTATTTTCCAAAATAGGTGGACTGTGGGGCGATTGATGGGTTGATCAGATCATCTGAATGATCTCAAGAAGGCTTTGTAGGCAGCGAGTCTGCAGTCCGCACCAATTGACCCCGTTATCTCCCGGCAGTTGTGGCTGGACTCGGATGGTTATCGTTCCTGGCTGTTTTTTGTCTAGCGCAAAGCCTTTCAGGTCATTGTGCGATCCATCGGAAGTTGACTAGAGGCACTAGACTGAAGAAGTTGGAGGCATCAGAAAGTGAGGTGGGATCCGGAATGACGATATGATTCTGTCTCGGGTGATTGAAGAGCCTACAGCCAATCAGCAACCCGACATCGGGGGCCAGCGCGGGCGTGGCGGCCACCAGAATCAGGCAGATCCTCTACTCGTCGGCGCCGAATTAAGCTTAAAAGTCCGCTGGATCACGTGTCACTTCTCGTTGAGGTCGTAAGGAGTAAGGCTGCTTTTACTCAGCGGGTCGATCATCCGGGCTACATCGGAAGAATAATATATTACATGGGAGAAGATTCTATATACAATTGTTCCTCTATTAAACAAACTGTCGCTCCAGTTGCACCAGCAGGCCATGTACATCATCCACCGGCAATGGAATTGCCCGAGGGTTCTGCAGCGCCTTCTCACCAAAGCATTGAGACACGGCAGCCTGCAGCCTCTCGGCGGTCCGGTCGGACTTGCTCTGCAGCTGACCGGTGATGTCGACCGTAATGCGGGATGCCGCAACATCCTTTGATCCCAGAATGAAGATAAGGTTGTATTTCATCTGCTTGGCTCGTTGAATCTTCTTACTCAGGGTCTGACTGCTAGTGTCGACATCGACGAGGAAGGTCGAGTCAGTGAAAGACAGAGGCTGAGGAGCTCCGCTCGTCTGATCCGTCTGAAGGGGTCGGAAGCCGGAGATTTTGGCTGCTGCATCATGCGCCTGCTGAACCACAGCCTCGTCCTGATTGACAGTGAGGATAATTCCTTGTCGCGGAGACAACCAGAACGGCCAGCGACCGGCATACTGTTCAATCAGCAATGCTAAGAACCGCTCTAACGATCCGAAGTTCGCGCGATGAATCATAACTGGTGTCGCCCTGCCGGGGGTATGCGGATTGTAGTCTGGCTCGCCTTCAGCGACCTGGTACTCCAGCCCAAACCGCTGCGGCAGATTCATGTCAAGCTGAATTGTGGATAGCTGGTGATATTTTCCAGCCTGATCTTGAAGTTGGATGTCAATCTTGGGCCCATAGAAAGCTCCATCACCCTCGTTCACAGCCCACTCCCTGCCGGTATCGTTTAGCGCCTCGCGGAGCTGGCTTTCGGCGCTGTCCCACAGCTCCAAGCTCCCGATGAAATCCTTTTCTGGCCTTGTAGAAAGCGCCAGCCGATATGGTCCTAGCCCGAAAGTCGTCATTACCAAGTCAACAAAGCCCAGCGCAGAAGCAATTTCTCCTTTGATCTGCTGTGGCCGGCAGAAGATGTGGCCGTCATCTTGGTGGAAACGACGAACGCGAGTTAGGCCACTGAGCGATCCGGAGACCTCGTTCCGATGAAGAGGACTAAAGTCGGCGTAGCGAATAGGGAGTTCACGATAAGAATGGGTTTGCGATTTGAACAGCAGACAGTGACCTGGACAGTTCATCGGCTTCAAACCGTAGGATTCGTTCTCGCCCGTCTCTCCGTCCGTGTCCCCCGTAGCTCCGCGACCGCGGACCTCGTACATATCATCCTTATAATTCTGCCAATGACCCGACACTTCCCAGAGCGAACGCTTGTAGATGGTCGGCGTGAGGACTTCGCGGAAGCCGTACTGGAGGTACTGTGTGCGGAGGAAGGTGATAAGTTTGTTGATAATATGGGTACCGTTGGGGAGGAAAAGCGGCGAGCCGGGACTGTAGATGGAAGTGGTGAAGAGATCCTGGGAGGTTCCCAATGCGCGATAGTCGGCCGAGGTTTGGGCCTGGTCGGAGTTGGGATCAGAGCATGATGAACAAGGCCGCAACGACGTGGAAGAGAGCCATTGGACTCGCGCAGATGACCAGCGCACAATGGGTGACCTGTATAATGGTTTAGTGCGTGGCAGAGATGCCTGCCGTAGCAGGGGATTTAAATGTCGCATGATGGGGAGCTCAGGCTGAGCATTGGAGAAGCAGACGAAGCTGGAGGATTTTCCTCGGTCACTCGTGACTTGACGCGATCGGCCCGATTTGGCATCGCGTTCCCGTGATTCTCACCCCACCACCGCGTTCTGAAGATGATCCGAGATCTATATCTGTTGGCCAGACCCTTGCGATATCAGATGTGACTGATACTGATCCTTGCCGCACGCCTCATAATCCCTACTCTATGCGTACTTGAACTCGCTATCTACCGTTTCGAGTGTGTATTAGCCGGTAGATGGGTCGGTGAAACAGATTATTCGAGATAGCTCTTGTTATCATCCACCGCATTTCTTCGGCATTTGCGCTCGCGCCTCCGGAATTCGAGATTTCAACCACACTGGCTCAATGGCCAGAGCCACCTGACTGCGCATATTGTCTGGCCCGTTGTCGCCGTGTTTAAGCCGGCATATTAACACTCGCAACAGCCCTCATTTCTACGAATTTCGCAACTCTCGAATCGGGGCGGGTTGCTAGCCCAACAGGCTTTGAAATTTGGCTACGTCCTTGGGCTTGCTACTCCGATCGCATATTCAGTCATGTCTGAACGTTCAAGACCTCAAAATAGCTCTATTCTTGGGGCGTCATGGGTCGTCGCGCCGGCGCAGCCACCGACTGAGGCTTCCGACACAACACCGCGACCCGATCACAGCCACCATGACAGTCTGTCAGAGTCCATATCCACCTCGTGCTCATCCATATCGGGACCGGATCTTATCATGCCTTCCATATACGAAGCACCGATCTCCGAGGGCTCATGGATCGCACCGACTGCATCTCCGAAACACGCTCTCCGACGCAGACACCCAGCATCGTCACCGGTCCGAGACTCGTCACAACGTGCGCCAGCCGAAGTAAAAGAGAATGCAACCCCTACAGTCGCAAAACACGAGGCCAGCAACAACCGCCTCCCTTTCATCCTCCCCAGCCGTGGGTTCTTTCTACGCATGCTGATGAACGGGCTCCTCGTCGCCAGCATCTGCCACATGCTCATCCTCCCCGAACTCGTCCAACAATACCAATCCCTCTGCTCCATCCAGGCCTTCGCAACCCTCTACCCAGTCAGCTGCATTCCTCTCTACCTCAAGTCGAACAACCCGATCTCCCAACCGCACACCCAGCCCCTCTCCCAAACCACCTACAACTCCCTCGAAACCCTCTTGAACAACACCCTCCAAACCATGGCACCGCACAGCACGACCCTCAAACACACGGAATCCAAACTGCGCGACATCCACCAACTACTTAAGAAACAATACCCGGGCAGCAAACACGAGCTCGACCTCGAGTTCACCGGCTGTCTCCAAGCCACGCGCACGGCCACCCGGCGCTTCGACTCGCTACACGCGGACCTCCGATCGGCAGTGGATAGCCTGATCGCCGCACGGGGCAGCGGTAGCGGTAGCGGTAGCGGTCGCGGCTCAGCGGCGGCCGCCGCCGCCGCCGCCGCGACGGGCAACACCAAGAGCTCAGCGGACGCGCGTCTCTCCACGACGCAACTATCCCGACGGGAACAATACGTCGATCAACTGACGTCGCGCATGCAAACCAAGGCCGACTCGTTGCTAAGCGACTTCGCCACCCTAGACGATCACTTGGAGTCCATCGCCGGCGTCGTGAAGCGGGAACAAATCAACCACCGAAGCGGAAATGATGATCCGCAGGGTCCAGGGTCGAGGTCTTCTTTTTCTTCCTCCTCCACAGGGCTCAAGGGCATCATGGTCAACGCAATTTTCGGGACCTGGTCGCACCAACCACCCACAACCAACAACAACAACCAAAACAGCGATGATGACGCTTCCTCCACCCTCGCCCACCACAATAGCAAAGAAGAAGAAGATCAGCAAAAACCACCACTCCCCACCCTCTTCCAAGACGCAGCAACCCGCCATCAACCAGTCAAGGACGCGATCCGCAAACTCTCAGACGGACTCCAGCAACTCCAAAATAGTAAAAAGGGAATGTTGTTTCACTCGTGACGGGTGGTTGCCGGGTGCCTACGAGCAGATACTGAGTAAGATTTCCCCTCATGAAGTACGTACATACATGGATGTAAGACATGCGTACGTCATAAGCACGGTCCGGACAACAAAAAACAACGAAAAAAAAATCCGTACCGCATATTTGATATCACGATCGACATGGCAGAACACCACAAAACTTGATACGTTTCGAAACGCGCAATCATGATTACGATGCATCCGGCTCTCTTTCAACTGGGCGTTCCGTTCTTGACATCAGTTTGTCTCGGAGCGTCGGCCTGCAGTACTTAATAACGTTAGTTACCTGCCACGACTTACAGTACATGGTACTTGGGCTTTTGCAATGCTCTCATAGGCCATAAATCAAAGCCCACATACTTAGTATCTCCATAGCAAATGATTCAAACATGGACCCAAGTCCCTACAACCTCATCCCATAGGAAAAGATAATCCTCAATGGAGAATAGTATTACCATTATAGTAAGAAGAAGCTACCTAGTACCTTTCTCCAGAAAAGCAGACACGCCAACAAGCAAAAAAAGAACAGCTCGAGAAGAGCGAGGAAGACAAAAGATGAATGGAAAGGGTTTCGATCAGGAAAAGGAGCAAATTTGTCCAAGCAAGAGGAGCGAACTAGATCACTCCATAAGTGTGTTGACAAGAAGTAGGCAAGAGGCCAAAAAGAACAACGAACCCTTTCTCTCACCCCTATCGAATCCAGAACAAGAAAGGGTGAAAGAAAAAGTACCAGACAGAGATTCCTCAACCGTCTAATCTAGCTTTCAGTTCTCTTCCCAGTTGTAAACAATCTCAGAGAAAAACCAAACTCAAAGAGAGAAAAGGGAAACAGTCCAGTGTATCCATGTCCATCTTCTTCTTCTCTTTCCTTCCGGACCTCGATTCTCGAGCAATTCCATGTTATGTACAAACCGTACAGGTACAGATTGGGGGAAAGTGGTGTTAAAAAGAGCTATGCAGAGAAGATGATTGATCAAAAAGGGAAAGGGGGTGGAAGGTATCATGACTGTGTCGAGAGAAGGATAGAATCAAATTTCCGGAGGGAAAAGTGATTTACAGGCACAGCATGGCGGAGAAGACACCGAGGAGCATGGCGCCCATGGAGGTGCTGACGGTGGAGGCGGCGGCACCGGTGAAGAGACCGCTGGCGGAGGCGGAGGCGGCAGCCGCAGCAGAGGAAGAGGCGGCGGCGGCGGAGGAAGAGGCGGCAGCACCAGCACCACCGATGGCGCCAGAGGAAGCAGCAGCGGCGGGGGTAGAGGCAGCAGCAGCCGAGACGAGGGCACCAACACCAGCACTGTTAGCAATCACACCGCCGGTAGCGCTAGCACTGACGGACGCGCCGGTGGAGGAACCAGTGGAGGAGCCAGCGCCAGAGCCGGAGGAGGCAGAAGAGGCAGCAGTGGAGGCGGTGGAGGAGGAAGCAGCAGCAGAGGAAGAAGAGCCACCGGTGACGTCGCAGCCGTCCTTGTTCACGACAATGCTGCCGTAGCTACCGGACTTGTCGCCGTAGGTGTAGCTGCATCCGGGGTTGTTGTTGGTGATGGAAACCGACTTGACGTACATGGTGAAGGGAGCCTTGCTGTAGTCGGTCTGACCGCCGGCCCATTCGATGGTACCAGGAGCATTGTCGGCGTCACCACCAGCCCAGATACCGATTCTCAGGTTCATGGGAGTCTGGGGGAAGCGAGTGCCGCCAGAAGCGTCGGCGTAGGCCAGAGTGCGGACTAGGTTACCATCGACGTACCACTTGAGAGCAGTCTCGGTCCAGTCAATGGTGTAAGTGTGCCAGTTCTCCTGAGGAGAAGAGATGCCAACCCAGGTGGCGCGGTCATAAGTGGTAGTATCACCCTTGCCGAAGTAGTTGGTCTCGATCTGGGTAGTGTCGCCGCCCAGAGCTTCCTATATACCCCCAGATGCGGTTAGCCTGGCATCCCGTGCATGGAGGATGATAAGCGTGCAGGTGGAAAGATATGTGGAGGGGGTTGAAGGAGGAGAAAGCTTACCCAGTCAACCTCGTCCAGGTCGTCCGACTCCAACACGATACTGCTGACAATACCAGTACCACCAGCAGCCTTCATGACAACCTCAGCTCTGCCGAAGAAGAAGTAGAAGTTGGTCTGGATAGTGGGGGCCTGACCCCTCTGGTGAACAGTGAACGCAGCACCATTCTCGTCAAAGGTAACGTTGTTGGCAGTGGCAGTCCATCCAGCAAAAGCAGACTCGCCCTGAGTGAAGTCGGAAGTGAAAGTGGAAGAGCTCAGAGCTGTATCAGCAGGGCAAGTCTCTGTTGAGCAAGGTTAGATGGGCACTCCAGTACACGAAAGCGATGAACGGAGGTAACTCACTCTCCAGAGGGTTACAGTCGGTGTAGGTCTGTGCAGCGCAGAGAGGGATAACTGCAGAGAGCGCAGCGGCGGCGGCGTAGGTGAAATACATGATGATAGTGGTGGTGATCAGTGAGATCGAGGTCAACGATTGTGTGTGTGGTGCTGGAAAGCGAGTGTGGGAGGGAAAGCAGCAGGCGCAAGGACGTTGTTGCTTGCTGAGTGAGAAGAAACAAAAACGAAAGGTGGGTGGAAGAACTCTTGGGGAGGAGGAAGGTGGGAGAGTTCCAGATAATTAAGTAGTAGTTAAGTAAAGAGTAAGACTACTTCCTTGGGAGCAATGAGAGATGAAGTGGGCGGCGGTAATTATGATTTATGATTTATGAGAAGCGAATGACAGGACCCAAATAACTAGAGCACCCCAAGAAGGAAAGGTGAGAGAGACAGGGAAAGATTAAACTTCCGTTACTATGGACCGGAACCACAGTAGGGTAAGATAGTAAGTGAATGCTAGAGTGGGTTCTTCCCTTTTTCTTTGTGTTTTTTTAAATTCTCAGTGCACCGTCATGGAGGCGAAGGGGAAAAGATACTAATTGATACCTCTCGTGACTCAAGGATTACACGCCTATGTCCGAAATTGTGGAGAGAAAGGGCCAGGTAGAACCAACAGAACCAAGGATTGAGAATTGGGGGCACAAGGTGGTGTTTCCCCTGGTTCATCTCTCCTGCAGTAGAGAAGGAGGGGCTAAAGGAGGGAATTGGGGAGTAAGAAAGTCTGGGCAGGCACCATCAAAGAGGCAAATCGGTGTCTGCGTCACGGATTCACGGATTCGGAGGTGGTCAGACAATCTTGATTGCAGGAGGCAGGTAGGAGAGACTGCCGGCCAGAGACAGAGACACAGACACTCAATTAATCAATCAATCAAGCGATCGCAAGTGAGAAGTGGAGTCCCGTAACTGAAGACGGCCCCAGCAACTCAAATGAGGGATTGGATTGGCGTCAGTTCGTGGACATTATTACATGAGGATTTGAGCCACGGGCGCTATCTATCTAGACTACTTGTTGAGTGCTACGGCGTAGGGTACGACGGTTTTTACCCACTTGCCCTTTTGGAGGCCCGGGGAAAGCTGCGAACAGTTCCAGTTCGAACTTTGAACAAAGCGCTCAAGCGCGTGCGTATACGAAGGTCCAATCAGTTCATCCAAAAGCTTGTACTGGTGGTATGTGTCACCTTAACCTGAGTCAACTCCTTCTCCCATTATTGTATTCTTCCGTGCTCCCCTTCCCTTCGCGCGGTTCCGTGACTTCATTTCTCCTTGTATTGTATCCCCTTCTTCCGTGGGGACCACAAGCATTCTTTGCCAACAATTAACCAGACCCAGGTTCCAATTCCAAAAGTCAATCCTCGTGGTGTCATTCGCCCTATTCTCCGATTCGATCGATTAGTCAGTGGCAGAATGAGTGGGCTTTTTTTTGATTACTTAGGCAACGATTGTTCGCTATGACTTAGTGAGGTCGGAGCCGAAAGGGGCCAAGTCTTGAACCACTCCCTTTTTGCCACGGTCGGTCTTGTCTCTGCAACCCTCCAGGGAGATTAGGATTCACTACTAGAGCTCCTCGGCATCCCTACAATCTGACCAACAGTTGGTGCTCTCACCTGCGGATCGTGTCAGAGAATTGTCGCAGCACTGTTCAGTGAGATGCAGTCGAGACCAATCGATAGAGACGGATGAGAGCCATGGATCGCCGCCCTGGGCCCTACGGCTCGCCATTGAATTCGCAATACAAATGCCTGGCAATCCAATGCGACTGGTGGTCTCTTTACAATACTAAGTTTTCTATAAAAATCGTTCAGAATTCTAATTATATCGGGTCAGTCCAGACTGAGTTCGGCCCTAAGCGACGCGAACCTCGGCCGGGCGAGCACATTGCAGGTCAGAAGACAATCCATGTCTCACTCGGATAATTGTTCTTGACAGGAACGAGGAGAGGCAGACGGGTGTCGTGTTGACGCGTGAAATCAAGGGTGAAAGGGACGCCTCTTCCTTTTTTTTCCAGCCCTGAGCAACGGGACATATCCACCTCGAGGGGCTAACATCAGCTGGTCCGCCATGACCATGTCTTAGATGAGCACTATAGTGGCCATGCAGTCCTGCGCTGCATTCGGATAGATGCTCCGAGCGGTAAATGCAGTTGATTAGCCCGTTGACGCGTTGCGGGAGATTAATGTAACCTGCACAAAGTACGAGGTCATTAAACAGTCACCCTGACTGGCTGTCATCAGCCTCAACCTGAGACAAGACAGGGGTTGATTTTGATTATGGGCTGGTTTCCCCTGGACCTGCAACTGGATCCTGCCTGCCTGTCACTCTGTCCCGCTGTCGGGGTTGGTTTTCCGCCCCTCCACGTGAATCCTGCAGAGAGAGAGAGAGTTGGGTTAGGCAAACCATGAGGGGTAGACTACCGTAGATACTAAACTAGGTGCAGTGGTAGAAAAAAGAAAACTGACCCCGACCAGAATCGAACTCAGACCCTCGGGTGGCAGGGTGGCTTGGCTGGGTGGCTGACTTTGAGTTGCCTGTTGCTGCCTGAATAAGATGGTGGGCGGTTCAGCTTCTCACATGACCTCGTCAGTTGTCCAAAGATTGAGGTTGGGGAAAGAAAGAACTGAAAGCGGCCACGCTGCGGGATGCTGCGATCTTGTTGGGCGATCGGGCGCCACGTTGGAGTCGTTGGACGCTGATCACTCGATCCTCGTTTCCCCTCCTTTTCCCCTCCTCCCTCCCTTGTAGTCGTCGTCGTCCTCCTTCTTCTCCTCCTTCATCCCTCCTGGCAACAACAACTTCCATCCTATCCCAGCCTCCCGATAAACAACAAGCGACAACAAACAAAGTATCATTCTGATTCAGCCAGCCCTCTCATCTTATCTGACAGAATATGGTCCACAAACACACTAAGTCGACGACTCGTCCTCGCTCCGCTGGCTCTCCGTCTTCCCCACACGATCGCGATATGGATCGGAAAGTCTATATCCCGCTCTGCTTCTGTCTGATCTCGTTTGCCGTGATGGTCTACGTCAATTAATTCGAGGGCTGGGAAGGTCTATATTCCTGCGGATTGATCTTCAACGACGGCGTTCCGGACACATAGGACGACCCCGCCATCTCGTCAAGCCCAGTGCGACACGGGGCCATCCGTACTCAACACGGGCTCAATGATAACCGGTTTCTACCCGCAAGACGCCCATCACAACATTTCTATCTTATCTCCAAGAGATCCAAAGGGCATCAGCACGGTGGTAGCCCGGCTATCTCTGGGGCAACTCTTACACTGATACATGCATCACCGCCACCAGCATTCAACCGCTGGATACTGGCCTTGAGAAGGAGGTTCAACCGAGCATCCATGAGACCACCGCAAACGATGTCTTCCGAGCCACTTATCATCGCAAATTTTGGGAATCCGGCAGCCATGCGATCCAGTGGGGAGACGGCAGGTTCCGTCCATGCAGGCTTTACTTGGTCTTTGGACCCATTGACGCATACGCGGCTGCAATAATCGCGCGATACTCCGACCGGGGTGCGATATAGCTGGCTTGCAAGTCGCAACATTCCACCTCCTGCTGCAACGTGACGTCTGGCTATACATATACCGTTGACGCCACTGTTATTTGTTTCTTTGTCTCTTTTTTTTATTGATACCCGACCCGCACACCCAGTGCGACTTCAACGTCAACATTTCATATGTCTCAGGTTTTTTTTTCTGGATTATACTTTCAACAAATGACATAAACATAAGTCTATACGTTCCATTCTTGGCCATCCCGTTCCAGAGCATCCCGTTGAGCGAATACAAGGTAGCAACCTTAAATTTCTTAAAGTATTACCCAACCGAGACTCAACCGCCCGACCCAAAGGTCGGGCACACTGGCGGCAGAACCGGTAGAGTACATTGTAGAACCATCATCAGACTTTGGTACCCGACAGTCCCAACGTCAACATCAACCTCGTCCCATGACCAGGTTTCGTGGGGTTCGTGGCCACCGGTTCGGTTAGTGCACTCCCAAGGCTAAAGGTTTAAGCATGCAAGCAAGCATTCGACGACATGCAGTTAGTTGTCCTTCATCCTCCTGCATGAGACTAGCCGTTAGTCGCTTTTTTTCTCCCTTTCTCCACAGTAGATAAGACAACACACTCCAAAAATAGCCGGGATGGGATTGTGACATCGACCGCTCGGGATAATTGAGACAAGTTCAAGTTGGTGACTTCGTATACAGTACACTTGTCTTGGGACTATCTATTTGGGAGCAAGACTCGCGACTATTGAAGAGACTATCTGACTAGGTGGCTGTGTGTCTGCAAGCAGTCTATACTTGGGCACGAGTTAGAAGGTGATAGGTTGAGACCGAGACAGGCGTTTTCTTGAGTCAGGGATGCCAGTTTGCCAGCTTCTGGCTGTCCCATCAGGTAGTGGATGGATGATGTCAAGGTTAACGTGCGGGTGGTATGCTGTAGGCTCCGGACCACGAGGCTGGCAAACATTCCTCGTGATGTCAGCCGTCGCCGACGCTTTATCCATCCATGGCATGGCAATACCCATGCATATTGCAGGTTGGGCGGTTACGGGTAGATGTACCGGTGGTTGGGGGAGGCACAAACCCAAAACAAAGTTATTGTCGGATTTAGTGGTACAGTGCTGGTCACAGTCTGAGGTTACACAACTCAATGTGAAAAAAATATCAGAAACCAAAAAAGGTCGTGCCCGGGATCGAACCGGGATTACAGGAATCAGAATCCTGGGTGCTAACCATTACACTACACAACCTGGTAGTTGTTAGTGCCTCAGAAGTCTGGCATTATGAGGCATTGCCGGCTTGTGCTTGTGTATATTCAGTGTATCCAACCCATGGTCGGTGTATTATGGTTCGAGTTCGATACCAAATTTATGACCTCATATTTTCTCGTTACTCGGGTGTTACATACATTGTGGCGTACATTCTTGGCTGCTATGCGGAATGTGGCATTGCGCATTCCTCGCGGCTTCTTGGCAGCTCGTCCGGATGAGGATAAAAATATTTAGCGGGATCCGGGATGTCAATGTCATCACGGCCGAATGTGGTATATGGTCACGGAAGCCTTGGTGCAGTGGCCCAGATTCCCAGCTGTCGCGGAAAGGAGTTAAGGAGGCTCGAGGATGGTGTATCTTGAAAGAGTGTCTGCAGCGATGCCATCTGTCTCTTCCCACACTGAATTGTTCAGTCATTCGTTAATTCTGCCTGTGGTCGGTCCACTTGGTCTGATCGCCGACAGCGTCTAGTGTTCATTCACGAATGTACGAGTCTCTTTGATGGCTTTTTTTCTTCTTCTTTCTCTTTCTCGCCTCCCTGTAGTAGTCGGTATATGGGGAGAATATGACGGCAAGTCCGGCCTATAGTGGTAATGATATATGCAAGACCGAGATCACCTATGTCACGCGGATGCTTCACAACCTCGCTCCGATTCAGTGTAGACAATAACGTTGCATGCTCAAGACAGTTTGATTATCATTCGTCTGCGATATAAACCCGACGAGTTCAACGCATCAGCCAAGAGAAGCCTTCCGCTGAGATTCAATCTAGAGTGAAGTCTCAGTCCATTATATTAAACCGAGGTCTCTGCTTTGAGACATTGATTCACGATGGCAGCAAGCTGGAGACACTCTTCGTCTTGCATACTAAAGACAAAGACCTGGATTGGAGTAGGGGCGCCGCCGCTATCTTCCGGGATATCTGGTCGAAGAGATGTCAAAAGTCTGAAATTGGAACACAAGACGGGCAAATGCACCGAAAATTTACAACCGGGTACGTTCTGTCCAGGCCTCTTCTTGAAAGGCACTCTGATCGCTCTCGTATCTGCATGCTGGAACGGAATGATGCAAGAGGGATACCATGACGTGGAGTTAGTAAAAGAATTGCATATAGCAGATCACGGTGCGCGCACATCCAAAACATTGGCGAGGGTGGTGTCAGCTGGTAGCCCAAATCGATCATGAATCACGGCGGTGGTCTGCGCGGATGGACAAAGCACCAGGTCAAGCTTATCCTCAAACCAGATCTTCCTCCAGTCGTCGGTGATGAGAGCTCGTTTGGCATGTAGAACTGCCAACTGGCATAATCGGTCGTCCTTGGATATATCGGGAATGAATTGGTACTCCAGATCGCGGGCCTGTGTATGAGTGTACTTGACTGATGGAACCAAGTCCGCCTCGCCTGCGGCTGCTTAATTATAGGCTGAGTCGTCAATGCCAAACAGTTTGCACGCCGTCTCGGTGGCATCTGCGACATGACAGTTGTAATCGGAGAGTGGAACCATGATATTGCCGCAAGCCTGCAATCTCCGCGCTGCCTCTTCCGTTGCCATTTTCATCGTAGGATGGAGAGGAAACTGGGGTCTTGGAGTAGCACGCCAATCCGTAGTGGAGAAGCCTGCCTCGCTGGCAGAGACCTCCAGGGTGCGTTGACCACGGTGGAAACGAACCGCGCAGGCCAAGCGTCGATGACTGACTTCATGAACAATTTCAGTGACTTCCCAGCTGGACTCAAAGGTCCAGCACTGGGAAGGATGAAGTCCATGCCAGGTTGTGTACAGTCTGACTGGCCTGCGTAGCCCATAGGGTCATCGCTGTTCAAAGATAACTGTCCATTCATTTGCGCGCTGAAGAGTTATTGAGCACGCTTTGCTTTCATCCCCCTGAAATCATAAAAGAACGGAAACAGGTATCAGAATCACTCTCAAAAATCCAACTAGGCTGGTGGCCCACGCAACTCCGAGATCATGGTACATTTGATTCGAGAAAAGAGAGAACACTGCAGATGCCCCAACATGCTTCTCACTGCCCCATTAGCCGCAATGACACGGTTCGCTTTGTCGGGGTAGCAATCAATAATGTATGTGAAGCATTGAATGAAAATTATGGACATGCCCAATCCAATAAGGACCCCGGCACAGCCCTCACTTGGCCAAGGGATCGCTGGGTTTGATGTCCATGCATACCGAAAGAGTTCGGCAGGTACTAGACAGCCACCCACAATCATCAATGAGAGGCGAATTTCCGGTTGGAAGTTGTTATCTCTCCACCCCGTCTGATATCGAAGATATGCTTGGGTAAACACAACAACCGCGAAAGTACCCCCCCATAGGCCGGCAATGATTCCAATCAGAGACAGAGAGGAGAGACTTGGGTTCCATCCACAAATATCACCAAAAGCGACTGGGTAGGATTGGTAGAACAAGTACTGTACATCAGCCCGTAAATAAACGACTGATACAAGGTCACGAAAATGAGAATTGCTTGGGTGGAAAACAAAGCATGTTAAGACAGGGTCAACCGACACCAGGGACGAACCAGATATGCTCGTGCTAAATGACTGAGGCTGACACCTTCTACCTCTAATTGTGAACGAATATGCGGATGCCCGTGGTTCCGATATCGTTTTGCCGCTCTTTGCAGAATCACTGGCAGATATGTTTCAGGAAATGCCAGAAGGCCCAACAGCGAGATGACAGGCCATCAAACACTGTAACCCACATTGTCCATCTCCAGCTGGCACCACCGTTCGTGATTAGGTGCCCGACAATGGGACCAAATGAAGGGTCCGAGAAATTGAGCCCCCGATGCAAAAGGCCATCGCAATGCCACGATATTCAACATTCCAAGATTCTGTGCTATAACGGCAATAGGGGACACACCGAAGAAGTCGGCGAGCAAGCCACCTATTAAAATCGTTTCAAGACGTTTTCCTATTGCCGGCATCAAACTAAAAGCCGATGACACAGCAACGCCTGCGACGAGTGAGTATTTACGTCCAAACCTTTCGGAGATCGGCCCAAACACCAAAGGCCCAATAAGATAGCCCTACCATATTCATTTCACAATCATTGAAGATTCCAATTCGAGAACGTCGAAGAAACAACTTGGGTAAGGAGTGCACGTACCACGAGGAAAAGGGATGTCCCTAGAACGGTTACTTCTTCGCTAAGCGCGAACTCATGTTCAATTGACGCTTGGGCTTCACTGAAAGTGCTGTTTGAGATTGTCACGAGGTTGAACCGCGACAAGAAGGTAGCCCAGGTTCGGCGGAAGATGCTCCAATCTTGTGGATGGCGCGCATGGCCATGTTCGTCAAAGTCCAACAATGGGTCACGAAGAACAAATCCAGCTGGGAGAGGTTCAGAATTCATCGGAGTCACAGAGTGGTCGTGTCTGGCAATGGTGATATTTCGTAGATACGAGCCTGCCTCTTTTCCATGTCACTCGCGTGGAGTCTCCGACACATTGCTGCAGGCAATACATAAGCATTCCAAGAGCTCCGCAGCCTTCGAGGTGATTGATATCAACACGAGAATGTGCGACGTTCACTCCCTGCCGTGCCCTGCCATCATTTGTCCAACAAAGTTTCCTGCCCGATACTATCTGAGTGATTCTCGTTCTCATTTAGACGGCGTTGAAAGTTAATAGGTTGCGATTGTCCCTACCATTTTTATCAACAACGAAACTCGCTCTTCATTGGGAGGACTCTCCATTCATATCTTCAATGCGCTTGTTTGTGGGGAAAAATGGTCACTGTGATACTTTAATGAATCTTTCATCACGGGAGGGGAGATAGCATCTGCGACGAGCCTTGGCATACCTCGAATATATACAGAGCTTTGGGGAACTGTCATGTACGTATATTGCGGTACCGCCACCGGACTCGTCGGTATTTCGTTACGGTCTACAAACAGCTTCCAAAGTCCTTCATGTTCAGCCCAGGAAATCCGTGCGCGGAGACTAATGTAAGTGGATGGAGATTCAGCAGGGGATACCGCTATTGCATCGAAGGTGGTTGTGGTTGCACTTGCCACTCCACTGGGGAGCTTGGTTACCCGGAAAAGTGCAAAGCTTATTAAATAGTATGCTCATCTAATATTTAGGCACTGTGGCCGGTGTAATGACAGCATGGCACTTTACAATCGACGAGGGCTGCTGCTTGCCATCCCTTTGATGACCCTAATGATGGCGAGCTACAAGGCTGTTACTACATACAAGCATTACTATGAATGCCTTTATCGGTTTGCCTCAATAGACATCGTATGTCAGCTATAATAATATAGTAGCCACGGATGCAGTGGCTGCTCATGCCCATGGATATCAGCCTGATGGAAAGCCAACTTGACCAGACCACGCGAACATGCGGCCACGCATACAATACTACGGGATAAATCGGGTGATCTGTCAGAATTTTCGCCATGTATATCGACAGATCAACCACATCCGATGGCCGATTCAACAGGATGATGTTCGACAGGATGATGCCGATGCTAGTAACAGCATATATGAGCTTGACTTTTGGTTTTGCGTGATAAGACATAAGAACTCAGAGGTCTAATATACAATTGGTTGTGTAGTGTAATGGTTAGCACCCAGGATTCTGATTCCTGTAATCCCGGTTCGATCCCGGGCACGACCTTTTTGTTTCCGTCGAATTACTTCGACAATGCATCCCTTCGTATGATAACGACAGTTGCTCGAAGCACCATTATTTTTTTTTTTTTCTTTCTTTCTGTTTTCTGCATATTGTTAGTGTGGATGATGTCGCCACAGCGGTCGATAACCCTTCCGGTACCATGGCACAGCGATTGCATGATCGCGCAACCAGCAGACCCGGTGCGATCACGACGACAGACTAGAGATATAGTGCAATGATTGGTATACATCCTTGACGACGCATCAGCCAGCAGAATAGCAAGGCCGCTTTGACCGTCGCTGCGACTTAGTCACATAGTTACTCACCGTCCAGGGCCACGGCCCAGAAGCATCGGCACCGCCATCTAAAACCGTTTATCTATCTTGTTCACCAGTATAATCCCAAACCTCGTCTATACATAAAGTCCCCAATCCTCAGCCCATCTAATGAAGACTCTATACATCGACCCGAAGAACCTTAGACTCAAACTCCCTCAAATCATCAATCACGAACTCCGGCCGCAACGCCTCACACTCGAGGGGATCCCCCTGCCCAAACCGACACCAACAAACGGGCGACCCAATATTCCTCGCAAACCGAATATCAGTGACCGTATCCCCGACCATCAACACCCTGCTCATATCCACCTCCCCTTCCAACCACCGCATCCCCTCCTCCCCACCCCGTCGATTACACGCAAGAAAATACGCCCTCAACCGCGGCACCAACACCTCCGCAAACCCAGACGGATGAGGCTTCCTCCCACCCACCGCAAACACCCCATCCCCGACCACCAGCTCCTCAGGAATCTGCCCTTCCTCCTCCTCCCAGTCTCCACGGAGCAATCCCTCCCGCCGCAGCGCAGTCGTAACCGCTGCAACGGCTTTATTGCTGATGACGGCGACGGGGATGTGATGCGTGCGCGCCAGGGCGCGGAGCAGGGTCCGCGTGTACGGGTAGGGTGTTGTGAGCGGTTGGCCGTGCGTGGCGTACAGCGCACGGTAGGTGCTGATCCAGAGGGATTCGTTGAAGGTTGCCTGCGCCGCGGCGGAGGGTTGCAGGGCGCGGAAGGTCGCTTCGGGGGCTTGGCCTTGGGCGATCTGGGCGCGGAGGGCGGTTGTTGGGATTGGCTCGGTGGGGTGGAAGTGGTGGTAGGTTTTTTGCATGGTGCTGTAGATTGCTTCTTCCGAGTCGAAGATCGTGCCGTCGAAGTCCAGGAGGATGAGATCGTATCTTTTTTGCATTTTTGGTGGTAATGTTCCGGGTTTGGGGTGGGTGTAGTATGTAGGTTTGTAGAAGGTGTTTGGGGTGAGTGGTACTCCTTATTGGTCAATTGGGTGTGTAGTTACTAGGTGAAGAGCGCAATAGCACTGATGATAGAAATTTATACTGGAGTATGCTTAGGGTATGAGTCAACATGCACTCTATTTTAAAGTCTGGGTGGTGGTTGGTTCCCGCGTATCTCTCGGAAAGAGTCTCCGGACTTTAAAACTCTCCGCATATTATGATGCAGGTTTTAGGCTTGATGTGCAGGATAGATTAGATAGCCAGGGACGTCCACTAAAAAAAGGTTCAATTGGCCTTGCAATCTCCTGCGGCCGGATGAGAGGCACAGAAGTTTGGGCAAAAAGGTCGTGCCCGGGATCGAACCGGGATTACAGGAATCAGAATCCTGGGTGCTAACCATTACACTACACAACCTTGGATGTTGAAATATCAATATATTTGGCAATCTATAGCTAAAGATACCAGACATAAGAAGTGATTTTAAGTCAATTCAGACTCATACTCCCTCCTGAAGCCACTTCTCACGGCATCAAACACACAAAACACCGATGCCGCTTTCTACAGGACTTCATAACATAGCTATTGCCTCTCATCCTCCTGTGTTTCGTCAGCGGATGTGACTAGCTGCACTGAACCCTGGAGGACCTGCCCGACATGGCCGGGCAAACCCATCCTGTATAATACCACATCAGCACGGTGACTATTATATAGCTATCATGGTCCGGTGAAGGCCAATTGAAACTCGGTTATACAGAAATCATCATATAGTATTCCATTTATCTCGACATGACCGTGCTTGTGCGTGTACATTCGTGGAGAATCTAGCTAACATATTACGCTTGTACATTCGTTATACATCAATGCCCCAAAACAGCATGGAACGGCACCCGAAGTATCACATATCTCGTTGGTTCTCGAGAAGGATGACATAGACCGAAAATCTTCGAGTGCACCGAGGAGCGGAAGGTGAAGGGGAGAAGTGCTGTAGGCTCTGGAAGCAGCAGCTTCGGTTAGACGGCGCCAGCGCCAGCGGGTGTCACCTGCTTGTGCCAATCCATCGCATGACGGGTGCAGCTTAACAGAGGTGATAGACAACCAGGAAGGGAGAGAATAATTTGATCGGTGAGAAGGAAAAGCCCATCAATCCTCAGCGCTGATTGTACATGGCGGACGGATCATCCAGCAAAGGGCTTCCCGGAACCGCATCTAGGGCGACAGCGTGAAGTGCGGGTTTATCTGCTTCGAGGAGTAGCCCCTTCTCACGACGCTCGAGTCTTTCCTTGACCCATTCTGCCACTTCCGGATCCTCAGTCGAGGATGAACCCTCGGGTCCAGAGCCATTGACCAGTGGCGTGGCCTCCTCATGTGCGCCGTCCGATTCGCTTGGCGGCTGCATGAGTGACGAGAGCCAGGGGTGCCGGAGTAACATATTGTAAGAGGGGCGGTTATTCGGATTCTTATCTAAGCATGCTCGGACAAAGGCATGCGCCTCTTCGGAATATCCAGTTTCGGGGAGGGTGGGTGCTTCTCCATGGACGATAGCCTGATGTATCACACGTTAGAACTGCGAATCGGATGGAAATCACTCGGATGGAAAGGACACTCACATGAAGTTGGCTGAAAATGTTGTTAAATGTCTCTGGCGGGTAAGGGTAGCGGCCGATTGCACACTCAATAATAGATAGACCCAAGCTCCACACATCGCTCTGGACGCTGTAGGTTCCACCTCCACTGGCACCGGACTGTTGCACGCCACCGCCAGCAATGCGCTCGGGGGCCATATAACTCTGACATCCAATATTGGTTTTAGCAATACTGGCCACAAGATTTCCGCTGACACCGAAATCACAGATCTTGATCTGTCCGCGCGAATTGATCAAGATGTTTGTGGGTTTGACATCGCGGTGGATGATGTTGTGGTCCTCCTTGAGTGTCCTCAGTCCCATGACTGTGGACAAGGCGACCTTCCGAAGGATGTTCTCCGGAATGCCCTCCTTGTAGATTTTGTCGATTGAGCCACCGTCCATATACTCGACGCAAATGTATACCGCTCCTTCTTGGAAGAAGGCGCCATAGAAGTCGATGATAAAGGGCGAGACACACCGATGCAGAATGTCCAGCTCCATGATGATTTGTGCGAACTTGCTCTCGTCCAGCTCCAGGCGAATCTCCTTCATCGCCATAACGACACCCGAGAGCGAATCCTGCGTATTCCCTCCGCCATTTTGCTCCGTCGGGCGACTGACGATTCCTCGTAACCCCATGCCCGGTTTTCGCATGTGCGGTCGGCTGTGACGAACTTTATAGACAGTACCGTAATTACCCTTGCCCAACTCGTCCAGGCGATCCACCTCATCTAACGATATGCTGAAGCTGTGGCCCGAAGAGAATTCGATACCACCACCGTGGAGAATGGCCTTGTTCTTGAAATTGAGCGTTCCTGCTTTTGTGTCGATAAACTCGGAGTATTTGCTGAACGCCGTCTCCTGCTGCGTTCCAGATTCACCGTTGGACGGTCCACCTGGAGCGGGGCTATTCGAACCGGTTGCATCCGAAAGCTTGAGGCCTGGCTTCATGCGTTTTGCTGCCAGGCCGCCCGGCTTGGGAGAGTTCAAGTTAGGCGAGCCGTGAGGCAGAGAGGGAGATGAAACCCAGTTCTTGGTCCCCGGCCGGGTCGCCCCAGGATGCAAGCGACCCGCAAAAGCACCGCCCAGAGATCCGTTCGAGGCAGAAGGCGGGGATGAGACAGGGCTAGCGCTGGAGGTGGATGGCGAAGACGCCTTGGGCACGAAATTAGTTGTGTTGGCATGTGTCAGACTCGGTGGTGCTCCTTGTCTAGATAAGGAAAAAGCTTTCATTTTGGCCAAGATGTCCTGGTTCAGTCCTCCTGGCTGCGCGCCACTCATCGAAGCTTGCGGGCGAGGGGTGGTACCAACACCTCGGCGAGCAGCATTAATCTGCCCCAGATGCGTGGACGAGGGATTGATCGTAGGTTTATCCATAGTCGGTCGCAAGGAAGGCACAGAGGCGTATGACTGCGTAGTAGCAAGAGACGGTGAGAGGTCGTCGTCCGTAGTGTCGGACCTGTTATCGATGTCTGACATGGTGGATTTTGAAGTCGGTATGTCGGCCAGGGTCTCTCGTTCAGTGTCCATACTAGGTGGTCAGGGTGCGAGGAGCGCTTGCTGTTAAGCCCAGGGGTGCGCAATTGGCTATTTCAACGCCGGCTGCCAACACCGTGTGAGACCGCAGACTCAGGAGAGTCGGGGTATATTGGATTATCAACGGAGGGTTGGGGAGGAAGGTCGGAACGATCGGGAATTAAGGCGGCCGAGTCAATTGCAACCTCGATTGGTCTAGAGCGATCGAAGAGTGCAATTTTTCTTTCTGCAGTGGGTGTGCAGGAGCGGGCTGCCGAAGCGGATCTGAAAGGAGGAAGAAAACAAGGCAGGATTTCGTCGACGCGGGGCACACCTCAGGCCATTCCCGAGGGAGAATCGTCTATATCGAACCGGTAAGAGAAGACGGCAGGGAGAGCCCAGAACAGAGAAAGTTCGCTAGAATGGCGATAGTGGAGAGGGTTGGAAGACCACACTCTCAAAGGATGCAGAAAAGAAGAAGCTAAGGGAGACAGTGGTGAGAGGAATGAGGTGAAGTTGGTAAAGAAGGGAAAGAACCGAGCACGTTTGTTGGCTGTTTGGTGGGGGGAGAGGGGGTGGAATTGAGGGGCGCCGGAGTCGAGAATCAAGGATAAGGCACAGACGGTGGAGAGGGAGGGAGGAGGGCAGGACGAAGAGGTAACTAATGGAGGAGTGGGAATAGCGAGAGTGGTTCGAGTTCGAGGCTAGAGGAAAAACCAGCCAGAGAAGGAGGAAGGGAAGAGGAGAGGAAAGAGAAAGAGAGAGAGAGAGAGGGTGGAAAGAGAGGGAAGATGATGGAGGCGACGGAGATGGAGACAAGGACAAGAGCAGCAAGAACTGGTCATGAGCTAATGAAACGTTAATATAATAGTCCGTCCGCCGCCGCCGCCTCTGTCGTAGTGGAACTAACTATGGGAGGGAGAGATCGGATATGATAGCAATCCAACAAGACAAGCAGAAAACCACGCAATTCATTAAATCAAGCAATCAAGCAATCTATTTTATAAATCAAGCCAAGTCAGTCAAGTCAGTCATCAGCAAGCAAGCAAACCACAAGGATGGGTCCAGGACGGGAGTTGAATCTTAATTAATAGTGACTGTCTATCTGTCTTTGGGATCCGAATGAACAATGCATGGGGTCAATGAATGCATTGATCCTCCCTAAATATGAGAATAATGATAATCATATGCAAAACAGAAATAATAATAATATAATGATAATAATAATACTAGCTACTACTAACAGACTAGGCGGACGCAAAACTGGATTCCCTCCCTGTTCATCTTCTGCCAACCGAGCATGCTAAAAAGCGCCTCAGGCTTCCCTCTCCCTCTCCTTCCCCCGCCCACCCGCCAATAACACGTGCCCCTCAGGCACATTTCACTTTAGACATCAGATACTAAACTCCATTGAGTGAAAGCCAGCCTCGCTTTCATTGAAATATCATCATGATCATTATCAATATTATTGTTACTTGTATCTTTGCCATCCCTTCCCCCTTCTGCTTCTCCTCCTGCTACTCCTTTCTCCTTCAATGCTCTTTGCACCATCTCCATTATTTCAGACGCTGCCCTTCCCACCCCCTCCACCCCCCACACTGAAATTTGGCCGTACGCAAGTATCCGTGGTCCTTGATCGTGGCGATCCAGAAAGTTATTTCTGCCTGAAAATTGCCACCCCCCGTCGGCCGATGAATCACCGTCGTCGCTAGTTCGGAGATAGATAGACTGGGTGGTGATTTGCGATGATGATATGAGTCTCTCTACCTCAGGGACGAAGTAAATGGGCGGCCGTATGGTGGATCGGCGGATGCGATGCCTTACCAAACCGGACTCCCTACCGAGGCCGCAAGCCTCGAAAAGTTGCTGCTGGCAAATAATGGGTGACAATGGAACCGCTCGTTTGCCAACCAGTGTAACTCGACTCGACGAACCAACGAACGAGCTTGCCCGCCGAAACGACGACATGACTAACTGCGGTGCTTGCTCCTGGTTGCCAACTTCCCTGCTTTTCGAGGGAAAAGCATTGAACACGATGCCGTTGCTCCCCGCTTGCGACAATCGCTGGGGACCAATGGAAAGCGCACGATAGAAGGGCTAGTTCCGAATCGTGATACCAGGGCGTTGAATGACATCCAACGGGGAGGGCCGACATCATCGGTGGGTGCCAAACACCCTATAAGATCCTCGTCCCAACTACCGGGTTTGCCTTGGGGGCCGCGTGGTCCGTCCTTTTCTTTCTGTCAGAGACAAATTGAGTCCAAGTGGAAACGCCCGCTATGCCATAATGTACGAGTACTTGGCCGTCAGGTAGACTGACTCGAGTAGGTATATGAGATTTGTCGCCCACGGGTCAATCATAAACCTACTGCCTCTACTTGAGTAGTCATCAACACTTAAGTCTCCCCAGTCATGGCTATTGAACCCGCCCTGTGGCTGTGGTCGGCCTGGGGATGCTGCCAAACTCAACCGCATGAACATGCCCTATCCCTGTAATCTGGGCGCCTTTCCAAAGTCACACGTCCGATAGCAGAGATCCTGATCGGTCAACGGTTCAGCTCCGAACACAACAGACTCGAAAACCCCAAGCAGTTGGCCATCCTTGCATCTTCACAGCAGCCCAATTGGAATGGCTACCAGTCCCTTCGCAGCGGGTATCACTGGGCCTGCCCCGAGGTGCCAAACGGACCCTGCTGGGGCTACTGGGGTTGGTCTGACGACCACCTATAGCAGTGGCTGATATGACTATCATTTGCAGTCGGCACAGACACGACACGGGGGAGCCGGTGCGGAGTCACGTCACCTCTTCTTCTTCCTGTCTCGCATCATTCATCTACATTGTACAGTACGATGCGGAGTAAAGCTGAAGCAAACAATGTCAAAAGTACGATTTGAACACCAGTATAACCTGAACTACTGTAGAGTTTAAGCAGGTCCGTTTAATCACGGACTGCCGATGCAGCAACTAGCGACGTCGATCCTCGGGGGAGTCGTTAAGTAGTTATTGAGAGGGATGGAGAACATGAGGTAAAATGGGGGCTGGAAGACTGAACAGCGCGGAAACTTTTTTTTAGACCACACCCGATAAGCTCCAATTTGATCTGGAACTTACTTAGTACTAGAGGACTATTACCGTTTGGGTTTCACATGGAAGTGTCGGATTTTGATCGGGTGATGTCGAGGTGCGTTGGGCTGCTTATCATTGGCCGCCGATCATGACATAACCCGGCGGGAGAGTTTCATCATCATGATTGCAATTGTCGTTAGAGCTGATACATCCGATCTCACTTTCCTCTCTTCCTGTCTTCTTCGCTTCCCATGATCCTCGCATCAACAACTGCACCAGCTACAGTAGATAGATCAATAGCGAGTCAAACCGGTCATGGTCAGCAATACCAGCCAAGCAGCACGTTTCACTCGCCCTTACTGGAGGCTGTCTGTCTTTTTGCCCCAGCTGCAATACAATGACTGCCAAGATGTGGCTATGACTTCATCCTCCATGGTTCTGTATCACGTTGCCAAGCATCCCTGCTGAACGAGAGGGGAGTCACTGAGGGTCAAGAGGTGGTCGTCGAGGAAGTGCAACCATCATTCTATATTGATGCTATGGAACAGAGCTGTCGGAGCACAAGAGTGAAGCTAGACGGTGTTTCTTTAGATAGCCCGTCCAGTTCCTCTTGCCAGTAGCAATTAGCAAGTAAGTAAGTAGCAAGCAGTCTAGAGCTCCAGGCTGGAAATCCGGCTGCCTTGGCATGGCTGGGTGCAATGGACTGCCCCTTTCACTCCGCCAATCGGACTCCAGCTTTGGCCCTGGCGCTATCCGAAACCAGCGACTGCAGCAAAAGTCCGTTCCTTCAAGGGTTCGTACATTCTTCACTCCCTCACTCAATCTACTTCGTATTTATTCGTTTATCGCGAAGAGTCGGAGAGTGCTGGAGGCTGCAACCGTTATATGAATTGGTGAAGCGGACTAAAGTACCTTACAGTCTATCAAGATAGCAAGCTTCAACAGTGATCTGGCATTTACCGGACAACGTTCTAACCCAAAGCAGCTCCAACCTTAATTGATCTCATTCGCCCACCGCCTTCTTCGTTATCTCAAAGAATTGATCTCATCATCGGCCAGTCTGGTCCGCGTCATCGCGCTGACCAACCATCGGAAACACCTCGCTTTCCCTCCCCCCACCACCTTCTATCTTCCAAGATCCCCCAAGTCTACCATCTCCCTCTCATCCTCTTCCTTATTCTCTGCGTTACACTCGCACCAGTCTCACCCTATCGCCCGTCCGTCCGTCCGCCCGTCGATGGCCATTTTTACCTCTCCAAGATCCCTTCAAAATGCCCACTCGGCTATATCGCCTCAGTTCATGACCCAGTCCCAACCGGGATTGGGTTCCGCCATTTTCCAAAGTGGCGCGCCCCATTCGAATCACCCGTCCTTCTTTCACTTCGTGCTGCTCGTCTTCGAAGCCGTCCTCGAGGTGGTCTGTGTCAGTCTTCCGGGCTATTTTGCCGCCAAGCAGGGTCTGTTCGATGCAGATGCCCAGAAACTGGTCGCAAATCTGAACGTCACGCTGTTCACACCATGCCTGAGTATGTCGAAACCATAAACAACACAATCATGCAGGTGCTTTGCGGGTTGCTGACCGTGCTTGCTCCTAGTCTTCACGAAGCTTGGATCTCAACTCACGGCAGAGAAGCTGACTGACCTGGCCATCATCCCGGCCATCTTCGTCGTTCAGACCATCGTCTCCTACTCATGTGCTTTTGTTGTCTCGCGATGTCTCCGGCTCAAGAAACGACAGTCCAACTTTGTTGCAGCCATGGCGGTTAGTACCAAGTCGATAGATATCTGTCGGACGCAAGGTTAACGATTCCGATCTCTGCAGGTCTTCGGAAATTCCAACTCGCTCCCCATCTCTCTCGTCATGTCTCTCTCCCAAACTCTACAAGGCCTTCACTGGGATCGTATACCTAACGATAATGACGACGAAGTGGCGGCGCGTGGTATTTTATATCTGCTGATCTTCCAGCAGCTGGGCCAACTCGTGCGCTGGAGCTGGGGTTATCACGTCTTGCTAGCTCCCCGCGAACGGTATCTGGAGGAAGGCGAAAGAGAACAGGGCGCCAATCTTATCGGTCAGGGTCAGGAACGCTACACCGACAATCCCGAGCAGATCGATCCGGACGAACCTCTCGTGAGGACCCGCGACGGAGACGATGCCACGGAGTCCTCGGGAAGCGTGGATGGGAGTGATGAGTTCACTTCGGGACAGGAGACGCCCGTGAGCGCGCGGGACCACCCCTACACGAAGCTATCGGCTCATGGCACGGGTCAAGAGGAACCCCACCACCCTACCGTCCTCGGACCTCCCCCGCAGGGCCCGTTCCTCCCCCGCCAGAGCACCACCGGCGACATCATGTGCTTCCCGAATGTGGAGGTGGCGGCCCAAGCAGAGGAGAACCAGACAGGAGTCGTTCCACGTGTGAAGAAGTCCGTCGGTCGGGTTCGTGGTCGGATCTCAGGCGTCTGGAGCAAGGCAACCGGCGCGGTTTTTCGGCGCCTGCCTGTGGGAGTGCAGAAGGCACTGAAGGTCAGCTCCAACGGTGCCCGGAAATTCGCACACGGACTCTGGGACTTCATGAACCCCCCACTGTGGGCCATGCTCATCTCAATCATCGTGGCGTCCGTTCCTTCGCTGCAAACCCTATTCTTCGATGAAGGGACTTTCGTCCGCAACTCGGTGACACGAGCCATCAGCCAGAACGGTCAGGTCGCCGTGCCATTGATCTTGGTCGTGCTGGGCGCGAATCTCGAGCGGAACACGTTACCCAAAGAGGCTCTCCAAGATGTCGACCACCCGAACGAGGAAAAGAAGCTGATCATCGCTTCATTGGTGGCGCGCATGGTGCTGCCCACCCTCATCATGGCGCCCTTCCTCGCACTGCTGGCCAAGTACGTGCCGGTCAGCATCTTAGACGACCCGATCTTCATCATCGTTTGCTTCCTACTCACGGGCGCCCCATCGGCCCTTCAACTGGCGCAGATCTGCCAGATCAACAACGTTTATGTCAGCGCGATGTCGAAACTGCTGTTCCAGAGCTATGTGGTGTGGTAAGTACCATGATCAGCTCGGACAATTAGAAGATTGACTAACCATGGCTAGGATCCTCCCCTCCACTCTTTTCCTCGTCATGTGTGCCTTGGAGGTGGTCGAATGGGCTTCTGCTTGAACTGATGCGTTTTTGTTTTCGCTTCGCATGGATTTTGCTGTTCGTTTAAAACATTCTTACGCTGGAGCTCCTGCGGCGTCGGGTCCAACCACATGCCCTTTCTTTTCTTTTCTGTTCTTTCTTATTGTGTTTCAAATATTCCCCCGGTTTCATCCTTTCTTGTACTCTTCTTTCGAGGTAGTATCATCAGTGATCCGAAAAGCGGGTAGGGGAAGATACCAACTTGGAAGATTGACCCCCTTCCAATAAACGGCGCTGATGGATGGATCAGAACTGTGCGCAAGTCAATCGGACCTTAGAATTCAAGAAGAAAAACAAACCCTCAAAAACGCAAAGCGACAGGGTCAATCAACCACGATCCCGGGGCCCTTTCACCCCAACACTCTTGAGCCCTTCTCTTGAACTTCAAGTTGTGAACTCAGCGAACGTATCGTTAGTCATTGCAGAACTGTTCAGTATCTAGTCTAGTAGCCGGTAGTTAGTTCGATAGTTAGCCTACTTACCTACCTACCTACCTACCTTCCTTCTCTATCCCACGATGCTAGGAACCTCAGTGACATGAGAGAGAGAGAGGCAAAACCCAGTAACACCCCGAGAGATAAATAGAGCAAAAAGAACGTTCCAACCCCTCCTCGGTACTATTACTGTACAACAATAACCACCACAGAGATAAATCAAGCAGACGAACAAAAGGATAAACAAGTTTGAAACAACTGGGTAGACCTGCCCTGCCCCGGGTCTGGGTAGTAAGGAGGTAAGTAGTCTCTGCTCCCGTGCCCGTGTGGTGTCGCGTGCCCTGCTGTGAGTGTGTCATGCGCATGCGCCCTGTCGCTTTGGGACGTTCTTGGATTCTTGGATGTACATACAGTACATAACCCCACCATTTACTTCGGTACAATTGCTTATACTTTCAGTTACAGTCTCGGTCTCGGTTTTGCCTGTTCAAGATGTGTATTTTTACGTGTGGGGGGGGGGAGAGTTACACTGCTCTGTGGGTGTATGTCATCGGTACCTATGTTTTTAGGATTGTCGGCGTGGGTGGTGGGGGGCTTGATGCGGTGGTGCAAGGGGCTCCATCCAGCTTGCTTTGGGGTTTACTTGGTTCGTTCGTAGTGGTCTGGTTACATGTTGGATAGTAAGTGGGTTGAGTTTGATGGGAATGCTGAGGGATTTTCTTGAGGTGGGTTTTCTGCGGAGTGTTGTTGGCTTGGTTATGCTGCAATGCTTGGGTGGTTGAGTGGGAAATTGATTGGATGGATTATAATGATATGGTTGGTAGTGGTGGTGCTCAACTAAAGGCTGCGAAATGCAGAGAGGCAGGCGCAAGTAATTCGCCTTCTTACATCCTTCAGCGTCTCTGCTCACGACATAATCCTTACCAGTGTGATGAGGGTTATGGTTATTGTTAGGGTACTTGGATCTAAGAGCACCAAAAAGAAACGCTATCTGGTGTGATAGGGATCCGTACTAATTGTACGTGGCGGGATCAAAAAGGTCGTGCCCGGGATCGAACCGGGATTACAGGAATCAGAATCCTGGGTGCTAACCATTACACTACACAACCTTGGTCGTTGAGACATGACTCACTTTTACGTAACATGAGCAGCTAGTCGCTGGGATGAGACAATAAGAACACATCCTCACCTGGCATGGCACGATCAAGCAAAGAATCCACATAGAAAGCGCATGGCAAGGCTGGACTGGAGATACAGCTTGAGCGTGATGGAATCCGCTCTCGCTTTTATCTGACTGCGGTTCGGTTGAGATATCTCGCGTGTAGTATTACTGTACCCACACCGGTGGGCAGGCTTGGTTTCCGCGAACCAGGATATACATTGGATTGGCTAAGATACCGAGGTAGTCTTGACCTCGTGACCGTGCTCGATCTCGTGCAGGTTACAAAGGCAAGGAGCGATCATACACAGCGTCTGCTTCACCAAAGACAGATGAAATCCTCGAACCCATCAATGAGAAATCGCTTCTCGCTAGGAAGAAAAGGGCCCCAAGGTGTATGAACAGAGAAAATCACAGATGTGAGTAATCCGGCATTCGCCAGCGAGAACCCTGGTATAGAAAAAGATCTAAGTGTCAGTTAGTGCCGAGATCAGAGTCAAAAAGCCTTCGCATCGTGTATGATACTCATTTGTTTGGCGAGAGATTCTTTCATATCTTCCATAAGTCATTCAACGACTATGTCGTTGAAGCAGTAGCGCGTCTATAATCAACCAAGATCGCAGAAAGACCATATGCCTGGCCCGCAATTCTGCTCTAGACCAAGCCATGATAGAAATCGGCACACTTGTAATAAGCATTGCTTGACACTTTCAAAGGCCTGGTTGTTCCACTGGGTTGGTCGCCCGGGCCGTCCGCCACTCCACCCCGAGCCGAGGTGATGTGGAGCCTTGGTCGTCAAGGCCGTGCTGATGATGCTCCTCAAGTAAATGCCTAGTATAGAAAGGTATAGGGCGTGATGATTCGCTGTGTCTGCCATCGTAACTGCTGAGCTACGTGTGCAGCTTCGCGTCACAGGCCGCAGCACGATGACTGTCTTGCGAATCACACCCACCAAACGAGATAGGAGAGTGATTGGATCGCTTCCCACAGTCGAGACCGGCCATAATACCACCCGTCGTCAACACACACAAGCCAAGATCACGAAAACGGACCCAATCATGCGAGCGGCAGGCCTCGCAGATGACAAGCAACAGCCGCCGTACTGCGATCAACGAGTCAAATGGCGATGTAGGAGCAGCAGCGATCGTCTCTCACGGCAGATAGAGGCTTGGTTAGCGGTAATTAGCTGCGCCAATGATGACAATCGAGGCCATAGCAGTCAGTTGTGACACCGTCGGTCACGTCAACCTCGCGCGGTAAAGGCTATCTGCCGATCAGTGAGGAGGAATCAAGGTTGTCGTATGATAAGTCCAGAGCCATGATAAGCCCAGCTTGGCTAAACTTAGCATCTGCACTTTGCAGATCGTGGCACAAGACTCGTATCACCCACCATCAGCCATCGCAGCTCTTTCGAAAGGGTTGAGGAGAGATTCCTCTTTGTGAAAACCCAAGCCCTGGATCTTGCGCAATCAGATAGATAGCTCGCGGGGTGCTCTTTGGCTGGGTTGACCTTGGCTCTGAAAGAGCTTATCGCTTCAGCTCGGTTGCGTTGACAGCTGCAGCTGATACCGCGTCATCGTGCAGATCCACTTATCCTGAATGGGGGTTGATCTCAAACGCTACAGACCGGCCTCGGCTCGCCCCGCCACAGGAGAACCAGGATGAGGGGAAAGGGAAAGGAGACCGGGTTTCGTGGCCAGCTGAGAAGAACAGAATAGCTTGATCGCATGGCATGCGAGGTGGAAGCGTTGGTGTGATTTGGTGGGTTGGTTGTGTTTGTTTTTAGGGAGGGGGGAGGGGGGAGGGGAAGAGCCCTTTCATTGATAAAGACCGGTGGTGGGCCCGGTCTTTCTAACGCCATCTTGCTCTTATTTTCTTCTTCAAGCATTCACCCCTCCTATTATCTTCCCGAGAAAGCCTATCCGTACTTCTTCGATTCCCTCACACTGCCGACTAACCGAAAGAACCTTGAGCGTAAAGCCAACTGATCCAATTGCCCATCATGGCTACCAAGGTTCAGCTCATCCCCAACTTGAAGTACAAGAGGTCTGGCACCAAGTCCTATGTGCACCTCTTGCGCAAGTATCGCTTCAATCCGACCCAGGAGGGTCCTTACTTCTTCGGTGGCTCCCTCCACCAGGTCGGTCGGGTGTACACCGACAAGGCCGTGGGTGGCCGGGCGCATATTCGGCGGGAGCTGAAGAAGCGCAAGGTGGGCACTGATCAGGTTGGCGAAGTCAGCGCAGAAGATGTGCAGAACGATTCCGAGTACCTGGCTCAAGTGAGCATCGGCACTCCTGCCCAGACCGTGAGTCTGGACTTTGATACTGGCTCGGCCGATCTGTGGGTAAGTCAATCCCGTTCTTCCGCCTCTAAATATCCCTACGGCCAGACCCTTCATGTTTGGCAGAGATACATCGCTAATAGAATGACATAGGTCTGGTCCACCAAGCTCCCCTCTGCCACCCTCTCCGAGTACGGCAAGAGCCACAGTGTGTTCGATCCGTCCAAGTCAAGCACCTACCAAGAGAAAGACGGCTACACGTGGCAGATCTCGTACGGCGATGGCTCCTCTGCGTCGGGGTCGGTCGGAACCGACAACGTGAACATCGGCGGCATCACGGTCAAGAACCAGGCCGTCGAGCTGGCCGAGAAGATGTCAACCGAATTCGCCCAGGGTGCCGGGGACGGACTGCTGGGGTTGGCGTTTGGCAACATCAACACCGTCAAGCCCAAGGGTGTCAAGACCCCCGTAGAGAACATGATCTCGCAGGATGACATTCCGAACTCGTCTGCTCTGTTCACGGCCAAGCTGGGCTCTTGGCGTGATGCCAACGAGCCGGACAAGGGCGAGTCCTTCTACACGTTCGGTTACATTGACGATGCCACCGTGCAATCGTCCGGACAGGAGATATCTTACGCATCCATCGACAACAGTGAGGGATTCTGGATGTTCGAGTCTACTTCCGCCACGGTGAATGGGAAGACCATTACTCGCTCGGGGAACAAGGCGATCGCTGACACTGGCACGACACTGGCGCTGGTGGACGATGACACTTGCAAGGCCATCTACGATGCTATTCCGGGCGCGTACTATGACAGCGAGACCCAGGGTTACATCTATCCCTCCGATACCACGGAGGATAATCTACCTGTTGTTTCGTTTGCCGTAGGCGACGAGCAGTTCGTCGTACAGAAGGAAGATCTGGGTTTCGCCGAAGCCAAGACTGGCTATGTCTATGGTGGTATCCAGAGCCGTGGCGATATGACCTTCGACATCCTGGGAGACACATTTCTGAAGAGTATTTATGCCGTAAGTTTCAACTGTCTGATTTGTTTCAGGATCATGAGCTAATCACCGTCACAGGTCTTCGATGTCGGCAACCTTCGCTTCGGAGCTGTCCAGCGCAAGGAGCTGCAGCAGAACCTTTC
This sequence comes from Aspergillus homomorphus CBS 101889, assembly GCF_003184865.1. Lineage (NCBI taxonomy): Eukaryota > Fungi > Ascomycota > Eurotiomycetes > Eurotiales > Aspergillaceae > Aspergillus > Aspergillus homomorphus. Next base: position 739,689 of record NW_020291888.1, on the reverse strand, counting down.
CCTGCCCTCCGAGTCTCTTAACCGACAGGAGTTGTAAGTGGTTCAATGAGATTATGTATGTGACTAGCGTATGTACTATGGAAGTTTGAATGCAGTGATGATAGTTTGCAAGTCCACTCTCTTTCGTGAAATGTAACCGTAAAGTATCTGAAGATTAGCACGAAATGCACCACTTCGTCAGTATTCAGTGAAATTGTCCTAGACCCAATGAATGCGAGCCAAACATATCTGGTTTCATTCAGTGACAAGACCGGTCACCAACACCTGCACCTTCAAGTGTCCCTCTTCAGGATACGGCGTGCCATAATCGCGTTTGAGTTCGATGGTGCTTCGAGGTGTGTCATACAGCTCCATCTCGAACCGGCGCACAAGTGTCGCGATGACAAGGTAGAGCTCTGCATAAGCCAAGCTGTTCTCAAAGTTAGTAAATCCCATCGAAGCTAGATGTCGGAGGTCTTACTTCAAGCCAACGCATATCCTGCTTCCCTTCGAGAAGTTCACCAAATAGCGATCCAGACGGTTTCCCGTGGCAGCGGCCCGGATCCAGCGTTCGGGCTCAAAAGCGTGCGGATCCGGAAAGATGTTAGGATCCATGAGGATGAAGTAGTGCGTCTGACCAACAGGAGTCTGCATCATGGAAATCGTCAGCATGCGATGCCTATCCTTTCCTCTACGATTCCGCCGCTCGACTTACCCCGGGTGGGATCGTGTAGCCTTTATATTGCAATGCCTCCGTAGGAGCAACTCGGGGTGAGTAGCTAGCGATTCCTGTGGAAAGGCGCAAGGTTTCGTTGACCACTCCGGACTAGACAATAGTCAGAACCGTCTTTTCCAATTTGGCAACGCGGTCCTGTTAAGCTTACCATATAAGGAAGTTTCTCCAGCTCGTTCCATGTGGGACGGGAATCCGGCGTGGGCACCACCTGCTTGAGCTCCTCTCGCAGCTTATTCAGGACCTCAGGTCTGTCGATCAGATGGTACATCGCGATCGCCAGCGAGCGAGCAGTGGTTTCCGTGCCGCCAACTGTCAACGTGAAGCCTTCGTTCATGAGTCGCTCAGGCGTTCTGAGATGTTCCGGCATCTTTGGCCCTGCAATGGCTTCGAAAATTGTTGGATTCCCAGACTTCTGCGTTGCAAGACTGGATTTCAGTGCCGCAGCACCGCACTCATAGATATCCTTCTTCTGGCGCGCCAGTGCATATGCAGGTGCGCTCAATTTACGCAGCACGGGCAGCGGCAGCGCGTTGATGAGGTTTTGTATGAAAGGAAAGAAGTAAGCGATATGGCCCATCTGGAAGAGCGCATTGATCCCATCCCGAACGTTGGCGTTGAAGCCATCTTGATCCAGATTCCCTGGGTTGAACCCAAATGCATATACATGGATTACGTCGGCGGTCAGGGCGGCAAATCCAGCATCTAAATGAACCACCTTGTGTGATTCATGGGCAGTGCGAAGATGACGTACGAGCTTGTCGAGACTCTCACGGATCAAGTACTCGACGTTTGAAATGGCCTGTTTCGAGAAGAACTTGTCCAACGGCGCACGACGTGAGCGATGGTCTTCATCTGTGATACTGGAGAACACCGAGCCGTCCAGTGCGAAGCGGGCGACGGTGACTGGATCCTTCTCTCGCTTACGGGCTCTGGATGCGTAGACCTCCTCATAGTAATCGGGGTCTCTGATATGAACTTGTCCTGGCCCGATGCGAATAATAGGACCTAAGTCGGTCAGTGAAATCTGGCCATAGAAAGAAACCCTTATTATTGCCACAGCTGTTTAAGAACACTAACCATATACTTGATGCAATCGTTCAATCTCCCAGATAAATAGCCCTCCCTTGATCACATTGAAGTAGAACTCGTAGCCGTGAGTGATTGCGGCCAGCTTGGGACCAGGAATCTTACTCAAGGGATGAAAGTAAACTCGGTATATACTCCTGAGTACAAGATACAGGGCGATACTGCAGCCAAAGACTGCCAGAGCTGCCATACTTTCCAACGGCCAGCGCCCAATGACTGTGGAGACAGGGAAAATCAAACGAATTCAGGAGGTGAGAGGGTACTTGGGAAGAGCCGCAGAGATTTATAGTGGTTGTCAATGGTAGTCAATATTGATACGACTATCCCCGCCCTAGTCAAGGGCCGAGACTGCTAATCTTCATTAATCCGTGACTGCTGAGTGGCCCAGCGTCGGCTAGAAGCCACCAGTATGCAAGGAGCTGTAGCACCGAGCCATGACAGCCGGTGAGGATATGCTTCGATTGGTCATATGAGGAATTCTGAATACCCCGCTCTTGTTGCGAGACGGCTCGATGCTATGGTCTTTGCAGTCCTCAAATTGGCGGTGTCACGCTGTGAGAGGCCGGAGTGTGAAGATGGTGGAACGCGGTCGGGGAGCCGATAAATAGTGTCTTGGACCACCCAGAAAGGGCTTTGATGGGCTTTGATCCTCACACCACGCGAATGTGTGTCTCCGTACGCGAACGACGCTCATACGAAAAGGCTCTCCAGTCCGTGGTAATGACTATTTGATCACTGAGAGCTCGAATGGGCCGTGCGGCCAATCATAAAGGAGGCTTATGAGGTGAGACTGGACTCTCATCGAACACCTGACAGTGACCGAATAGTTAGTGCCTCGGTTAAGTCAATGCCCAAACAAGCGCTGCGGATTCAACCAGTAGTACTCCCTTACCACTTGTTTCCAAGGTCTAGCACTAATTATTTTTAGCCGTATTCTTCAAGGCCTAACGAGTACTAAAGACATGCTCGTATGTGCTAAAGATTCCAGTTGTCGCCACTTCGTAAATCGTCGCTAATTGAACCCATGTCACGCTGATGACGATTCTGCGGTTCCCGAACGGAAGTAAACTCTTCCCAAGGAGTCTGCACGGAGTAGCTCGAAAGTTTGATGCAGGGGTTATAGTATGCCAAATCGATCTTAGCGAGGAAACAGCTCCGCCATCGAAGAATATGAATAGTGTGGAGGGGCGCATCGCATCCTGCCGCGCGAAGATCTGTGCAGCTTGAGGAGGTGGAATCAACCGTTGCGTTGCGTCTGCGAATGTAGGTAGTTACCTGGTTTCTAGTCAGATTTGCTGCACATGGCCATGTCTTTTGTTTAGCGATGTGGATGATCACCTACGCCACATTGGCATCAGCATCTCATTGTTCACGGTAAGCTTAAATGATGTTCGCCGATGATGGCTGCTTCCCACGCAATGCCTTTACCGCCATGCAACTTTCAAGTGCCCTTTCCCACAAGGTCATGAAACCTCCTTGACTGGCATCGGAAATGATAGTGCACCATCCAGGTACGTTCTTGAGATGGGTTGTGTCATAGAATGATAGATCAAGGCATGCAGAATCAGCATTTGAGCCATCGATAAGCTAGATTTCGGTTTGCAGAGTAGATTGAGTTGCTCAACCTTAAGACCCATAGGCATAAATGACTTCTGATGCCGTGAGATTGTCGTCAATAAAAGGCCCAAGCGCCCAACCCCCACGACCTCGCCGGACCCCCACCTTCCTTCCTGTTTGAGTAAGATAGATCAGCAGCCTTGAGATTCCAAGCTCCAGTTTCAGGTAAATCATTTTCATAACTGTCTTTCATCGGTGTCCGACCTGACATTGCTCTCACTTTCAAAAAAATACTGGCTCGCACAACATATTTTGTGAATACTTCGTCGAGGCTTCAATTTGACCTCCGCCTTGTGACTGATGTTGTTCTCCTGAATTCATTCCCTGGAATGCGCTTTTTCTGCCCAATAGTCTGAGTCCCAACGCCTGCGCCCAGTCGTTCATTGCGCTACCCCAAACCTTTGCAACTGGACACCTGTGAGGTCAGAAGGTAGCATCGGCTGATCAACAACTGACCAAGCACAGACTGAAGGCAGGGTAGAGGCGCGAAGCTCAAGTCTGGCCTTCCCTGCCGAAGACGTTTGGCCTCGGAGCCAATGGGAAAGGCCACTTGGGGGTATCGGAGTGGGAGATGGCTCAAGAAACTTGCTTGTTGTGTAGACAACTGAGTGAGCTATGACGACCAGATTCTGGCAGGAAACAAACCCTGGGAGAAAAGGTAGGCGCCGGTATGAGATGTGAAAGTACGTTTCTAGCATCGCCCAAGTAACTCTATTATCAGTTCAGGGAGCATAGGCGATATATTGCCATGAGAGAACGCCCAGCATCTCAGCGCGCCGCCACATGCAGCGAGTGTCAACGATGGCGTTCTTCCGATACCACTCATCCCCTTCCGTGGGCTCTTCAGCAGGCAGAAGCAAACTCACCCCCAGCCAGAAAACAGCATCTTCCCTGTCGAACTTCCCCACCCCAATGCATCTAGCAACACATGCGAGAAAACTACATCGTGAGTACGCATGCTAGTACTAGGCAAAACTGGACTACTCAAGCGGTCAAATTGACTCGTCGCTGGGACTCGAGCCGCATTAGGAAACGGACCCAACAGCACCGGATATTACTAGACGTGATCAGTCCCGATGGCCATACTTCCGACTCCCTTGCCTCTGGAATGCATCGCTTTGAAGTTCAAATTTTGCTGGTTCCTATTGGCCTTCCCGTGGCTGTACAAGCCGCCAACCAAGCGTCTGTGCAACCTAATCCTGAGCATTCCAGGGGACGGGAAGGCGAATCCATCATTTAGTTTATTTTACCCAACTTTCTTTAACAACCGCTCATATGTCAAATACGATCAGGATGAGAGGGGAGTGTTGACTGTGTGATTGCTTATCATTCTCCCTTCTCTTGTCCAAGCAAGGGGGGAGGGGTATGAAAGATGAGATATAAGCGTACAAGTGTCCCTCCCACAAAAGTTGCTTGAGATCTCTTACCTTTCTTTAAAACTAATATCTCAACTCGGCTAGCTTCTCAGCCTCCGGAAATGAATTCAACATCGGAAAAGGCCATTCATGGCAAGTGTTTGCCAGCGGACGTCGCGGACAGCACAGTTGAAGATACTTTGCTTGATGATGATGATGCAGTCCTTCGAGCAAACGGCCACGAGGCAGCCATGCCCAGGCAGTTCAACTGGATTTCTGCTTTAGGTCTGGGGTTCTCGATCACCAACTCATGGATCGGCTATCTGGTACGTACTTTCGGGTAGCCGCAAAGACGCTGTTGCTGACACTCACTGCCTTGATGAACTAGAGCAATTTTGGACAGAATCTGAGCTATGTCGGTGTGCTAGGCTGTATAGTTAGCCTAGTGCTTGGATGGGCAATCCAGCTTGTCATCACAATGGGACTTGCTGAACTGGCCTCGGCCTTTCCGGTACGGAAAGTCATTCAAAAATTGTCCAGAGGCATTGCTTACTCTAGAGCAGTCTAGTGGAGGTCAATACCACTTCTGTTACATACTCAGCACCAAGAATACCAGAAAGTACAATGCTTACATTGTGGGCTGGCTTTCAGTGCTTGCCTGGTGGATGGCGACGTATGATGCCCCTCTTGCCAAACATGCGAGCTGCACTGATACCTCTTTAGCTGTTCAGGTATCTCACTTGGCGCGGTCTTCCTCCAAGGGATAGTGAATTACTATGTCCCGAGCTATGAGGCAGCTCAGTGGCACACTTACTTGATCTTCCTGGCAATTGCGGCTTCGACCCGTAAGTTCTTGATCATAGGCTTGTTTCCAGAATATCCCACGCTAAGAGTTTGCCAGTAATTCCGCTGTTTGTTGCACCAACGAAGATTTCACGGGTGACCCAGTTGACACTATCCCTGACCTTGTCGGGATACCTTGTTTATCTCATTACCGCTCTAGCGATGCATGATCACGTTCAGGGCAAGTCCTTTGCAGTAGCATCCAATCAGGCAAACAGCGGATGGAACGGTGGCGCAGCCTGGTTGCTTGCGATTAGCAATGCAATGTATGCATTTGCCTCCGCAGATGGCGGTAAGAATAACTAACCATTCTTACCAATTCAATGCTGAACTTGACAGCAATACACATTTCTGAGGAGATACCAGGACCGGGGCGACGTGTGCCCCAAATCATGATTATGACAGAAGTCATTGGAATCGTGACCAGCCTGACGATGATTGTGGTTCTCCTCTACTTCGCCCATGATTATGAAGCAATCCGAGACTCCCCCCTCCCCAGTCTCGAGTTAGTGTATCAAGTGTCAGTTTGCTCCTGATCCCCGGTTGTTTTAATGTGCGCTCTGACCTTCATGGATAGGACTGGAAGTCGAGACGCCACCCTGGGTCTACTCATCTTGCTCTGGGCAATTTATATTTGTATGACAGACCGTTGACATTCCCAAGTTTGATTTGGTCGCTAGCTAATCCTGGATAGCATGTCTTCCACCTCAGTGGGTGACTTCCGGTCGGATTACTTGGGCACTTGCTCGTGATGTAAGTGCATGCAGCATGGATACGAGCACAATTGGAAGGTAGTGATTACTGATTGTCTCCATAGGGAGGCACCCCATTTCCAGGATATTTCTCCAAAATCAGCCCGAAACTCGACTTCCCCGTACGCACAACACTGGCTTCCTTTGGCTTCTGCTCTATCTACGGCCTCCTCTACCTTGCTTCGACTACAGCATTTAACTCGATTATCAACGCCGCCGTCCTCTTTCTTAATTTGACATACATCATCCCACAAGGACTTCTTCTCTTGCGTGGTCGGTCCTACCTCCCAAGGCGTTACTTCAACCTCTCAAGGGTCGGCTACTTCTGCAATATTTTTTCGGTGATCTGGGTGTTTTTCCAAATCGCCTTGAATTGCATGCCCCCACATCTTCCCGTCACTTTGCAATCCATGAACTATAATTCGGTCGTACTGACGGGAATCCTATTGATTGTGAATATTCTTTGGTTTGTTACTGGCAAGCATACTTTCCAGGGACCTCAAATCGACGCGCATGCACTGCGCCTGAGTGGGCATTGAGCGGGGGTGGGAGGCGGACTGATCACATCGATGATGCCAGCCTTATGGCTGCGCGTGGCGCCCACTCTAGTAGGTCCTTGTGATTCTGACCGTTTTACCATCCACGCTAGCGAGCAAGCAGCGGACAAACACGACAACAGACCTAGAACATGACTCTTAACTCCCTATTCCTTGTCTTGATTTCCACCTTCACCTGTCCAGATTGTCAGTGTACATCATTCTACTCAAACCACTAGCACATACGACAATTTAAGGCTGAAGGCCTAGAACAAACAGCGACTGCCGCAGCAAAGAACGACCGAACGCCAACATCTTAGCGCTCATATACCTTGCGAATGGTCATCCAGAAGTCTTGTTGGATCTTCAGCCACGCAAACCTTGTATACAGCTTGCCTGCCTAGAATGTGATGTGATGTGATATGGCGCTTTCGGTTCCAGCTGTCTACCTACAGTATCTATAGACTTTATAATATTGATATCAAAGTACGTACTTTTGCCCAGTGTCAACCCATCTGGACAGATTAGGCAAGAGGTGACTGAGTGGCATTCCCGCGGTTCCTGGTGCCTATCGGTCGGGAGAAACGTACTCCTGAGAGATCTTACAACACAGTGACTGACTTCCAACAGAGACATTTTTCAGGTTGAATCATAAAGGGGCTAATCCATGACCCAGTCACTTATGCTACCCAGGGCATCTCAAACTCCAAGTTAGGAGTTATCACAACCCGACCGCTGTCATAACGACCACCCCTCTTGGACCACAAGGCATACGCGACTCTTTCCTAATGCATCCAGACCATCAGCTGCTTTGCATATATGACGGGTCGATGGAAAGCTAGTTTGCGTGCTAACGCCTCACTAGGGTAGAATCCCTGTCGGTTTGCGTCGGAGCTCGGCGCCATGGAGGCCGGGATTTGCTGGATTTGCTGGATTGGACTATTTCGATTATCTGATTGCTTGGCATGAGGGGGAGATGCATAAGTCTGGGTTTGGCGATGTCTCTGTCGTGGTTGGTGTGTGGTGGGTGGTTAATCTGAGGGGATGAGTAGAACGAAGTGATCGAGTGAGTGTGCTTGGGGTGTAGAAGGGTTAGGTATTTCACCCTCCCTACTACCTTTGTCCATCCCCCTTCTATCCCCTTTCTGATGACCGGGTTCAAAAATAGTCAGTCCAATTTTCAACAACGCATGTTGGATTCGCTTTTCACCCACCCGAAAACAATCACGTCCATTGGAAGTCGGCGCACAATATTCCTTTCTAGCTCAGCAGCAAATTCAATTGCGCGTCAGCTCTCTGGCACAAGGATATTCTCCCTCTCTAGATGTGCTGCGTGGTTTTATCCATCTGATAACCTCACCAGGTCTCTCTCCTCTCTTCTTTCCCATTCACCTATCCAAAGTCAAAGCTCCTCTCACCTCTGGGCCGTCCAGATTGCACGATTTGAGAAGGAGGTCTGCCATTCCTTCCATCGAGATAGAGTCTTCTCAGTCGAAAGATACCTTTGCAACATCCCACAGCAATTTCCATCGATCCCTTCATCAACAGCGCCAATTCCAACACAAGAGAAGATCACAAAGCCGACGCTCGATTATTCGCACCGTCTGACCTCGAAATATGGCCAAGCATATATTAATATGCTGATATAAGCTCAATCACATCTCTGCATGGGCTATAAGATGTTGATTCCATGCATGTCGACTCTATCACAGACGGCACTGTCGCGAAGAAGCGACGAAGCTATCGTGACAAGTGGCAATGATGCTCATCTCACCGCTAACTGACAAGATGCAACGGTAAAAGGATCGTACCTACTTCAATCGTGAATTTCTTGCTACTCAGCAGATGCATGAATCGATCATGAAGGTGATACCCACAACGGGGTTGGAGAGTATATAACCTATCGACTTCGGATGCCAATGCAAGTTCAAAAGCTTATGGCTGCTCAACATTTCGACCATGTAAGGCTTGCAGGCATCAGGTCCTCCTTTCCACCTCAAGTCCATGGTTGATGCCGGTCGACTATGTCGGTAATACCAGGGTACCTTTCTACTTTCGAGACTGACCGTGGCCTAGTAAAACATCACGATGCCAGTTCTTATCATTCGAACTGCCTATAACAGGTTCAGGCGTTTGTTCATTACGACTGCAGATGTCTATCCCCCACTACGACCGCTCATAGCGTTTCATGAGAGTATGTTCGACACGAGATAGTACCTTCGATGACGCAGTCCCCAGTGCGGCGTTGTATAGAATATGCCATTACTACCTCTTCGTCCAGTCCCGTGGGGCGGTGCATGATTTGATACTGCACGTTTAGTAAAGGTTGAACCACAGGGAAGGAGAATGACTACAGCAAGGTCTATCCCCAGTTGCTGCATTCCAGGGACAAGTCTAACCACCATTTGTTACTTCCAAATTCTTTGACGATATTTCATGAGGCCAACCCAGGCTAGAAACACCATGGTGGGTCGACAGAAGGCAGGAACAGGTAGACTATGAGATTTAGTCGACTGAGCCCAATCCTTTGCCACCACCTAGACAGCAGCAAAACATTGAAGAACTCTTGATAATACCCGAGCCTTAGTGCAGAGAGCAGTTCTCATAGTTGGCGATAAGCTCTACAGCGCCGGCGTCGTAGGAGCTATAGTGAAAGTTCGTGATGATGATGCGCCTTTACGCTACTTTCATGAAATGACCCAGCTGATGCCATAGCTAACTAACATAATTGTATATCCCTTATTCATCTAATTTCTGGTATGTATGTTCCAGACTGTCCTCGGGTCTTCGAGAAGCGAAATCTCGCTTCACAGTTATAGCTTGCAGGTTGTTGCCGCTCAGCCTCACAGATCAGTGGAATCTATCACCCAAAACCTGCTCCACCGGATCGATAAAATTGGCCTTATCACACAATAGCCAAGGGCTCAATGATCATGACTACACCCGCAGCTCATATCAGCACAACACCAACGAGCACGTTAGAAAGCTATGGACGCGTGGTGCCCAGGGCTATCAGAGCACCTAGCAGTAGCTACCGACCAAGCATGGCTTCGAAAGATCACCGATGCTAATGATCCAAACCTCCATCTGCACATGCAAGTAAACCTCCTTGCTGGTCCATTCAACCACGACGTTGAGTCCACGGGTCCTTGCCCAGATGACCCACAGTAAACGGCAGAGCAGGTCACAAGCTCCTCATACCCTGTCTTATACAGCGTATTTTGAGTTGCTAAACTTGTTATCAAAATGTGATGCGCGGTATAAGACAGGCTACCCTGTGCTCGATGTCTCCGAGGGCGGACTGGCTCCTACCTCAGCGCGTCTGGGGCGTTTGGTATCATTTCTTTTCCGTGAGTGCGGTTCACGCATGAGTAGGCGCGAGTCGCGACCATCGATTCGATTCCAGCGAACTGGGAATTGGGAACGTGATCTTGCATTCTTCCCGAGACCTCAAGCCAGTCAGCGTTTTTGATCCCCGGTTTTGATAGCGTGTATTTGCACGATAAGGGTGCTCAATAGCATAATATGTTTCAAGTGTGAGGTGATTTCGACCCATCCTCTTGTTCTGGGTCAACCTTCACACTCTCGTGCAATGCTCACGACGGGCTTCATTCTGCAGAGTACATACATATCTTGCAATCTACACGCTTGATGCGATTTCTGTGCTCTCCGCATTGAATCACCCAATTGTTCCTTGTGGTATCTCGAGGCGGCTGCTGCAGACTCCATACTAATACACATTTGACACCTCTATCCTATAATAGCGCTGACCATCCGGCCGCATCAATAATGAAAGATTACTCCGATCCTCTGCGAATGGAACGCGGGATGACCTGCACGCCTTCTTCGACAACCTTAACACCACTATCATTGAAACTCCCCTTATCTGAACCGTCTGCGCTTTGCACTGTCTTCCAGCAATGGTGCGGCCTTGCCACAGACTAAGACGAAGCATACCTGTCACAGTCGTCGAATCAGCGAGTTGTGATGATACTGTTAACGGTGAATGGTATAAGCGAAGCGACACCATTGATTATTGATATCATGGTCCTGACGTTCTGCCATGTATATTTGGGGTGGCATTTGTAAGGCAATCGTCGCAAAGATCATCACTACGAAGACGGAGTTCTAGCAAACGTGAGATGAGTTTACTTTATGAGGGGGAGTTGGGGGTTGAAAACGGCCATCTGAGTTGCATTCCCAGTACCAAGTGAGCTGTAGTTCTTCTCAAAATCAAATCCAGGGTAGGAGATATTTGGAGGATCATACGATGGTTCGAGTTGATTCATACATGTCCCAAGTGCATGATATCGATTATCGTACATGTAGATCTAGAATGTCACAAGAAATAAGATCCAGCGACAGCTACAAGGGGTTAGACATTATAGAGGACACCACTGTGGTCTCCACATCCATATTTGCCTAGAATCAAGGTCACTTCACCACCATCTCTCCGAAACGAAGAAAGACACACCCTCAGTACATGCTACCTCGACACTACAAACACGACGAATGTGAAGTACACAGCACATTCCACCCACCCCAGTTTCACCAAAGCTGAACCAGCAACCAAGATATATGAACTCCGCCAACCGAAACCTATCACCAACCCAAATCTCCTGTTATAGAGCCACCAGCCCTTTCTCTTGGACAAAAAACCAACACCACCACCACTACCACCATTCAACAAATATACTCCGAGCACCTTCCAAGCCCATCGCACCGCAAGCCAAAGCAAAAACTCTCCGTCTAGCAGCTCTCACCAACAAGAACCGCATGAAACACACCTCCAACACCACATCATCCATCCATTTCGCACAGCGCAGCGCAGCGCAGCAGAGCACAGCAGGGCCCAACACAGCACCACCAACCAGCCCCCTCAACCTGAACCCAAACTCCAAACCATCTCACAACATCAATCAATCACCCACCATGCAAACCCGATGGATGCATGCATCAATATTAACCCAAGAACCACCAAGCCCAGCCCCCTTCCTTCCTCAGCCTCATCCACATACCAGACACAGAAGCAAGCCACTGATCCACCACCGCTTACCTCAATCAACGGTATGTACATAAACCACCCACCCACAACAAAAAGCAATTCGAAACGCAACCCCCAATCCGGAAACCCCGATCCTCAACCTGATAGGACCCCAATCCACACACAACTAAATGCACCAAAAGGGGGCTCAGGCCCAGGGCATTAAGGGAAAAAAAAGAAAACGTCCATAAGCACCGCCAAGCGCAAGCTAAAACCCTCAGACTCGCCCACAGGAAGTGTTTGAAATCGCGAGCACATAGTACATCATTCGTGTAACGCTATCTCTACCACCGCCACAATCACCACCAGGAATCTATTGCTCTAGTGAAAAACATCATTCTTTCTATCAGATTTTGCTGCGGGTGGTAATGGTAATGGCGGCGGCGGCGGCGGCGGCGGCGGCGGCGACGGACGGGAAGGATGGTTGGGTGTGGACGAGAATGTAACACTAATATCTGAGGGACCGGGGGTTTACTCCATGGTGTCTATATATGTACTATGGATCATAGTATGTAGCTTATGCATAGTTCGGGAACGGGGGAGGGGGTAAGGTGGGTAGATGGGGCGAGGGTGAACCCTGAACCCTTGTATATTAGCTCATGATATATGGGTTTGTGGCGGGATCTAGAGGGAGAGAGAGGGGTTTGGATCTGAGATTCTTTGGATTTCTAATATAGGTACTACTAAGCTCTTGGATAGCTTGCGGAGTGTGAATCCATGTATTGAGTGCGTTGTTGGTTTATTTTGGTCGAGGTGATCCTTACCAGGGAGGGCGATGGAGGATGATGGAGAGTGGTTTGTGATACCTTACTCTTCTTCCTATGGTCTAACTACCTTAGAGTGGGTTCGTTCATCCATGTAGGTCCTGTAGGAAGATCTTTAGATCGGGGCTTTATAGTTACCTCTACCACGAGCGATACCACGAGGATCTAGGGTGGTGAGCAGATACGACAGCAACAGATCGATAGCTTACCCAGACGCTTGGCGAACGTCATGTTTTGTTGTTTTGTGATTGATGGAGCCTGCGTTTCGCCAAATTCTCTTTGGCTGGCTGAGTCCTGCAGATGAGGAATGAGCATGGAGGAGTGAGGAAGGGTGGTGGTACAGATACAGTAGTTTGGATAGCAGCAGCAGTAGTAGCACCACCACTACTACCACCAAACCTGTCCCGCACAGTAGACTGCAGACAGTGTAATGCAGAAAGAATAGGAGAGAAGTGAGTCACCATTCAGCGAAGTGGTTCATCGCGAATCGCATCTCCCATATCAAATCAAATCAAATCCATCACCATAGTAGTACCACTATCTCGGTCGTACAAGTACAGTACAGTATGATGGGGGGAGTTTAGTGGGTATGACACGACATATTAAGTGCCCGGCGGGCTGGGTCCTGTCCTGCAAGAAGATTACTCTACTCTAACCCCATGTCCCGGTGTAAGAACTAGAAACCGGAACTAAAACTTAACTAAACTATGAGTCCAGATAACTAGTTAGCGACCGTAAGAAAAACCACGAGGGATAAGAAACCCAGCAAGCAAGAACCAAAGGAGGGGCGGGGGATAAGGGGATTCTTTCCTATTTCCATCCGGGTTCTGAGTTCTGACATGGCCTGGGACTCTGGGCTAAAAAGGAGGATTTTGTTCAGATAGTGAAGCCTGGAGTTTGGGGGCGAAAAAAAAGACCCATTTTCATCATTCTCATCAAAAGCTATCTAGACGATTGATTGATAGATACTCCAAAACAATACCTTTCGATAATTAAATTACCACTCAACCAGACCAAAGAAAGAAAGAAAGACAGACAGAGTCCAGATCAAAGGGTGTTTTACGAGTCATGACGACGATGACGATGTTTCATGATCACGCTCTCTCTGTGCATTTTCCTTTGTTCGTTTGTTACAGTAATTGTAGATAGGCTGTAGTCTCCCGGGTAGCAAAGCCATCAACACAAGCATACTGAGTCTAAAACCATCTGGGATAGCTCTAGCTCCGTCGAGGCAAGCTCTCTTCATTTGATCCTTGGGGCTGGAACTCGGGAGTAAAGGTAAGGTCTTTCTGGTTCTCCCGTGCCCACACTGCCTCTCCAGTAGAGCCCACAGCCCACAGCCCACCGCCCACAGAGCCCACCCAGACACTCACCCTCCCCCGTGACTTTCGCGATCTTAACTTGAACCCCAAATCCCAAAATCCCATTTGTCCCACCCGAGAAAGCACCACCCAACAATCCAAGAAGGGTTTTCCGAGGGTCCCCCCCAAGTCCCAGAGAAAGAGATAAAGTTGGCTGACGATCCACGCCATTGGAAGTTGGCAGGGCTATTTTACTCCATCGCGACTAACCCGATCTGTTCTTCTTTAGCGAGGACCAGAGAAGCTCCACCTTTTGAGGCTGGTGATTGGCTGAGTCAAATTGAGCAAGGTGGATTATACCCAGACAGACAGCTGAGCCATTCCCTTTCTAGCTCGGGGGGCTTTCATGGTTCCGTGGCATGGCATGGCACTGCCTTTTTTTTTTTTTTTTTTTTTTTCAATTGCATTAAGAATATTTGATTCTGCGGAACAGCGGGGACTGGCAATCAAATGCGGAGAATGGCAGAAGGAGAGTGATTGGTGCTCTCGGTTGAAGGATCGGATATCTCCGACAAAGGATTACTCAACCGGGGTTAGAGGGTTGGCCTCCAGCTAGGTTGACCCTTTTCCCTTGGAGTTGTTGCTTGCTTCAATGTCTTAGACTACTTACTTACTGTCTTGTTGAAATGGTAGACATTTGCATGAGACTGTGCAGTGTATGTATGTACACTACCTAGTCCAATCCCTGTGACTTGGATGTTTTTTACTTGCTTTTCTTGCCCTGGCTGGACCTGCTGTCTTTCATGAGCTGGGTTATTACAGGGTTGATCTAACCTAACCTAAGTCCAGTAAACGTTGCGAGCTGTGGGAACACGCTGAGACTCAAAGATCCTTCCTTCATCCACATTTCTAGGAAACGCTATAGCAAATTAGCAATAGACGCATTCATCCCCATCGGGTGATCTGAGAGGGATCCGCGCCGCGCGCGCCTCGCAATCTAAGAAAAGCATGGCAGCCAACACTAGAAGAACTGGTACGGTCGCTCGCTCGCCAAACAAGACACAATAGAAAAAGGGTCCAGTGCCGAGCAGATCAGATCCTGCTGCTGCCAAACATGCGGCTAACTACTGCAAGGACCTCCGCCGGACCCCCCTCCCTCGAAAAAGGCTCATCGCATGGCTTTATAGCATGGGAGAGGGATTGAATCTGGGTGGTTCTTATCATTCCTTCGCTATCGCCATCGATATAATTTAATCAATCCGCCAAGGTTGGGCGAATAAACACCACGCGCCAAGGGAATCCACCGGCTTGTTAGGATGACCCAAAGCCCATAGGTGTGTGGTATGGATCTGATTGTGAGAAGACGATTTGTTGTCTCGCTACAGGTTTAAATTGTATACAGTGCTACTTTGTATATGTGGTAAGCCTATCATGTGAAAGACAAGCTTGGCAATTGCGGTTGTCATGTATAACATACATACATTTTACTCTATGTAGGAGGCTAGAGAGATTGAACTTAGTCTCTTCAACATCATAATCATCAACATCATCATTTCTAAGCCTTAATCTACTTCGGCTGTCAGACAGCAGGGGAAGGTCCCAGACTAGACAGGGATTCCCCTAAACATGCGTTCATCAACGCATCACTTCCTCATCATAACGTAATTATCAGCATCACATGGTCGGCCCCCTCCGCAGCCCGTCTTTTCTTGCAAAATGTGATCACCGCCAAAAACGTGGCATGAGGCTTTGGTGTGACACTGCATGCCTCTCCCTGCCGTATGCCTCCTTAGTGTATGTACTATACTGTACAAAAGCAGTCCTTTTTTTTTTTCTTACCCCTCCATGATCATTAGTGGTCTGCAGGTAAGAAAAGTTAAGTCGGGTTCTGGTTCTGGTCATTCCATCCTGCTTGATGCTGCTGATGTCGACTCAGCGCCTCATTCTCCGATTCAGTTTTTAAATGGTGGTTCATAGGTTTTCAATGCTTCGGAACATATGCGAAGTCTGTAACTGCGACTGGGTGCGGGTAGGAACATCGAAAAACAAACAAACATACCAACTATAAACTCAACTGCATCCAAAATTAAATTAGATTAGAGCTTCGGCTATGGTTTTTAAGGCAGCCATCTCGTTTGTTCGCACGTTGGACTTCAGTTTGGGACACAAGTCTCAGCCTCTTCCGGGTTGAGTGCATTGTTGGTGGTGAACCGAAAGAGACAGATAGATAGGAGTCAGTACTTTAGTTGACCGGTCCAGTGCCCCGGGTTGTTCGATGATTTGGCACCACAAGTCTTGTCTGAGGGAAGGGGGAGTAAGTGCACTGCTCCGGCCTGATGAAACCACTAACCAATGTAGGGTGTTGGCGGACCTTCGGAGGGGAGGTACAGCAACTTGACGATTTTCAGCCTCCTCGCCACTTCTCGACCAGTTACCGGAATTGTCCAAGGTTGGCGGTGCCAAGAAAGACTTAGATAAGGACCTGACTAAGTCACTCTTCATTTCCCCTTCAACTTCCGCTTCAATTTCCCCGCCCCCAATCAGATTGGCCTGAGTCGGACTGAATCTGAGTCCTCCGTCTGTCGTGGTGATTGCCTGTTACTCAAGTAGCTCGATTGACCTTGGTGGTACCAGATCTGTAGAATAGTCATCATGACATGACCGCCTTTTGTTGTTTTCTTTTTTCTTGTTGTGTTTTGCTTTCTCTCTCCACTTCAGCCCTTGTCCCTGTCGTTATTTACAGTTCGATCTGAACCTAATGCAAGCGTGGCTGTCGGTCGGTCGGTCTGTCATGCAAAGCCTGCCCATAGTCAGTAGCCTAGTCAACTTTCACTCCTCAACAGTCACGGAGTCCGTAGTTTACCCCCATGCTCCCCCCCCTTTCCAAATTCCTACCCCACTGTAGATCCGGGAGAAGACCCCATCCAGTTTCCACAGTTGAAAATTACCGGTTTGAGGGAGGGAGAACAAAGGAAAACCAGATAGTTACGGCGAGGCCGACATGGGTCGGGTCCATGTTCGTTCGGACGGTCGGAAGTCGGACAGCTACTCACTAGCTGACGGCTTGACGCTGTTTCATCCGGCCGATTGGAAAGACCCAATGATTAAAATCGGGACGATGAGGAGGGGCGATACTTGGAGGGAAATGGGCCCTTGAGAATCGGGCCTTAGGGGAGAGGGGGCTTTGCTTGGAAGCGGGCTGGATGGAGGTCCCGGCGCAAGTTGTCGAGGCTGAAACTGTGCGACATTTTGCCCAGATCATATGC
This sequence comes from Aspergillus homomorphus CBS 101889, assembly GCF_003184865.1. NCBI lineage: Eukaryota > Fungi > Ascomycota > Eurotiomycetes > Eurotiales > Aspergillaceae > Aspergillus > Aspergillus homomorphus. The sequence goes on along the minus strand of NW_020291888.1, from coordinate 722,410 downwards.
TGAGGGTGCGCGGGCGACATGTGGACGCGAGGATTGGACTTCTCTGATAGTGATGACGATGGCTGGTGGGATGAGATGAGGTGAGGTGATCCTGCAGAAGGACTAAACCACGCCTCCAGTTTTTACCTTTCTCTGGGCATCAGCACCCCCGAAGGTAATCTTCTCACCTCTGGGTCTCTCTGGACCTCTGGGCCTCTGGGCTCTCCTGGAGACCGGGCCACTGGCGAGTTGGCAAGTTGGCAACTGATTTCCCTCTCCACTCGGACAAGGTTATTTTGGCGGCTGGCGGGCGCCGCATCCCCTCCCCACCTTTGTTTTTCCTTTTTTTTTTTTTTTTTTTTTTTTTGCACGCCAGATGGGCGCCGCTGCAGTGTTCGGCTTACAAGCGATGATGACTAGTCAAAAACCGACTAGCTTCTTCATGGGTGGGAAGAATGGAAATGATAGCCTTAGATAGGAAAGGAAAGCCTACGCTATGACAGACTGGGCCGGTCGAGCGCGTTCCGTCGCCCGCGGCGGCCTTCGGTGCTGGTCGTTCCAGAAGGACCAACCGAAGCCTGCTGAGCCTGTTTAGGTTTAGTCCTTTTGTCCTCCGTTTAGCGCGGGACCGACACTTATCGCAGAGATAGAGAGAAAGAAAAAAGAAAAATAAAAACAGGAGTCAAGAAGGGAGAAAGAAAGGGGCGAGGGGCAAACGGAAAAGAAAGAGAGGGTGACAGATCAAGAAAAATCCAATGGTGTCTCTGGTAACGCATCGTGGTATGTTATCTCTTCGGTTGATTCACCTAAGGCAGAATGGACGACCATGACTTGAATTTCAAGACAAGCCGGCTGTCTAAGAGAGAATGTTTCTTGGCGCGGTCTTGGAGCCTTTCCTCCGTGGACTTGTGGCAGAGTCGTTGATGCACACTTGCACAGGCTGTCCGGCCGAAAGTCTGAAGTCTGGAGGTCTGTACATGTTGACAATTTTGCTCGGCAAGGAGTCAAAGAGACGGACTGGCTACTAATCCACCAGGCGCCACCCAATCATGGAGATGAAAAGTTGTGCACCCTGCACATTGACTTGTGGTTTGGAGTGCAATGGCGCAGTGCTCGGCTGCGATGACCCCATTGAGCTGGTCATGATGCCGCTCAGGAGAAGCAGGTGGGCTGTCCACCAGTTCATCGCTGTTGTTGAGAGAGCCGATGTTTCCCCATCACCAAGCGAAATAGTCCAAAGTAAAGGGGCCACTGAAAACCCTACAGTCCATCTTCTTGAACGCATCGGATCGGATGAAACCGGTGTTGCTGGTTGAGCCCATGAGTAATGAATGATCCGCCCCGGTGGAGGGGTAATAGAGAGGGTCTGCGACTCCGCGCAGTCTGCACGAAACCACCATGCCCACCACTCACACAATGACCAGATCCGGGAGAGAGTAGACCTTCAATCCAGCGTGTTAGCGAGAGTGAGAAGGAAGGATGGGGCAACTGTTGCTCTCTTTAGTACACATTAAGGTTGTGACATAGGCCATTGAGGCGTGTCTTAGCCTCACTGCTCCTTTCAACACTGGGAGCGAGGGAGGGGTCTTTCAGGCACCATGAACGGTGACCATGAGTGCGCTCAGTCCGCCTCACAAGGCAAATGCATGATCATCCCGCTAATGTCATCTTAATTCTTTCATTTGCTGGAGTGCCGGTGTGTGACCCTCCGTGGGTAGGAGGGAAAGGAGAAGGAGTATGTCCTAGCCTCCCAGGTGCTCGGCGCCGGGAGAGAGTGTCGACTATCGATGAAAGTCGACATTTCCACGAGGAAGGATGGGCAGGAGCCGACAACCACTTTACTCCAGGCGGGGGAGGCAAGTGCACAGGCGAAAGGGGGAAAGGATGAACTTCAGGAATCCCAATTATTACTCGGTCGCTTAGAGAGCATCCATGCTCTCTGCCCAATGAGTGAGTATCGCTCTCCACCCTCTCCGTCTGGCATCTATACAAGAATTGAGCTTACCGTACAAGATCTTCTACAAGACTAGACGGTATAGGAGAGGCAGTGGTACTATTTTCCGACCAGCTAGTGCTCAATTGCGAACCCATCCGGAGTAGTTCGCTGTCTCCCCCCAGCACGGACAAGATACTTCATCAATATGGCTGGAGCTGTCCCGCTCCAGGAGCACAAGGATCCGTGCCCGTCCAAGACGTTGACTGGGTGGTCCGCCCATTAGGATCTTCCTGCGACGATGGGAATGCGGCTATGGCAGTTGGAAAAAGCGGGGTCTTTCAAGATACTAACTTCCTTAAGTTCCTTACTAGCTGGGGCGAGCTTAAACCAGTTCATCCCTAAATTTCTTACAGCAATCAAAGTAAATTCACTGCCGGCCGGCGAAGCTGATCAGTGCCCACTTCGTCTAAACCCATCCGATCCGGTGAGGTGGTGACCCTGACAGCGTGACCAAAGTCATCGTTATCATAGTCGATCGTCTCAATGGTTCCTGTCCGGAGTATCACTCACTGGAAGGGTCTCGACAAAAGGAGGAGAAGCAGGCGACGCCACTATAGATCGAGTGATCGAAGGTCTGGACTCCTTGCTTTGTGCTCCCTGCGGTGATTCTATAGCTGTCAGGGAATGAGGGTGTCATGGATCTGATAGTCGAGGGGACTCGCCCGGTCCCCGGACCCGAACCAAGATCCTTTCTCGACGTTGACTACGGGCAGCACCAAAGCAGCAGATTACCCAACTAGTATCTTGACCTGGTGCTTGGAAAACCGCAGGACAAGAACGACTAGGTACGCGTTGAAAGACGGAGAAAGCTGACCCGACCAATATCAAGGCCTGACTGCCTGAGGGTTCGGAAGAGACAGCGCTGCGGAACCATGTCTACGTTCCCGTCAAAGTTTGGGTTGAGGATTCCGCAGACCCCGTCCAGACTTTCTTGGGAAGAGGAAAAGGAGGAGGCGTGCCAACCTACCACACTTTCGAGCCCTCTTCTCGGTGCTCGCCTCTGGGCGAGAGAGGAAGAGAGTTTGGGTTTGGAGAGGCTTGTCCGTCGTAGACAACCCACCGCCACCACAAACCGCCTTAAACCGCGGGCTAGATTCGCTGTGGCACTTCGCTAAGATGGTCTGATTCCGGCGTTCCAACTCAAGGGGCAGTTCTCTAAAGGTTGGTTCCCATACTGTCAGAGTGATTTTGATATAGAATGTAAGACTTGTATAGTACTTAAAAGAGCCAACCAGCCAGCTTTTAGGTTTGGAGGTGGTGACGGGGAATTGGAATGCTATCCGGGGTTTACCTTGATAGCTCCCGACTGTCTGGGAGGCTTAGACCTGATTGACCTACCGTATTGTCCGACAGTGCGGGAGAGATGATGGGGGATGCAGTCTGCGCGGGCCATTCAGCGGGCTACGTTGGATTCATCACCTTCGTGGTTGAAACAGATAGCCTTCTCCTGTACTTTTCCAGTCCCTGTCATCCCTTCCGTGACATCTTACTTTACTTTTCTTTTCTTTTCTTTCTTTTTTTCCTACCTTATTTCTTCTTTCGCTAAAACTTCACCCATTTGGTCCAGCATTCTTCCCTGGCGTAAGGGAGGGCCGAGAAGAGACAAGAAGAGTCTTCTAGTTCTTTTTTATTTTCGTTTCTTTTTTCCATTAGCGCTGACACACACACACACACACACACACACATACGCGCATTCTTCGGCCATCTTCTGTTGAAGAGGCAAAACCATGCGGTGACTGATAATCAGGAGCAAGTCTGCATCGGGTGTTTCAACCTCAACCTTGATGGCCCAAGCACGGCGGTGATGCTGCCATGTGGCCCCCGATGCCTCTCCGTCTCCATTGGCCTTTTCGCGGCTGAGCGATGGGGGGCTATCGTAGCGACCAATTAACATGCTCCATACTTTCCCGAAGCAGAAAGTGGATTCCTCACCTCACCGACCTAGTTTTGCCTAGTGTCATCCTTAGTAGCAGGAGCCATCAGCTAATCCTGTTCCAGCCGAAGAAAGAGGCTCAAAACCCGACACTCACTCACTAATTGTGCCCTTCTGCTTAGCAACCGATGACTGATTAGAGATCACAATCCTTGCACTGGGCCAGTATCAGATGGGAAATCTGCATAACTAACTAACTAACTAACTAACTAGTTAGTTACCTTACTATCGGACTAAACTAATCAATCACTAATCAAAAGTAATCTTCTATCGTCATGAATGACTGCCCATATTGGCTGGCATCGGTGAATGCAGTGGTTCCATCCATCCTTTGCTTTCCATCCCCCGTGGTCATCCTGACTGAGCATTCTAGAGATGGCTCGACCTGTCTGTCGGCCAGGACAAGGTCTTTCTTTCCTTATTGTTGCTGCTGACCTTTTGGAACCTTTTTTTCCCCCACTCCCTTTCTTTTTTCTCTACTGGGCTGTGTGGTCTCTTATTCTACAGGTCAGTGCTGGCTGGTTTGTATTACCTTACCGTCGATTTGGTTCCTTATCGCCAGTTCTAGTCTTGCATTGTTCACGTCTTCACGATGACTCGAACTGTGGTTCTGCTGGAGATCAGCATCTGACCGGTCGTACCGTGGCGCTCACTATCTTGGCTTCCTAGTCTATCCCCAGAGATTCGACCCGTTCTTAGCTTATTTGTTATTTTAAGGCTTTTCCGGCTGGATATTTCCCAATCCCAATTTTCCCTTTTCGTGGGTTATTTTTCTTTTTTCTTCAATTTTTTTTTCCCTTTTTGGGACTGACATTCTGGTACGGCGTACGGACTGTATTACACTGCCCTCTACTAATTGTGTTATTTACTGATTTGGGTTCTACCATTCTCTGGTTCGCTATACTAGACCATTACCCCGTAGACCACTCACTCACTCTTCAGCTCATTTTATTTTTATCTTCTTTTGTTAAATGATGATGATGATAATAAATAATAATAATAATAATAATACTAATAATAATTATCATTAAGATTATCTGACTTGACCAGACTTTGATTCTCTGATCAACCCAAAATTACCTCTTGCCAATCCACCGTAACGGTCCCTCGACCCGCAGCTGAAAGTGGCTGCATCCTTCCTTACCGGCCGGCCGGTCCTGGTCTGTCTGTTATCCTCCGTCTTTTTATACTCAGTGTATTCCTCCATCTTCTACCACTCCCCCCGGTCTGTCTACCTCCAGCTTCATTCGTCTATCTTCCTTCCCTTCCCCCTCTCTACTCTTACCATTACGATTACCATTAAGCCCCTCTTCCTAGTCCACTGCTAGTCTACTAGAGTGGTTTAGGGGCAAAAGGGCAGCAAGCAACCGCAACCAAGAGGATCGAGTTCAAAAAATAAGGCCGGCCACTGACACTCTCGACTGCACCGTTTTCTCGTATTTTCCACGTGTATTTCGTCTGTTCATCTTCACCTGGGGCTGCGGCTCGAGGTTATTTTTGGACTCTGCATTACTTCGACCTATCGTGGGCGTCCATGATCTGATAGTCACTTTTGGGTGGTCTTTTATTGCCCTTGGATATATTAGATCATATTATCCCGCCACTGGCCCATCTCCGCATCCTGATCTTCTCCATCACCTTTCGTTCAACCACTCCAGATCCCCACGCTCGCTCTCGACATTCATATCCCATTTCCTCGACGGCCTTTCTGTCCCTGGTGACCGTCGCTTCAGAACCCACCTCTTGTCCTACCTTACCCGAGTTTTCAAGAGCTACCTTGTGTAGTCCGACATTATGGCTGGTCCCGGCGGTGGTCCTCCTCGCAAGAGCCACACCAAGTCTCGTTTTGGGTGCAAGACATGTAAGAGACGTCACATTCGTTGCGATGAGACATTTCCTCAGTGGTATGTATCACCATGTTGCTAGAGATGTTGGCTGCTGACCCAGAGACAGCCGCAACTGCACCAAGCACAACTGTCGCTGTGACTATATGGATGTCGCAGCAGTCCACGAGGAAGCCTCCTCAATTCGCAACGTCCCCGACCTCCTCATGTCGGTGGAGATTGAGACAGAGATCAAGAACTGGCACGTCACAGGCGTGCCCCCTTTCCCCGAGTTGATGCACTTTCCTCGCAATAGCTGGAGCAAGCTATCGCGAACCGATCTGCGGCTGATCCACCACATCATCGGACTCTCTATCGACCTCCACCGTCGCGGTCTGGGCAATTGCACCATTTGGGCTCAGAAGATGCCAACGTAAGTTTCTCAGCAGTTGCAATGAAAGACAATCGGCCTGCGACTTACACTTTCTGCGTCTTAGCTTCCTCACCATTGCCCTTGCAAATGATTTTGTGATGAGCTCCATCTTGACCATGGCAGCATCCCACCTGGCATGGATCACTCGCAATCAAGAAACCAAGCAGTTGGCGTATCACCACAGAGGTATTGCGATCCAGAGACTCCACAAAGCGATTGGTGCATTCTCTCAAGGCAACTGTGATGCCATCCTGGCTGCTTCCATCCTCTTGTCCTGGCAGGCGTCCGAATGGCAGAGCTGGGCCTCATTGCAGCAGGGCCTGACGACAGTATGTCAACCCTTTCGTGGCAACAAACAAAGCTGACAGATGTTCTAGGTCCTCCACGCAATGCATCCGAGTTGGAAACATGAATCAGAGTTGGCCATGTACCTGGAGAACCAGAGATACCTGGGCTGCACCAACACCCCAGTCATGTCTGGCTACCAGTTCCAGGACGAAGATCTGGCTAGCCTTGACCAAGTCATGGTCGCACTGCAGTCCATCCAAAAGCGGACTTCGCACAACCACGACCATTACCGCCGCATTGGCGAGCTCTTGGAATTTGTGCGACACTTCCAGCGTGATCTTCTTTCTCAGACACCCGAACAGGCCTTTGAGCGCATGCAGCCACTCCGCCGGTGGCTGTTCTGGCTTCCCCCGGCCATGCTGCGTCCCGAAGATGCAGATGTCGGCTCCCTGAGTATCCTGGCGCAGTTCTTCGGTGTTGGAGTCGTCCTCGACAGCCTCTTCCCGGATCTGGGAGGTGCTTACCTAGGCCCATTGTCTCTGGGCCCGATTGAGGAGATTTACCGACTCATCGTCTCTCGAAACGCCACGGACCCGTTTAACCCTGAGGTCCAGCTAGCATTGTCCTTCATGGACCTTCCTCGTCACATCGTGGCGAAATACAAAAGCCGTTTACAGTGGTCTCCCCGCACCTCGATTGACCACTATTCACCCGCCCCTCCCAGTCCCTACCACAACGTTCACGACTACCGCCTCGCCTCTTCTTCTCCGTCCTCAGCCTCTGCCACGTATGCCCCCTACACGCCACCCCTCCAGTCTCCTCCCGCCGTCACCATTGCCAGTCCCCAATTCGACGTCACCGGATCTTATGTGACAGCCCCACCATCTTCTCAAAGCCTCTACCCGCCATCACCCCGTTTGCTCTCCGATCCACGCGAGGATCTGTCAGATTACAGCCACACCGGGTCTCTACAGCACTCGCCCCTCTTCCCGCCGCAGTACATGAACGATGTGGTCTGCGGGGAGCTGCCACGCGTGGATGGATCGGTGGGGCTAAACATGCAGTTCTACGACGAACCCCATCCCGTGTTCGGAGCTTACCATGTTCCAGAAGCAGGATGGAACGGTAGTGTCTGTACCTGAACTGGGACACGGGGACGGTGATGTGGACATTTTCTTCTCTTTTATCTGGTGCTACGGAACAAAACACGGCATAAATCGGGATTGGTTATTGGAGCGAGCGACTGAATAGAGCGGACATCAAACCTTTTTTTTCTTTTCTTTATCTCTTCATCTTTCTGTTTTTATCCTGCATCACATGCTTGTGACTGTGATTTCGCATTTTCTCTGAGATTTATGTCAATCCTTGCTACTATTTTGGTGAGCACGAGACGAGCGGCATGGTTTGCGGCGAGCAAACATTGAGCGGGATGGAATGGAAGGAACGCTGGGAAGTGATAATCCATTGGCAATATACCCTTGGCGTTGGGCTGTGTTATAATCAGGATCGCTGGTTCTGGGATGGGAACTGGACTTGGGATCGCACACAAACACATTGTTTTATTTACTTTACAAACAAACGATACCACTGTGATGAGAATATGAAACAAATCACCAACTACATTAGTTAGTTTTGATCTTCGAATGACTAGTGAGCTGCAAAATTACTTCAAGAAAGAATGTCTATTATGGGATGAAACAGCGAACCGTTTCAGACACGCAAGGCTGGATAGTCACTCAGCATACACCGTCGATCAGACTGAGCATTTCAAAAGATCGTCCAGTATCAAAGCTTTCAAGCTAAGGATCCTTCCTCTCAGTGAAAATAGAAACCAATAGTACAACACCAACCACCATAACGACTCCCAGCACAGAACATCCTCGATCCCTGCTCACTGCCATGCAACCCAATCGGCCCCCATCTCCATGACCGCCACCGTCTAAAAGTAATGCCATCACACCACTAGGCACACGCAACCGCAGGACATATTTGATCAGGTAGGCACGTGGCATCCCCGATCCTTCCTGTTTTGCTTCTGGTTCTCCTCGCCGATCATCCATCTCGTCATCACCTGCGCACTATAGCCTGAGTGTTGGATTTTTCCGGACGTTTTATTCGCTCACCTGGCAATCAGAACAGAACAATGATCATTCTCGATTTTCGCTGGGGATTCATTCGGAGTACAGGTTGAAAGCTATCGTTATCCAACGTGGTGGGATTGGTTTCTTCAGTGTTTCTGGTAACTTGAGTAACTAACTAACTGGGTGATTCTTGGAACTAAACATGGGGTTGTGATGGTTTGAAGTCAGCCTTGGAGTTATTGTTGAGTTGTCTGCTTGTGTTCCTGTCACTACAAGTAGTGTCTGTATGTGAGCACTGCTGTACGTACATAGTATTGGTCCTTTAGGTCGATCTACTCCGGTCCAGGGAACATGAGCTTGTTTTTGTAGAGAAGGCGGAAGGGTATACAGGCTTGTAGTCAAGATAGATCTTGTTTTGTTTGTAGGGTACTCAGCTCACTTACCCACCCACGCATTCTATCATTGCGAAGGGTGGAGACGAGCCGGAGGTCAGTGTCATTCTAGGTATTGGTATTGTTTAGAGGAAGTTAAAGGACCAGCCTGAAGCTATCCCACGAGAACCAGTAGGCCCCCTGGTTGACTCGCCGCATCTCTCTGGTTGCACCTTACTTACCATACTATCCAACACTATAGTTCAATACGGAGTAGAAATAATCAAAACAGCAGTCTCCGCGTCGTAGACGACCTTGTAACCAACCGCGATATCGCAACCGGATCCAGTCAAGCGAACACTAATCGATGCTGGTGGTTTGGAAGAATGAAGACGAGAGAGAGAGAGAGAGAGAGAGAGAGGCGGAGAACTACAGCAAAAACAAACCGATAACACGATATCAAGCTCGACCATTCATCCTTCCATCATGTACTTTTCTAACTAGAAAATAGAATCTATCTAAAGCTAAATAAGGTAGGGCTGAAAACTCAGACAGACCACGACGCTTCTCATCCTGAAATTTTGACTCGCGAGGCAAGGGGCACGCATTAAGGTTGCATCACAGCCAGATAGCCGGAGGTTGCAACCCCCAAGCTGCATGCCACGCATTCACATCCACATAAACCGGATTTTTTGGACAGATACTTCCCCCCAAGTAAAATGACCGACATCCAGGCATTGAAGTTCAAACCTTCAACCTAGAAAATTGAGACTGAACAGGACAAAGAGAGAAAGTTTTATACGCCTTTCGCCATGAGATTTTGAAAACTTGCAAATGTGGGACATTAACACGAGAAAATTATAGATCTAAATCTGATATACAGAACGAAGTCTCTGAGCAACATGGGCCGGAAGTTGCGACAGGAATGAATCGAAGTTGGGTATCATATTTTTGTAGCCTTGCAGAACCTACACCTCCTCAGTTAGCGCCATCCTTCTCCCTGAAAGAAAATCAAGACTTACCTGCTGGAAAGATGTTTGAATGTCCCGGTAGTCATCCTGGTTCAAAGACTTGCTGGGAAAAGCCGCAATGGCCTGGAAGTAATCGCCAAGGAATGACTCCATGGCCTGCGGGTTCTTCATAACCACCTGGTTGAAGCCCAAGAAAGCCGACGCCTTTTCGCGGGTGAACTCGATCTTGTTCATCGATTTCAAAAACACCCCCGCGTACTCACTCAGCCGAGGCGCAAGTTGATCCGAGCAGCAGATTCCCAACCGACCCAGCGCCATCGCAGCGTTCTCGTTCACAGAATCAATGATCTCTTCGTTGTTGATGATGACGTAAAGCCCTTGGTACAGCTTCTCAACGTACGGGGACAGAGCCGCCTTCTCGTTGACTGCAATCTCTCCGCACGACCAGCAGGCGTTGTTGAGCACACTGAACCCCGTGTGCCGATCGTCGTCTCGGATCATATCCAGATCCAATTGCTTGATCAGAGTGGGCATGATTTGAGGGATGAAAGGTTCGAGCTGAGGGAAGATGTTGATCGCACAGTCTCCCAGCAGCGCGTACGACGATTGACGGACCTCATAGTTCGGGTCTTCCATACAGAAGCAGAGGAGTTCGAAGAATCGAGGCTGGGAGTTGGCCACCAGTTCGCCGCTCTTCTGCGGATCGATCGCCTGGATGATCGCGCTCAGAAGGTCCAAGCTGGTAACCAAGAAATCCTTATCCGGCTCCTCGACACCCTGGTTGTTGACCGAGGCAATATACTCCTGCAAGTTCTCGTAGATGATCTTGATGCAACGCTGGAAGAGAGGCTGCGCAAAGGGAGCAAATGCATCTCCGTAAGCGGCGGCGATGTACCCGAGGCACTCCAGCAAAGGGAAAAGCTCACGAGACTGGTCGGCGACCTTGTTATAACGGTCGATGAGCGCAGGCATCAGGATATTCACCAGATGAGGCTGCGCCAACTCTCCCATGACGCACTCCGCCAGGGTCTGCACACAATCGTACAGGATGTACATGTTCCGATCCTTATACTTGCCGAAACACTGCACAAACTGCCGAAGGATGGGCTCGCAGTACGGAATCAGGTTGGCATCGGACTTCTCCTCCAGGCTTGCAAAGGCCGATGCAGCTGCCTCTTGAACCTTCTTGTTGCCATCCAACATGCGACGCAGGATGCCGTCCATCATCGGCTCGAAAAAGCGGGCTCTTTCCGCGGGGTCGGCCAGATGAGAAGCCCACTCCGAATATCGTCCTAAGCACCAGCAAGTGATCTGACGGACGACAGGCTGGTCATCATTCAGGCACGAGATCAGATAAGGAACAAGCTCTGGAAGATGGGGTGTGACCGCATCCATACAACCATCAGCAACCGCTCCCAGCGTCAGAACGGCAGCTTCCCGCTGGGGCCACTGTTCATGACGAAGAGTCTCCATCAAATAGGGTAGGATGACCTCGAAGATTGGGTCGTGGTAAACATTGGAGAACACGTCCAAAGCTGCCGCAGAGCATTTGCGAAGGGTCCACTCATCCTCAGGATCGTCTCCGAACTCGGAATCCTCAATCTCTCCTTCACTCAGGTCATCATCCTCCTCCTCCTTCTCGGGAGCCGCGTTGCCGTTGGCTTGGTCCGGCTTGGCAGTATCTAGACGAGCGCCTTTGGACTTCGCAAACTGAGGCTTGAGATCTTCAGCGCGATCATCCAATTCCGCGTCCTCGCCCTCTGCAGCCAAGCGGGTGGCCTCGTATTCATCGTAGACCATGCTCCGCAACAGGACGGGGACGATCTGAGACATGTGGGGGGCCAACGGCTGCTGGAGCTTCGTCTGCTCACCCGCGACCAGCCAGAACTCGGCTGCATCGAGCGCGAGCTCCGGGTCCTCCTGGTTATTCTGTTGCATGATGATATAATTGACCAGCCCTTCCATATGCGGGATCAGTTTCTCCGGAGCGAAGTCCACCAGTTGAGCGAAGGTTTGACACACGGTGCGGCGAACATCGCTGCTAGAGTCGTTGGCTAGTTGGAACAGCTGCGAGAGGAACAAATCCATGGAGGCAACCAGCGCCTTGGGCCGGTGGGGAAGGAAGACGTGGATTGTGCGGAGGGCCGTCGAGCGGACCTTGGCGCTCTGGTTGGAGGTGAACTCAAGCAGCTTCGGAATGATGATGTCGAGTGGGTATTGTCCTTGGTACTCGCGATCCAAGATTTTGCGGTTATCTTCGCAGACCTTCGCGAGAGCGGACATGGCAGCCTCCTGGGTGACACTGGTCACGTTGCCAGAGTTTTCGACGAGCGCGAGCAGCTCGTTCAGGACATCCGGCCATGCCAGCAAGCCGGCCTGCGAAACCAACTCTGTGATGATCGTACCGGCGGAGTTGCGAACTTGAGCATTGGCGTCGCGTAGACTGAGCAGAGTCGCTGATCGAATGTAGGTGAGGGAGGACTGCGGGATTGTAGCGTAGGCGACACGGATCTTAGTTTTGAGGTTCATGGCCGCGGCGAATCGGACCATATTGTAGGTTTCATCGTTCATGCCCAGATGCGAGGGGGGCTGCGGAGTGCAGAAGAGGTAGGTGATATAGTTGACATAATCTGGAGAAGAGGTTGCTTGTACTAGCATCTATCAGATGAAAGAAAAAGATCGAAAGAAAGCTCCAGTCAGTCATTTGAATTTTTTTTTTCGAGAGCAGACGAGCACCAGAGATTTATTGGCACAAGTGAAGGCATATGAGACAAGGCCGACCGAAGCGCAAACCCCAGGAAGGGTGTGTATATGGGGATGCGGCACAGTCGAAGCGGGCAGATAAAATTCACGGATGCGAGAGAAGAGGGGAGGGGTGGAGGGAGAAGCACACACCTGTTCGGCCTGTTTTTGGGCCGGGCGATCATAAGGATTCAGAGAATCCCTGAGACAGCAAGCCAGCTGGCTCAATGGCTCATCCTGCGGTTGCCACTCCATGATGAAGAAAAAAAAAAAAAAAAAAAGAGGGAGGGAGGGAGGGGAAGGGAGGGGAGGCGCAGAGGAAGAAGCAATAGCGGGAGAGGGAGAAGGGAGGACGGGGGGAGGAGAGAGAGAGAGAGAGAGAGAGGAGTAGTAGTAATAGTAGTTAGTAGTTAGTAGGAGTAGTAGTTAGTAGTAGGAATAGCAGTGGGTTAAGGTAAAGTAGTGTGGAAGGGGGGGAAAGGTCAGTCAGTCAAAGTGAGTGCCAGCCAGCCAGTCAGTCAGTGTTTCGCCCAAAGGGAACAAAACCCCGCCGTCTGGCTGGGAAAAAGCGGCTCCCCAATTAACTGCACTCTCTCCTCTACCCACGTACCACTTACTTGTCTTGTCCCTCTCTCTTCCTTATTACCCTCTGGTTGACCGCCAAGCTATGACAATGAAATCATTCAAAATAGATAATCATTTAAGGTGATCAGATTCCTTCTATAAGAACTAAAGTACAACGAACGATATAGCAGGGAGACCACGAAGACCAGCCAGCGACCGTGGTCAAATGCGGATAGAGAGGTTATCGATTGATCATGACATTACACCCCACCAAGAATCTTCAACAAAGAACCTTATTATAGGAAGCCGAGACAGATAATAAAGAAACAATTCAAGAAAAGGCTATATTCACTCAACCCCCTCTTACTGGGAAGAAATGGCAATGGAGATACAGAGGCTGCAGGAGATGCTGTACTGTACTGTCATTGCTCCGCGCTCAATTGCAGGGGCCGTAAGGGTAATGACAAGGCGGGTATCTGGGTATCTGATCTCTCGCACTTTTATTCGACATCAACAGTCCTTCTACGTACATGATGGAGATTGTGGTTGGCCCAAGTTTACATTGCCCCAAGCTTCACAGAGAAGAAGAAGGTATTCCAGTATTAAGCATGTGTAAGTATAACTTTCCCGATATATAGCAGAAATCGCCTCTATCAAATGACTGGACAATGTGCGCACGTGCACCCTCAGCATATGCATTTGATGCCGCTAGTCTGGTCGACAGATCAACCCTCGTGGTTCGCTTGGCTTCACCCGTGAAATTCACTCATGCTCTTTTGAGCTTGACCTAGTTCAGCATCTCATAGTCAGTGTCCCGTCCATCGATTGGCTGAAAGGGATGCCGACCGACGGGTGGTGTTGCGGGGTGCTTTATACCAAAATGTACCTGCCGGGCCTGATATCTATAGCATCCTATCACCAACAGCGAATAACCACGGGAATAAAATCAAAGACTCCGTTCGCATACTTCGCGCATTAAGCAGAATCCAACTTCATGCCCAGACCAGTTTCTTGATGTCATACACCAGGTGTTCCAGATATCCGGTGCGTTTTTTCGCTTCCTCCAACGAGATGATATCCGATGAATCGATCAAGGATCGCTGCGTGCCATCCTCGGGGGGACCGTGGCGATCACCCGCCTTCACGGCCCGCTCGATTTCCTCGCAGATGCTTCGGACCCAGTCCGACGGGCTGACACTGCTGGTCCCCATGACCTGTGGAAGGGCCTTGAACGCCACAAGGCGAGTGGACGCGTGGGAAGTTCCTTTGAACCACGAGTACATGCTCCACTCGTTGCTCGGGCGTGCATTGCTGTCCAGGCTCTCGGAAGGCACTTGGCTCTGCAGGGACCGCGTGTTGACTCTCAAGGCATTCTTGCCACCTTCGCGATATTCCACCACCAACCCAACATTGCTGTGTTCATCGGTTTGAGCTTCCGTCAAGATTGAGGTGACGTAAGTTCCGTAGTTGATCCGAGTCACTGAGCACAGATCAATGCGCTCATAGGATAACACCTTGTCCGTGTTCCAATCGAACCGGCAGCTGTACAGAGCGACGTCCGTGAGGAGAAGGACGGCCTCTTCAAACGGCATACTCCGCAGCGTGTTCGGTTGACGGGGGGTCAGCAGTGTCCAGCCTCCTAGAAACTCTTCCGACTGGTCGCTGATCACGATTTTGCAGCTGCTATCGATGGCGTTCTGGCGGAGCTTTTGCACGGAGATGCCTGGGTCCGTTGTCTGCATCTCTAGTGCAAACTCCTGGAAGACCTGGGCGGTGACATTACCCAGCAGGTAATCGATACAGGCCTGCGAGAAATAATCATTCACAATGTTGTTATAGTACCGAGATAGGGTTAGCCCGAAGTCGTTCAACGCTCCTCGATAGTTCCGCTTGCGGGTGCGCGTGTAATCGCCCTTCAGGGCAGCAGTGGAGGAGTACTGCTTGGAGATGGCATCGCCATTATCTGCCCATAGGGTATTGAACCACTGCGTAGAGGAGTCGCGTCCTAGGTCGAGATCAATTCCTTCCCGTTTCAACTCCCGTTCCAAGGCCCATTGACCGAAGGCGCACTGCGCAACACCCGTGCGGTCGAGGCAGTCCATACAATTGGTGCGTACGATTCCAGTCTGGCGTTGAAGGACATTATTGTTCTGCACCACCGTATCGCCAAATTCGCTCAACGTTGCTTCCAGACGATCGACCAATCGGCCTACGTTCTCGAACTTCATTCCCCGGCATTCGTTGTGGAAGTCAAACCACTCCATCTTGAGTGGCACATCATCGATACCGCCTGATTCATTCAAGGACCGAGCGAACTTCTTGTATTGCTCTCCGAGCTTCAGTTCGCCAGCTTGTTTATCTATCAAGGAAACTGCCTGGACCTTGCCATACTTCCGACTCAGATTTCGGAAGTGCCTGTCAAAGGCAAGCTGATTCGTCTCCGTAGAATGATGCAGCACAGGCACTGGCTTGAAGGCGTACGGTGACTGGGAAAAATAGAGCGGGATAGATCCTCGCACTTGCAGGAACGAGTAGATGTTGCGAGCTGGATTCCAGTCAGTTGTTGAGAGGATCTGCTCTGTCTCAACAAAGTTGGCGGTGTTTCCATTGTCATCCACGCCACGACGCAGGTATCGTAGACCCGGCCGCTTGACCGATCGTCGAGATATCAAAGTAACGAGAAAATCATGCTTGTCCTCATCGGTCTTGATTGTATCTGCCTCCTGTTTCTCACCCAAGATCCGGCCGTCGACCTGTGGCTCATCTGCTTTATCCGATTTGGAAGAGGACGGTTTGGGGACTGCGCCAACTGTGAATTCTCGTTGGCCGACGAACCCTTGCATCAAGGGCAGAGCAAAACCGTGAGCATCGGCTGTAATGAAAGGCGCAAGCAGATGGCGATTCCAGAAATACTGCGAGTAATCGGTCAGCGACAAAGTTTCGTCCTACAAACATGGACGAAGCATGAAGCGTACTCACCATATCATCGACCAATCTGTGAAGCGGAAGGTGAGTGGCCAGCGATGGCTCCTGGACACTAAGACTCCTGGTAAGGTCATAGTCGTACGCAAAGAAGAAATTGCGCGACGAGAAGACCATCTCCGTGTAACGCAACAGCTTGGGCAGCAACTCCACCGTAGGATCCGAGCCAAACGGTTCTGCGAGGCTTTTCTTCGACGACGTATCCTCACCCCGGGGCACAGGAGGCGCCGCTGCCTCGCGGTTCTCATTCACCTCAGCAACGGCTGGGGAAGACTCGGCAGTGCTTTCCTTAACATCTCCCATGGGCGCGGCTTCGGCAGATTCCTGATTGACAGCCCCTAGTCCTGGCAGCCCCAGGGTCTTCCTGGAGAGCCAGTTCGCAGCATACCGGCCGAAGCGGACCCTCTTTCCGATCACGTCTTCCGCGATGCTGCCAACGCTGCGTGCCCGAGCATGGGGGACTTCCTGTTCTGGCGAAGCCGGCGCTGTGCCCACCTCGGCATCACTTTCTTCTGTCTCTGTGTCAGATATCGGGCTCGAATCCTCGGACGCAGTCTCAACATGACTGTCTTCGCCCTGCAGCAGGTGTTCCTTGGCGAGCGAGATCGCACGATTTGCATCCGTCTGGGACGAGGTGGGGATCACGGCGACATTGGTAATGGTATACACGGGCTTCCCTTGGATCTGAGCCACTTGTTGACGTTGAGTGATGGAGATGAGGAATGAATACGACGCAACAGACAGAAGCCCTTTGGTCGGAAAGAGACAGGCATCAGTAAATGATCCTCATGCGTGGATCCAGGGCATGAACTAGGACATAACGAGGAAAGAAAGACAAGTGCCTCAGAATCATACATCATATATGAGACAATAAAATCCACAATCCACGTCTGGAGTCTTGGCTAGATCAAGAGGTTCAGCACATACCGACGAGACCGTATATCTCCAGACTGGAGTCCCGCTTGTCGCTAAATTCCGATGCGGAGCCAGAAAGTAGTGTGATCTTATTAGTCTTGTAATCGATGCGAAGAGACGATGGCTCGTTATTGCCAGTGTGTCGTAAGCCATTGCCCGTGGACTGAAGGATCAGTCCATCCGCGGCCGCGATGACGATCAGCTTCCGCAGCAATCCAGGCATATTGCCCACTGTTTTGCAGCGCTTAGACTGAAGAAGAGTGAACTGAAGATGGGGGGGGGGCAAGGAGATGCACAAGTATGCAGCTTCACATTCTAGTATAGACAGCGCACCCACCACTTGGTCAGTCAGTCAGTAGTCAGTTGAGCAGTGCTGATGGTGGTGGGATGTCTGTCTGTACCCAACATGAGCTTAATCCCACTGGTTCTCAACGCGACATCATCGATGGTCTTTTTCCCCACTGCCAGCCACGCCCGCCCTCCCCAGCCAGCCAAGAGGGGGAAAAGACAAAAAAAAAAGCAACCACCCGCCTACGTCACCTTATGGCCCGCACACACCAAACTATTGAGCTTCTCCCTACCATACCTACCACATGATCAAGAACACAACACAACACAACCAACAACATGTTATCGAAAAGTATGAAGGAAGCATAAGCAGAGACTAAACTGGAATGGCTGACTCTCGGCAATCCACATGGTCTATTGGAAAATTCACCCGTGATCTTAACCTCTATATACAATTCCGGGTTTGTGTAATTGCAGGTATTCGCGCCTGCGGTTCATACCATAGCAGATGATGAAAGAAACAAAAAAAAAAAAACAGAAAACGATCCCATTCACATACAAGTCATTCGGGGCATCTATTGCTCCTCATCCGGGCGTCTTACTCGCAGTGGGAGTCAAGTAAAAGTACAAGGCATCCAAAAACAGTCGCAACCGTTCATGAAAAGGAAGAAGAGGTGGAGAGGGTGGAAGAGGTATGGCAAACCAAGGGGGATAGCAAGGGAAAAGAGGATATAAGCGTAACTGAAATAATTTTGGTCATAAGTAGAAGGTAGCAAGCAAGGGGGAGAATCTTTAAAAAAACATAGACAGCCAAAAGGAACAGATGGAATGATCAACTGCAAGCATTCGTATCATACTATAGCGCGTCGTGCTTATTGGGTCGCTGTGAGGTACGGTTGAGCTCCTCACTTCGTGCATAAGTAGGACCTGGCTCTCCGTCGCTCTCTTCGTTCATTTCGGATAAACCGAAAGCCTGGTTCTCAACGTCGTACGCGCGGATCAGTCCTTCGCGGTCTGCATTGCCATTCATGTATGCAAAACTCGAAGAACTCCGGCGGTGCGGCTCGTTACTGCGCCGAGATTGCATTGACCGTCGCGTTTGAAAGCCAGCAATTCCATCCGTGGGAACTCCTTCGTCGTCGAGCTTGTAATTGAGCATCTGCCGTCCGTCTGGGTCATGTCGAGAAATGTTCAAGAGGTACACGCCGGCAAAGATAGTCAGGAAGCCGCAAAGCAAGGAAATGGTGTTCACAGCATCGCTGGTATTGAATCCCTTGAATAGAATGAACGAGGCACACAGCGTAGCGGTCGTGAACGTGACATAGTACAGCGGGTTGACACTGCAAACGATGATTGTTAGCAAATGCTCCAGACACAACAAGCATGACGCATCACTCTTACATCGACGTGGAAAATTGATTGAGCGCCTTGTTGAAGTAGTTCAACTGGGTCAAGATACAGAAGCCCGTGACAATCATGAACACATATGTCGATGCCTGGGTAAACTGGTTGTTCCCTCCTAATGTGAGCTTCACAGCGATGCCGAATGCCTTGACAGACATGACTGAAACCGAGCCGACGGTTGAACAGATCGAGATGTAAATCAATGGGTTCTTCTTGCCGTAGACGGGCGCAACGCGGTAAATCATAACGGTGGAGAAGATTGCGACAGCGAGACAGTAAATGAGAAAGCCTGTGAAAAGATACTAAGTCAACCCGGCTTGGCTAGATCGAGTCCTTGTTGACACGAACCTGGTTGCAGCGCATAGCTCAAGATCTCGTCGATCCGCTCGACTGGTTTGTCTGGCGGCGCATGGAGAACAATTACCACTGAGCCAAGCAGACACATGGCACACCCCAACTTGCCCAAAACACCCAATCTTTCTTTAAGGAAATAGGAACCAAGGACAGCACTGAATAACATTAGTTTCGGAAACAAGAAATTAGCAACCGGAAATATCGTGTCGTACCCAATCAGGACACTCAGCGCACCCAAGGGCGTAACCAGGATGGCAGGCGCGAAAGCATAAGCCGCGAAATTTGCGATTTCGCCCATCGCCACTATCAAATTCAGTCAGCTCTCTTCCCCGCAGCACTCCCAGAGACATGGTATTGTCACGTACAGGTGATAACTCCACCCCACCATATGGGACTCTTCAAATATGAAAACCCTTCTCCTTCAAATCCATGCCTTTCCGAAGCTTGCATTAGACCCTACGGCGACCGGTTAGCCGATCGTTCTGGACAAGAGTGTGGACGACGAGCGGAGGGAAGTGAGATTGCTGGTTGGAGGTTGGCGATGGCAGACGAACCTTCTTGGTGATGACGAAACTTGTGCCTGCGCTGTTGTCAGTTTGATAGGAGGAATTCTTCGATAGGGAACGCTCGTACCAATTGCCATCGTTGACACGATAGCCAAAATAAGGCCGACATATCTGGACACCACGACCCGATTAGAAGACTGTCTTGAGTGGCTCTCAGGCTTTCAACGACGACATGAGGGGAGCAACGTACTTATCAGAGATCATATTGACAATAGCTGAGGAGCTGGTTGCTCCCTCGTGAATGAGAACGCCAATGCTAGATTATGTCTTCTGTGGTAGTCGGCGGATGTATAATGCCGAGTCGGAATTGGGTGGGAAAGTGAGTGCACAATGGGAGAGGCTGAAGTGGATGCTGGATCGGCTTTGGCTTTGGTGGATGACTACCTCAGCCAAGCATTCGGAGTGCGCCAAACAGTGACCGACGAGGTTTAGAAACAGAACAAGAACGCAGAGAGCAAAGAGTGACGTGAAAATGGAGAAAGAAGAAGTAGTCAGAATCAGTGGCAGAAAGGAGTGAGTAAGCTAAGTCGCAGTAAGATGCTGCAGCCTTGAGATGCGACCGATGATTCTGCTGGGGGTCGAGAACTCCTGCGATCGGAGAAGAGAGCTTGTTGATGATTGATCCTAGAGGCTGGCTGCCTGCCTGCCTGCGCTCGTGCGGTGGGGTTTTCCCCTTCGAACGGATCCGGGCCGGATCTGGACGCGCGTTACTAGTGGTGAAATAGGTGCAAGCGAGTGACTGGCGGCAAGTCTCCTGATCTAGTCCACAGTACGGAGTAGATTAGGAAAGAAGCAAAGTAATGGTGGTAATGGTGGTAGTGGTGGTGGTGGTGGTGGAGGACGAGGAGGCGGTAGTGGTGGTCGGTGGTAGGAAGGAAACCAAAGAAACTCCGTGGTAGGCGCTGAGAGAGAGAGAGAAAGAGATGGGAGATGCAGCCGTGTCCTCAAATTGTTGCCAGAGCATTCATTGCAGGTACCACCACTGTTGCTGCTGTACACCTAATACTAGCCAGCCTACGTCCATTGGTGATGATGACACGCGCCCACCAAAGATAGACCTTACCTAAGCCGACTCACCCCATCCATTTTCAAGTGGAAATGGTACCTTACTGCAAAAGGTTAAAAACATTCAATGCCAGAACATGAACTAGTTGCATTGTATTTTGCGTGTTAGCTAGGTCTACCCAAATTACTCTTCTTAATAGACATCTATACAAGTTTATCCCCAACAGTTTAAATACATAATTCGGTTGAAAGGAAGAGTCTCGCTGGCGTCCAGCGTCCGCGATTCATCCCCGGCCTGGAGAACACCCACTAAGTTGGGGTATTATTCGTTACCCGCCAAAAACTCAGGCTGGAATGTGAAGGGAAAAAACGTCCGGAAGGGCAACGGTGGCCATTCCACTTCGCCCAATCAAGGGCTGCTAACCACACCTCGGCCCCCCTTGATGAGTCTGGTTTCAGTATGCGATCAGCGACCTGAAACAAAAGGTACCTAAGAATATGTGGAATTCTCGCTTGAATCGCCCCAAATTCGCGCGCTCTGCCACTGATGCTCACTTGTCTCAGTTGCCTGTGCTGTATCCGGCCCTTAGTCTAGTGAGGGTGGGTGGTGTGATATTACTAAGTACAGTATTGCAGTTCACGCCCGCATCTCAGTCCCTTAAACAAGTACTGATGACATCTTATCAGAGATCAGATAGGTCTAATCACAGTCGCTGTCCCTGCACGAGCTACTTTATCCAACAAATCATACGTAGTAGGTGGGGAAAGGGTTGACCCTCCCTGGCTTAAGATTTTTCCAGTTGGCTTGGTGGTAGGGATCTACGCTCTGTCCTATAAGTTTAGTGGACCGGCTCCTTGAAACATCGAAGTCTTACTAACCCTCCCCAGTCGAGAAGAAGTTACAATGAGATTCATTTCTCCGCTAGAAATAAGGACACATGAATGTACTAGTAGAGGAACCTCCAGTTCAGATAGTACCGGCTTTTAAAAACATCCATCCGAGGGAAATGCGCAAGGTCATTGAACCATCACGCCAGCGTTGAAGCTTATCTAGAAGGGATATCACAGCACAACACCAAGTGCAAACACACAATGGAAGGAGAAAGGTACAACCCCAGACGCCAGAGAGAATGCCGACTTATGTGGTATCGCAAGAACCAGAAGCGACGGGGAAAATTCAAGGTAGAATTGAAAAAAATACAAACCTGGTCTTACAACCCGGGCCAGGAATGACCTGGGCGGTAGAAGCATACTTGGGGGATATACTCCTTGCAAAGAGGAAGAAAGGCGAGGTGGTGAAATTTGAGGAATACGTACCTGGTCGAATAATAGCAGTCATAAGAAACCGTTTGGTTCGAGGCTCGCAGATTTCGTGGAGAAATTTGATGTTAGTGGTTTTTGAAGCTCACTGGCTGTCTCCTACCCGTTGAACGGATATGGAGCCTAAGGGCAGCACAGTTCGCTGAAGGGTTAATGGCGAAGAGGGGAAGCCCCCCGATTACTCCAAGGACTAAGCGTGCCTCGAAGAATATTGACTAGCGTGGTTCAGGGATAATGGTGGGCAAGTAGGTGGGAAAGTAGGGACGATCATGAGGATCGGGATCGTTTGGCATCAGGTGAAGGCGTTTCAATCAACTCAACTTCGTCTTCCGGTTCCCTGTGGCGTTTGATGGAGGGATGACTGGGGGCTTTACCAGAAGCTTCATCTGCAAATTCGCCTGACTCGTTTCGAAACGCATCCAGGTACTTCTTAAAATCCTCGTCGTCGTCATCGGCGGTTAAAAGTGGTGTCTGCTCGGTTTCGTTATCGAATTCTCCGAGATCTTCGAACTCATCCGCATTGGCGACTTCCCCTTCCTCGTCCTCGGAATATTTGCGGGGACTTTCCGGCAGGTTATCCACAAAATCTATCGCATCATCTCCCAAGTCCAAAGTTGGCCGGGAATTGGTGTCTGCTCCATCTTGAAAACTTTCATTGAGGTCATCTTCTGAGGCTTCGTGCGAAGCCGCAGCATCATCGCCAAGCAACGGCGTGTCCTTGGCGTCCTCATGACTTGGAGAGGCTACAGTAGAATTTTCCTCAAGAGACTGGGGACCTTCCTCTAAAGCAGGAGGTTGTTCAAGCTGGGCTGCCTCAGCATCTTCGCCAGTCTCAAGCTGGTCAACTTCCAATGATTCGATGTCTTGAACATGAGCATCTTCCTCAGAATAAGATTCAACAGGATCAGCATCGACATCGTTATACTCGTACTCGTTCTCATCACGCTGTTCATTTGCAACACTAGCGGACTCGCCATCTGCCTGTTGCTCTTCTGCCATCTCAGCGGGCGGTAGTTGAGTGACCGTAGCACTTGACTGGCTTTGTTCCTCGAGTTGGAGCGATTCTTCCTCGTTGTGTTCAGAGATAGCTGTTTGGCCTTCAGCTTCAGCTTCGACCTCACCATTGATGCCTTCTCCAGATGCATTCTCATCGACGCCATCAGCCGAAGGTACTGCTCCTGATGGCTGGTGATCCTCAACATTGCTCTCGCCGTCATTCTCTTTGGAACATTGTTGACGATGGGAGACACTTTCAGGTATCTCTGTACCGACATGTTTATCCTCTTCGGGTTCGAAAGCGTGTTCTTCTTCCTGTGGCAAATCAGAATGAGGCACTTCGTCAATTCCTTCATAGAACTCTGCAGAGACAGCTTCAACTTCTGCGTAACTATCCCAAGTATGAATATCTGTAAGTCCCTTCCCTTCGTTGGCTGCTGCAAGAAGATCAGACAGCTCGGCGGACGGCGTTAGTCGGGTGCTAAGTGAAAGGTAAAGAGGCTCTGGTTCATCAATGCCC
Organism: Aspergillus homomorphus CBS 101889; assembly: GCF_003184865.1. NCBI lineage: Eukaryota > Fungi > Ascomycota > Eurotiomycetes > Eurotiales > Aspergillaceae > Aspergillus > Aspergillus homomorphus. The sequence goes on along the minus strand of NW_020291888.1, from coordinate 698,879 downwards.
TCATTATGGCATAACCGCAAATACAGATCAACTATTTGAAATAGTGTAATGTCGCCCATGTGCGTAGAATCCTGATAGTCAAGAATTAGCATCTGTGTACCAGGAGCGGGTGAGTGAAACATACCTCTGCAAGCTGGAGATTCAAGGCATCCACATCCATGATAAGCACGTCCTTCTCTCCAACATGCTCCTGGAGAACATTGCGGCATGCTTCGAGGAGATCGGCAAAAGGACCGTACGCGAGATTTTCATCTTCCAAGAAAAATGTCTCCGAAGAATCGCCTTCCCTAGGAGGGAAGAGAGATATCTCGGTTTCCTGGTAATATACTTTAACCGGGTATAGAGCTTCATGTTCTGTCACCTCAACCGCTTGCTCAGCTTGCTGTTGAACATCCTGACCAGCCGTTACCTCGTTTTCTGCCTCTTCCACGTTCTTAGTCTCGATTGGCTCAACTTCTTGGCCATCAATTTCTTTAGCCTCTTGCTCTACCTCCTCGACCACTTCTTCCCTCTTCTCTCCTTCTTCCACGTTTGGGCGGGACGCAGCCTCGTCAGAATGGCTTTCCGATGCCTGAGGCTGGATTGGTTCTGTAGCGTTGTTGACCTGCTGTTCGGCTTGTGCGAGATTTGAATCTTCGTGTTCTGCTTCATTGGTATTGAGAGGACTTTCGTTCACCTCCCCATCTTCGAGTTGCCCATCTTCGAGTTGCCCATCTTCAAGTTGCCCGTCTTCGGCTTGATTTGCCGCAGACTCATGTGAATGCTTCTTTACTAGCTGAGTTTCATCATGCTGACTTGGCAAGGCCTCGGATACCTGTTCAGCCCGAGGTTCTTCGTGGGGTTCTTGGTGAAGCTCTTCGTGAGATTCCTTTTGTCCGTCTACAGCGGCATTCCCATCGGGGGAACCTTGTCCTTGTTCTGCGTGATTGTTGGATTGTTCAAGAGAGGGCTGGGCATCAGCGTCCATGACCGGAGCATCGAGATCTTCATCGTAGTCGTCTTCTATCATATCGGCTTCGTAATCCCTGTCGGACCCGTATTGCATCTCGATATTGTAGCCTTCGTCAGCGAAAGCGTCTTCCGCGTCAGCCATCGTCGGTTCTGCAATATCGTCGATCATGTCCGCATCATGCGCACCCTCCTGGTCATTATTGACCTCGTTAGAAGGTTCTTGAAAGTCGTCCGCTAACATCATGTCCTTGTCTGTAGTTGAAGCCTGGTCTTCCATAATGTCGATGTCGATGTCAAAATCGTCGACGTGCCCCTGATAAGGAGACGCCATTTCCATTTTATCCTCAGCCATGGTAGCTTCCATCGTGAGAAATGCCAGCGAGGAGGCGGCTGTCATGGCACAGAGATCAACCGAAGGTTAGAGACGCGTGTAAATTTCGGCGTGGCGATTGGGGTGCGCCTGACGAGCAGCCCAAGCGCAAAATTGGGGGACTAGCTTTGGCCACCAGCTAAGGTATTCACCAGATCTTTAAGGGCAGGCCGTTAGTACTTCCACTTTGTAAGTGCTCGACCCCGATCCGAGATAAGCCGCAAACCGGTAAAGAGGAGGGAGGTTGATGATGCTCTAGTACGGGGTTGCAAGCGGACGAAGCTTCTTGTGCTGCGGTAAGCGAGGGGGTAGCGCGGGCGCACGGGCCAACGGAGACAAAGAGAACAGCAAGCGACTCCGACCTCCGTGACTTCGACGTCTAGACACGCCTAACGAGAAGAACACTCGTCACCTGGAATCACGGGGACAGCTTGCTGTAGATTTCGCAATCCACTCGTGAACTCTGAACTCACCACTATGGTATGCTTTCATTCGTTTGAAATCCCTCTAAGCCAATCTCTCCCAACTCTCACTTACCTCCCTCAATGTTAGGTCGTCCTCGCAGCGTCGATATGCACCCGCGGGGGCAAGGCAGTCCTCTCGCGTCAATTCAGAGAAATCGCTCGCTCCAGAATCGAAGCCCTGCTCGCATCCTTCCCTAAACTAGCTGACTCTGGCACCCAACACACAACGGTCGAGCAGGATAATGTCCGTTTTGTCTACCAGCCCCTGGACGAGTTATACATCGTCCTGATCACAAACCGCCAATCCAACATTCTACAAGATATCGACAGCCTTCACCTCTTCGCTCAAGTCACCACCAGCATTTGCAAGAGCTTGGACGAAAGAGAGATTGTGCGCAATGCGTTCGAATTGCTCAGTGCCTATGATGAGCTCGTGACGCTAGGATACAGAGAGAACCTGTCGCTTACTCAGATCAAGACATTCCTAGAGATGGAGAGTCACGAGGAGAGAATTCAAGAGATCATTGAGAGGGTACGGCTCATCAGAACTCTTTCGAGACAAAAGTTGCTGATGTTTCTCTCTAGAACAAAGAACTTGAAGCCAGCGAGGAGCGCAAGAGGAAGGCTAAGCAGCTGGAGATGCAACGAAAGGAGGCTGCTCGGAGAGGTGGTCCAATGGCACCCCGGACCCCTTCTTATCCTGTCTACACTCCTCCTTCCCGCCCTGCCGTGCCCGAGACCTACGACACCTACGAGGCAGAGAAGAAGAAGACTTTCGCCAAGTATGTCTTATATCCTTCCCCCTTCCCCCTTATGTGCTATTGTCGCGGACACTTACGGTTCTCGTCGTTAGGCCATTACCTGTCCGGGGCAAGGGCATGCAGCTCGGAAAGAAGTCGAAAACTACAGATATCTACGAGAAGGTCCGTGGTGACTTGGGTCCCGAGGTAGAGGAGTCCACTCCTCTGGTGACCCCACAAGCATCCACCCCCGTTGCCGATACAGTGTCCTCCGCACGTGCGTCGCTCTCAGGGGATCGTGACCCTGTTCATGTAACGATTGCAGAAACTATCTCCGCTACACTTACCCGTGAAGGTGCCCTCAGATCGTTTGAAGTAAAGGGCGATTTGCAGCTTCGAATCACCGATCCGTCGTTCACCAAAGTCAGACTCGACCTCCTCGCAAACCCTACGCATGGTGCACAATTCCGCACTCATCCAAATGTCGACAAGGCTGTTTTCACCAACGACTCTGCTATCCAACTTAAAGATATCACCAAGCGATTCCCAGCCAACAACTCCATTGGTGTTCTACGCTGGCGTGTCGCTAGCTCTGGATCCGACAACGCTGAAATACTGCCTATCACCTTTACCGTTTGGGTCAACAAGGGATCTGACTCAACTACAGTCACGGTCGAATACGAGCTCACTGGCTCTGACAGCCTCCGGGATGTTGTTGTCACCATCCCCTACCAAACAGCCGAGCCCGCAGTGTCCAGCTTCGACGCCGTGTATGAGGTATCGGGCGACAGTCTTGACTGGAACGTTGGCACTGTGGATGAAAGCAACGCATCGGGAAGTTTCGAATTTGAATCAAGTGGCGATGGCGATGAAAATGAGTTCTTCCCAATGAGCGTGCACTTCTCTAAAACCAGTCCTTTTGTTGAAGTCGACGTTACCGACGTCTCGCTCTTGGAGATGGAAGGAGAAAGCACAGCGTTCACTAAGGACGTCAAATGCGTTGCTGAGAAATTTGTTATTGAGTGATTACTTGGATGTATAGAGTATTAATGACGTTCGGATTGCCCTATTTTTCCAGTCTCCAGAGTCGCGACTTTCTTATTGTTTGTTCTCTCTTAAACCAGGATTCCTTTCTTCTCAAGTCTGCAATTCAAGCCTTACTTCTGAATCGTACCACTCATGTCTTGTCAAACCTTCCCGGATGTTCCAAGTCGCCTCCTGCGTGTTAAGGTCGAATAGGGCCGGTATCAAGCGCTGATCGAGGACCAGGCTTGGCGATTGCTGCGTATCTCGACCATGGATGGATGAATTGAAGGCTATTACTCGACACATTCTGGGCCATGAACATGGACGGAAAGATATTGTAGTGATATCTCCGCTTCTTTGATTGGTGTGTGCTGAAAGTTACCAACTAACTTGTCACCTACCTGATGAGCTGGCTAGGGGTTCCGGCAGGCAAAGCAAGTCAGAAGTGGCCCGCAAGCAGTGGAAGGTTTAAAACGGCTCTCCATTTTAGTCGATTGGTCCATCGGCTATCCGTGACTCCGATTCAGGTACTATGCGGTTTTTTTTCTTCGAAACCCGGTACCCGCCCGAGCTTCTTGAGCACCCCTGTGACTTTTACTCCTGTCATAGCAAGGGCTCATCCCATGAACAGTCAGCTATGGTAGCCAAGCAAAAAGAGCCAAGAGGGTTTTTTTTGACCCGATCGAGTTCTGAATGGTCACTATTGAGTCAGGGACCCGCTCAGCAAGGTGTTACATACATCATCCCTCACCGTCACTGCATAAATTATGGTTGACTACCATGGAGATGCTGGCCGCCGTACCCAGGCGCGTTGATGGGAAACTTAAAGGTTACATATGTGGCCAAGCAACAATTGACTAGGCCAGTCAGTAGTGGCAAGACAGAGACCACACGCATGGAGAGCGAATACTCACTGCGATTCAACTCTGGTTTCTCAAGGGGTTTGTATATCCGTCTTCTAAAGGGACTTTTTAACCACAAGAATACCAGCTTTGCTGACTGTATATTGACCAGGGTACGTATGCAATCTCGCATGCGGGGTGGAGACTGAAATGCACCTTAAGGGTTCCTTCATCAACAATCCGGAGATCACATGCTGATAGGTATTGCTACCTCTACCTCATAAGAGCTCAGAAAAGGTCGAGAAACTTTCAGCAACGCTATTCGACTGTTCCACCCATGGTTCAGTCTCTATATTTCGGGTGCGCGCCTCTCCGCATGCCGAGAAAACAGCGATGTTGGTATTCCAGCCTTTGGCGGAAAATGACGACTTGGTCTCGCACATTCTCAGCTGGCCAGGTCTACTATCATGTACAATATACCTCTCCCCAACAAAGGAAGGAAATGGCAGGGTTACATCCACCCCTCGCAGACGGCGATATCATCAAAGCCCACTTTTGAGAGTTACCAGCTACGATCCAACTCAGGATCCAGAAGGGTGTGCCTTTTCTGGCTCAATCCCCATGCCGGTTATGGGTCCGCTACACCCAGACCGCAACTGGGTTTGAACTGCGAAGAGTCATCAAGCCTAAAAAGCCAGATGGAGGGGGCCAGTCCTTGGTCGAGGCTTGTCTCGACGGCAGACAGAAAGGCTTACGCATCCACTTAGACCATCGAACCGTCCGAAAAGAGCGAAAATATCCAGAGGAAAGCAAATTTTCTATCTCCGCAGAATAAACTCAGTGGAATTCTGTCAGGAACCACTCGTCAAGGGCCCCGATCAACGCTGAATCCTCTTGCTCGGCAGTGCCTTCCATTTGCGAAACTCTGACCTAAGGGGGTTCAGGGTCGGCCACATGACATCAATATGAGCCACCATCTACACACTCTCTTTCTACCAAAGAATTTGGATCATGGAACATATAGAAACCGCTCCTATTGATACCCCTATCGCTAAATTTTACCATGCATTTCCCTTCCGCAACACACGCGACAAGAAAATGCAGATTTCCAACTGGGCAGATCAATCAGCTTTGTTTCAGGTTGCTGCACCTGAGGCAAAAGGACACGGCCATGGAGTAAGCTTGCGCTACTATCTCTAGCGTATTAAAGTCTCATCTTTCTCTCTCTCCAGGATAATCCGATCCCACCCTTGCTGAGGCCTAGTAGGGACCTCTCGGGTATCAGGAAGATGGCAATTCCAAGATTAGCTGAAGGCAAAGAAGCGGTGCACTCTGCTCGTTCTCACCGTCGTCATGTAAGCCGAGCGTGTGAGTCTTGTAGACAAAGGAAAACAAAATGCACCGGGGACAAGTCAGGCTGCCGCAACTGCCGGGATGCTGGTATCATTTGTTGCTATACGGACGGCAAAAGGGAAAAGTCCAAGAGGTGCGCCAAGTCCAAGTCTGAGCACTGAATACCGTTGAAGCCGAGTACTTGGTACTGACTGTTGCAAAGACAAATGGCAAGCTTGGAAACCAAGATCAACGCTTACGAAGACATTTTGCAAAGGCTAAGCGTTCGCTTTGGCGTTTCTGAAGAGCAGCTGATGGGCTACGCTCTGGCAGTGGTATGCTAGATGACTTCTTTCTGAATCCTACCTAGAGCCATTGCTGAGTCCCTTCCAGGAAGACCCGTCGGACTATGCCTCATCACATGGCGACGCTTCGCCTCCTCACCCCGAGACCCGAAGGCAGTCGTCGGTTTCCGAAGTCGCTACGCCTTTGTTTTCCGGATTCAGCAACAACCTAGATCATATAGAGGAGGACTTCAATCGGGATGAGATTTCACAAGCGACTGGGTTTGTTGGTCAGAGCTCCGAGATATCTTGGCTACAGACTCTGGCCAAGGAACTGGATCATGAATGTGATCCCAGTCACTTCAGTGGGAAGGAGCCATCGCCTGCTGTAGCAACCCACCGACATCGTTGGATATCCTTTCCGAACTACCACCTAGACGATATGGAGATTCCTATGGTCGAACATGTGGATCTGTATGCTTATCCCTCCAAGGATGTCGCAACGAAGCTTTACAAGATATATCTTGATTGGGTACATCCCTCGTTTCCGATCATCGGTACCGCCGCTTTTGGAGCACAATTCCAAGCTTTCTTCACAACCGCCTCTCTGCGACCCGGAAATCGGTGGCTGGCAATACTGAACCTGATCTTCGCCATTGCAGCCAAATACGCTTATCTCTCTGAGACTGAATGGCAAACGGACAAGGAGGCTCATCTTGTGTATTTCCTCAAGGCCAAAGCTTTGGGCCTAGATAATCAGCTGATGACTTTCCCCGACCTACAGCAGCTGCAGGTCGAAGGTCTGACTTCTCTGTACATGCTGACTCTAGGCCACGTCAACCGGTATGTATTCATAACATACTCGCCTGACTTGTTGGCATTGACTGACAATGCCTGGCAGTGCTTGGACCTTTTGTGGCAGTGCTATTCGTGGAGCTCTTGGCCTTGGGCTACACCTACGCAATGTTGGAGACAGCACCTCTGATGCTTCAAGGGAGATCAGGTACCGTGTGTGGTGGACTCTCTATACGCTTGATCTTCGTCTCAGTATAATGTCCGGGCGGCCTTCTTTCATCAACGATTGCCTTTGCACATCGCCTCTACCCGTTCCATTCGATGAGCAGGACTTTGGGAAAGATGAGGTGATTCGTCACCTTAGACGTTCGATTTACGGTAGCCCCCTTCCGCCAACGGAAACGACATCTGCAGCCCAGCCCGAGACAAGTGCAAAGAGTACGGGAATCGAAAAGCGAGACACGAACGAGGATAACTACTCACCCTGCGGGTCCTCGTACTTTCTTCATCTAGTTCAGTTAACCATGATCGCAAAAGAGTCGCTAGCTAAGCTCTACAATCCGAGCGCACTTCAATCCCCTTGGCAGAGCACCGAGCTCGTTGTACGCAGTCTCATGCTCAACCTTGATGCGTGGCTTATAAACCTCCCCAAGGAGTACGATTTCACTGTGACCCAGTCTTCGCATGTGTCTCAGGCAACCTCAAATCAGAGGCTTAGTCTGGCTTTACTATTCTACAGCACAAGGATGGGCATCACACGACCGTGTCTTCGTCGCGTGAATCTACCCAACCAGGAGGACAAAAAAATGCAAGAATTTGGCCAGAAGGTAGCAGAGGAATGCGTAGAATCAGCTTGCCACATGCTCAGGTTATTTCCTGAAGACATCAAAGCTGCAACGCTATATACAGCGTCGCCTTGGTGGTGCTTGTTGCATTTCCTAATGCAAGCCACAGCGGTGCTCGCCCTTGAACTTGCTTTTCAAGCTCAACATGTACCGGATAAGGCGCCGATGCTTTCAAAAGCGCTCGATAAAGCGTATGATTGGCTTTCTCTGATGTCAAGAACGCAGAAAGCCCCAGAAAGAGCCCGCAGACTCTGTGATCGGCTCCTGCTTCACCTCAAATCAAAGGAAGGCATCAAAGCCTCTGAGTCTCCCTCCGTTCAGCCCACCAGCCTCGAGTCACCAGCGGATACTCCTATCTCATTCCCTATCAAGACAACGGAAAGCGTGTCGGATCCAAGTGGGCCCACTGGAATGAAACTAGACTGTCAGCCATCAGCAGCGCTATTGACCGATGGATTGACGTACGCGCCTTCACACTTACTAGAATCAACAGGAGACCTTCCGATGCAGAGCGAAAACACCCTGGGGATTCCGAGCAACTACGAAGACCTCTTTCCATATGACACAAGCACTGGTCAGCTTACGGGCTCTCTTTTCCCGGCGGACTATGGACTGGATGTGGAGCCGAGTGAGTTCTATCAATTTTGATATCTCGTCACGGGTTCAGTACCGGTGTACAGCATCATCACAATGACAAACGTCTCAGGCAGCTATGCCTAAGAACGCCTACATATATCTCTGCTCTTCCTAGTCTGCAGGATTTCTGTGCTTCTGAAAGTTCATGTGCTTATCGGGCCGCGTCGACATCCATGCCAGGTTCTCAGAACAAGAGACTGTCCCTCAACCCAATGCTTATCCTTATTCATTTGTTCCTCGGCATTATAATACGAGGTAGAGTCTGCACATCTGTCTGCGGTCTAACTCATTTGCTATGTGAGGTTATGTGAGTTGATTGTTGACTATTATTCAGACCAGCTTAGGTAGTTCTATGTGAGACTGTTACCATGCAAGGAAGATTCTCAATTCTGACCAACAGCATTGCCCGATCAGGACTACATCCTTAATCTTCTCAATCAAACTTAGTTACGCTACAACGCATAACGCTGGTAGTCTGGATATGCGAGTAATAGCTGAGGTCCCCTTTCATAGTTCAATACCTGATGAGGTGATCTCCGTGTCTGTATCTGAGCCTAAATCTGCCCTCTGTAACATGGTGGAAGATAGATGGCGCTTTGTACTAGAGCCACACCTGATCGTACACATACCTTAGATTGAAAGGCAATTACACAATGTCGAGGCTGTTGTTATTCCATACCACATTTGATGCTCTCTCTCTAATATGCACCGCATAACTCATTTTTGTGGTGGATTAGTCATCCGGATACATGACTCCATCGAACAATAACAGCGCCTTGTTCATTTTCTTAACAATCATCACGTTTCGCCTCCTATCAAGTACTATTCTGTGGCTACATTCCAGCATGAGCTTAAGCTATTGATATCAACCTGACTTGCTTGCTGACTTAAATTGCTGCTGCGTCATATAACATGCAGTGCTATTAAATCCAAATCGATGCCGCGCCGCCTACTTCAATAGGTCATACAACCATCTGCGTCTAGCCCGTACCAGGTGCAAAGTATTGTTTCGATGATCTGCGATAGTTGAAACAGCTGTTTCGTGGAAAGCGACGTACGACTTGGCTCATCTGCAGCTAGAGACTCTTCATATAGCTCATGAACATGGATTTTAATCATCCCTCCATCCCCGCAACTGAGGCTGCCCTCGATACTCTGTCACTGCAGGATTCCATATACCCCGATCAGCCACCAAATGGGTCTTCGAACAGCTCGACGAAGAACAAAGAGTTGCCGCCCGTCAATGGGTGTTTATCGGTCTTCAAAGCCATCCTTGAATCTGGAGACATAATCATTGAGTACTCGGATCCAGAGATAGTGGCTACCTCTCCAGCCAAATCTGTCCTGCATAGCTGGCGAGTGTCCAGCAATGATCTCATGCGCAATAGCCCCTATTTCAGAGCTCTGTTGGATCCGCACAAGTTTTTGGAGGGCAAGAACTTCATGAGTCAAAAGATTCAAGCCCAACAATTGACGTCAGAGTCGCCGGCTGAGGGCGTCTCTCTTGGTGACAAGCAAGTTTCGAATTCGCATGAGCTGCCAATCGTCCGACTTCCAAACAACCATTTCTCCTCGCGCCTTGGGATTGATGCCGTTGAGCTCTTTCTCGAAGTCCTATCTTTTGACTCCTTTAAAGAGGAGCACCAGAGCGCCTTCAGCGCCAGACTCAAAGTGCAGCCTATATCTCTTGTCGCAAGATTAGTGGAGCTCGCCGATGCTTTCAACTCGCCACAGGCCATCAAGACCGCTCTGAAACAGTCAGGCTATGCCTTTGGCAAGGGCAAATTCCCTCTCACGAAGTTCGATTCATCCTTGTTGAAGCTCGCCGAGGATCGGATACGACAGACGATATTCGTGGCCCGGTGCCTCGATGAACACGCTATTTTCCAGGTGTATACCCATACACTCGTCGTTCTCGGATCAAAGTACTGGACGAACGGGGTCGAAGCCCATGAAACTCCCACTTTTCCCTGGCGATACTTCACCGGTGGGATAGAAGGTAGGCCATTGATCTCTCATTAACACCTTCCATAGTGACCGATATACTAAAAAATGACATGTAGAGGAGCTCTATTTCCGCCGCCAATGTGTCCTCAACACGATCACAGATCTGCAAGCCCATTTCCTCCGTGTCTACGGAGCCCTCGAAGGACAAGACGAAGCAACAGCAGTAGCGACCTCCACATCAGCCTCCTCATCATCCACAACATCCACCAGCACCAACTCACAACCTCCACCGCGACCCCCATTCTCTCTCCCAGCAACCTCCACAACCCTCCACCCCCGCCACTTCCAATGCCGCTACGGCTTCGCCAATTCCAGCGCCTGCGACGCCTTCCACCTCGGCCAAATGACACGCTTCTTCGCCCTCCGCACCAAAACCATCTTCCTAGGCTCCACCCTCATCGACGACCCAGACTTCCTTCTCGTGCTAGACGATGAAAACGATGGTTCCGAAACGGACCAAGCCAACAGCCCTAACCAGCACCACAACCCCCCATCACCTCAAACACAGCAACACCAACAACAACAACAACAACAACCAACAAACATAATCGCCCTCCTCGCCTCCCTCAAACAATGCCCAGACTACCAAATCGACGCAAATCACACAGGCTGCGGCATCCGCCGCCGCTTCCTGCCGCCGCTAGACTGCATCGAGCGATTCGTCGGCGACGGCCGCGGCCTGTTGGGCGTGGACTTGTTGTCTTCACGCTGGGACGCGGCCCAGTGGCCGTTGGCGGCGGGGTCGTGGGCGAACCGGGCGCGTCCGCGCGCTTTGGTGCTGGATGTGCATCTGTCTCGCATTAATGCTATCCCTGTGATGGCGCGACCGGGGTTTGGTGGTGGTGGGAGAGCGGAACGAGCGGCCAGGGTGGGCAGCTCGCAGGAGGAGAATGCGAGGTTGTTGTTTACGGCGCGGAGGAGGAATTGGGAGGCTTAGTTTTCTTCTTCCTTTCTTTCTTCTTCTTCTTTTGGGTGGTTCTTAGTTGATATTCTGGGGGTTGAGGGGAGGGTGCGATCGGTGTTGTTTGGATTTGTTTTGCGAGGGTTGGGAGTCGGGTTGGGTGGGGATGTACTAGAGGGCTAGAAGTTGTGAGCTCAGGTTTCTGAACGAGTGGGGAGCCAGAGTTTGTGTGCGTGGGATGCTGATTGTCCGATATTCTGGATGTGGTGGGAATCTTGGGATGACTTAGTGTTTGGATCTTGATTGGCCTGTAGTACATACCATATACAAGCAGATAAAATATCGCAAGGATGTATATAGATTAGAAGCTAGGGAAGAAGTTAGATAGACCATGGCCTAGAGCGCAGACGGAACATCGGTATGGTTGGCGTATCGATACTTGTTCTTGAGATTTTTCCCTTTGTTTAAGTCGCGAAGTATACCAACGGGTCACGGCGTCTTCTCTCCCAACCGGGCATGCGAATAGTGCTGAGTGGCCCAGTCAGCATCAGTCGTCAGGCTCACTGATTAGCTGATCAGGAAAGAATCGAAAGAAAGAAACCTTGAAGAGTCCTACGCATCCGTATTCGCGACAACCCATCGGAAAATGATAGTACATATTGTTCGTCTATTGTAACATGTATTTGATTTCTGATTGATGATTATGCTTCTTGTAGTGCCACAGGGTAGAATGCAAAAGAAAGACCGGAAACAGCATTTTCAAGGCGCTCAACTCCATATCCTTAGGTGCAATAGTGACGGTAACAAAGGTGGTGGTAGTAAGATATATATAAGTACGAGAAGTGAAAGGAGAGATAGATTATTTGGTAGAATGTTGTGGAGAAGGATGCGAAAGCATGGAAAAAACGAACGGAAGTGGTGGAAACAGATTGCGGGGAAGGTACGCCCTCAAGGCAATACCACCAAAGGAACGTGCAATATTTGGTAGCTCTTATCCGTGTCTGCCCTCAGGTGTAGAGTTCCGCGTTCCTGGATGGAGGTCTCGCGAAGTTGCAGTGCTTTGCCAGTGATCTGGAACAGTTTAGAGGCTAGTGGGTTGAGAGAGTCCAAGGGAAGCGGTGGTTCGGGCATGGGGATGCCGTTCTGCTGCTGCTCTTCCTCGTCTTCGTCGGCTTCGTCCGACCCTTGACCACTGACCGCGCTGAGTCGGCGGGAGATAGGCGACACCAAAGCAAAATGTGGTACAGCTTCGTCATCGTCTGATGAGTAGGGGCTCAACTGCTGCTGTTCTTCGCCGTGACCGGGAACGCCCGCACCAAAGAGGTCGTTTCTTTGAGAGACCAAGTGCCACGGCTCTCCACACACGAAGCCAGCCACAAAGTCCTGATTGGCGCGAGCAGCAGCCACACAGCTTTGACGGTAATCATTGGTGAAAGAATTGGCTGTTGCGGATGGTAGACACAAGACTAGTCCACGAGCCATAAGTGGTGGAGGCGGGAAGTCTTCCGGAATGGTCGCGGGGCTCAGAGACCGGAATTCAAAACCACGTCGCTCATACTGGGGAGACTCCAAAGGAAGCTCGGTTGAGTCTTCGGTGTGTTGAGTGATGGTCTGAGTCAAGGAGATGGTGGAAGCTTTGCGAGGAGGAAGGTCGAGGCCGCTAGTGTTGTCAACGGCATACTCACAGAGGTGCTGCGAGGTCACATTCCCGTCTTGATCACCGAAGGTATGGTTGTTGGTGGTATGTTCTGCTGTGATCTCGGTTCGAATGGTCTGCGCTGCATCTGCTACTGCTTCGCGAGCGGCAGCCTTCAGGGTGGGAATCAGAATGTCGGCTTCCTGGTTGTACACAGCCACTCCGGAGGCCCACGCCGTCGAAAGACCCGCCCACGAGGCTGGTTTGATTATTCCTTTCGTATATTTCTTGCGGATCATATCCACAGTCTCGTTCCGCACCTCTCTCGTCTCTGACTTCTGTCCTCCGACAATGTCCACCGTGGAATTCAGGATTCGACCGCCCTCCCAGATCAGGAAGCCATGTCTTCTTGCCAGGGCGACCAATTGGCGAACTGTCTCCTCCGACCAATCGTCAATGATATCTGCATAGACCTGGAGAATCGCGATATGCGGGCCCACTAGAGAGGCTAGGTGCAAGAGGGTGTCGGTGTTGGTGACAGTATGCGACGGCGAAACGCAGACAGGAAGTCCGTAAGGCAGATATGACTTAGACTTGACCAAAGTCTCCAAGTACGCGATGATCCGATTTCCGGGGTATGAAGAGGAATTTAACGCCGAGTCCATGATTGCTGGTGGAAACAGTTCGGAATGGAGAGATGCAGAGAGAGAGGAGGTGTTATGGTCGTGTGGTACCGTACGGGAAGGGGAAGTGACGGTTTGATAAGATAAATAAACGACAGCACAACAACAGCGAGACAGATAGATCGATTGGCAGTAGACAAACAGCCGGTCAGCCCGTCAATTCGGGACAGTGCAGACAACAAGCTAGTCGAGTCGCACAAGAGGGCGGAGACGGAAGAGAGGAGGGGGATGAGAGGGGAGAGAAGACGGGGAGGAGGAGAGGAGGAGGAGGAGGAGGAGGAGGAGGAGGAGGAGAATTAAGTTGGCGGTGCCTGTGTTTTTGCCTTGAACTTTCTGGCTTAGGGAGCTGGGCTGGGCCAACTTCCGTAGTCGTCGTAGCTTCGTCGCTCCCGTTGAGCTACGGAAGAAGAGCTTCGGGGCTAAGATGACTCCAACCCACTCGAGTCCCTTGACTGGTCGACTTGGTCGAGACAAAATGATTGACAATCGAGTCCGATCCCCACTTGGCCTGCCAATGACCGGACTAGTCACTCGACCTGATCAGTCGACAGGGGTTGGAGGACTTTTTTTTGAGGGGGGGGTGTTTAAACCTGGTCTGATCGGATAGAGGCTCAGATCTCAGACCGTTAGTTCATTGTGGATGACAACAAGGAAGAGAGAGCATGGGCAAAAGTACGACAACCAGTCAATTGATTGAAAAGGGCGGAAGGGAGGAATTAGGATCAAATTAAACACTGGACCATGCAGGAAGCCTCAAGCCCTCTCACCTGCAGCCGTGGATCTACTGCATGTAGTCTATGTATGAATGAATGGATGAATGGATGAATGAATGAATGGGAATGGATTGGGAGGAGTAAGTGGAGGGACTGAGAGTGAAGGAGGGGGGGGGGAGTGTGAAAAGACTGGAATGAGGGGATAAGTTACCGAATACCTTTTCCAATCCTTTTTCCCCGTCTGTCCGGTACCGGCTGGTTGGAGAGAGGCTTAGTTTGGACAATTATGAAGATCCTATAGACCCCCAGAGCGAGTGATTTAGCTCTGTATCACTTACAATAGGATATTGACTAGGTTTTGGGGATGCCATTTTGACTTCTCATTTCCGCTTAGTAAATCAAACCACCAACTTAAACCATGTTGAACTGAACGATACGGCAGCTGTACGAACTAAACTCATGTACATACTAGGAGTCGATACGGTAAAGTGCCGTGGAGCCCTGCATTGCCCCATTACCGAACAGGGGCCCAACCCGCTTTGTCGGAACGAGCCATCCGACTGGGTGGAAATATTGTTAAGTCCAGTCGGTACAATTTGCCCATATGGAGTCCCATATTCATCTTGCTTGTTTGGTCATTCCCCCCTCCTGAGTCCTTCCGCCCCTCACCACTCATTTTCTTTCATTTGCTCCACTAACATCTCCAAATCCCATCATTCCTCCCGTCGCTAAGAGCTTCCTTGGTTGAGATTGGAGGCTACTTGTCAAGTACCGTAGGACAATATTAGGCGTTCGAGACTTGGCATTTACTGAAGATATCTTACCCAACCTTGACAACCGGTCATCTGCGAGCAATTCTCTCTAGCCTCATCTTGGCGGTCGATCCTACATCCTACGACTCGGGGGCCAGAGAGCCTCGTTCAGTCTGTCCGTCAATCGAGCAACCATTGACAGCATAAGATCCATCTGTCCCGGATCCGAGGTTTCCCATATCATACTCTTCTGCCTATCGGCGCGCCCATCGATCTGGTAGAGCTCAGTGCCCTCAGTGCCCTCAGTGCCCCAGTGCCCCATGACCCGTCATCTGCCGGGATTTATTATGAGGAGTCCTAGTTTCCTCGATCTGTCTGAGCGCTCCCTTTCCCATTCAGACGCATTGACAATTTCCAAGGCCACGGTGCAGATTCCAAGACGGAAGTTCGGAATATGCATAGCCTTATAGATCATAGGCATGAAAGTGACCAGGATGCGCTCGCTCCATAGTCCGTCGGCATCCTCGAGCGCCCCAACATTATCGATAAGTTAGTGTCTTAGGCTAACTAATGATTCTGACGCCTAGCTCGTACGGATTCTTCGTCGGTAATCGAAAGGGGACGCTTACGGATACACTGGCCGACACTGGTCAAGCGAACTGGGGCGAGGAAAGATATTTGTCGATCAGCCCATCGTCGGGATTGTTTAGACGGATGCGCCCCGATCCTCCGTATCAACCCTTCCTCCCGGCGTAAGGTTCAGTATACTTAGCCTTTTGGCTGTTTGCCTTCACACTGCATGAAGAAATGAATAGTCTTCCACGGAATAATATTCCATATCCCCCGCGAGTTATGTTCTGATGCTTTCGTGGTCAGTTGTAGGTCTCTGTCGCTCATAGACATAGGTACTGTATTTCTGTGCTCGAACCTAGCCGATAAGCTATTGGGACCAGTCTAACGGTCCCCAACTTAACACCATTAGCTCCTGCTGATTGACATTGACAGCCTTCCCTTGAGTTTTGACTTAGCTTCCGATCCTATTCCGACCATGGTAGATCATTGCTAGGATATTTGAATGATGGGATCATTAGGAGGTTATCATTGAACAATGATCTTTAGCTTTCCCAAGTACGCACAGTCAGTAGACGCCGTGACGGCCCGGACGACTGATGATGCCTCAATGATTGCCTCAGGCAGTGGACAGGCCGCTCAGGGGCTGCACCCGATAAGGATTAGTGCCACCCAGCATTATTGTTCCCGACTTTGATTCTGGTCGACCGGCGAGAGCGCTGGGATCTCCTCCTCACTCCCTGAAAAAGAAATCGAGTCAATCTCCTTCTTTCCAAATCCCGTCTTTGCACTCTCCGTTGCGATACGGTTCCGGTGTCGTACACCTCTGTTGATTGCGTGGTCGTCGCCGCGCTTGCCAGTGGACTCACTTCAACGATTTTTTCCCCCGGAGCCTCGGACCCGTCGCCCTGGTCGATATTTCGACGCTCACGCCACTCACTTCTCCATCCTTTTATATCAGTTTCCACCGCAACCCCTTCCTACTCGTCCAACGGCGTTCCTCGCATTTGCAGTGCTTGCCGTCACCGTCACTCGCATACTTGCAGCAAATTGTCTCAAAGTATCCTAGACTCCGCACCCACCATGCCTGGAAAAGTACTCCCTGTGTTCACCCCGGCCGAGATCGAACTCCATAACAACGCCAAGTCATGCTACGTGACGTTGGGATCCAAGGTCTACGATGTCACCGAATTCGCGGACGGCCATCCCGGAGGTGAAGAACTCGTCCTTGAGTATGCTGGCAAAGACATAACCGAAGTCCTGCGCGACGAGTCATCCCACGTACACTCCGACTCGGCCTATGAGATCCTGGAAGAGTGCCATATCGGTTTTCTGGCTTCTGAATTCAATGGCAAAGCTCGGACAGTCGATGCATCACAAACCCAACAAGTGGCAAATGGGTCTGGCCCTGTCTATGCCTCGACCGGCATGTCCAGCGAAGAAGACCTGTCTGTCGATACCGACTACACCAGAGACTTCCAGACGCACAAGTTCCTCGACCTCAATAAGCCTCTTCTGAAACAGCTCTGGTTCAGTGGCTTCAGCAAAGAATTCTACCTTGAGCAGATTCATCGCCCGCGGCACTACAGAGGAGGGGAGTCTGCGCCCTTGTTCGGGAACTTCCTGGAGCCCTTCAGCAAGACGGCCTGGTATGTCGTCCCCATAATGTGGCTCCCGCCTGTTGCCTACGGCACTTTTGTCGGGTTCTCAGGGCTTGGAAATGCGTCTGCTGCTGCTGGCTACTGGCTCGGTGGGCTTTTCCTCTGGACCCTAATTGAGTACTTGATGCATCGTTTTCTATTCCACATCGATCGGTATGTCATTCCTGGTGGTACACGCTTATCATTTGCCCAGTGCTGATTTGTGTAGTTATCTTCCCGATAATCGCGTCGGCCTGACTCTTCATTTCTTGCTTCACGGCATTCATCACTACTTGCCTATGGACAAATACCGCCTGGTTATGCCTCCGGCCCTCTTCATTGTACTGGCAACGCCATTCTGGAAGCTTGCTCACGCTGTCTTCTTTTACAATTGGTATGCTGCCTTGACAGTGTACTGTGGCGGTGTCTTCGGTTACATCTGCTACGATATGACCCACTACTTTCTCCACCACCGCAAGTGAGTAGACGGCTACCCTTGGTATCTTGGATCGTTTCGCTGACCTGCCACTTTCTAGTCTTCCCATGTACTACAAGCAGCTCAAGAAGTATCACCTCCAGCATCACTTCGCAGACTTTGACAATGGCTTCGGTGTCACCAGTCGCTTCTGGGATCAGGTGTTCGGTACGGAGCTCGAGACTCCCGCGCCTAAGGACGTGAAGACTCAGTGAACATGCCGTTGTGGTTTGCTTCCAGGCTGGCCCTCTCCCACTGGGCTTGGAAGTGAGTCCATCGCACCTTCTCTGGATTTTGTGACGTACGAAATAATGCCGTGGTTGCGTATGCTATCCCCTAATGTTGTTGTGCTCAGGAGTGGGGTCCTTTTTCCCCATCGGTTTTTGCTTTGTGTACAGGCTTGCCATGGACCAGAGCATTGGAACCGTCTTTGTGAGGCGAATGACCATGGCTCGCAGGTCGAAAAGGCTGTGAACCAGAATTATTACTTAGATTTTCTACGATTGTACATGATAACCTAATACATAATTATCTACGTTCAACTTGCGGCAATTCTAATCTGATTCAAATCCAACAATTAGGAGTCGTTCTTTGTTTGACCCTTTAGTGTTATGCCCTTTTACCCGTCTGAACCATGGTTCGCTGGAAAAAATGTCAATAGGGAGCGGCAAACGCCAAGTCTCACGTGATATGCCGACATAGGCCAGCAGATCACTGTCCGTGGTGTCTTCGCCTCCTCAACCTTATCATCACCACAATTACTCCACAACTTCTTCCTTGCTACCTTTGTGAACTAATTACCGCTGGGTGGCTCCTAATTGAATCAAGTTTCGCCATACTGGAGCAGATCTTATCTGCAAGGATTTGTGAATACAAATAGAAGGGTTCGCTCAAGCCAAGGCCGATACACCCGTCGCGCTCTAACGAAACTCGAAAGTGACCTCAATCCTCTCTCCGCACGGTCTTTCATTCTTCACAAAACGTTGTTCTATCAAATCACACCCAGGGAACTACGTTTACAGAAGTCCAACTATAATTCGAAAACAAAATGTCAGGTCTTGACGTTGAGGCTCTCCTTGAGTCTACAGCTGCCCCGACGCCGCAGGAACCCCCACGGTCTCAGGACCGCGATGGCCACTCGACCAAGGCCGACAGCAGTGAGCGTCGCGACCGCGACCGCTCGCGGGAAAACAAGGATCGCAAGCGGCGAGACCGCAGCCGTGGCGACCGACGTCATTCACGCGACGCAGATGGAGACGAAGAAATGAAGAGCCCGAAAAGCGAACATGGCAGTGCTAACGGAAGCCATAGAAGCAGAAAGAGGAGCAGGAGCCGCGACAGTGACCGCCGTCGCTCCCGTCGTGACCGTGACCGTCATGGTGATGACTATCGCTCTTCCGGTGGCGATTTCTATCGCGGTGGTGGTCGGGCTCGCACCCGGTCCCGGTCCCCCTATGATGACCGGTACTACCGTCCCTCGGGCCGCTCCCGCCGTGATGAGCGGGACGAGGATAGACGGCCGTCACGCCGCGAGCGAGAGGGCGGTCGCAGACGCAGCCCCAGCCCGAGAAGCCGTGAGCGTTCGCCGGAACTGAACGAAGATGAGCGTGATAGACGCACCATCTTCGTGCAGCAGCTTGCCGCTCGTCTGAGGACGAAAGAACTTATCGCCTTTTTCGAGAAGGTTGGTCCTGTTAAGGAGGCCCAGATCGTTAAGGATCGTGTCAGTGGGCGGTCCAAAGGGTAAGCCATGTTTCCGGCGTTCTGTGTGGATCACGCGACACGTGCTAATTTGAACTGTTTGACAGTGTCGGTTATGTCGAGTTCAAGAACGAAGACTCCGTTGCGCCTGCTATCCAGCTTACAGGACAGAAACTTCTAGGAATTCCGATCATCGCACAGTTGACTGAAGCGGAAAAGAACCGTCAGGCCCGCAATCCTGAAGCCAGCAGTGGCAACAACCACGCCGCCCCCTTTCACAGGTTGTACGTGGGTAACATTCATTTCAGCATCACTGAAAGTGACCTCCAGAATGTCTTTGAGCCGTTCGGTGAACTCGAATTTGTTCAGTTGCAGAAGGACGAGACTGGTAGGAGCCGAGGTTATGGTTTCGTGCAGTTAGTATTATCCTCATCAATCTCGAGGTACGGTTTGCTAACATTCCGCGTTCAGGTTCCGTGACCCCAATCAGGCTCGCGAAGCCCTCGAGAAGATGAATGGCTTTGATCTTGCTGGTCGAGCCATCCGCGTTGGCCTTGGCAACGATAAGTTCACCCCTGATTCGAACGCACAACGCACGCAGGGCCAAGGTGGAAACCAACATAACTTCCAGGGCTCGCTGTTCTCGGGTCACGGTGGACGTGGTGTTCAAGCTGGCGGTACCAACAACTTCGACCGCGCTGGAGGCCGGGACTCCGAAAAGGGCGCCGGTGCGAGTGCTCTGGATGACACTGACGTTGCTGGTGTGAACTTCAACAACTACAGTAGGGACGCATTGATGAGGAAGCTTGCAAGAACAGATGAACCTTCTGAGCCAGCTGCCGATGATCAGCAGAAAGTGCTCCGGCCCAAGACTGAAGCCAAGCCGCTACCTGTTAATGTCAACATGGCCAGTCGATGCGTTATGCTACGCAATATGTTTGATCCCAATGAGTAAGTGCTATATATCATTCGCTTCTCGGCCAGCCTGCTGATAATCTCATAGGGAAGAGGGTGATGCCTGGGTGAAAGAGCTGGAGGATGACGTCCGCGCTGAGTGCGAAGAAAAATATGGTCATGTCGTTCACATTTCACTAGATCCCAACTCTCAAGGCGACATTTACCTGAAATTCGACCGAGTTCAGGGCGGCGAGAATGCCATCAAGGGTCTTAACGGACGTTTCTTCGGTGGCAGACAGATCACAGTTCAGCCCGTCGTCGATGCTGTCTACAGCAGTTTGTTCTCCCGAACCAAGGCCATCTAAAAGTTCTCGCTCCGACGTCTCCTACGTATATCTACCACCGAGCAGATATGCGGGTAGGTACTTTGATCTAATAATTACACCAGGTGCAACTTGTGACGGCAGGTCCACACTCTAAAACCTTGAACTGTCGAGCTTCGCTTCGGCATGGTGTTTGGCTTGGAATGACACTGCCCCTGGTAGGTGCCAGTCTCTAAACATCTTGCTTCTTACAGTGATTTGTCAAGCCTAAAGGCTTGATTTGGAAATGATTCTGTCTCTAGGGATTTGTATATTGCGTTAGCGCCCAACAATGTAACTCTCTTAACCCCTTACCCAAGTTCACCCTGTAGCTTCTATCCATGTTAAAATTGTAAGCTATGGGCAAGGGTCAGTACTATTCGAGAGTCGTGATCCATCTCGATGCCTCCCAACCTTCACTCATCCATCCGAATTCACTCAAGATCAGGTCTAGCCAGACAAAGTATGAGAAAGTACACAGTAGTTCGCCGTAACCATGGTTGTCACGTGATGATGGACGTATGCTTAACCGCAAGGGGAACGAATGTTTCGAACCTTGAAGTTCGGCTGAGGCAGGAGAGTCTGGAAGGGACTCTGTCACTCTATACGCAAATCTACTACCGATTCTAGAGGTATACCGATCCCATCGCCGCAGATGCGATACATGTATGAATGCCTTTCGAGTCGGGATTGATTCGATAACTCCGGGCATGTTTTTCTTCAGATTCCGACCATTATCATCTCCATAATTGCAAGTTTCAATCCCGGGCGCCCAGCCGTTAATCCGCCCGCCCACTCACACTCCCCGTCATCTTTCCCCCGCGAATGCCGATCGCCCACCCTTCTCTTCTTCGCTTCAACTTTTTTACTCTTTATCCTCTTATACGTTTGCAGCATTCGTCGTCTTTTCTGGTTGCCAATGCTCCGTCATTCATGATTGTGTATTCGGCCAAGCGAGTCTCTGTCCGAGCCCGGACTTTGGCCGACAGTTGTCGTAGGTTGCGCTGTTTGACCCCCATCTTTTCCTTATCTCCGATGGCTCTTCGCAGCCTCCACCAAGTTGCTGGCGCCTCAATGCCTTCTACAATGTCTGCACACACTGACTCGCTTCCACCTCAGTAGTTCTCTCGGGACTCTCTCGCCGTCATTTTGCGAGCCCCTACGTGTCCCCAACCGGGCCTAAGCGGCCCGAATTTCACGATTACTTTGTCACTCACCTGCCGTCGTCATCTCTACATCCCGATCCTCGAGGGCCGCTGACCCCTTTCCATAAACTGCCTCGCGCCGCGTCGGTGCCTCATACTGGCGATTCCACTCACTCGCCCACCACTATCCAGCCTCTTGTCGATCGAGATACCACTGTCGTTCGCATCCCGCTCCGCAACGCAAAGCACCACTTTGGTGCCCACACCTCCCGATGCCAGCGTCCGTCTAACGAGGACACATATCAAGCCGGAGTCATTGACATTCCCGCCTTTGCAAAGCGACCACCCGCATCCCTGACTATTAAAAGGTTAGCCGAGGGTAGTTCCGATTCTGCGCCCCGTGAAAACCGTGGCGCCGACAATGCGAGCGGAGATCCCCAAGTATTTTACTTTGGGATTTTCGACGGTCATGGCGGAGCGGAATGTAGCAACTTTCTGAAGGACACTCTGCACGAGGCTATTCAAGATACTGCGGCCGCGTTTGAGCTTCAGTCTAGTCTGCGGCGTGGGCCTCAAGGCCAGATCCCTAGAGGCGCAGATCCGTCTTCTGGCGAGTTGCCTATCTTCCAAGGAGGCAACTGCGAGCGCGCCACTAGGCTGGAGAAGATTCTCTTGCAAAACTGGCGAACCCTCGTTGGGGGCTACTTCAAGCGATTTGCTCCCGCTCACTTTGCGCATACGCGGAGGGAGAGTTCTTCGGGTGTAACCATCGAGGAGATCCTGGAGTACGCCTTTCTTCGTACCGACCTGGAGTTCGTCTCGGCGCAAGCAGCCAAGCAGGATGACGATCCCACGCGGGTCAGCCAACCTGTGTATCAAGACGACATATTGTATGGACCCGAACATGATCCGGTGTTGAGCATTGGTGGTGCCAATCGCTTCAAAGGGGGAAGTACAGCGAGTGTGGCTCTCATCTCCACACCCACGCCAGCTCCTTTCTGGCATCCAGGAGCTCCGTCTAGTCTTCTCGTTTCACACGTCGGAGACACGCGCATTCTACTATGCTCAACCGAAACTGGCCAGGCCATCCCCGTAACGTCCAACCACCATCCCTCATCGCCAATAGAAGCGAGCCGGCTCCGTCGCTATGCTACTACATTTATTACGGATTCCTTCGGTGAGGAGCGCATGAGCGGACTAGCTAATACTCGCGCCTTTGGAGATATGCAGTCCAAACGCATTGGCGTCTCGGCTGAACCAGAGATCCGTCGGGTCGAAATGGGACCGGCCGAGTATTCCTTCTTGGTGCTGATGTCGGACGGCATCAGCGGCACGCTACCGGACCAGGAGGTAGTAGACATTATCAAGGAAGCTAAGACGCCCGATCAGGGCGCTCGTGACGTTGTCAGCTTTGCAACTGAAGTGACGCGCGACGGGGACAATGCAACCTGCCTGGTTGTCCGCTTAGGCGGCTGGGAACGACGACTGGAAGGAGGCCTGGGCAGTATGGGCACGAAGGAGGCGCGCGACTGGCGGCGACAAGAAGCGACCGATCCTCGGCGGTCCCGACGATAATTATGGCAGTGCCAGGCTTTGATAGAGCGAAAGAAGATGGTCTTGTTTGTATATAGTCTTTTTTATCTGTTCCAATCCGTACGCTGCTAGGGTCCAGTTGAAGCAATTGGTCCGAAGGACGGATTTTGTTATGCTGCATCTTGTACATACACACGCAGACCTTCATTATACTATGTGTTTCCTTTTTTTTTCTTTTTTTATGAGCCTCGTCCATGCAAACTGTGTATCATACAGACCGCAAGGGAAAGAAATATTCCCCGAGACAGAATCCAGTCGCGCCTGGAGCGGAAAGGAATGTTTGTGGCCGCAAGCAGCATCAGTCGCCAGAGCAGTGCAGAAAATATAAGTATGACTTGACCTATTACTTATCATGAACAGCCGTTAGGCACATAAGCTCCAGGGAGCCTTCATATAAACTAAACTTCCAGCAGCTGTCCGGGGGGGTACCTTGAAAGCCAGCTGAAGTTGACCGACCGACGGCTTATCAGCGCAGCTTATCGACCGCGCCCGGAAGGCCAATTAATCAGTGCGGCGGCGACCCGACCTCATCGACCCTCTCCTGAACGAACAACTTTCCCCTCGACCCTCCACCCTTCTCATCCACCCTGTCATTATTTTGCTGCTTCGCATTTTAGGGTGCTGTTGCTCCTGAAGCTTGCTTTACCTTCGTCACTCTCTGACCAGTATCATTTCCCGCCCAACGCAAAATCACAAGGCGCGTTTTTACGACAAACAGGCCCGGTACGTGTGTGCTTCAGAGCTTTAACTCAGGAGATCAATATATGCACGAGCTTGCGGATCCATCCCCCTCGCCCTATTGTTTCAGACTTTATGATTTTCTCTCCGGAGCAATCGCCCGATAAACCTGCTAACATCTTCTCTATTTCCTTGCAGTCGCTGTTTCGGTTTCTTGTTCTATTCCCCTCCGGTCCTCCTACGGCACATTGATTGCGGTGCATCGTGGAATCTCCCGGGTCAAGCTTCTTTCGGTCTCACTCCTCCGTCCGTCGGCTAGCTTCGTCTCCTCGATCTCCTCTACAGAAACAGCCTCAGATTCAAGATGAGCCCTCGCACCAGAAGCCAGAAGGCCTCCGCTGAGCTGGAGGCCACGGATCCATCGCCCGCCGTCAATGGAACCCTTCAGTCTTCGTCGAAAAACGGCCCGGAAGCTGCCGCTAACGGAGACGTGCGAGAGAATGTCTTTCTCTTTGCGCCAAACTTGATCGGTGAGAACTTCCGTCTCCTCCGTGAAAGCGAATGGTCAGTATTCTGAGCTAACACATTTGGCGGGAACTAGGTTATGCGCGCGTGGTGTTGACAATGGCCTCGCTTTACTACATGCCTCTGCATCCGCGGACATGTTCCCTTCTCTACAGTGTTTCGTGTCTGCTGGACGCCCTGGATGGATACGCCGCCCGATACTTCAACCAGTCGACTACCTTCGGTGCCGTGTTGGACATGGTGACGGATCGGTGTACAACAGCGTGTCTCCTGGTGTTTCTCAGCTCGGCCTGGCCCCGGTGGTCGATTGTCTTCCAGAGTCTGATCGCTTTGGATATGGCTAGTCACTACATGCACATGTACGCGACGCTCAGCATGGGCGGTTCCAGCCAGAGTCATAAGAAGGTCGACTCCAGCCGCAGCTGGATCCTGTACCAGTACTATAACAGTCGGGTGAGTTGACCCGGTGCCATTCATTCCGAAGTAGCAGACTAATAGTGCTGTGTGACGTACAGACGGTTCTGTTCATTTGCTGCGCTCTCAATGAGCTGTTCTTCATCGGCCTCTATCTGCTCTCTTTCTCCTCGCCTACACTCTCCCCTTCCCTGCTGCTACCCAAGGCGGGAGGCCCAGCTGGCGACACGACTATTCCCCCTCCGGAGGGCTATTCCAGCCCTTGGAGTGCCGGTGCTCTCGAGTTGGCTCGTGCGAACAAGATCGACAGCTTCTGGCCCTGGGTTATCACCGGAATCTCCTTCCCGGTTATGGCTCTCAAGCAGTTCATCAACGTCGTGCAACTAGTCAAGGCCAGCAAGTGGCTGGCCGAAGGTGACATGGCTGCCCGGAAGGCCCTGCGGACTGGTAAGAACAACTAAGGGCTGGCCAGGTCGGGCGTCGGTGGTGTTTCCGGATGTTTCTCTTCTTCGAGTCAACCCATTTTAATGCCCTCGGGCTCACTTCTTCTCCGGATGCCTCCGGTCGGCCGGACGGTGGTCTTTACTGGACCGGTCATTTCTTCTCTGCTTTCTTCCGTGCATGGTTCTGGTGCTCTGGTCGGTTGTGTCAACTGGGGCGAATGGCCCGGGTTTCTTTCTGGTAGTTTCCGCATATGTGTTGGGAGGAAATTGTGGCATATGAGTCTGTGGAGGGACAATCTGTCTCTGGACAAAAGGGTGAATGATTCTCAGCGCATTGTTTACCTATTATCTAAACTGTTGCTTTCCTTTCTTGTATTCTTCTCTGTGTTTGTCATTCCTACAGCTTCTTCACCCCCATTCACGTCTTCTTTCGCTATTAATATTACCATCATTATCTTCGTGATGATTTCCTTCCTCATCATTCCAGATTCAGTCTATTTATACCCCGGACGAGAGCAGAGCAGGGTAAAATTACGGCCAGCAGCTCGCAAGCTACTAGCCGGTCTCGGCTAGTGCCGGCAATGACTCCGGTGTCGGCGCGGGGGAGGCTCCCACTTCCCCCCGCCAGATCGTATATTTATCCGCTCCTCTCTCAGTCTCGCTGTCTTTCTGTTCTGACTCAAACTCCCTAATTCTCTTCCCGTCTCTTGTTCATCATGTCTGCGTATAACATCGTCGTTTTCGCTGGTGACCACTGCGGTCCCGAGGTGAGAGATACTGTCCTGGAACCCCGCACTAGAGAGCTCATACACTGACGTATACGTGCTTGACAGGTCACTGCTGAGGCCATCAAGGTGAGTCAACCATCAATTGAGCTACGGAATAGCTTTTCTACTTCCTAATGAGCTCTAGAAGCTACGTGCCTTTCCACCTGATGCTAACCTCTTCCTTCTAGGTCCTCCGCATCATCGAGAAGAAGCGTGACGATATCACCCTCAACCTCCAGGATCATCTGCTGGGCGGAGTATGTATTGCTAGCACCTTGCGATGGTGATGGCCCAGCTGATAATTCATACAATTAGGCATCCATTGACGCCACTGGCTCTCCCCTGACAGACGAGGCCCTGAACGCGGCCAAGAACGCCGATGCCGTGCTCCTGGGAGCCATCGGTGGCCCTGTACGTAACCCCGCTCTTTCTCGAGTCAAGACCGCCTTGCTACCGATGGAGACTAATCCACGCTATACTATAGAAATGGGGTACAGGGGCCGTCCGGCCGGAGCAGGGTCTCCTGAAGCTCCGCAAGGAGATGGGCACGTTCGGCAACCTGCGGCCGTGCAACTTCGCGGCGCCGTCGCTGGTGGACCACTCGCCGCTGAAGGCGGAGGTGTGCCGGGGCGTGGACTTCAACATCATCCGGGAGCTGACGGGCGGGATCTACTTCGGGGAGCGCAAGGAGGACGACGGCAGCGGCTACGCGATGGACACGGAGCCGTACTCGCGCGCCGAGATCGAGCGCATCACCCGCCTGGCCGCCCACCTGGCCCTCCAGCACAACCCGCCGCTGCCCGTTTGGAGCTTGGACAAGGCCAACGTACTGGCCACCAGCCGCCTGTGGCGCAAGACTGTCTCCGAGATCATGGCCAACGAGTTCCCCCAACTCAAGATCGAGCACCAGCTCATCGACTCTGCCGCCATGATCATGGTCAAGAACCCCCGCCAGCTGAACGGCATCATCGTCACCAGCAACCTCTTCGGTGATATCATCAGCGACGAGGCAAGTGTCATCCCCGGCTCCTTGGGTCTCTTGCCTAGTGCTAGTCTCAGCGGTATCCCCGATGGAAAGAGCCGTGTCAACGGTATCTACGAGCCCATCCACGGTATGTTTTTGTTCCCTCTCCCTTAGTATCGGGTCATACATGGTTCTGACGGCTTCCAGGCTCCGCCCCCGACATTGCCGGAAAGGGCATCGTCAACCCCGTCGCAGCCATCCTCTCCGTCGCTATGATGATGCAGTACTCCTTCGGCCGCTTCGACGAGGCCCGCGCCATCGAGGCCGCCGTGCGCAACGTGATCGAGTCTGGTCTCCGCACTGGCGATATCGGCGGTAAGGCTACCACCAGCGAGGTCGGAGATGCCGTGGCCGCCGAGTTGGAGAAGTTGTTGTAAAGACCCAAACATAAAAAAGTGTTTTTGTTCTCAGCTGAGCTTGCTGTGTTTGCTTTGGGGGCAGTGATGCCGAATGAGATATGACCATAATAATACCAGACAGTTATCTTTCGTGTTTGTGTCGTCAATAGAGAGCGGAAGTGTTGTGGAAGTGATATTGCATTGTAGCATTGAATGATGGGAATCTCTCAATTAGACAGAATAGTTAAGGGTATCTACCGACCAACTCCGATGCAATGCGACGCAATCCAACACAACACAACTACTCGATTACCGAATGACCGGCTCGCCCATCCAATCCGGCTCCTCCAGACTGGTCACCACTCCCTTCACGGCGCGCTCGGCTTCAGCAACCGCATGGTCTCGTCCGCCGGCTCCTCCTCCCTCGCCCATCTCATCATGCGTACTTCCCCGTAGGGACCGGCGCGCACTGTGCCGTCGCACGCGCCCATCCGCCGACGCCGACGGGGCATTGCCCAGCCTTTTGCGCTCGTCGTCGCGCGCAAAGACCTGAAACCCACGCACATGCGTATCCTTGCCGTTCTGGTGGTTCTCGATCACGCGCATCTGAATCACCATGGCTTTGAGCACGTTCCCCGCATACGGGTCGTTGTCATCGTCGTCCTCGTCGTCCTCCTCATCTTCATAATCATAAACCCCTGCATCCTCATACAGGCTCTCCTCGTCTGTGCCCTGTCCGTCGTGATCAACCATCATCTCATCTTCTTCGTTCCCCAGATCCCTCCCTTTCCCTTTACTCCGACTTTTGGTCCCCTTCCGCGCCCTCAGAATACTCCTCTTGATACCCGTCCCATCCGTCCCCATCTGTCTCCTCCTCATCCTCCTGCCGGAGATCCCACCAGGACCAGGACCAGGGCCACCACCTCCTCTCCCCTCACCATACTTATGCACTGTATTCCTACCTCCGACTCCTTCCAGCTCCACATCCACCCACCCACAGGGCCCCTCCCCTTCCCACGTCGCAAACTCCACGAGATCATTCCCGCCCATGCCGGCTAGGAAGACCATCTTGGTGGGCGTGTAGCTCTCGTCCATCTCGAAGTCCAGGTACACGCGGATGCGCACCACGGCGACCAGCTTGAAGAAGTGCAGCGTCAGGGTGTGCGGTTGCGGGCCGTCGGATTGCCAGTACTGAGTCGGCGACGGGTGGCGGAGGGCGCTGACGCCGCAGCCGGGTTTGTGGGTCGAGACGGTCCACGAGGCGAGGGAGGAGATCTCGCGGAGGTTGGCTGGAAGCGGGGTGGGGGATTTGTCTTTTGGAGGTTTTGTTAGATTCACTTAGGATGTCTGGCTTGGGTCGTGAGGGTTATTGGGGAAGGGGTATGGGCATTAGGTAAGGAATCAGGGAGCAAACGTAACATCACGACAGACTAAGAGCAGAGCGTGTATAATGCACGTATATATGTATAAACCTCCAAGTAAAGCAGCAGAGTGAAATGAAGGGGCAACGTAAACAAGCTTACCTCTCTCGCCCAACATCTCCTCATCAGCATCAACACCCGCGTCCGCGAGCATATCCTCGTCCTCCTCATCAATGACTCCCTCCTCCTCTTCTTCATCCGCAACCCCCTCCTCATCCCCATTAATGCCAAGTTCCTCGTCTTCTTCAACTCCCGCCTCGCCATCATCATCGGAGAGCGCCAGGTCCGGGCCGGGCTCTAAACCGTGATGCCGATGGCGACGACGGAGGTGGTGAGGGTACTGGTGCTGCTGCATGGAGTCGTCGATATCTTCGTCTTCGTCTTCATCGCCCTCTTCGTCTTCTTCTGCTTCCTCTTCGTCGTCGTCCTCGTCCTGTTCCGCCTGATCGTGCGGCGGATGACGTTGGCGTGGCTCCCCGTGGCCCCGGCCGTGGACCCCTCGCCCGAAGAGCGAGAACAACGCCACTTGCGCCGCGGCGGCCGCCGCCGGGTATTGTCGCTGCTGCTGTTGGGCCTGTTGTGCTTGCTGGTGACTGTGCAGCGGGTGGTCTGGATCTATTGGTCCCGAGGAGGGGTGGAGCGTAGGGATGGGGAAGCCGCGTGATGGCGGGGTCGTGAATTGGGATGAGGGAGATTCATGGTGGTGGCCGAGACGGGTGCGGTGGAGGCTGCGGGCGGGCACCGGCGGTGGGTGTCGTTGTCGCTGTTGTTGTGGTTGTGGTTGTGGTTGTTGATATTGTAGATGCTGGGGCTCGGACGGGGAGGACGTGTCCGGGTTGTGGTTGCGGCGGAGGATATGGTGGTGGCGCGGCATGGTGTGGTTGTTCCTTTTGAGCTGGGTTGGGTCCGTCTGATAGAATGTCAATTATCGCTTAGCCATGACTGCCAATGGCTGGCTTGCGGGTCACTGCTGCTATTGTTTTTGTTGATATATTTGTGGCTCGAGGAAGAAAAGGTGAAGCTGCGATGGAAACCGCGTCGGGGCTATCAATCACGTGTGGCTTATCGGTTTATCGCAAAGCGATAAACAACTCGTTTGTCCTGGCTTGAGGAGTTCAAGGACGAGTGAACTCAAGGCATGTCCCCAGTCCTGGAATACTGTATAATATTAATATTACCTTATCGATAATGTGCATGCCTCAAGATAGTAATGAGCGGATTTGAAACTCCAAGATGCTGTGCCATACTTTCAAGTTGCAATTCTCGACTCAAAAATATATTCTATAAGCTCGCCCAGGCCGTGGCCTGACGAAGTATCTCGCTATTCAACAAATGTAGTATAATACAGAATCAATTACAAATAAAGTGGTCTAGTTTTCAACGTCCACGTAACCAAGCTTCTCACCCATTTTGATCCGCTGTCCCTTTTCAATGGTCCAATTCCATCCTCCCTCGCGTTTGCCCTCTTCCCAACCGGCATCGAACGACTTGCGCGTACCCATGGGCGCCTCAAACACCAGCACGATCGAACTTCCCAGCTGGAACCCTCCCATCTCCTCACCTCTCTGAAGAGGATGGCCTCCCAGGGTGCGGCTAGCGTGACGGTAGGTCGCTTCGACAAATCCCGGGTACTGCTCGCCGCGCGCTGCGGCCTCTGCTGCGGCCTTATCGGCAGCGGTATCCGTGGTCAGGCTGTTGGTCCGCAGTTCCGCATCAAAGTTGACCTTAATCGAGCCGACGTTAGTTGCTCCAACGGGCGTGTAACTGAAGAATCCCCACCGCCAACGGCCTAGCAGGGCGACACGCTCATTAAGAGTGAACAATCCCGGGAGATGGCGCTGGAGATATGGTGACACTGAGAACAATTCTCCTGCGAAGTGACGACGGCTCTCCACCACCCACGGCACAGGAGAATGGAAGCGGTGGTAGTCACCCGGAGCCAGGTAAATAACGACGTAGTACAGCGCGTGATTGGCGGCCGCCTTAGGGGCGTACCATGGAGTTCCATCACCACGCGCCAAATCAGCCTTCACCTCTTCTTCAGCACCAGCCTTGGAAGTGGTAGACGCATCCATCGAGGCCGACCGCTTTCGTGCACCACCCTGTTCGCCAGCAAGGAGAGTCGGTAGAGTGTAGGAGATGCCATTCATTTCGGCAAATTCCTCATCGGCCAGCATCTTCGCTTCGTTCTTTTGGCTCGGCTCGGTCTGGTGGTCGGCGAAAGTCTTGGCGTGGTCCGCATGGGTCGGCGTGGCAGATCCTAAAAGGGCGTCCAAACTGTAAGTGACACCCTTGACCTGCTCTACCTCACCACGCTCGATAAGTCCGAATTGCAGGATCCTTCCATCCGCAGGTGAGATGACAGCATGAGTATCTGGATCCAAAGGCCGAACACCGGGTTTCAGTTGACGGTAGAAGAACGCGGCCAAGTTCGGGTAGGTATGAAGGTCGGGCTCGGCCACCTCGTCGAGGTTGACGCCAAATATCCAGGAGTAGAGTTTAAAGCCGGGAACGCGAAGGTAGTAGGGCAGTTCGATTTCGTTGAAACGACCCCAGAGTCGAGACATAGCCTTAAGTGGCAAGGTGGACATTATCTGGACCTGCCATGGTCCGCTGAGTCGGTGTTTGGGACGGGGAGGGGCGTTCTGGAAGTCATAGGGCTCTCCAGCTGCCTCCCGTTCAGCTCGCTCCCTTTCAACACGCTGTGCCTTGTAGAACTGCAGTAACCCGAGCAGGCCAATGCCTAGACCCACGGGGATGGGGTACCATTCGACCTTGGTGTTGCGGAGTGCAAAACGGAGACGGGAGCCGAATGTGCTGCGACGAGACGGGTTTTCTTTCTGATTATAATCCTGGGACTGTTTCCAAGTTTTGGAAAAGTGACGAGCACCGGCCGGACGACGACCAGTGGCCTTCAACGACACTTCCATCAATCCAGCCCTCTCCACATGAGGGGAGACCAACACCTTCCGGCGAAGCAACGCAGAATAACTGGACAGGCACAGGGCCATAATGCGACTCTACTGGGTGAGAGTCATCCCAGAGGGGGCAATAACCGAGGCGAGACACGTGAGAACGCTTGTCTTGCACAAGTAAGGTGTGAAATGAGAATAAAACGGCGAAGTGCACAAGCAGCAATCTTCATTTCCCCCCCGGAGCGTGATCGGCAAGAAGAGGTTCTCACCGCCTGGCAGAATGGACGGCCTCCGCCGTTTGTTCTGTGTTACCTCTCTCTCGTCTTGTTGACAACCTGCTTCTCTATTTATTGCTGTTATTCGATTCTGTGCCGTGAACATCTGTCCTTCTCTCTACAGATTTCATTCATCCTGTGTACTCTTGAACTGGCTTCAAGGTGCAGGCCGGACCTGTTGCCTGTTTGAAGGAACATCGTTACGTATACTTCCGCGGCGGAAGACAGATTGCCTTATCGGAGCACTCCTAGAGTGGATCTGGTTGGTAGGCTGCTCGACGCGGAATCGTTCTACTAAAGGAAACAGCTCGTGATTATGCGCATGTCTGTGGCTCAACTGATACTCAGTTAGCATCAAAAATCTTCAGGATGGCTTCAACCACAGACACCCCCACCTCATCGTCGGACTCGCCAGAGAGCTTCAACCTGCATGTCTTGTGTCCGTCATTGCCTCCGCCGAACCGGTTCACCATCGAGGATGTGTCTCCATCTACCACTGTTGCAAACCTCAAGGCCCGCCTCGCACAGTCAATCCCAAGCCAGCCGTCTCCGGAAAGTCAGCGATTAATTTATCGCGGAAAACCCCTCCTGAATGATGCGGCTGCGATGAAAGATGTACTGGAACCGCCTAATGTAAGGAGCCTCAATTTCTTACTGTGCTTGCAAATGCTCTGGTGACAGTTGACTAACAGTTAATTCTCAAAGGCTACCGAATATTCGATCCATCTTGTCCTTCCCCCAACATCGGAGTCTGCGGCACCACGCTATTTTAGCTCTTCTGGCCCGCAGTCACCGCAGCCAGATAGTGGAATGAATTCCAGGCCTCCGAATCCGCTTAACACCAACCGGCAACCTGCTCCAGCCCGTGCGGCGCACAATGACTGGGAGGCCACACCCAGAAGTGAGCCAGTGCGCACAGGCACGCACGAAGCCGACGTCGGAGCGACACTGCGACGGAACATTGAGGCCCTGCGCCGAGAGATTGAGATACGAGAGCAAAGCTTAAGTGCCTTCTCCTCCAGCATGAACCCCGTACTTTCAATGTTGCGGCAGCGAGCAGCGTTGACGGACCCCTCGTCCTACCGCCCCGAGCTGTCCCGGACATCCTCATCCGAGACACTGGCAGCCACCGGTCTTCCAACCACAGGGTCCCCCTCCAATCCGCACATATCTGAAGAGGCTTCACTCCGTCTGCAGATCCTGATGCGTCAAGTTGAGTTTGCAGAATGTCAACTCAATCACGGAATTGCACCTCCCATGGACCACATCATCCGAATTCGGACACACCTATTCACCATACTGGATGCGCAGCGCCAGAACCCTCTTGCCGAGCGGGATGGCTCAATCGAAGGGCTGCTGTCCCGCGTCCTCAACATATACACACGCGCCGATCAGCTACGCCTGTCCGAGGCCAGATTCCCACGATCGCAGACCGCATCAACCAGTGCCATCAATACACCCGCATCTGGCCTGACTTCACTGTATCTGTTGTCATCGCCATCCGGATACGAAGGTATCATAACCACTTCCCCGGGAGCCGAAGAACTGCAAGCGACGCTCGACAGCCTTCGCGCACTGCACCTGCCGGACCGCGGTCCCATCCCAGACACTGCCCCCGTGCCCGAGTTCCGGCCCAACGCAAATGCAGTCGTCATGGAGAACGTAGTGCGCCAGGCCGTGCTCAACCAGCGCGGGGTCGGCAACAACGCGAACAACAACGGCCAGCTAGGCTTCGGGCGGATCATTAGACGGCTCTGGCAATTCCTCCGGCTGTACTTCTTCTGCTACATGTTCACCGAACCAGGCACCTGGGCGCGCGTGTTCTTCGTGACCCTGGCCGTGCTCTATGTACTGTCCATGGAAACCGGGGTCGATCAGCAACTGTACCGGACGCTCGTGGCTCCCGTGCAGCAGCACCTCGAAGGCCTGGTGCACTTCACTCCGCATGAGCCAGCGCAGGCCCAGCAAAGCCAGGGTGGCAGCACGGACGGTCAACGCGGTGTCGGAGCTCCAGCGACTGGTAACCCTCGCGCAGGGGTGGCGGGTGAAATGCGATTTCAGTTGCGCAGGGTGGAGCGGTCCGTGGCGTTGTTCATTGCGAGCTTGGTTCCCGGGGTCGGCGAGCGCCAGGTTGCGGTGCGCAACGCCGCGGAAGCAGCGCAGCGCGCGCGGGAGGAGGAGGAGCGCCGTCAACGTGAGGAAGCGCAGCAGCAGCCGCAGCCGCAGCAAGAATAGGAGACCCATGTTGTTGCAGAGGAGCGTGAGAGTGGAGGTCACACTACGATACCCCAGGCAGCCGAGAACTGACTCAAGCGTCAGCCATATTTCCATCGGACCCGCCTTTGATTTTTGCCTTACAGTGACATACATCGATGAATTTGGCCGTGCGTTTGAGCCTTTAGCCTGAGAAATGGATACGTTATTGAGTTGTAGCTTTGATGTGCATTGTAGTCTTTCCCTTTGGATTTATACTCCGCTCAGCCGTAGTATAATCACCGCAAGACTCCCTACCGGATATTCAAACAACCAACCTACCATCATGATATGCAAGCTCACAACTTCATCCCCCGTTCCCCCACCCCCTCAGAAACCACAGTATCCAATCCCGAAACCGGCGGAGCAGACTCAGCCGCCATAGGGCCCGTATCAAACCCTTCCTCGCCATTAAAATGCCTACCATCAGATCACACAAGTCAGCCCAACCCTCCACAATCAAAGAAAAATTCCAGCGAGGGAAAAGGAAAACAAACCACCCCCTCTCAGCCCCCTGACTCAAAAACCCACAATCGCCATTGCGCACACAATCCCACCCCCCCGCAACCCCCTTCCCCCCACGCCAATCCGTCTGTACTGTAATCCCAGCCCGAAGGATCGTCGTACCAGGCGCAAGAACCCACTCTTGCTTATCCTCGCCCCCAGAAACCCCAGCACCACTACTACCCCGACGCAAATCCCTACCTACCGAATCCACACCACATCCAGCCCCATCTTGCCCATTACCACGTTGCTGCCGCCACCGGCGGCGGCGGAAGGTACTCAACCCGGCCGTGAAAACAAAGAAATCCTCTTGGGACGAATCTTCCGGCATGAGGCCCGTCAACGCGCGACCCATGGCGATCAGCGGTGCAGCGTGCGAGCAGATGAGGATGGCCTTGCTGGAGCGGGGCTCGTGGGCGGGCTGGGCGGCCTCGAGGGCGGCGATCTCGGCGTCGACGTCTGCGATGAGGGCGGCTAGGGTTGTGGCGATGCGAGTGTGGAGGTTTGCGATGGTTTCGCCGGTTGGGGAGGGGGTGAGGTGGGGTTTATAGGGTTTATAGGTTTTGTTGGAGGGGGCGGAGGCGTCGTCTGGGTTGTTTGGGAGCGTAAGGTTGAGGGTTGGGAAGTAAGTGGATAGGGTTGGCGGTGTTGCGGGTGGCGGGTGCGTGAAGAAGGTGGTGTGGCCGAACCATTCTCTATTTCATGGGATTGAATTTTG
This sequence comes from Aspergillus homomorphus CBS 101889, assembly GCF_003184865.1. NCBI lineage: Eukaryota > Fungi > Ascomycota > Eurotiomycetes > Eurotiales > Aspergillaceae > Aspergillus > Aspergillus homomorphus. Next base: position 663,244 of record NW_020291888.1, on the reverse strand, counting down.
TTAGTTGCTGTGTGTGCATGTGTAAGTGTATGGGGGAAGCAATTGGGTTCTGGGAGGAGCAGGACGAGCAGGAGCAGAAACAGGAGGCGGGTTTTCTGGTATACAGGAGCTCACCCTAGGCCAGGCTCGACGCGCACGGCGAAGTCCGCGTGGCGTTCGATCTGCTTATCGTTGTTTTTGGATGTGCTGCTATCATCTGAATACGTCCTCTGGTGGAGTTCCTTCAGAGCGTCAACGGAGGGCTGGATCGTCTGGAGACAGCGGTAGAATGGACTGCAGTAGACGCGGAAGGGTTTCGGGTGGAAGTCGTCGCTGGCGAGATGCGCGGCCAGCTCGTGAGACTGGCGCACGCCGTGCGAGGTAAGCGTGGGATCGGCTGGATTGCCAGTCGGTGTTGGGAATTGAGCATGGTAGGTGCCGGTCTTGTAGTCTATTGTCCAATTCAGCCGGTGCTGTATCGAAGGGTGGTTTTGGTTAGTGGAAGATGGTTGTTGAATGAGGAGAGTATGGTAAAACACACGCCATGACGGGTGAGGTAGATGGTGTCGAGAGGCATTGTGGTTTGCAATGGCCTCAATGGTGGAGTATATCGACAAGAGAAAGGAAGAATGTCAGGGGAGTCTTTATTTATCAGAGTCGAGACAAACTGCGGGGAAAATCCCGGGGTGGACCAGAATTGCGGACTGCACGAGCGGTCAGCGAACTCGGTGGAATGGGAATTGGCCTCGGTCCGAGCGCCAGACAGGAATAAAACACTCTGCTACGGGATACAAATCCTAGGTATCTACGAGTGGAAAAAATTGTTGAGATGACCGATGTATTCTTTGGAGTAAGCGAGATCACTCTAAATCAATAAACTATCTGTGGCGTTTCTGCCCGGGTATCGATTCCGCAACTCTCCGCCAAGACCAGCAACAGAGAGCACATCCCTCGCCCAAACACTCCAAATCATAATCCGATCATTTCAAAAACATCTCGTGACGGAATTTTCTAGTAGAAGAAACCGAGGAGCTTGCCAGCAACGTGCTTGCGGCGAGCCTCCTCGTGGTCCATGATACCGGCAGAGGTGGTCAGGACGACGAAACCGAACTGACGGGAGGGGAGGAGCTGGGTGGTCCACTTCTCGAGGTCACGGAGCTGGACGGGGTAGCGGGGGTTGATGACACCGGTCTTGTTGAGGCGACCGTTGAGCTGGATTACGATCTTGCCGGAGCGGTGGTCATCGACCTCCTCGAACTCGCCAATGTAGCCTGGAAAAGAAAAGAGATCAGTAATTTGTGGCGACGATTTAAAGGTTAGACCAAACACAGAAAAAGAAATGAGTTTCGGAAACTTGTAAGATCCTCGCCGGTTTCAATATATCGGGCACTTAAAGGGCGAGCGTTGTATGATATGCGAAACAGACCGCCTAGTTATCAACCCGAATTTCTGTGTACTACTGTCGTACCGGCGATTGGATCATACTCATTCCCGAAGCAAACTCATTTCCTGTCTTGTGTGCCGAGGTCTAATAGAACTAGAACGTACCGTGCTTCTGCATGACGGAGAGGAACTTGATGATGACCTTGGAAGAGGGGCGGATCAGAACCTGACGGCGACCGGACTTCTCGGCGTTGTTGATGGCGTTGAGCGCATCGTTGAGGACGGAAGTCTTGACCATTTTGGCGGTGAGATGGCGAGATTCTCAGATCGAGGGATACGAGAGGAAATGAGGTATCTGAATTCGAAGATCACTCCAACCTAGAATCCCTTCTCGGCACCGTTTCTGATGCCGGGAAAAGGGATTGTGCCGGAGTCCAATAGTCAGCCACCAGTAGTCCTCGAGCGCAAAGAGTGCCCCTGATGCAGTCCATAAAGGGTTCTTCAGCCCGTGCCGTATGAGGAGAAGCGTATCACGCCGGCCTTCCTGGTTGTTTTCATTGCGGTCGGTTGCTACACCTGCAAGTAAGAAAAACACACCGAAGAATCCGAGCGTGATTGCTCTCCCAGACTAGCTGAGAGGCTGCAGAACAGGGAGAGGCAACAGGTTGTACATACCTCGTTGATGTGTCGACGACGTCGGTTGAGATCAAGGGAAGGGGATGGTAGCGGACGCGGCCGAGAAAAGTGAAGAAGTTTTCACGGGGTGTGCGGGTGGGCCTTAGGGTTGTCGATCCGTGCCCTTATCCTTAGCACGTGACAGAGCTTAAGCCTTCAATGGAGGCCTCAGGCATCAGCAGAATCTGGCTCCTGGATCACCATTCTTCGACAAAAAGACAAGGTCGCAAAATCTGCATGTGAAAGCGGCATGATACAAATAGATCATGCACGACAGTTGCGAGTGCGTCATGGCTCATACACGAGTGAAAAGACTAGTTGTTCCAATGTGTCTTTATAGAGAGTGGTTTGATTTTCACGAAGCGAGTATCTCCTATCAAAATCTAGCATATACGCGACCGTGTCGATACATCGGCAGGTTTACGAGGGCCTGGATCATACGAATATAGGGGTGGGTTTATCATTCTATACATTTCTTCTTGATCCGATTCGGAATAGGTGAAGTAAGGGTAGGGTGACATTCGTGACAAGGGGGATGGGGTTACATGACTTCTTGGGGCATACATGATAATGCTAATAGGACCTCTGTCTAATTAAAAAGGGTGCGAGGGGCAAAGGAAATCGACAAGTGGATAGTAGTAATATAGGGGAGAAGAAGACCGAGAACATAAGGCCGATGGATGGTGCCAACATGCATTGCGAGATGTCATGGAAAGGAAAAGTCCGAAAAGCAGTCAACTGCACAGGACGGACATCCTGAACGCTGGGGCAGATTGGGTAAGGGGAGCAAAGGGGAGGGGGAGGGGGAGGGGATTGTGTGCGGAGGGTAGGGGGAGATGTTGGGGAAAGGCGAGTGGGTTGGTACAGGGTGCTCAAGGGATGTGGTTGAGTCGGCGACCGCAGATAGACCAGCCCTGTCCACAGTCTGATCGAACTGAGAGCACGGTGACTTAGGAATGAGCGATCTGGGAACGACTCGGAATCCTTCAAGGTGCAGGTCACCTCAGCGAATGGGGCCAGCGTCGCCACGGCGCTAGGTGCTTCAGGTGCGCCAGCAGTTGGCGGCGTCCTAAAGGGGTGGCATCTTGTCGAGTGAACGATCAAAGACAAACAGGTCAACTGATGATGATCACTTAAGCCATAGCAGCAGCGGTGGACATGTTGATCTGACGCTTGACTTGCTCACGGGTCCAGCGGGCAGTGTCAATGGTGCGAGGACCATATTCACGGTTCTGGCGGGTCTCGCGAACCAGAGCAGTGACCCAGTCGTTGCGGAAGTAGTTGGCGAATTCGCCGTTGGGGAAACCCTCGGCAAGGTCACTAGTAAACGGTCAGATTATAGGAGCCATGAGATGGGCTTGAATGTATGAAGCTTACCCAAGGACACCCATAGCAGCCCTCATCAAGCCTTCACTCCGGTTGATATCTTGGGAAACAGTGTGAAGCAGCTGGAAAATGTGGTCGACAAAGGGGGTAATGTGAGTGACTGATCAAGGGCGTTAGCAAAGGATGTGTCTAGATGTAGTAGATATGCTTACTCTGAGGCTTGCCCTTGTAAGCCAGAAGAATACCACCCCAAGCGTCCATGATACCCTCACGGAGGGAGATGATGTAATCGATCGCGTCAAGAGACACATCGTCGCTGGCGGTAACGGCCGCGGCTTGGTGGAGAACAGTTGCAACGACCTGCAGGTAAGTGTCGAACTGAGTGCCGATAGCCTGAGCGATATCTCCAAATGTCTCGAGGATAGCAGGCTTGAGTTGATTGCCGCAGGTCTAGATAACTAGTCAGTTGAATGCATTCCCGGTAATCAGAAGACTGAAAACTTACCCGCAAGACAGTGAGCAGAGCGTTCATGAAGCCGTCGCAGAAAGGCTGGATCTTCTCATTCAGGGCGCGGGCAATATCGCTGACCAAGCCAATAGCCATGGAGCACAGACCAGGCTCTTCCTGGTTGCTAAGGGCGTTGTACAGGGGCTGAGCGAAAGGCTCCATGTACTTGGCAAAGTCCTCCTCCATTGCGCTAGCGATGGCACCGACAGTGGCGAACACCACATCAGGAACACTCGACTTGGGAGGAACGGTAGAGAGCACGCGAAGCATGAGCTCCATAATGCGGTCGGCCTGGGGCTTGATCTCGGTCTCAAGGCGTTGAACAACGGCCTGTATGGTTAGCATACGACATATTTCAAGTTATGCTTAGAGCGAGCTTACAAGAATGACGCTGACAATGCTAGTCTGCATCTCTTCCAAAGTGATGCGGTCTTCGACACTGACCACCTGCTGCTGCATGCCGATGGTGTGGTCCAAGCGCTGAAGCATAACATCGGATAGGTTTCCAACCAAAGGAAGGCTGTCGATGGCGGCATTGTTAACGAAGGAGTTGAGAACCTCGTAACCGGCGGTGCGAAGCTGGTTGTCGGCATCATGTCTGCATGAAGGTTTAGCAACTGATTGATATAATTAATACGTGGGAACCATACCTCTCGGTAAGTGTGAGAAGCGACTTGACGCTCTCGCCAAAGTGCTTGGAAAGAGGGTTGGTCTGGGTACCGTAATCGCCAGCAAAGCGATCGGCAACGTTCATCAAAGCCCAACAGCAGGAGCTGGCAATCTTGGGGGAGCTGGCAAGACCGTTGAACAGGCACGAGATCAGGGGCTCGAGGTGCACCTCGGGATCAAGAGTCTCGGAGCAGTAGTCACAGACACGGCCCAGAGCGTAAGCGACCGAGTCGCGGACCTGGATGGAGCTGTCTGACATCATGCCGACCAGAACAGGGAGAGCCTGCTTGATCAAGGGCTCCAGAACCTTGGGGTCAGGGCCGTCCATGATGGCACCGAATGCGGCGACAGCAGCATCTCTGTGGCGCCAGTCCTCGTTACGGATGTTGCCCTCAATGAAAGCCAAGACAGGGGGGATGACATCGCCCTGGACGCACTGAGCGTAGAGCTGCAGGGCCTGGTAAGCGGCACGAGCAACGTTGTATTCATCGTCGCCTGCATCTTCATCCTGTCGGCACATAGCCTGCAACAGGACAGGAACGACCTCCTTGCAAGCAACACGGGCGAAGCCAAAGAATGGGCGGACCTCAGGGATACCCTCTGCTTGTGCCTGTAATCGTCGTTAGCTATGCCCATAGCCCTTCCCCATCGTAGGCGTTTCAATATCCAACGTACCGCCGCATTGTCGTCCTCAATAGCGATTTCCTCTTCGCAAACGGTGCACCAGAACTCGATAGCGAGCTTGGCAACATCCTCCTCCTCGTTCTTCATTCCCATGATGCTCAAGCCGAACAGGGCCTTCTCCATGTAGAAACGCATCTTGTCGTAGTAGGCACCCATGACACGGTTAAGACATCCGAAAGCGCCAGCCTGAACTCGGAGATCGTCGGCCTGAGTAGCCTCACAGACCACCTGCATGATGTAGTTCCGCTCACCCTCGTTCTCCATGTTCGAGCGCACAAAGTCAACGGAGTCGCTCAGGGCCTTGATGGCGGCGAAGCGGATGTCCATGTTCGGCTCCTCACGGCGAGCGCCCTGGACGACGGCGGTGAGGATGGCATTGGAGTGGGCGGCCAAGCTCTCGCGAAGCTCGGGGTCCTGGGATTCGCAGATGAAGCCGATGGTGACCAGGGAGGCCTGCTTCAATTGATCGGAGCCGGTCGCGACATTCTGAACCAAGATCTGCATGAGATCGGGCCATTCGTTCCGGGGGAGCTCGATGGCGGCGATGGAGACGATGACCTGGGCGGCGGACTGTCCGGCCCGGCCATCTTTCGAGCCGAGCGTCTTGAGGCCAAGTTCCTTGACTTGGGCCTTGATTTCTGGGGTAATTTGCTGTAGCCATTTAAGTTGGACCTCGCGGAGCTTAGCGAGGTCTTTGAATGTGAAAGCGTTCTTCAACGCAAGACCGGCGGCGGTTCTAATGTGGGACGGGGTGTTCTCATTTGCTAATTCTTGACCCAAGGTGAGAAGATATTGAGCCTATCGAGCCGATAAAAAGCAGACATTAGCAAAGCCGATGGCGGTGGCAGCACGATAGCTGGAATTCGTGGGATGGTAAGAACTTACGAAGTCGACCTCAGCCGCATGGGCGAGCTGCTGTTCGGCATTTGTACGTGCAGCCGCATCTATAATACACCAAGAAGAACAGCCATCAGCAAACCTTGCCACAACCTCGAAGGAATCCCACCGCTCATCGAGATGAGCCCGAATATAGGGAAAGGGAAGAGCAGAATATACCTGGCGAGAGGGTGCTCTCCAAAACCTGAGTGACGTTCATGTTGCCGTATGCGGAAAACAGCACCAGGGATCGCAAGCGAGAGCGAAAATCAAGAAGAGGGAGGGGAAACTAAAGACGAAGAGAGGAAAAAAAAAAAAAAGGAAAAAGATCGGGCCCGGAACAAATCGAGCGACGAGGTAGAAGAATCCCGGGGGTGGAAAGGGATCTCAAAAAGTCCACGAGAAAAGAGTGTTGGAGGTGGACGAGGAGAGGGTTGTTGAATGAATTCTTCGGCAGGACAAGAAGAAAGGTTGTTTTTGTGGATTATGACGAGGCATGCACCACTGGAGAGGTTCTTTCCGGAGGGGGTAACGGACGGGTACGGCGTGAGTAAGGTGACAGGACAGCACCGACGGTTGGAAACACGCTTTCAAACACAGCGCAGGAATATAGATCAAAGAAGAAAAGAGAAGAAAGAGAAGAAGAAAATCCCCAACTATTGTGTTCTGAAAACAGGAGGAGAGGGGAGAAGGGGGAGGAGTGTATGTGGTGGAAGAGGGGGATTGCGGAGAGTCGGGATGAGACTGTGTTGAAGCTGCAGTGATCCGAACTACTTACTCTCTGTGGATGAGGGGAGTTTCCTTTTTTTTTTTCTTTTGGTTAAGGAAGAATAAGAGAACAGGAAGAAAGAGAGAGAAGAAGGAATGGGGATGAGGATGGGTTGAGATGCTCTTGAAGAGGATAAGAGATGGATGGTCGGAAAGGGAAGCGGGAGGTGGAATCGATACTGCCCGTACCAATCGATTTCATCTTCTGCTTCGTTCCAGAGCGAAAAAGATCTTGAAATGGATGAGCACTGCAACCAATTTGGGAGCGCTGATTGGTTGGATACAGATGGCTTAGTCATTACACGTGACCTGAGACAGTCTGAGACCGACAGCCCTTTGAAGGAGAAGGAACAACCAGACGATTGGACCAGAGCCATATGCAGGAGTAAAAGAAGGTCAAAAGGTACCTATGTGATAGATACTTCCAGATATTAAGGTACATGTACATCTAGCTACCTAGCTAGCAGCCCTTCCATTCTCTCTCCTCTGTTAACCGCAGGAGGGGAACTCTTGTCTTTGTCGTCACCACTACTACACACCTGTATCATACACACCCGGAAATACCAATACCAGTTTTTACCTTCAGCTTGTTGCTTGCCAATCCTGCCAGTCTTCACTTCACTTCTTCTCACAGGGCGGGCTCCGAGCTCTCTCTCTTTTACTCCATTCTGCCCCTCCTTCTGCGCCCTGTCCATTTTCCCACCAGCCTTTCCCTTCCCTCAATCTTTTGCCCCCCTCCTCCTTCTCTCTGTTATTTTTTCCCCCCTTCCCTTTGCTTGTTTTGATTTTTCTGCTTTGAAGCACTTACCCACTCCCCACTCCCGTGTCCCCAGCGACCATCACCGAAAATCAACAAAATCTCCATCGCACAAACCAACAGCTGCTCTGCCTGGCTGGAGCCTGGTTGGCATTGTTGTTGTTTTGTTTTGGGGAGATCCACCATAACAGATCATCCCTTCCATGCCGATTCTTTGACTTTCTTTTTCTTCGTTCGCTTACATTGTACTATTGACTCTGCTGGTTGGATTCAGAGTGGGTGGATGTTCGAGAAACTTTTTGAGTTTTTGCATGTTTCGACAGGTCTCTCTTACAATTTGACAGACCAGACTAGACAGCGACAGTTTATGCTAAGGTTTGATGAGTGTCCTCTTTGGTGTAAATGAGAAATTCTAGAATTATACTTTTCCCTTTCCTTTTTCTGTTGTTGGGGAATTTTTTCTGCGGCTTGTAGATTCAGATGTGTCTCGGCCTGAGGGTCAGTGGAATCTGGCACGCTGGAAACCACAGGCTGAACACACGCCCTTCCCTAGCAATTGCTGGTGTTTATGTGGGCCTCTCTCTCCGGCAGAAGTGAGACAGTCCTTGAGACCACTCTCAGGTGTGTCTGATGGGAAGTGTTGAAGTGCTTGAATTCATTCGTCTTCCACATCCTCAATTTCCTCATCCAGGTCCTCCTCTTCTTCATCCTCATCCTCGTCATCGCCCATTTCCGCATCCAAATCTAAGACCTCATATCGTATCCCGTCGCCGTACAGGACACAGATCGCCCGGCGACCGCGGCGGCCATTGACGTCTATCCTCACGGGCCGAGCTTTGCCCTTGGCGCCGATGAAGCTATGTTTGATGATATCTAGGTCCTGGGAGCTTGGCGCAAGTATGTCCAAATCCATCGTAGCGGTCAGCTGTGCGCTTGTCTCGTCAGGTTCCTCACGGTACTCGATGGAGACGGAATTCAAAGTCTCTCCATCGCCATTCGAGGCTGGTGCATCCTGGAAGGGTAGGCTGAGTAGATAGGATGTTCCTTCTATGCTCCGGGATCAGTATATTGCAAAGCCAAGCAAGCCACCACGGGCGGATGACAGGGATAGGCTTACTCTCACTCGACCATAGAACCATCGCTGTGTCATCCTCCACAAACTGGACCTGCCGGATCTCCCCGCCCTTAAGATCGACGACGGCGATGGAGGTGCTTCGCGTAGAGCTCACTCCATTCTCGGACTCCAGGACCACACGGTAAAAGCAGACTGGTTGGTCACAGACCTCGGTTAGCTAATCTCACACATATGGGCAGAGAGGTATCCTACGTAGATGCTTGTTCTTGACTGATCTGGTCGCAACGTAGATTGTACATACGTCTTCGTTCTCCTCCGTAGCCTAGCTCCCGTCAGTAAAAGGCCACGCTCAAGGTTGGTGATCGTACCTCGTAACACATAGTGATATCAATGACATCCCGATCACAGTCCGGGTGGAGGATCAAGGGTGTTCGATGCAGAATACCTCTGCGCTGCGTCAAAGCAATCTGCCCAAACACCTTATCAAATTGCAACCCCAGACGTTTCGTCAAGTCGTTCATCTTTGGGGATTGCACTGCTTCAATTTCGCCGGAACCCTGACTCTGCTGTTCCAGCAATCCTCTGACAGTTTCGTAAAATGAGCGGTCCTGACCTGTGGGAGCCCATTTGTCTGAAGAATCCATTGGGACTGGTGGCCTCGGAACCCCCATCAAAGGTAATTGCCGGATGAAGCTGCGGAGCGCACTTTTTGTGAGAGCGCCTCGAATGTACTTCAGAGTCTGCGGGTATTCGACCATATCTGTCTTCTCCATCAACTCCTCGAGGGTCTGCGACATGGGTTCCGCTGATTGCATGTCAATCTCATGGCGAAGCCACCTAGAGAAAGCGTTGAACTGAGTCAATTCCTCATTGGCGTTAACGAGGATATGATGGGCCAGAAGATGGAGACAGTCGAGCGTCTCCACGATAGCGTTGAGGTCCGACGTCTCCAGCCCCAGCACCTCACTCAGCTTGTGGAACTTGGAAAGACCGACCAATCGACTAAGCAGCACTTGACATCTTTCCAAGGCGGGAAGGAGGCATTCATGGGTCAACCGTCGGACATTCTCGTAGCCAGACGATACGGCCTTCTCCCATCGCTTATGACCCTGTGACCAACCAGTCAATTAACCATTCACTCAGGGAGCGTCCCAGCTCAAAACAGCAACAACACACTCACCCTTTCACCGACAATTTCCACCAGAAACTCCTTCAGAGGCTCAAAACAGTCCCCCGTCACGACAAGATGGTACGCAGCCGTGACAAAATCACAATGACACTTTTCTTGCAGATCCTGATCAATGCTGCGCATGTACCGCGCCGGTAACTCCTGCGCATTCTTCCACTCGAGCTCGATCTGCCTCTGAACCTGAGCAATATACCGCAGCAGATTCTGTAGCTGCGTCGTCTTGTGTGCCAACAGCGAAAGATAGCGCCCGGACCGGGTGATGAAGCGCAGGTCGAGCGTGAGCAGATGCAACGGGCTCGGAGTACCATCCGGGGCTATAGCCAGAAGCGCATGAGTCGAGCTCAGCGGATGAGAGGCATGTCGGACTATCTGATAGGATCCGGAACTCCCAGGCGGAGCTGTCACCTGGAAAGAGCCAATCTCAAAACAGTCGAAGATACGCAGATGCACCGTGCCATCGTCAAACCCGACGAGCAGCACATCAACGGCGTCGCTGGTTTTTTTGGTCGATGAATGAAAGATAGCGTCAATCGACGCTCGAGAGCTGAACACATCGTCACTGCACTCCACGTTAGCCCCGTGAACTAGCCCCTTATGCCCCTGTCCCCCATGCTCATGACACAGGCCGGTAGTATAGCAGGAAGTACTTACTCGCTTCCCGTCGCAGGCAAGGTACTCAGCTTCGGCAAAGAAGACTCAACATCCAACAGCGCCAGCTCTCGCGGCAGATCCGCCTTAAGCAGAGCCGCCGCTCGGGACGGATGGGCATCAGGCGACAGCAGATCCTCGACGGTAACCTGCCCAGCGGCGTCGTGCAGATGCCGCTGCGCGACCTTCGTATCCGTGAAATTCACGCCCCAGCCCACACACGTCACCTTGACCGACTGACCGACGTCGTCCTCAGACTGCTGGTACGCAGGATAATGGTGGACTGTTTTGCCACTGTAGGCGCTGATAATACGGACGGTATTATCCGCACACGCGACTGCGAGTAAATGACCTGAGTGAAGAAGGAAGAAAAAGGAAATGTCAATATCACCCTTCGCGCAAACAAAGCACCGAGCCAGAGATTGTAGTGTGTGGAACATCCAGTCCCAAAGGCCCAGTAATATATTGGGGACAGAGATAGAAAGAGAAGGTCAGAATACATACCTGTGTTCTTCCACTTCAGCCCGCGAATCTCCCCCCCACCTTCATCCTCGTCAAGGTACGGATCGCCCTTGTAAGAGCCGCCAAAGACCTTTTGACCATTGAGTCGGCAGACGCGTAGTTCGTCGTCTTCTGTGACTACGGCAATCAGATCCATCGTCGGGCAGTACGCCAGCGCGCCTGCCTTGCATTTGGCCGGCAGGGACTTCTCCCCGACAGGCGTGAGCTGCGGCTCATAAGGGGATTGATAGCCATCGTTTTCAGCCATTTTGATGAAACTTCCTGACCTTAGTCCATTATAATGGTGAAAAAGTTGGTAACAACACGACGGCTGCGAAACTATCTAGGTGCCTTCCCCTTCTGAGCAACTGTTGTTGGTTGGGGATGGTGGATAACGGGCGCTCTTGGCGGAGCGGAAGAGATACTACTGTCGCCTTGGTGCCTGGCGATCCGCCCGGTACTGATTCCTGAATCCACCAGGACTATTTGCAGTAGTTCGCATAAACAATAATAACAGCAGGTACTAGGCTCACTTTTAAAGCTGGTAGGAGCAACCGGAACAGGAGCAGGGTCTTGTCCGTCTCCCTCATCGATCGCTGTTATTTGTACGCCAGCTACTTCCAATAACCGAAATATGCAGACATCAAGCATTGGATTATATTACTAGAATACTAAATTTATAAAGATAATACTGGGCCCAGAGATCTACATCTCTGCGCTGGCTCCCGATTCGATCATACCTTTGAGGTAACTCAATTCGGTCATCATCTCCCGCATGGCTGCGGACTGTCCCAACAGGGACGCTCTGCTCAATCGGTTGTTGACCGGATCAGACACAGCACGTTTCTCCGCATGCAGCACCTCCAGGTCATCTTTGAGATGATCCGGAAAATCCATTACAGTGGGATCAGGGCTATGTAGCAGACCAAGGCCTTTGACGGACTCAACTTCCCCAAAAAAGGCCGCGTGTCGCTTGGGGTTACTCCCCACGCGCCCTTCTTCATCGTCAATGCACAGATCAGACAAACTAAGATCAGATGGGGACAGTGAAATGGAAAGACGGGGCAGTGGAAGGTCTAGGAGTGGCGAATCGCCTGCAACGGAGGTAGCGGTGGATTTAGAGTTCACCGTGAGGTGGGGAGTGTCGGGGTCGCTCATATCTCCGCATACAGAGGTCTTCAAGTAATCCGCATAAGCTGAGGCGTGAGTATCGGGTAGCGGCGGCACGTCGTGATTGAATGGAGTCGGGCATGTCACGGACTCCGGGGAAAGAAGCTCCGTATCGGTACTCCATTCCGAGAAATGACTTCGTTCGCATACAGAGCTGCCTGCCATAGACTCTGTATCGGTGAAATCGGAAAAGTGACTAACCATAGCCTCCGTGTCGAATGCCTTTTCTCGGACATCGATTTCGCGCAATGCCTCATCCATGACCGAAGATGGCGAATTAGGTAGAGTCGGCAGTCGCTTTTCCCTCGGAGCCGAGGGCCTTGGTGTCATGGCAGAATCATCAGTGGTAGTGAAACCGATGGACGTTGCTAGCAAAGCAGATGATTCCCAGAGTGACCTGTCGACCGCATTGATATGCTTCTCACCACGTGCTTTTGCACGTGGGGTTGATTGCTCAGCGAAGGATTGCTGCTCCATTGAGTTTTGGGCTTGTCTGTCATGATTACTTGACGGCACTGATTGGCGGTCACCGGCGGCCGCCGGGGTCAAGTGATGGCCTGTGTGAGGTGTTTGTTTGTAGGCTTGATCATACCCGCTAGAAGGAGGACGCTCAATGATAATGTTGGGATGAGGGGTCGTATCGAAACGGCCCGCGGGAATGTGTGGGTGCGAGTGCAAGGGTCCCCGGTCTGGACTAGGCCTGGTAAGATCTGCTTCATGATGGTTCGAATCTCCAAGCTCAGGAGACGATACGTTCCACTGTCGAAATGCAGCAAGAAGTCCTCTTGATCTTGGAGGAGATACAGATCGCGCGGTCTTGAAGACGGGGCCCCTGAGACCTTCATTGACCTTGACCTTTGGTGTCGCGCTACTAGGCTGAGAAGCGCTTCTATTGGTAATGATGCCCAGCGGGGAAGTGCTGAATGACCAGGCTGGAGCCGGTTGCTCCAACAAGGGAGGAGAGGTTCGGAGGCGTGGAAGCTTTGGTCTAGGCTTGGGCGGTCGCCGAGGGTTGAGGTACTTGTCTTCAGGGTTCATAGTCTGCTGAACCACGCTTTGCGCACTTGGACTTCTCGAATGAGTCAGAGTCGGAACAGCATCAGGAAGAATGACAGGCACGTTGAGAACATTGACCGGCTGGCCTGGAAGGAATGGACAATGTGTGGTAATTGGTTCTGCTTCGTTATAAGATTCCATATCGTCGTCCAACAGGTACTACACACAGTTAGTGTTGTAGTTCTCGGGGGGAAGAGACAGGGAATTACGAACATAATACCAGTAGGTTCCTCCCATCTTAAGTCCACCCGAACGTGCTGGCATCATATTCGACGGTGAACCATCGCATACGATGTTCACAAAAGTATGACATCCCCTCCACTGTCCAGGACCAACACGTCTGTCTCGCTCCATGGCATAAGGTTTGGAGAAATTGTCCCATGAGCCCAACAGCTTGACTGACTTGACTTGCGGGTTGGTGCAGCTGCGCGCGGCAATCAGCAAGTGCGCGAAGAGTCACAGAACAATGAAAATAACTTACAGAAGGAACGTCATCAAAGTTGTCGAAGCCATGGCTGCGATATTTTGTAAATATAACTCTGAAAATCAAGAAGATCGAAAGACTTGGTGTCGGCTAGGCCAGTAACGATATGCTAAGCAAGTGTCGATTATAAAAAATGCAATGAACGTTATCCCAAGACCAGCTTGGAGCGAATTGAGTGTTTGCGAAAAGAAAAGGCAAAGGAGCGACGGTAGGTAGAAAGCCTAGTCAGGCTATGCCCTGCAATGGAATGTCAGGAGGATTAATCCCACTGGCTTTGCCTTGCGACGCAGACCCTTAGCGTGATATAAGAGTCGAAAAGCTGAGGGCTGCGGCTTAGAGTGACAGCTGTGCCATAACAATAACAACAAGGCGCAAGTGAGACGGCAGATCAGTGATTCAGTAGCCGCGGGGTTGCGGAAGTTAATTTTGGACGCTCCTAGCCGAGAGTTTCGGCAGGAAAGGCCAGACCAATGATGCTGGAGGGATGGCAAGTCGGAAGCGCCGACAGGGCAGACTACCTGGTCGAGGGACAGCAATGAGAGGCGGAGAAGCGTTTCTGAGCGCCTACTGCAGGAGCCGGATGTTTCGAGCAGTTGCTTCTCCCACACAGAGTTCAAACGTCGGTCCAGACGGGTCGGCGAGGGCGAGGAAGCTGAAATGAACCAAGGAGAGAGAGAGAGAGAGAGACAGCAGAACAAATACCGTCGACTTGATCGCGCGTGTGTACACTTGACCCAATGCGGGATCTTAACGTCAAGTCAACAATCACGAAGCGCAGTCAAAGGAAAATCAAGTTTTGGCAGCCGGATTGTCCTGTCGCAAGACAGCGCGCTTATCAAGACGGATCCACCAGGAGAAGATATAACCACGTCACGATAGGGATCGTCCCTGCAAGAAAATACTGTCGCGAGGGAGGAGAGTTCATGATGGCAGCAGCAGCAGCCGGCCGACAGAAAAAGGACGCTCGATGAGATCCGAACATGGCGAACATGGTTCCTGGGCGGTTGCGGCCCACTCGGGAGACCTTTTTCTGCTGGGATGAGGATGCTGATCCTTCCTGGTGAACCAGAGTGGGCTTCAAGGGACTCAGGTCCTGAACGGGTGGACACGACTGGATCTCGGGCGTTTAGCTAGGCTGTAAGCATGCTAGGCGTGCCTGTAATCGGTAGTCAGGACCGCAGTCGCAGCTTGCAAGGGTGGAGACCGATATAAGTCCGAAGAAGGGAAATTGATGGATCAGAAAGAGAGGAAAAGGAAAAAGGGAAAAGGGAAAGCAGCCAGCCACGAAGTTGATAGGAGTGGTTGACTGGAGCAGATTGCTTGGAGACGGCAGGCTGGTATCACGGGTGGAAATTAATCAAATCAAACAAGGCTCAACCAAAAGTAGTTGGTGGCTGGACATAAGCCACTTTAAGGCTGACCCTTCTTTTCCCTCTCCTCGGAACGATTGAACAACATTCAGTCTGTTGAACAACACATCTGAACTCTTGACAGATAGAATTAAGCTTCATCAATATTCCTCTCGTCTAGCCTTTCCCCGAGAAGTCAATTGCAGGAGGGGAGATTTTTAGCGAAGCGAAGCGACCAGAGTGATCACCAAACCCTCTTAGAAATTCGCACCGTACCCAGCACACCTACGAATACGCGCCGATCGACTTCTCCACACCACGTGAGTGGAGGCCCGCAGGCAGGTGGGAAGAGCAGACTGAACTGGATGAGATCTGTCGACTGTCGCTTGCTTCGCCCTTTCATTGTTCATGCACGACTCCTGCATATCTCCGACACCCTCCCCCTCGTCCCCATTGTATGATCTCGTTCCCTGAAGCGGCTGTCCACACTGCAGCCTAGACAGAAAAAAATAGCCTCATCAATTTCTCGTATTCAGTTCCTTCACTACTACCAATAGACTACTTGGCCTTGCAAGCTAGCTAACAATCCTGTGTATGGCACTAGGACGTGGCCGGTGAACCATCTCCATCTATCCATCCATCCCTCACGGACCAGCAGCGCGCCTGGAGACTAGACTAGACTAGACTAGACTAGATTAAAACCAGTCAGGGGTTTCGAACCCCCAGACAAGCCAATCAAGGGATCAAACTCGACAAATCATATTCCGATAATCCCAGTCACTAAGCGTGCTGTTGCTGCATGAGA
Source organism: Aspergillus homomorphus CBS 101889 (assembly GCF_003184865.1). Classification (NCBI taxonomy): domain Eukaryota; kingdom Fungi; phylum Ascomycota; class Eurotiomycetes; order Eurotiales; family Aspergillaceae; genus Aspergillus; species Aspergillus homomorphus. The sequence continues at coordinate 647,342 of NW_020291888.1, read as the reverse complement.
CTGCAGCCACTCAGTCTGTTTACCTCGCGGGTACTGGGCCAACTAGACATCGATCTCCAGGGAGACACACCCCCGGAGCAACAGATAGATTGAGAGGCCTGGGCTGTTCTGGGCTGGCTGTGTGTGTGCGCGCGCGCGCCCAAACCCCCATCATCCGCATTAGCTTGGTGCAAGTTCCTTGACGGTCGGCTTTGGGATTTAATTTCCATCTTCACACCAATCAATAATTGAAATTCGACAGCAAGAGGAGCATTTCAGCTGGACGGGAGTACCCGAGCAAAGCCGTGCAATGACACCGCCAATCATACCTACACAGTACACATCCCTCGGGCATACTACTACCCAGCCTACTAGGTATACGTAGAAATTAGGGACACTAGGGAAGAAATACCACAGCAAAGGGAATCAAGCATACACGGTTTTCAATTAAAATGGTCACCTGAATTGACCAGTCATGGCACCCTGCCAGGATAAGACTCCCAGATCCCGAACAAGGACGGCGGCAACTGGGCGCTTGCTGCAACGCGTTTCATCTAAGGAGCCCATTTTGGACGTGACATGATTGGCACAATGACCTGATTAAGGACCGAGCATATCCCGAAAAGCCGCTACTGAGGAGGCGCCTGCAGCAGAGTAAAGACGTGAAACAAGCAGAGAGACAAGGAGAAAGAAGGCAGCCCGATGTCGCAACAGCGGCGGGAGAAGGCATTGGTTATGAATAGCAACAACCATCCCGAAGCGAAAACAATCGCGATCAATGGTGCCCGTCCCGCTTATCAAACTTCCGATTCACTGCACCAAGCACGCACTTGAGGATGCCGTCCGCAGTCAGCGTTTGCCCCTTGTTGCCGCGCCACGGCACCGTGTCGACCATATCGCGGAGGTTCTTCTGATGTGTCATCTTATCCAGCTCATCGTCTAGATCCTGCAGATACTGTCGCGCCACGGGGTCGTCGCCGATCTGGAAGAACTGGATCCCGACCTGCCAGGGCACGGCCGAGATCTTGTCGAGTCGCTGGGCCACATTGACGATAGCACTCTCTGCGTCATCCGTGAACGCCCCATCGGTGATGGCGATGATGTTCAAGGGCTTGACAAGCTGGGCGGAGTCATCGAACCCATCGCTTGCAGCCACCTTTTTCTCCAGATCACGCATGTACGGAGTCAGAATGTCCATCAAGCGGCGTCCAAATGGCGTGGGACCCGAGGGATACACGCTGTTGAAGATCTCTCGGACATTGTCCGCCAGCGTGATGTTGTTGTACGATCCTGGTCCCCTTCGAACGGTATCCCTGCGGTGGTTGAGGAACCAGATATCGATGCCGTCCTTGTCGTACTGCGTGCAGATCGGAGCGATAGCGGCAATCGCATCTTCAGCCTCCCTCCAGCGATGCCCACGCATGGACGTGCTATCGTCAACGAGAAAAATTGTGTCGAACTCGCGGAGGAACGAATATGGCGAGTCGCCGGATGAGGTGCTCGAAGCTGTTGTGGGCACTGTGGGCATCGGCATCGGCTGCGGCTGCGCGGAATATGGTGGGGGCGACCATACGTTCTGACCGCTTGGTTGAGCAGTGTCTCCTGTGCTTGTGATGCTTCGAACAGGTTCGGACGGCATGCTTCGGGTGAGCGAGCATGAACTGGCGCGCGAACGCCTCTTCTCTCGTGAAGAATGTTGTCCCATACTGGCGTTGTTGAAGCTCTAATCACTCGGTATTGGATGACGATGAGTTGAGTCTCGGCGGGTAAGCTTGTCTCGCAGGTGTTGTAGAAGTGGCATGGGCGGATTTATAGATGGTCAGCTCGACTCTTGCCTTTGTCAAGTGAAGGGTGAGTTCCGGTAAAGAAGTGATCGATTCGTTGAGAAAGACTTAACCCATCGAGAGCGACTTCGACTTCTTATATGAGAGCCCATGAACAAAACAAATGTGGCGACCAAGTACGGAAGGTCAGTTATTCACCCAGTCTTTCCTCTTCATAAAGGTACCAAAGACACATGGAAGGCGCAGCCAAGGCAGACTGCATCCCACCCACAGGCTCTGATTCACTCCAGACCCGACTCATATCTCCCACAAGCCATCCACTCAGAAGAATCAGAATGGCCTCACGCCGTAGTACAAGCGTCTAACTTACAGTTCCAGCCCAGGGATGAAATTCCACGTGTAGACTAAAAACCATCCCCACCGTTTGATGGGAGGTGGATTCAGCCAACCAGTCCTAAGGACCACGGCCTAAGGCTTCCAGGCAGGAATGCTTCGCCCCCTCCTCCCAGTCCCGTGATTCCATCGCCAACCGGGCTGTCGGCATTTGACACTGCCCCAAAGGCAAGGTTTAAGCATCTTTAGTCAATATAGCTGCATCTACTCCGTACTAGTAGCTGGGTTGTGATATCTGCAGTTTGGGCAAGGTTTGTCAAACCTACAGGGCTGCATTGGAAGGTAAAAATGTGAGGGGTAATAGGGGGCTGTAAGGCTGATAAGGTAATGATGCTGATTGCATTGATTTCGTACTGCCCGGAGTTCCGAGTGCTGGGGATTGACGATGGTAGCTAGTGTAGTCAGTGAAGTGCACAGCCTACTCACTAGTCGCGGGTGACAGCGGATACCCGCACCACCGCAGTCGATAGTGGCACTGCCACCTTTTATACCATGGTTATGCAGTGAACTACTGGAATGAACGGACCGAGTTCTTATGGCTCTTGGTCTACAGAAAGTATAATTGAATTGTGTGTGTACATATGTCAGTGAGCCCGCCCGCCACTGGTAATTTATGCACTCATGTCAGACCAGACTAAAAAGTAATTGCCGTTCGTGACTAAATAGTAACATCGAATCGTACCAACCTTCAAGGCTGTGGGTTAACTTTATCTATGGACAAACGGCTTCTTCCTCATGATGCAATGTGGTGTGGACACAAAACAAAGGCATCTTAGGGTATGGTGGCCATCTGCATGAAAGTCTCAATGAGGTGCAGTGACCCTTTCGATTATACGTGCGTCGTCAGTTTGTCCAAGTACATCGAACGTCTCACCACCTTCCAAAATGTCTATCAGGGCCAGAGCTTGGTCAATGCCCATGCGGTTACCAATAAGCGCTAAACAATCCACCACCCATCTGCGTAAAGAATGGTCCTTCGGCTCGGTGGCACCAGCCAAGAATAAAGGCCACAGCAGAATCATCCCGCGAATGAAGCCATGTTCGAGGGCCACTGTATTGAATGTAGTGGCCTCGCCAGTGACGAGGTCAGCGCTAAAGTGATAAGGCACACTGGCGCATATATCGAGAGCGAGCTTTTTGGCCTGATCGCGGACCTGCGCGTGATGGCTAATAAGATCAGGTGAGAGAGTCATGCAAAGGTTCAGTCGATATGTATAGGTGAGGATATATTCGCTGATCATGATTCGAGCACAGCGGTATTGGTTCCACGCATGGGAAAGCCATAAATCTTGGTATACGTGATATCGGTTGTTGTACGACGTGAGACCCCAGTTGGATTGGGTAGGCCAAGGACTCTCGATAGTGGTGTAGAGAAATCGGGACGGCAGAGCCGCGAGCCATGTCATCAACTCGCCTTCGATGCTATACACCGTGGTCAGGATGTCTTGATTATCGGTGATGACTTTATCACGAATGTCCGCCCGAAGATTGGCCAGTCGGCCAGTTATACTGATCAGACGGTCGCTGTAAGCCTCGGTCTGCGGCCGCAGAAATTGGGCGACCCTCGTGCAGTCAAGGACTGATTGAGGCACTCGAGCCTCTCGTTGTAAGCAGCTAATTATCTTGACGAGCCTGTCAGCAAGATTGCGGATGAGAATAACACCAAACAAAGCGGGCAGAACATACTATCTGATATCGTAACTGCAAGAACAGCTTGAGTCCTTCCGCTTTCCGAAGTTGTTCCACGCCTCTCAGCTCCAAAAGTGCAGCGGCCCCGGCGATATGATTCGTCCAGTTATCGAGATTTTGCGGAGCTCTACTGGAGACAACCTGGTATACGATCAGACACGGTAGAAGCTTGGAGGGGCATCCTCGAGCCAACTCACCTCAAAAATCGCCAATAACAGGACTGCGGCCAGAGTCGAGTTATCCCTAGCCTCTTTCTCATCGGTGACAGCAGAAGTAAGAAGTTGCAATGCATGCCCGTACTCCTTCTCAGACGCGATCCGTAGCGGAACGGATCGCCTGGCACGGGAGAGCATAGCCATCCCAGTGGACGCCATGCTAGCCATCATAGCCTGCTGGCTGGGCGAGGTCCGCATGTCTAGGATGAACTCCGTCGCGGAATCCGATCTCATCCATACGCTTCCAATCCAAGCATTCTGACGCAAGAAAAAGCAGATGGCTTCGTTTCTACTTGGTTGGTACGAGGGTTGTAGGTCGAGAGAGCGTCGGGTGATGAGCTCCCGTTGTAGCTGTGCATTTTCATTGAAGTCCACTATGTCACTGGCCCCCGATGCGGCGCTGGGGCTGTTGGTAGTGCTATTACTCCTAGTGCGCCCAGCAGGGGTTCCAGACCGACCAGTCGGGCCGGACTTGCTGGCTGGTTTAGCCCTGCGCGCTGTGGCCCCGGTCCGTGCCTTCCGAACGACCTGTTGGCTCTCGTCTCGGAACATCAAGGACAGTTCATCTCGGTATCCGGGGCAGACCCGGTTGCCCTTGGCGCACTGAGAGCAGGTGGGCCGCGCCTGGTCACACCGGATCTTGCGAGAGCGGCATTCCCCGCAGCCTTTGCTTGGCTTGCCACAAAAGACCATGTTAAAGCAGGCGCAGCGTGCAGAAGTGGCTGGTCGGTCGTACTATGTCGGGGATCATAAGCGATAGACCCAGTCAGATAAGGAGAGCCGAGCCCAAGATAGTAAGCAGTGCGAGGACAGGCGGGTTCACTGTGCCTTCTAGGGGGACAAGTCTTGCCTGGGCTTCAAGATATAGAACGCACTAGCAGTAGAGCAGTCACAAGATGGCATAACACATCATCGAAATCTGAAGAGCCTCCACCTTTGGTTCTCATTGATGATGAATGGGGCACGGCCGTGGGAGATAGAGAGGAGTATTAGTCGCCGCGGGTGCCTTAGGCGTGACGGTTCGGACCCACGTGCGCCCTTGCTAACTTGATCGGGTATGCCTTGCGAGCAGCAGTGGCACAAGCTTGTCACAAGAAAGACACCACTTCCACGAATATTAGCTGCTATATATCTCTCTGATTCCTTGCGTGTCTGCCTAGCAGTGCCTCGCATCTATGTACTGAGTTTTGTATCTGGACCATATCATATTGTTCTGAGGCTGTGCATTTTGGTCTGATATAGATCGCTCCCATAATGGCTACAGTCAACTGGGCGCTAGATAATCAAGCTTCCATGCTAGTCACTTAGTTTAGGAAAGCTTACTCATACAGCCAAGGGCTAGAGAACTCGAAGTGCTATGGCTATGGCATGAACAGACACAACGCCAGTCCTCTAGTTTCATTGAAAGCGTACTGATCGGATATGCTTCTATCTACCGTTAACGGAATGGAATAATGGCTAGAATCGTGCAAAGAACGAGAGAAAGCCCGAAAAAAGCACCGAGCCGATGCACTAGAGCGACCATATTTGTACATTGCTACCAACCATTGATAAGATTCGTTGTGCCTTGACTATTATCTCAGCAAACTGATGTCGTGAATGATAATCGCGTCCATATCTCATCGACATCCTTGCACAGCAGTAATTAATGACACCCTGGGGCCATAAAAGAAGCCTAGTATGGATTCGAACCGTCACAGAATCAAAGGGGCATGAAAGTGGCCAGGAGTGTTGTTTCGAGATCCTTGCTTCGGCAGCAAAGGATAAGGTTGAGAATACACGGGGGGATAAGTAAAATGTAGACCGAGCAGTTGACTGCCACTTTTCTGTCTGGGGACAAACTCGGGTGCGTCAGGGCGAAGAGTGGAGTGTGGTGTCGCTCGTCCCTTGTTCTCGCCGCTTGCTTTTCTGTGAACCTGTTTCTGATTCCAAAGGCCCTCAACGGGTCCTGGGAACTGTGGTGTCAGAATTCCGAGCTGAAGAGGAGTTCCAGTCGGATAAGTGCATTGCGAATAGCTCTGCATCGGCGATGGAGGTGCGTTAGGGGCTGACGCGTAGTTTAGTGGCAAGACATGGCGCGGAGCGAGGCCGGGTGGCTCATAGATCTATGCGATGATTTGTCTTAATCATCTACGGAATCCAAGTAGACAATTAGAATAGCTGATGGATGAGCTTACTGGATGTTGTCCTGGAAAGCGGTATTGCTCCATTTGCAGTCTGTGCACATTGTCCATCTCCATCTGTGAATTGTATGTCTGCATCGGCAGTGGTCTCATGGCATTTGGTGGCATCAGACGTGGGATTGGCGGGCTGACAGGTCCATAAGGAAAGAAACTAGTCCCAGCACCTGACGGACAGTACGCAGGCGCAATAGGCATGACCTGCGGAGGGCCACCGTGATACACGGGGAACAGTTCCGGCCTACCCCTATGGTCAGTTCGGCGAGAGAACGATATCACTGCAGGGTCCATCTTTAAGAAGATATAATCAGTGATACTGTTTTGACCCTCCTTCACTTCTCAAGCGAAGGACCGAACCAGATGAATCGAGGAAAATCCCTTACCTGGCTGGGCGAAAGCTCTAGGGGCACATAATTCATGATTCGAAGTATCAGATCGATGAAAATAGACGAACGCAGGAAAGATTTGTGAAATGAGAAGATCACCAAGAATAACACGGCAAGTAAAGACGCCCAGAGGCTGGAGTACGCGAGCGACTACCAGAGCTTCAGGTGTTCTGAGGAAGGAAGGAACTTTCATCGAGGCGGGCTGACAGTGTAACGAAGAAGTCTACAGCCTGGTGAGAGAGAAAAACACACAATCCTTCACAAGTCAAACCTTTCCCTCAGGAATCATGTCTGTGCGAAGACCCTCTCTTGGAGTTGGCTGTCTGGGCCCGACTGGGCGTTCTTATCACTACATCTTTACATTACAGTGAAGAAGCAAATGTAGTACTCAGACAGTCCATGTTAAGACTATTTACATTTTCTTTAATTTTCCAATTTTTTTTTGGTTTTTTTTTTACTTTTTAAAATTTTTTTTTTTTTTTTCTCTTCGGCTTCAAGCAAGCAGAAGGAGAAGGAGGCTAGCCGAGGAAACCCTCAAGCTGCTCCAACAACACGCTGAGGGCTTCCTCAGCCGCCTCCTTCTCCTTCTGCTTGCTATCCGCCGAAGCGATAGCCTCCCCCCAGGCCCTCTCTGCAGCTCCGAGGAGCTGTGATCGCCGGGCCAGGGCGATCACCATCTAATAGTCATTCAGTCAGTCATTCAACTCTCACTGAAACCTTGGCTTGGATTGAACTTACCCTCGCGCACGTATCTCGCTGAGCTGCAGTGACCACTCTCTCCTTGTGTTTCTCAACAAAGTCTCTGACAACCCAGTCATACGTTCCATCAACTGCGTTGATGTGTTGAGTTTCCGTTTGAACTGCGACATGCTTCACGCGTATCGGAATCCGTGAAGGTGTAGAGACTCCCAAAGGAGAGCTTTCAGAAGTAGTGGGCACTTGGCTCGTGAGATAGGGGCTTCCACTGGAAGTTGTAATCACATGTCCTCGTCGAGTTCGAGATCCAGGGATCGATGATGTATGAGTACTGGCAGACGTACTGGTGGATGCCAGAGTCGGTCTCAAGTCGATCATGTTAGACGCGTTGGGCCCAGGGAGAGGCTTACAGCCAGGAGGAAGCTGCTCAGGAGGAATCTGAATTGGTTCGGAGATTGGTCCAGTGCGAGCCTTAGTATTGCGCAAAGAAGGTCTATTCCACGCAAGCCCTGCTGGTTTCATGACGCCGCCTAAGCTCTTGCTACTGACAGCTTTTCTGATCGGTTGGACAGTCACTGGAATCTTATGTGTAGTAGCTCTGTTCCTAGGGATTGGAGTCTCTCGCCCAGTACCAGCGCGGGTTTTGAAGATGTTTCGAATGCTAAAAGACTTTTTCTCATTGCGTGAGACTGGAGTCCGTACCCCTTCGCCGGCCGTGATTTTTGGAAGCGGAATTGTTCTAGGAACGACTTCAGCGAATGATTCCTCTCTTTGGATTCGTTTCGAAGACTTTGGCTTGGAGGAGCCCCCTTCCTGGATCGAGAACTCATACAACGGTTCCAATGACGACGATCGAACAGGGTGAGAGTGAAGAGCTGTGTAACGATCAACAACGGTGTGAGGTCCAATCGACGAGTAGCCGAAGTGAGAATGCTCAGGCCTATGGGTGTCATGCTTACGTTTATGGCTAGACATCGCGTCCTTTTGTCCTCTCTTTGGGGCTGAAGAAGAGGTCCGTAGCAGTTCATCTTTCTCCTGCGTTCTGGAAGGAGGATTTTCGGTCTCCAATTCCTGCGAGTAGTTCTGAATAGCCCCAGTAAAGCTTAACACGCTGGGATGGGTTGAAGCAGCCGATATCTCTGGATAGATATCAGCCTCCTCGTACGAAACTTGGGATCCGTTGATTGGGCTGGGATCCCCCCGAAGATTCCAGATCACGTCGCCCATGCTATTTTCAACATAATCACCAATGCCATCTTGACGCCTAAGAGATGATAGTGGCTGGTCAAGGTCATTCTGGTCCTCATAATCGGATTGCAGAGTAAAGGGATATCGAGCAGACTGTGATACTGTACCTCCCATTACCTCGTCTGCGGATGATGAGATTCTCAATTTAGTGCCATGAATGCGTTGTGCAGTTCTCTCAGCTACCGGTGTACGATACTCGCCAGTATAGATTGTGCGAGCCGGCTTTGGGGTCTCTTCCTCACTGGTATCCCAATCGTTATCAAGCACGGACTTGGAGAGACCATGTCCCTTTCTGTCATCAGGCTTGGGAGTAACTGTGGTACCACCAAATGCCTCTTCGGATGGCTGGCTACTGGGAACAGATGGGCTCATAACACCAGAGACGTCTCCAGTATAGAGCTCTCTGGATGTGGCGCCATGGGCACGAGCAGGCGAGGATGCACTGCGCCGCTGAACAGGCAAAGGGATTGCACTACGGTATGCACTAGAAGTCTGTGTTCGTCTCTCCAGTGGGGACGGTTCTGTCGGTGTTTTGATGTGGTGACTCGCTTTCGGAATCCGTGAAGGCTTGAAGCTTTCGGTGGACACCGACGCAGAGCGGGAAGCTGGATTGTAGCGGGTCTGAGGCAAAAAGTAATTTGGGTCATGTTCTATGCCCGTCAGTCTGGTTGCCATGCAAGAAATGGGTTATAGCTTCCCCACTCACCGTAATCAGTATTGTCGTGTGAATGTTTCTGTGTGCTCTCCATGGAGTAGCCCTTCATAAATGAGGCATTTCCGGATGCTTCTGTGAGTCGATTAAGTCAGCTTCAGGCACAGTCATGTAAACACACAAGAATGAGCGTCAAGAATGACTGTCCACTCTCTATCATAGGGGACATAGGAATAAGGGCTGCTTTGCAGTGCAGCTACCAAGCTCCCAAATGTACGATCACAACAGGCGGACAAGGAAAATTTAGATAGGCTTATGAGAGTGAGAAGCTTACCATTCATGCTTTGAAAAGCCGTGTTGCTGGTGGGCGCGGTATAGCGTCTTCCTGGAGTACGGGGGTCCTGAAAGGGATCTTGGACTGAGAGTTTGTCGGCAGCCATGGTGTCAGGATCTGACTTTCCGAGCTTTAAAGTACTTGTTCTTCTAGAAAAGCTTGGAGATGGAATGAATTTGTTGTCGTCTGGCGACGGGGAAGTGGTGGTGAAGGTTTTGAGCTCAATAGAGGGAGGGGGAGAAGCGTGTTGATGAGAAGAAGTTGGTGTTTGGGAAATAGGAGCTTCTGTGTGTTTATCACTTTCGCTTTGCTGCGTAGGGACGGTGCTAGTGTTCTCAGGCGTGTTCCCAGGCGCATAAACAAGCCAGTCCCAAAAGGCTAACAGGGAAGAGCGCATGCTACTTCTTCTGTTTGCAGTCACTGTCCTGCGGGACCTCTGCACAGAACCGTCGGAGGACAAAGTAGACAACTCTGCCTCACTGTTTGACGAGTGCCTGGAGTGTCTCTCGCCAGAATCAGAGGCTTGATTTGTCTAAATTCAGTCAGTATCAGCTATCAACAGCCACTTATCTTCTACATACATTTGTTGAAACTGGACGTAAGGTTGACCTGTCAGGCAAAGGTAGCTCTCCACGCTTTCGGGATCTGCCTATGCGTCTCAGACGATATCCCTAAGTCACTCTGTTAGTATTCGCTTGTCTTTCTTTTCGTTCTCCGGTGACTGACTTTAAAGTCTTTGATCCATCGGCTTTTTCTACTGAAAGCGCTGACACATGAATCTAGGGTTCGACGAAGCCTATTCTTCGCGGGGGATCTGGAAGGGCTGTTGGATGTGTTCTTCCCAACCCTAGTCCGCGGATCTGAGACTACCCTCAATATGCTTGGTCTAGAGCTAGACAGCCGTGCATCATGTGAATGCGGAGAACATGGCCGAGTGTGGCTCTCAGCTTCGGGAGTCTGACACACTGTCCAGTTCGGGGACAGAGGAGGAATGACCTGGCATACAGCGTCATTCTGCAGGTTCGGTGCGTTTACAGCCCCAGCGATAGATGGGAGTAAGCTGCCTTGAACGCCAGAAGCAGGTAGGCTTATGTGATGCTGAGCCCCGGCCCTATCGTATTCCTCTAGCTCTTCTAAGCTTGGTAGCACGAGAGTCGATACTGAATCGTTGTCTTCCAGCTCGGCTATTGGAACCATCCTATACGGCCTAAGCGGCATATGATGCACAACCTCTTCAGGCTCGCATAAAGAATAGGGGTCGAAACCTGGGGGCAAGCTGCTCATCTTGATAAGTTCTGTCAGATGCAAACCAAGACCTCACAAGTCTGTTCCAGTTTCTGGTTTTGATCTTCCTGGAAGCTAGAGACCTCTTGCGAGATTCTGGATGACTTATACCGATATCAGGGTTAGCATCTGCGATATACACATACAATTCCAAGAAACCACAAGAAACAAAACACAGAGGTCTGTCTTCAACAACACATATGAGGCAATACTCTTCGCTCTTAACGCATGCAGTCACATTCTGAGGTGTGAGGGTACTCACAAATCAATGCTTCACGTCGAACGAGGGTTATGCTTGGTATCTCTTCAACGAACGGTGTCAGGTTGGTATGATAGGATTCTTTTCAGAGAGTCTGGATGAGAAGGTAGAGGACGAGGAGATTAAAGAAGTCAAGGTGTTGAGATTACCAAGTGAGAGACAGGCTCGCCTCTCTTCACTGTGTTGTACCCAGAAACAGCCCGTTCCCCGATTAGGAAACGCTCGAGGTTCAAGCCTGGGCGCCTGAGGCACGAAACAGGCATTGCAGTGCAATTCAGAGCGTTTGCGTGAATTTAAAAGTGATATGTAGGTACCTTATGCTTTGTGTATGCTATGGGGATGTACAGCGGTGTGGCTCTTTGATTCCAACATCTCTCAGCCATAACGGAAGCCGTTCTCGAGGGGGCATACACACAGTAACCATGCATACAGCTCTAACTGGTTATAGTGTAACAGGTCGAGAAGAATGTACAAGATAAGTGGTAGTATCTATGGTATAGAAAGCCTGCCGGAAGCTTGATAGATACTGTCTTAGATGCTATTGGATTCTGCTCCAACATGATGCTTCATGATTTTCAACATAAGACGACCAACGCCGCTAAATAAATGTACTATCTACTTGCAATTGTCAGAGACACGACGACTAGTCTGCTGCTTAGTTTCGAAGTCTAAAGCCCGCGCTTTCTCTTCCCTGCCTGAAGAGGCAAACCAACGCCAGCCTGTCTGTACGTCCCAGGCGCATCGCTCGACCACTCACTGATCTCCCACTCAACCGTCGTCGACTGATCATCGCTAACGCCCACCCCACGTCTCATCTTCATCAAACGACCCAGCTGACTACCTTCAATCATCTCCTCAAACCACGGTATCCCACCCAAGGTCCCTTGCCTGTAGCTGCGCGAGAGACCCGACCCACCTCTTCCTGTGGCAGCAGGAATGACTACACGCGACGAGGTAGGCTGGTCACTGGACGCTGCCGCCGGAACAGCGACGACTTTGCCCTCTCGTTCTGGTTCCTGCTCTGGTTCCACGTCTTCCGCCTCCTCGTCCATATCTATCAACTCTCCTTCGACAACTCTCGGCACTTCCTCGACGTCGTCTTCATCCTCGTCCTCAACCTCCTCTCCTTCATCCGAGGACGGCGCCACCGGAGGAAGAAGATCCAAATCCTCTAGCATACGCTGATCTTCACCCAACAGACTTCCAACGGACACGCTCATGAAATCCGCCTCCTCCCTGGGATTCTCGCTCCAATACGTGAGCGGAGTGCCACAGAACCCGCAGAAGACACGCTGGGTGTGAGGCGCATGGTGCGGGGAGAAGATGCGCCGGATGCTTGCATGCGTTTCATCGGGGAAGTAGGATTGCGTGTGGGACTGATACCACGACAGGGGGACGCGAAGCCATGCCGTCAATGGTGAGCCATGGGATCTACCTGGGGCTAGTGTCAGCACTTATTTACATCAAGTCTCTCAAGAGATGATATCTGCGGAAACGCTGAAACACATATATCGAAGGGAAGACGGGAAGTAACCTACGGTTGTCTTCGCTGGAGTCAAAGTAAACCTGCGCATGATCGGTTACATTATCGGACAGACGAATGAGATACTGATTCCGGCCGCATTGACAGGATCCGCGCAGTGGTACAGGGTCGGTCATGGCTGCTTGCATTTGTTTTGCGGGCTGCCGATCGATAAGCTCTATCTGATTGTAGAAGCTTCCAAGGTGAAACCGTAGCGCGAGTATGAGGTCATAAATTCGGGGGAACAGGTCCGGAAGACCAGGTCAGTTGTTGCAGAGATTAGCAGTCAATGAGATGATGGTCAAGGCGAGGAAATGACACGAAGAACCGGTAGGTCGGACGTCGGGGAGAGGTAAAGAAATAGGCATGTGTTGAGGGGCTCTGGGAGGTGGCATGGTGAAGTCCACATTGGGATCTAGAAGCGACGTGAACTGTCGATGACGTTAATCGTCCGCCGCCCATCGAGAGTCCCGGACCAAAGCTGACCAGTTGGCGCCGAAGATTTAGCCCAAGGCGATCCAATCCAGGCCACAAGGCCGCCAGGCACCGTCCCGGAATTGTGCCTGAGGACATCAAATCCCGAATATTGGGCCTTTTCCTCGTCTGCTCCGTTGGTCCAGAGGTTCGATCTACCCCTGAACAATCACGAAAGACATCTGATATCCCTTCGAATAAATTGACCTCTCTTTGATTCTCTCCATTCTTGCTCAATCATCTTCGGTTTGTCAACCTCATCCCTGATCAAGTCTCTATACTTCTCCACGGGTAGTTCATCCGTTGCAAATGAGCCACAACCACAACCACCCTCCGTCTGTCACATGAAAATCCGTTTCACCCGCGTGCGCACACACAAGCGCATGATAATCACCTCCTCTCCACGGAACCAAAACAACAACAATCGCATTCTCTCCTCAGCTACTACAACAACAAATCCAAGACATCTGACATCTGAAACCCCTTCAAGCTGAAACAAGAAAGAAGCAGAAAGAAAAAAGAAACAAAAATAACCACAACCCGCATCCCCTTCCTTGCCCCGCAAACTCTCCCCCCCGCACTATGCCATCTGCACGCCCACCCGCCTCCCTGGCATCCAGCTCCTCCGAAACCTCGTACTCCCCCTTACCGAACAGCGCAACCGCGCCCCACGACGATCCCGAGGACCGGTCGCCCTCTACCACCCCGACCGGCACGTCCTCATCCAAACCCGCCGCGGGCGGCGCACAGGAGAAGGAGAAACCGCGGCTGACGGAGCAAGAGAAGAAGAACAACCACATCGCGTCGGAGCAGAAGCGTCGCGCTGCGATCCGCGAAGGATTCGACCGCTTGACGGAGCTGGTCCCTGGGCTCGAGGGCCAGGGCCGCAGTGAGAGTATCGTGCTGCGGAAGACGGTGGATTTCATTCAGCTCCAGCTCCAGGAGCGACAGGAGCTGATCGCGGAGATTGAGCGTCGTGGTGGGCACATCGATGAAGCCTTTCGAGTTTGAGAGGGTTGGTGTCAAAAGTGTATGAATGAACGTTTCTGATGAAGGTTACGACGGTGGGGCATGGAAGGGAATACGAAACAGCAGCTTCTATGGGAACGGTATCCTGGGATACGGGAGAGGGAAGCAGTCGGCACTATTGCTTTACCCGTCACCCTATATGACGCTACGGGCTGGCTTGACCGCGCAGCCTTTTCTGATCTGAGGTGACTTTTTCGGCGCGGAGCTTACTGGGATCTCTTCCCACCACACTCCTGCGGGATGGGATTGTATGGTGTCTGGCGTTAGGATTGACTTGAGGGTTCAGTATACGGAGACGAATCTCGACTTTGGGTATGGTCTTAATCATGCCTTGATCATGCGGACCGCATGCGAGACCGAGGATATTTCATTGACTTTTCTGAAGGTACTTAGCGAGGACATGTCTGCACAGTTGCAGGCCAACCGGTTGCAGAGAGCATTGTATGTCCTTAGCGGAATTGCTAGCAAACATCTTTACTCCATGAGCAAATGAACACAAATGGTTTCTTTATCAAAGCTCCCAGTACCCAGCATGATAGATCACATTTGGAAGGTATCTCAAATGTGACACAATTAGGGGGACACAGCAGCGTACGTGCATTGGGCCTGGAGTCGAATTGATAGACGATAGCGCCATCTGCCTTGATTCACCGCCTAACAACGATCCCGATTATCAAAAGCATCAAAATTCGTCCGAATGCGGCAACGCAACCAAATCCCTACATCCGTCTACTCTACCCAACCACAACTCTTTCTCTCAATCTCACCTTACTCACCCCTAAGAACAGCCCTCCAACTCCCTAAATCTCAAACCCAAAAGAAAGAAACCAAAAAAAAAAATGTCAGACAGCAAACAAGCGCTCCTAAACGACGCCTCGAGCGACCCGTCCGACCCACCACCAGCCTACGACGACACAACGACGCCGCCCAACCCAACGGGCACGCAAAAACGCAACCCGTTACCGCGGCCACCGCCCCTCCACCTCCCAGTCCTCAACAACCTACGCACGCAGCGCGTAATCCTCGCCTCCGCATCCCCGCGGCGCCGCCAGATCCTCTCGCAGCTGGGACTCCCCAACCTGGAGATCATCCCGTCGAACACACCGGAGGACTTCCCGAAGACGATGGAGCCATTCGAGTACGTGCTGGCGACGGCGACGGAGAAGGCACAGGCGGTGTACCGGCAGGAGATACTGAACGAGGCGCGCGGCGAGCCGGCGCTGATCCTGGCGGCGGACACAATCATCGTCGACACGGCGTCGGGCCGGATCCTGGAGAAGCCGCGGTCGGAGGCCGACCACTTCGCGATGCTGAAGGCGCTGCGCGACGCCGGCGACCATAAGGTGTACACGGCCATGTGCGCGATGGCGCCGCTGGTGAGCGCGCGTGACCCCGGGTATGCGCTGGAGACGGCGCTCGAGGAGACGAACGTCAAGTTCGATCAGGGCGTTACGGATGAGTTGCTCCTTGCGTACGTGCGTACGCGGGAAGGTGCGGATAAGGCTGGTGGTTATGGGTTGCAGGGGTTGGGGTCTATTCTTGTTGAGCGGATTGAGGGGAGTTGGGATAATGTTGTCGGGTTGCCGTTGCGCGCGGTCTTGCAGTTGATGGAGAGGATTATGGCTAAGGCTGATGATGATGAGCCGTTGTCGTCTGGTGGCGAGGAGGATTTGTTGGAGGATGAGGTTTAAGACCTTCATTACAAGACGCTCAAAGATTGGTTGGGTGGACGGGGGCAAGGGTTTATATATTCGAGATACCTCCATCATCTACTTCAAGAAAACCCATCATACCGTTGGATCTAGCGCTGGGCGTTTGGACAACAGTACCTGCCATTAGAACACAAAGAATTTCATTCGTACAAGAAACATTCACATGCACATACAAAACAGGACTATAATTTTATGCTCCAGGGCAGTAAGGATTCCACAGTACTGGCGTCTACCAGAACAGACGAAAATAAAGACAGCATATACAGAGGCAAAACGCCTGTCAACAGAACAAACAGCAAACAAGAAACGCCCCGAATTTATGCCTTCCACACCCTGCGGAGAGCCTCCGTGACACCGACATCGTTCGTCTCGAACTCGTACAGACCGACGGCTGTGCCGAGCGTGAAGGCACGCAGCAGCCACTTCATGAAGACGGTGGTCTTGGGCACACGGCGGGTGGGGAAGTAATCGGTGATAGAGGCGCTATTGGCGGTGTTAGCTTTTCCTAGTCGATTCGGATCCAGATAACCAGGAAATCAACATACTCAAAACCGATGTGAGAGTGAACGACGATAGCCGAGCAGATGACGGCGTCCATGACGGGACTCACGGAGCCGGCAGCGAAGGGAGCAATGCAGAGAGGGACGAGGGAAGCAGAGACGAGTCTATCGATTATCATCAGCGTGATGCGTGTGGTGTCCGGTAGTCGGGGTCAACGCACCTCTCGAAGGTCCAGTGGTAGCTACCGTGGACAGGGTGGGAGTGAGGGATGGGAGCAGGGTCGTTCACTATGATCGAGCAGAAGCCAATGTTAGAGAATCACATCATCGAGTGGTCCGTGGTCGTCCAATATGCGCGCTACGAAAGTTGAAGAAGGACTGGGATGAACCAGGAGCTCTTCTACCGCCATTCAAATACGTTCTCGGCGCATTGCAAGACGAGTTCGAGGGTGAGTAATTTAGTTGGACAACGTACTCGTTCCCTGGATAGACTCTGTATCATATAACCGTTAGCATCGCCATAGAATAAATTCCGATCAATTCCCCCATGTTCATCCCCCACAAAACTCAGCCACACCCCGCAATCTCCTTCCACACCCAACTACCACTCCCAAACCGTCATCTCAAGGGACCGCGGGCGACTCACGAGGCAGAGGGGGCAGGATCTGCTTGTTCGCAGAGGCGTGGAAGGCCACGACCTGCGACACGCCGGCGACATTCTTGGAGGCCCAAGGGGCGCGGAAGCAGGACTGCCGGAAGAGGGGGGACTGGCGCGCGATCGAAGCCATTGTGATGCTGGGAGAGGAGATTCGGTGGTGCAGCGAATACAAAAAGGAGGGTGAGAGGGACTTGGTGACCGCGATTCGACAAAAGCGCTACAGCAAGACAAGAAGTTGAAGTTGGAGACTCGAGGCTCAGGATGGAACCTCGGGAGTCCGATCGGGAAACGGTCATCACATTGTCGGATCCGTGATTGGTGCATTCCTCTCCGCCCAGCCGAAAATGGCCGACACCCGGCAATACCATCTCCAGCTGGTGGTGCTGAATGAGGTCGAAGATGGGTTTAAAAATGGTTGAACTCATTCATGACTATGCTTGGCCTGTCTGGGAGCATTCTGCAATGTATTCTGGCTAATTTGACGACCGAGTGTTGGTCAAATCTTCAAGATAACATTTGGAGGAAGTATAGATGTATTCATGCCTCAGGCGCAAACACATTCCCGTCTCCCGAATCTGCCGATTAAGGCAAGAACGGCTGCCTGATCTCATGTTGACACAATGTATTGTGTAGCGGCGTGATTGCACCTATATCCAAATCATGGGGACAAAACAACGAGATCATTCTGAAGAGCGTGATAATTTGCAGCGTGGTGAGGCCTTCAAAAACACAAGGCAAGAAAAGAAGGCTAAAAACACGATGCAC